>NC_090449.1:876024555-876649555 GCF_031143425.1 Pleurodeles waltl | reverse complement strand
TCCCTGTCTAAGATGTTTTCGACCATTATACTGTGAAGCGGATTCCTATTTGCCTCATATGTAAGGGGGCTTGAATCTGGGTGGGAAGGATGTGCTGAAACATTTTGCATTCTCCTATTTCTCATTGTATTCATCACCCAGCTTCTATATTTTTGTCCCTGTTTTTTTGCACCTTTTATTCTGCAACTGTTTTCCTTGTTGGATTCTTCAAACTAAAATATTACGCTAATCACTTTCTCTTCTCTATCTCAGGGCCATGTTTTTGCCTTGCTTTCTAAATCTTGCCTTGTCTTCAGTAAAGAACTATTCATATTGCTAGGGAGGTTTTTTCTGCTGTGTTTCCATTATTGTCTTTTATCTCCTATCTCAGGCACATTTAAGAAGTCACATGACACGTTCATGTATTTTTTATGTAGTGGGTAGCACCATGGCTACTGATAGAAGTCACTATTTTCTAGGGCAGTCATGAAGGAAACAGGAGTAATCTTCACTGCCTCCACTTTCTGACATGCTCAGAGGTGCCCATGCACACACATGATAACACACATGAATGTGATGCTTATGGATTGTACTACTGAATATCGACCCCCAGACTATCATTGTATTATAATATCCAGGACAGAATATCAAAACTTGAAGATATATGCCCAACTTAAGTACATATATGTGGCAAAAGGTATAGAAAATCTAGACTGAACTTTCAATATTGTTTTTGCTATTTTGTCCTCTATATTGTGTCCCATCAATATTCTGGGATCGATATTTGGGATGCACACCCTGCTTGTGTTGATCATGTACACATGTTTTTTTCATTCCATTCAATCGCAATATGGGAAAGATTTTGTGACAGGAGACAAGGTTAGAATTGAGGGGTAGAGAAGTATAGGATGAGGTCTATCTTCATTAGAAGGCAATAGATGGTTGCAAGACTGATAATAAAGGATGGGGTGTCTAGCGTGTGATGCTTCTTTTCTGAATGTCTTTGAGAGATCGCTCTATTGGTGCGGGGGTTGAATTATCTAACTATTTGGACATGGACTATATTACATGGAATATATTGTTGTTACCTTTTTTGCTGTATGAGTTATAACGCTCTTGTAATACTTATGTTCCAAGATAGCTGCCTTGTTTACATGCAGGCAGTTACTCTCTCAACAAAAGATGACACCATCATTTCTCAATTAAGTCTATGCTGAGGATGTTATTAAGTTTTTTCAATTTTTTTTATCTGCCTTATATACAAACATACACACACACTCACACAGACACACAGACACACACGTGATGATATACTTTGCTGAAAATGTTGGTTAAAACTTTACATTTTAGACTCCAAAAACCACTGAAATTCATCAGACATAGTTAACCTAAATAAGCATAACCTACACTCCATCATGCACAGTGTTGTCATCAATTATGTCATTTCAAAGGTCAAATTTATGTTATCAATGTTGTCATAGAGCTTGCTCGTTATTGGTTCTTCTTTTAACTATAACTGATGAATTTCAGTATTTTAGAGCTTAAAATATGATGTTTTAACTCGTTTTTTCACCTAACTATAACATCAATTTGACTTTTGCTTTTTAGTGAATTTTTGAGTTTTTTTAATGTAAAGTAAGATATTGTACCTAACTAGGCCTACCCCGCACTGCACATGGACGAAGGCACTGCACCCAATCCCCCACCCACAGGTGGCCAACACCTCCCCCTGCACTGCCTTTGGCCACCCATCCTCATGGCCTTGCAAAGCTCCAAGGCACCACCTTTTTCTTTGGCTGTGTGGCAGTACTGTGGTTCTATTGTCCCCACACATGGACCTGGGGTTCATGGTATAACTATTCAGTCTCCTTAATCCTTATTTTAATTTCATTTTCAAGACTTAGAAACTAGGTTCCAGGCTCAGCTCTCTCGCCTGATCATTAGATTCTTATGCTCCTTCAGCTTTGTTTTTTTCTTCTGATCTTTCCCTTTTGTGCATTTTCTTCCTTAGTGCCTTTGCCTTTTGTGGCTGCCTGTAACTTGTTTTTTTCCCTCTTTTCCCCTCCTTTTCCCTCCTTTTTCTCCCTCCTTTTTCTCCCACTTGCTTTGCCGTCACCTGTTTCCTGCCTCCTGCAAGCCCCACCCACTGACACCCAGCAAACCCTCCCTCCTTCCAGGACCTACTTAATAGAGGCTTCAGTGTAACTCCAATGACAAGGTCCCAAAACTGTCTCTCTCTCTCACTGTCAGTCCCAGATCAACAAGATGCTTGCCCTCCTTGTACTTCACTTTTTCTTTCCTCTGGTCTTTGCCTTTTGTCTCTTTTTTCTTTGCTTTGTTGCCTTTCCCTTTTGTGACTACCTTGTTTTTCCCTTGTTTTTCTCCCTTAATTCTCCATTTCATTCTCCTTCCTTTTTCTACCGCTATGTTTGCCACTGCCTGTTTTCTGCCTTCCATTAAGCCCGTCCATCTCCACCCAACAACCCTCCCTCCTCCCAGGATCTATTTAATGGAGGCCACAGTGTGGGTGCTCAGCTGGTGTGCTAAAGGCAAGCCCATCAGCACCTGTCCATGCCTGAACCATGCCTAGAGCTAGGAAGCCTAGTACCCTGCAGATACACCTCTGTCGAATTCTGAACCCTGAACCAAGGGCTCCATGACAACCGCCAATGCTGCAACTCCCCTCGTTTCACAGAGGGACCTTTCCACTCCATCCACTGCTCCTTTTACTGCATCATCAGATCACCTATCAACACACCATCCACCACCATGGGAACAAGCCAACACAACACATCCACTTCACAGCAACATGCCTGACTCCTCCTCAATATATGGTCACTTTGCAAACACACCACCGAGATCTGGGACATCATCACCGCCCTCACCCCCGTGTAATCTTCCACACTGACACCTGGCTCACACCTGCATCCCCTCTTGACATCACCAGAGCAACAACCAACAGATACAAGATCATACATCGAGAACACACCAACAAACCCTGAGGAGGGATTGCCATCATCCACAAAGAAAGCATCCATTGCACCACTGAGAAGGAAGACACCATCCAGTCCATGAAATACCTCATCAAACTCCAGACAGATGCATCCTTGACTAAAGACCGCCTACAGGCATCAGTGATGTCATCAGACATGTTATTGACTATGTCATGAGTGATGTAATATGTGAGGTCATCAGCTGAATTTGTTTGCTTTTGTGCGTGTGAAATCGGAGCCTAAATATAAAATCCTTGTAACCTTTGTTGTTTTCAGTAAATTTCTATGTTTTTTTAATTTCTATTTCCTAACTATAACATCCTTGTAACCTTTGTCTCATTCAATTAATTTCTATGTTCTTTTAATGTTATTTCCTAACTATAATGTCCCTGTTACCTTTTTTAGTGAATTTCAAAGGCTTTTTTAATATTGTTTGCTAACTGTAACTTGTAACCTTTGAGATTAGGAGTAAAGTAGCTGTATCAATCAGTGAATGGGTGTGTGCGTGGTTGTATGGATCAGTATGAGTGCTTGTGAGTGGTTGTTGGAGTGTATGAGTGGGTGTGAGAGTGGTTGTATGGGTATATAAGTTGGTGTGTGAGTGGTTGTATGAGTCTATGAGTAGGTGTATGAGTAACTATATGGGTTGGTAACTGAGTGTGTCAGTGACTGTATGGGTCTGTGAAACCGTGTGTGAGTGGTTGCATGGGTCTGTGATTAGGTATGTGAGTAGCTTTCTGGGTGAGTGACTGGGTGTATGAATGGCATTTCTGGGTCTGTGAGTAGGTGTGTGAGTGGCTGTATAGGTCTGAGTGGTTCAAACAAACACATTTGTATAAAGAATATCACAGCTGGATTTCCACTACTGGAAATATAAAAGCACATAGTAAATATTTAATTTTATGCATAAAAGGTTCCTCACACCAAAGAGAAGCAACACACTTTCCTGAGAGGATTTTTATTGTAGCAGGTGCAGCTAAGACTGATAATAGAACAACATGGTGTGTAGGTCCTGTTGAGAACGTGTCACAGAAAGCAAGGCATGACTATGGAGAGCTATGTGAATGTTTTATTGAGGTATTTCACATGTATTTACAATTTCAGGCACATACAGATTGAGCTATGTGTGCTCAATCACATAATTCTTGTTCAAGTGTCAGAACTAGAATTAGAACTGGGTCTCCACGTTCCGAGGTGGGCAACATAACCTTTAAAGCGTATGTCACTAAAAATAGCCATGTGTCTTTTTTGTATTCTATGAATGTAGAGACACTGGTATTCTACACAAGTATGAAATATGCACTGATATATGTAGAATTCAAGTAGGTATATATTTGGAAAAATAGAATTGTGATTTGTCAAAGGATGCATGCACTGCACCGGTATCATATTTCAACTTCAGGTGTATGCCTAGGACACCAAACCACCACTAGCCAATGCAACAATAAAGGGTGTTTGCTGGCTGTACGCTGGCAAGTTTCAGCCATGCTTTATTCTACAGAGACATAGTAATAATTCCTCCATTTCTATCAATAAGATAAATGTACCTCTAAAAACTCAATCCATGGTTTCAGAGCCCTTCGTGTGTGACCCAGAGGGCCAACTGGAGAGGAACATCTCAACTTAATGCCAGTTTTTTAAATTTTAGTTTGTAATTTGTAGGGAAAATGGTTAGGTTTGTACAGAGTTGTTGTCTTAATACAAGTTCCAGTAATGTGTCAACATAGACCATAAATTTGGCCCTCACAGCCAGTCAATAAATCATGCCAAAAAACACTTTCCCACATTAGTTACGAGCCTGGTCAAGAATACTAGACTCACCAGCCTACTATTCAGTGAAATTTCCCTTCCCTCCCTAGTGTCTGCCGACTGACAAACTCATGCTCTGTAAATGGTGCTATCAATTCTCGGATAAGCCCTCAGAAAGGCAAAGCTGCAAAGCCCTCGCAGGGGCTCCAGTGTTCAGCAGAGAATACAGTTTGCACTCACTCCACTCAATGCATCAAGGAACAATCATAACATTTTGAGTCTCAATGTGACAGTAGATTGAACCAGGGTTCAGAATTCCTCTGTGCCTGGCTAGTGAAAGGTGGATGTTGTATGAATAAACTCTACATGAGGCCCATGTGACAGATCCTTCATGCAGAGAAAGGTAATGCAACACTTTGCACTACCTTGCCTTTGTCCATCTCTATGAGGTCATGCCAAGGCGCAGAGGGTGACTTTGCATAGCCTCATATGTATGGTTGGATTACCGTGGCTCCCCAGAGCATCATGCAAATGGACACGCCAGCAGTACAAGCTTCTTGTAAATGAGGGCTGCAGTGGTTTTACAGGTCTTGACATCTGTGAGTCATATGGTTATACTGCACGTGCACCATGGGTCAGTGTGCAAGTATAAAGCACACACCTGCTACATATGCACAGTCTCACTCACCCAACCTAAATATTCTGACATTGAGCAACATGATTGACTGTTGTGTATTGATTCATGTGCTTGGTATGTATTTAACAACCAGTAGGCCATTCCCATTTCTCCCATTCTGGAAACGCTCAATGATGATGGAATTTCTGAAGATGTATGAATCATGCGCAATTCCAGGGTACTTTGCCAGCACATTTATGAATATCCCCAAATGGTCAGCTATTCCCTGAACATTGATTGAATATGTGTGCCTCCGATTTCTAAGCAGGTAGGATGTAGCAGCAGGAGGCACTAGTTGCATATGGGTGCAGTCCATTGCCCCCAACAAATGTGGAAAACCAGCAGTGGTGTAGAAGCCATGCTTGTTTTCCAGTTATTTCTGTTGCGTGTTAGGGAACATGAGGTACTGCGGTGTGAGGCTTTGGATGGCATCAAGGGTGGAAAGTAGGAATGCAGAAAATGATGGCTGGAAAATTCCTGCCACTCTGGCTGGGGTTGTTTGGAATGAGCCAGATGCCAGCATGTGCAATACAGCCATCAGCTTAGCCTGCTGAGAGATGTTTGTGGTCCTCTGTGATATTGTCTGCAGCCTTGGTGCAATCTTGTATAGGAGTTGGACAATGGACTCCCTCCTGAGCCCTTAGTTGGTGATGAGCTCCTCGTCCCTGAGCTCAATAAGGGTAGTCCTCTGCCTATATATCCACTCCCTTCTCCAGCACTACCTTGGTAGGGGTGAGAGCGGAGCTGGTGGCTGTCTGCTTCTAGGTGCTCTAAGCTGGAGTCTGAGTAGCTCCATGGCGTAGTTGAGCTTGCCAGAGTGTTTTGTTCATGTTCTGCTTATAAACCAGTGCCAATGAATCATTTTTAGACCTGGATTACCAATCATGATGAATTTTGAATCATTTTGGAATCAGCACATGTGTCACTTTCCTAAAATCTGCAGCGATGGCACAAGCGCCTTGTAAATATGGGCCTCTGTGTCTTTCTTTTTATGTGGCTCATACAGTCCTGAGCAATCCCCTAGTGATGTGTAGTATACTTCTATGCAGTGAAAAGGTAAACTGACTGAGCTGGCCCATAAAAGGCAGTTGTGAAGTAAAAATCTTTCATTGCAATGCATTAGTAGCTCAAAATTTACATTAACAAATTTAGAATAGGTAAGGTTTTGAGAATAATGAATAGGTCAACTTGATAACATAGGCAATATGATTCAGAAAAGTACAATGTCAATATATTACTGTGTTTACCTTTGCTTGCCAAATTATTTTACAGGAGATTAGCTGTACCACTTATCTATTTTTGTTATCTTCTTTATTTCTCACATCATATTACAAAGGCAAGAAGAGGGCATCAGACAGTCATGCCGAGGCTGCCACCTCCACCAGTGCCACGCTTGATGGCTCTGCTGGCCTTTGTAAGTTCTTCTTAACCCCTTCTGTGCCCAGGATGTAATGGTTACGTCCTGAGGCACAGTGCTTGTGTGTCCAGGACATAACCATTACATCCTGGGCACAGAGCCCAGAGGGAGGGAATTTCTTAATTCTTGTTATCCCACCCTACATTATCCTTTTTTCTATATTTCTTGTTTCTGTACTAATCTGCAGTTTTCTTAGTTATTAACTATATATTTTTTTCATCTGGGGTTATGCTGACTCCTTTCAGCCAGTCAGTGATTTTATGTGAAGCATGTGCTGGTAAAATCATGCCTCTATCATTCTCCTAATCAAATAAAAAATTCCTAGGGGACCAGCAACCTGGCAGGCGATAGCATCTTAGCTCCTGCAGAGATAGTGAAGGCCCCCAGGTCACAGTATCAATGCCTGGTGGAGGAGGAGGGTGGGGCTCATGCCCCTGCCCTGAGCCCGAGTCCCGCCAACCAACCCTCTGTGGCCCCAGCTGGCAGGTCACGCCAGCAATGCCTGCAGCTTGGAGCTGTCTGTACCACCATAACCACCCCGCATCACATTGGCTACTCCATTGCAGAGTAATACATGAGATGGCACACTTGGGCCATAGGATGGCATGCCTTGAGGCCCAGCTGCACTACCAGCTGACCCTCCTGGAGAGTGCCCTCTTCTAAGCCCTTTTTTAATGTTTTGTTTTGGTGAAAGGGAGATTTGCTGTGGGTAGAGAGGTTGGGAATTGGGCAGGGCATCTTTGGACTTTTGGACATTGATATTTATTATTTTGGACATTGGTTGGGGATAGGGAAATATTGTTGTGGAAGAAGGGTATGCCTGTTATGGGTGGAGACAGTGGATTTCGTTTTTGATGTTTTGTTTTAGTAAAGGGAAACATTTCTATTCTACTTTATGTCTGATTTACGTTTTTTTGTGTTTTACTTTAACTTTGCACTGATGCCTTATCGCACAGCCTGACTTTTTAATCTGCTTCTCAAAATGAACATCAGTTAGTTATACTTAGCTATATCGTTGCCACACTACCCTTTGTAATGCTTTTCACCATTATGAGGGTATGACACCATTACCTATATTTTCTACAGAAACCTAGAAAAACAATTGAAGGGCATGTTTATACTCTGTTTTCACCGGACTTGCGTAATTTTTTTTAATGCAAATTCGGCACAAACTTAACTCCATATTTATACCCGTCCAGGACTAAGTTATGGAGTTTGCATCATTTTTTCGGACGTGAAAACCTACCTTGCGCTAATGATATGCAAGGTAGGCGATCCTGTGCAAAAAATGACTTTAAGGCATCTACACCTTATTTATCCTCCCATGTCATTTTGACTCACCGGAGAGGCGGCCTTAAAAAATGGCGCCCAGCCTGATGTGTGCCATTTTTTAACGCCTGGGTCAGGGCAGGCATTAAGGGACCTTTGGGCATATTACCATGGTCTCCGACCATGGAAGCAGTCCACAGGTACCCTTCCTTGCACCCAGGGACATCCCCTGCCACCCTCGCCCACCCCTGGAGGACACCCATGGATGGGGGGGACCCATCCCAGGTAAGTACAGGTAAGTAGAGGTGAGTATGATTTGTTTTTGTAAGTGGAATACGGGGGCCTATCTTGGGCCCCCCTACATGCCACTATGCCCAATGGCCATGCCCATGGGACAGAAGTCCCTGGGCATGGCCATTGGGCAGGGGGGCATGACTCCTGCCTTTGCTAAGACAGGGGTCATTTCAATGGGGGTTGTGTGTAAAAACATGGCGCAAGTCAGGTTAAGGCCAAGATTTTTTACCCTAACCTGACTTGCACCATTCTTTGACGCGCAACCACCATTCTTCCCTATGCCTGCGCTGCCCGGTTTGAGTCATTTATTTTCATGCAAACCAGGCTGCAGCACCAGCTAACGTCATTCAATAAATAAGGCGCCCGGCTGGCGCATTGGAATGGCGTTAGCCGGAGGTAAACTTTTTGACGCAAACCTGCTCTGGCGCTGGTTTGCGTCAAAAAGTATAAATATCGGCTTATGTATCTCATCTGCAGTAGAAGCTAGTTACTTACTAACTAAACTAGTACATTTCACCCCCCAGTTCTCCTACCCGAGATAGATCCTTTCACGTTTTAGATCGTTCTTTTTTCTCAGAACAGTTTAGAATTCAATGTGGAGTACCCCAGGGCTCGTCATTGAGTCTGACTCTTTTTAATATTTAAATGGCCCCCTTAGCGGAAGTAGTGGAACCTTTTAGTTTGCCCTTGATATCTTATGCCGACAACACACAGTTGGTCGTCTCTTTTTCTTCGATTAAGGCTGCAGATAGTTCAGTGTTACCAGGGAAAGCTTACCAGTCCGGCGAAGAATATTCTGCAGGCAATACAGCTGGAACATTTACCTCCTCCGAAGGATCACATCAAAGCACTAGGAATTTGGTTAGACTCCAAATTACTTCAAAAGGCTGTTGCTCTGCTTCCTCCTCTGGCCAAAAGACTATTCTTTCTAGGCTGGTCTATGGTAATAGCCTTTTCTTGGGTTCACCAGAGTATGTGATTAAGAAATTACAAACAGTACAAAATGCAGCTGCTCGGTTACTGTATAATATGCCTAAGTCTACATCGGCCAAGCAAGCTTTGACCGCTTTGCACTGGCTTCCAGTGGGGAAGAGAATCAAGTTCAAATCTTTTTGTATTTTTCATAGAGCTTTACATAGTAGAGGTCCCCATCAATTGAAAACCTTAGCGTCATTTTATTCTCCCACGAGAACTTTAAGACCTTCTTCCAAAGCCTTAATCGGGCTCTCCAAAGTAAAAAGCGCAAGTTGGGGTGGTAGATCTTTGAAATATCAGGGAGCCAAACTGTGGAATTCACTTCCCCTTAATATCCGTGTGATGAGACAGGAGTTGGAATTTCGGAAGGCCATTAAAATATGGCTATTTTAATTTTAATTTAGTATGCATTCTTATTTATTTTTTGATGTTGCATTACTTCTCCAGCTTGTTTTAATGTCAGGTCCATGTTAGCGCTACAAAGCCTCCGGGCAATATGGCGCTATATAAAGCATCCTAACATAACATAACCTGAATAGATAAAGTGATGGCTGCTCCCTCTGTCAACCTTGCAACACCTTACTGAATGGTTTCCCAAAGTTGTCTTCTTTTTGGCAGTGGTAGTGTGCTAACAGGGGGAGGCATCACAAGCGAGATCCCACTCTCACCTTTGTGATCTCCAACTGTAGGATTAATCAAAAGAATTATCCAAAACATGCAACTAAACTGAAAGAAAAACACAGAGTTAGTAGGTTCTACATATACATTTATAATATGGTATAAAGACTCAGGCCAGACTACTACCACCATGACACATCAAAGAATAGCAGATAATATAACAGAAACTAGCAATAGTAAATTATTCTGAGCAATGGTGATCTTGGATTGTAATGAAAACCGAAGTTACAAAATCCTCAAGTCAGGCAAAGTGTACTCAAAGTCTGTAGTTGACAAGGTTAAGCATTTATGCATAGCAAAGGCCTGAATGATGATGTTGAAATTCACAAATTACATTCCTTTATGTGTGGTTTGGTATGTGAGGCTGGTGTGAGCTATTACTCAGGTAATAGAGGATCCCACAGTGAATTGTTGTTGCATTTAACCATATCTGCCCCACCAAGTGTGTGATCCATTTGGTGTAAATTAAGTCACAAAATAAAAAAAGGAAGGCTTGTGTGGTGGGAGTTTTAATAATGTGTCCTGTGCATAGTACTCCCATATAAGTCACATAAGAAAGGACACACAGTTCCACAAAGAAGTTGATTGATTTCAACCAGTTTAGGGGAAATCAACCAGTCCCTGAAGTATTTGAACTCAGGAACAAGATCCCTCACTCACCATTCGATGACAAGCTTCATCTTCAGGCTTTGCTCCTCATCAGCCAGCACTGTCATGCCTGACACACCCCTCAAAGGGGCTCTTTACCGGGGTTCTTTTAATGTTTCTTGCACGTGGTGAATGCAGTAATGTGGGATGGGTGAGATAAACTGTTAGAGTTGGCTAGAGGGACCATATAATGGAATATTTATTAAATATATGGGCTTCTGTCAAGATTAAAAACAAAGAAAGTAGAGGGAAAATAAGAATAATGTCTATTTATCCCTACCCATATGTAATGTCTTATGTATCAAACCTCTATCATTCAGGGATATAGTATGAGTAGAGTAGGGTTGGAATTTCCTATACTGCCTCAAATAGAAAGGTCAACATGTTTCTAGCTAAGTTAGTCCACACAGATGTAAACGCAATTCATCAGGACCAAAAAAAGATCACAGAAACCATAACACAACATTTACATTCCCACAGGTACCCCAGCCAATGTCACCGGAGAGAAGGTGCCAGCAATATCCAGTCCCCCAACTGAAGAGGCCCACAGTGATGACAGCACCTCTGGTCTTCTGGATCTGAATGACCAACCTGGCCCATCAGGGACATCTGGACAGTCGCTTACCCAGGCCCAGTCACACACCACCACAGAGCCTCCCCCATCAGGAAATACCACCACAGCACCCACCAGCGTACCCACACCTCTGTCCAAATGACACTTCAATCCGCAGTGTGTCCACCTATACAGGGACCCAAGGTCACACCTTATACCCAAGACAATCAGGGATCTGGGGTCAGTGGCAGTGGGCACACAGTTCAGGGGACAGAGACACAGGCCAACAGGGACAATGGGAGGACTGCTGTGCACCAGGGGGAGGACAGGCCCAGGGAACCGACTCTCCAGGAGGCACTTGCAGAGATCCTGGGAGCATTCAACATTCCCAGGATACAGTGGGCCAGATCCTGGACAATGTGCAGGAGTGCAGTGGCTGCAGGAGTACTTGCAGGCCATCTACACCACCCTGGTTACCATAGGAGGGGTGCTGGCAGACATGGCCAATATGATGAGGGAGGTAGTCACACAAAAGCAGGCCCCTGCCACTAGCCAGACATCTGAACTACCTTCCACCTCCGCTAGTGGAGAGGTGGCCTGCCAGAGGACCAACAGGCCACCAGCACCCCTCCCCCTGCAGAAGGATAACCTCCCAGTAAACATTCCCTGCGATCCAGACAGAAGCCAGAGACACTTGCCTAGACCCAGCCAGGAAATGAGACTTTCCTGATTGTCACCCTTGTGTCCCACACATTCACCCTGTCCACCTTGAGTATGCCACTTTTTTCAAGTATGTATTCATTTAACCAGGTTCAAACATTGCAATTCAACTGTACAGTAAATGAGCATATGTTAATGACCTGTAGCTGGCTGCAGTGATCACACCAGGAACTATTGTGAGGCACCAACATCTGTAAAATGAATTGCCCAAGGGTACAGTAAGTGGGCATAGAAGTGGGAAATAACAGCATGCCAGTGCCACAGAAATTCAAAATAATTACAATGAAATGTGAAGTAACACTGTCTTACCTGTGTGTCATTGGAAATATTGTCTGATGACTGCTGTTCTGTTGTCCTCATCCTCATCCTCTGCCTCCTCATCCTCACTCTCCACAGGGTCCACTGCTGCCACACGGGCATCTTCAGCCTCCTCATACTGCAGAAAAGGCACATGGCATCTCAGGGCAAGGTTGTGCAACATGCAGACCTATTTGGGTGAGTAGCACAGGGACCACCTGTTGGATGAAGGCACCTGAACCTGGCCTTCAGGAGTCCAAAGGTCCTTTCTATAATCCTTTTGGTTCACCCATGTATGTGCCTCATTGTAACGTTCTTCTGCCCGTGTCCTGGCATTCCTCACAGGGGTTAGCAGCCAATATAGGTTGGGGTAACCAGAGTCACCTGCAATATTGAGAGACAACATTTAGGCACACAGTATCCCATATGGGCCACACCATACCCATACACCAACATATACTGGATCGGGACCACACCCTGTGTCTCTGTAGTTGGCCCATCACATTTGGGATGTTGATATTCCTCAGGACAAAGGCATCATGTACTGACCCAGGATACTTAGCATTGACGTGGGAGATGTACTGGTCCACCAAGCACACCATCTGTACATTCATAGTGTGGAAACTCTTACAATTTCTGAACACCTGTTCATTTTGACAGGGGGACAAATACAATCTGTGTTCCATCAATCACCCCAATTATTTTGGGGATTTGCCTCATTGCATAGAATTCGGCCTTCACTGTGGCCAATTCTTCCACCTGGAGAAATACAATGTAGCTGCACATGTGTTAAATCTGGGCAGACAACACTCTTGTGAGCACTGTTGAGAACATTGGCTGTGACATTCCTGCTGCCAAGCCCACTGTCACTTGGAAAGAACCAGTTGCCAGGAAATGGAGCACAGATAGAACTTGCACAAGAGGGGGGAGCCCAGTGGGGTGACGGGTAGCAGATATCAGGTCAGGCTCCAATTGGGCACACAGCTCTGTGATTGTGGCCCTGTCAAGTCTATAGGTGAGGATGATATGCCTGTCTTCCATTGTTGCCAAGTCCGCCAGGGGTCTGTACACAGGGGTATGTCTCCATCTCCTATTTATCCGCAGCGGTAGCAATCTATGATGCTACAGAGTGAGGAGCCGGTCACAAACTGAACAATGGGGCTACAACAGAACATTGTATTCTGTTAACTTGTAAGGGTCAGTGTGAATTGTCCAGTATGTCCAAATTTAAACAGTAATTCAGAAATTATCTACGGCCTGCCCCCCCCCCCGACATGGTGTCCATCTGCCCTGTGTATAAGGAGAGGTGGAAGTGAGGTAATTCCGCTGACGTTGTGCACCATTGTGGGAGGTGGTCGGGAACCACAGTGCAGCTCCTCATTCGTCATAATTGGGCCCTATTGGTTACAGTGGCCAATGGTGATCTTGGCCGGTGGTGAGGGTATGCACCGCCGTGGACATGACTGCCATTTTATATCAGATTCCTCACTTGCTACCTGATGAATGCATGGAGTGCTGTGTGTAAAAGCCTTGTGTAAGGGGGGTGGGTGGATGTCCTCTGGGAGGCGTATTGGTTGTGTGCTGGGCTATGTGTGTGGACATGGTGATATGAAGGGGTATGGTGGGCTATAATTGTAACAGGCAGGACGAGCTGACTCATGCTATTTTCCTGTGTGTATTTCCTCTGCAGGTCAGCGCCCATCAAAAGAAGGGTATATGGTGTGCCCTCGCCAAGAACGTGTGGACCCTGGGTGTCTACGGCAGGTGGAGCGTCCACTGTCAGAAACGTTGGAAGGACCTGAGATGCTGGCACAGAAGGTGGCAGAGGCCCAGCTGGGGATGGCCTCCCAACGAGGAAGGAGTGCCTGTCGAACCTTGACCCCACTGATGTCCTGCATACTGGTGGTGGCCTATCCAGAGCTGGATGGGTGCTTGAGGACATCACAGCAGCCACAAGGGGGTGAGTACAGTGCCCATCATTACTGCTAACCCCTGGTGGGGTGGGAGGCGGGTGGTGTGTGTCAGTGGGGGCCCCCAGGCCAGGCCTGACATTGCAGCATAGGTCCCCTGGTGGCTAGGGTTCTGAAGGGATAATCCTGCTACCTAGATCAAAGGCATCCACTACTGGTCAGGTCTGCGTGTGTCCCAGGTATACTGAATTTGCTGGTGTGTGCCCTTCCCCATGCCTTGGTGGCTAGCAATATCATTGGTAGTGCAATGCATAGTGCTTAGGCCTGTTCCCTGTGTGTGATGGTGCTGTGTACACCAACAGTGGTGTTGGTGCAGCCATTGACCAAGTGTATCGTTTGTCTCTCCCCCCCTTCTCATTTTGTCACCCTGTCCTTATGTGCATTAGCATCATCTGGCAGAGGAGCAGAGTCAAAGGAGGGAGCTGCATCCCACACAACCCAGGAAGCAAAATCTACTGACGCTGATGGCACCAGTGGGATGGAGGGCGAGGGGAGCACCATGGCAGAGACTGGAGGGGACAGTGCTGACACATATACGTCCTCCGATGGAAGTTCCCTGGCGGTGACAGACAACTCTGTGACCACCCGAGCTACAGGTACAGCCGCCACCCCTCGTAGCAGCACCGCCCTCCCAGCAGCCCCTCATCGAGTTGCCCGTGCCCACTCACCCAGGAGGGTGGGTATCTCCTTCTCCCCAGGCACCTCAGGTCCTGCCCCAGTGAGCCCTGCTGCCCCGCGTGAGGAGACTATTGACCTCCTGAGATCCATCTCTGTAGGGCAAACAACCATTGTGAATGCCATCCTGGGGCTTGCAGTCCAGATGCAACACACTAATGCATTCCTGGACGGCATTCACACTGGGTTGGTGGCCCAACAGAGATCGATCCAGGCTCTGGCCTCCTCTCTGATGGCAGCCATTGTCCCTATTTCCACCCTCCCCCCTCCAACTTCCTCTTCCCAATCCCATTCTCCTCAACCCCAACCTATCCCCAGCACACAGGCAGACGAGCATGCACACAATACAACACACAAGAGTGGCACAGGCAAACACAAGCACTACACTTCATCCCACAGACACTCACACAAACACCTTCCAGATGCAGACATACCAACATCCACAATTTCTACTGTGTCCCCCTCCTCTACTTCCTCCACATCCCTCCTAGTTCCATCTACACTCACACCTGCATGCAGTACATCATCATGGGCTACCAGCAACACCACCACAGCTAGCAGAACACACACCTCACTGGCATACACCTCCACAACAGCCATGCACATGTCTCCTGTGTCCTCTCCCACTGTGTCTGTCCCCCCCTCCTAAGGTACACAAACTCAAGCACTCAGACACCTAACAGCCATCAACCTCACAACAGCATCCATCCCATGCACCTGCACCCAAAATCAGCAGAGACACCTCCTACAACCACTCCCTCTTCCTCCACTCCCAAACCTTTTCTCTCTTCCCATCCCAGTGTCCCTAAAAAACATTTCCTATCCACCATTGACCTCTTCCCTACCCCTTCCCTGTCCTGCACATCTGGCCAGGGTAGCAAAAACCCAGCCAAAGACCTCAGCCACCCAGTCCCAGTTGTCACCAAACCCACTCGTGGTGGAAAAGGATCCAGGGCACATGTCCTGAGGGTGAAGGAGCCTGCCCCAGGCAGCTTCAAGGTAAAGGAGCCTGCCACAACTCCCGGAAGGAGCAAGGAGCCTGGCCGAGCTGCTCCCAGGAAGACAAAGGGGCCTGCCCCAGCAGATTCCAGGAAGACTGAGGAGCCTGCCCCAGCTGCTGGTAAGAAGTTAAAGGAGTCTGCCCCAACTGCTGCCAAGAAGACCATGGAGCCTGCCACAGCTGCTGCCAGGAACACTAAAGAGCCTGCACCAGCTGCCAGCAAGAGCAAGGAGCCAGCACCAGCAGGCAGGAAGGGCAAAGGGCCTGGGGCAGGAACTGTGACGGAGTCCCCACCACCAACCATGGTTGTGCAGTCGTCCGAGGCTGCAGGGGATGGGCAGGAGCCTCCTCCCACCAGCAGCACCACCACCACCAGTGAGCAGCCATCCGAGGTTTCAGGGGATGGGCATGAGCTCCCCCTCCAGCAGCAGCAGCACCACCACCATTAAGCAGCTGTACAAGGTTGCAGGGGATGGGTAGGAGCCTCCCCTACCCAGCAGCACCACCACCACCATTGAGCGGCCATCCGAGGTTGTAGGGGATGGGCAGAAGTCCCACCCCCCCAGCAGCACCACCACCATCATTGAGCAGCTCTCTAAGGTTGCAGGGGATGGGCAGTAGCCTCCCCCCCAGCAGCAGCACCACCATCCCTACCAGTGAGCAGCCATCACTGCCAGCGGACGGTATGTAATCATGCCCCCATGGGCTGCTGTGTGGCCTGCCCTCTGCAAATCCAATGGGCATGACACCCACCTGAGAGACTGTGACCTTGAACTACCAAGGATCAGGAGCACAGGGCACGATGCCCCCTCCAGAACCAGTGGGTAAGACCCCCACCTACCCCAGACTCCCCAGTAACAAGAGCACAGGGCACGATGCCCCCTCCAGAACCAGTGGGTAAGACACCCACCTACCCCGGACTACCCAAGATCAAGAGCACAGGGCACGATGCCCCCTCCAGAACCAGTGGGCAAGACACCCACCTACCCCAGACTCTCCAGGAACAAGAGCACAGGGCACGGTGCCCCCACCAGAACCCGTGGGTAGGACACCCACCTACCCCAGACTCCCCAGTATCAAGAGCACAGGGCACAATGCCCCCTCCAGAGCATGCGGGCACGTCACCCACTGGAGAGAATGTGGCCTTGCACACCCCAGGACCAAGCACAGGGCATGTTGTCCCCTCCAGATCATGTGGGCAAGTCATCCAATTGAGAGATGTTGGTCTTGCACTCCCCAGGACCAAGCACAGGGCATGTTTCCACCCTGGCGGTCGGTGAGGTGCATTGGCTGTCTTTCAGAGATAACACTGCCATGGTCATAATTTGGTGGTAATTACCGCCAGCCTGTTGGCTGTATTACCGCCACATTTACACCAACTGCCAGGGTTGTAATGAGGGCCTATGTCATTTTGCAGTCTTGTATTACAAGCCAAGTGAAGCATTAAGCTTTCAACCAAAACATGCAATTCTGGCTTTTCGTTCACACATGTGACTGCGAGCCTTTCAGACACCTTCTATGGCTGGTAATGTGGCATATGGAACAACAGGATAGCTTGGCCCATCGTACTGTCCTCCTTGCTAACGTCCAGTGTGAAAATCTCAAAAGGGAGTAGAATCTGTGTCAATCTTTTGACTAGGCCACATTTGTCTGCATCCATGATCATATCTTTACCAACTGCATCCCCTCCTCTTTAAATTACATAGGCCCTCATTACAACCCTGGCGGTAAATCCCGCTTACCGCCATGCAGAAGACTGCCAACATACCGCTGCTGCCGCGGAATTCCGCTACAGGTATTACGACCCACAGCCCGGAATCCGCCACAATACAGACACCCACACAAGTCCCCCACACCAAAGGTCAGTGATAAACTGTCGATAACAAAACCGACACCGTCACACCAACAGGAATACGCCCACACTATCACGACCCACGAATCAACGCGGTGGGCTTTCAACCGCGGTAATCAATTGGCGGTACACACTGCCACGCTCAAAATACGCACACACTTACAAAACACAACCTCATTGGACAATTCAAAATACACACACCTGATACACATATACACACCACACCCATTCTATTATAAAACACACACCCACATCACCCACAAACCAAAATCTTGAAAGCACGCCAGAGAGAGGCACCACCTAAAACAACACCAGCATCCACAGACACACAACACCATCACTCACACAACATCCACGCACCCCCAAAAACACACACCAATACATCCCCTCACACATCACATCATGGCACCTCAACGAAACCCCAGGTTTTCTGAGGAGGAGCTCAGGGTCATGGTGTAGGAAATCATCTGGGTAGAGCCACAGCTATTCAGATCACAAGTGCAGCAGACCTCCATTGCAAGGAAGATGGCGCTATGGCGCAGAATTGTCAACAGGGTCAACGCAGTGGGAAAGCATCCAAGAACTAGGGATGACATCAGGAAGAGGATGAACGACCTATGGGGGAAGGTGCGTTCTATGGCCTCAAGACACCAGATTGCTGTACAGAGGGCTGGCGGTGGACCCCCACCTCCTCCCCCACAACCAACATCATGGGAGGAACAAGTCTTGGCAATACTGCATCCTGAGGGCCTCGCAGGAGTAGCAGGAGGACTGGACTCTGGTAAGGCAAATATTCACTACCTTATCCCCTCCACCCCACCTGCATGCCAACACATACTCCCACCCTTATCCTCACACCCATCACCCCAACAACCCACAGATACTCCTCTACCACAACACACACATCCCAAAACCAAGCCCTGCATGTAACACCAATGCATGGACACCCATCACCCAAGCATGTCCACTACAGAGACTCACTCATGCCCCAAAACCACCAATCACACAAGGACCAAGCCAATAATGCAAGCACTGGAGTAGAGGGCAAGCACCGATTGCACACGATGGCACACACAGATACAATAATTATGCATTTACACCCCAACAGGACCCCTACCCAATGTCACCGGACAGGAGGTGCCAGACATATCCAGTCCCCCACAGAAGAGGCCCACAGTGATGACAAGCAGCTCTGCACAACTGGATCAAGATGACCAGCCCGGCCCATCTGGGACCTCAGGACAGTCGGTTCCCGTGACACTGTCACAAGCCAACACAGAGCCTCCCCCGTCAGGAAACACCAGCACAGCACCCACCCAGCGGGCCCATCCCTCTGTCCCCAGGACACGTCAATCAGCAGTGTGTCCACCACTACAGGGAACCCAGGCAAACCCAACAACCGAAGACAATCAGGGACCTGGGGGCAGTGGCAGTGGGCACACGGTTCAGGGGACAGAGGCACAGGATAACAGGGAAACTGGGAGGACTGCTGTGTGACAGGGGGAGGACAGGCCCAGGGATCCCACTCTCCACGAGGCACTCTCCAACATCATGGGAGCTTACCATCATTCCCAGAAGACAATGGCAACGGTACTGGCCAAGTTTCAGGAGACCCAGCGGCTGCAGGAGGAACACTACCTTGGGATCAGGGAGGACTTGTAGTCCATTAACACCACCCTTGTCACCATTGCAGGGTTGCTGGCAGACCTTGTCAACACCAGGAGGGACACAGTGGCACAACAAGGGGCCTCTGACACTAGCCTGGACGATGAACAGCCCTCCACATCTGCCGGCGCTAGTGGACAGGAGGTACCGCCACAGGAACAACAGGACACCAGCACCCCACCCCCTGCAGATCGAGAACCACCCCGCAAACGGTCCCTGAGATCCAAGAACAAGACAGAGAACATTGCCAAGACCCCCGCCAGGAAATGAGACCCCCCTGAATGTCACCCTTCTGTCCCACTATGTTACTCTGACCATCCTTAAACTGCCATTGCTCCACTTCCTATGCCCATTTGGACAATGCACCTGTGAAACAAATAGACTGGACTTTGCCATGGACATTCCTCCACCACCCCCCCAGCCCATTTTACAACCCCCTCCACTTATTAGCACAGGAATAAACACACTTAAATCACAAAACAATCTGGAGTCAGTATGTGCTTTCACAAATGTGTAATTGCAATAACTATGGAATATAGCAATGCCAATTTAATTGTTCACATACCAATGTAACACAGCTGTAGGTCAGCAGTAAACATAGCAGAGGGCACAAAGTGGGACCCACATCTGTGAAATGGAAATTCAAAGTGACAAGTCAGGGTCCATACACTAAATGAAAATGACACACTTATGCTAGTTCCAACAATAGAATGACATGTGGGAAGCAGTGGCATCTTCTTACTTGTGTCTCACTGGAAGTATTACATGATGAAGTTGTTTCGGTTGTCGATATCCTCTTCTTGTGCCTCCTCTTCTTCACTGTCCACAGGCTCCACAGCTGCCACAATACCACCACCTGGCCCATCCTCCTGCAGAAAATGCACCTGGCTTCGCAAAGCCAGGTTATGCAGCATACAGCAGGCCACGATTATCTGACACACCTTCTTCGGTGAGTAGTATAGGGAAACTCCTGTCAGATGGAGGCACTGGAATCTGGCCTTCAGGAGGCTGAAGGTGCGTTCGATCACCCTCCTAGTTTGCCCACGTGCCTCATTGTAGCGTTACTCTGCCCCTGTCCTGGGATTCCTCACCAGAGTCAGTAGCCATGACAGGTTGGGGTAACCAGAGACACCTGCAAATGTCGAGGGACAACTGTTAGACACACACTAACCCTTAGCGACAGCCCCATACCCAGACACCTATGTCAACTGTATTGCGACACAGTGCCTCTGGAGTTGGCCCATCACATAAGGGATGCTGCTATTCGTCAAAATGTAAGCGTCAATCACAGAGCCAGAAAACTTGGCTTTCACATGGGAGATGTACTGGTGTGCCAAACACACCATCTGCACATTCATAGAATGGTAGCTCTTACAGTTTCTGTACACCTGTTCATTTCTGTGGGGGGACAAATGCCACATGTGTGCCATCAATGGCACCAATGATGTTGGGGATATGTCTCAGGGCATAGAAGTCACCTTTCACTGTGGGCAAATCCTCCACCTGAGGGAAAACAATATAGCTGTGCATGTGTTTCAGCAGGGCTGACAAGACTCTGGACAACACGTTAGAGAACATTGGCTGGGACATCCTTGATGCCATGGCCACTGTTGTTTCAAAAGACCCACAGGCCAGGAAATGGAGTACAGACAGGACCCGCACTAGAGGGGGGATTTTTGAGGGATGGCGGATAGCTGACATCAGGTCCGGCTCCAACTGGGCACACAGTTCCTGGACTGTTGCCCGATCAAGTCGGTATGTGACTAGGATGTGTCTCTCTTCCATTGTCGACAGGTCCACCAGGGGTCTGTACACCGGAGGATGCCACCATCTCATCACCTGCCACAGAGGATGTGCCCTATGGAGGAGAACAGCGAGCAGAGAGTCATCCAACACTGAGGTATCACAATGTCTTATATTCTGAAACGTTATTAATCCGCAATGTGCCAGTATCTGTCTATATTCCCGGCCTAGATAGGTGTGACGCAGTTAACATCCATCCCATGTGGCCACCTGAAATGGCGGCTGCCTGACCTTTAAGGTGGGACAACGGGATATGAGGTAACTGCGCTGGCATTCTACACCGTCGCCGTGGGCGGTCGAAGAACGCGGCACAATTCTGCATTGGTTAGCATTGGGCCCTATGGGTCCCAGGAGCCAATGACGATGTACGCCAGCGGTGACGGTATGCACCGCCGCGGACGTGACTGCCATTTTCTGTCTGTTCAATCACTTGATACCTGACCTTCAACAGGAGAGGACCTACACTGAAAGTGCTGCTGTGACATCAGTCTGGAAGCGACAATGGCTCATATGTCTGGGGAAAGGGCCCCTGCCTTCACTTCAGAGGAGTTGGAGAAACTAGTAGATGGGGTCCTCCCCCAGTACACGCAACTGTACGGTCCTCCAGACAAACAGGTGAGTACACTGTGAGCATGCTGCATGGGCAATGCCTGTTTTGAGTGGTGTGGATGGAAGATACATGGAAGGACTGAGGCATGCATGTGTGGATGGTGAGTGTATGTGCGTCAGGGCAAGGGTGGGAACTGGGGGGCAATGAGTATGATGGTCCGGATGGGTAGGTAATTTCCTTTCCCCAGTACAATTCCTCTAGGTCAGCGCCCACCTGAAGAAGGGTATTGGCGTGCCATCGCCAAGGACGTCTGGACCCTGGGGGTCTACCACAGACGGAGCACCCACTGCCATAAAAGATGGGAGGACCTGCGCCGCTGGAGCAAGAAGACGGCGGAGGCCCACTGGGGATGGCCTCCCAACGTGGGAGGGATGCCCATTGCACCATGACCCCCCTGATGTTCTGGATCCTGGCTGTGGCCTATCCTGATTTGGATGGGCACTTGAAGGCATCACAGCAGCCACAATGGGGTGAGTACACTCTCATTCAGCTGACTCTGCGTGCATAACGAGGTGTCTGGTTGGGGGAGGTGGGCAGTGGGTTCCTCTAGGCCAAGGTGAAGTTGGTAGGCAAGGTCCCTTGTGAGGAAGGTTATGTGGCACCCCAACCCCACCAGTGGTAAGAGCCATCTACACCTAGTCAGGCTCCTGTGACTTCCAGGTGTCCAGCAATTGATCTTAGGCCTAGTACCCCATAGTCAGCTGAAATTTCTAGGAACTGTTAGTGCATGGCGTAGTGGCGAGGGCTGCTGCCTGTGTGTTGTGTCCACCAATAGTAGTGGTGCTGCATGCACTGAACATGTCTTTCTTTTGCCTCCCCCCCTTTTTGTGGTATCCCTGTTCTTGTGTGCAATAGCATCATCAGGCGAAGGAGCATTGGCACCGGAGCAGGAGGGAGCTGCAACCCACTTGGCCCTGGAGGGCGAAACAATGGAGTCTGAAGCCACTAGTGGGATGGAGGGCGAGGGGAGCTCCACGGCGGGGACAGGAGCAGACAGCTGTGACAGCGACTCCTCCTCTGATGGGAGCTTTCTTGCGGTGGCGGGCACCTCTGTGCCCACCGCATCAACAGGTACAGACGTCACACCCCATACCAGCACCGCTCTCCCAGCAGCCCCTCAGCTTGTGTCCCGTGCCCGCTCACCCAGGAGGGTGGGCATCTCCTTCGCCTCAGGCACCTCAGGTCCTGCCCCAGTCAGCCCTGCTGCCCTCAGTGAGGAGGCAATTGACCTCCTGAGATCCCTCACTGTTGGGCAATCTACCATTGTGCCTGCCATCCAGGGTGTCGAGAGACATTTGCAACAAACAGATGCATACCTGGAGGGCATTCATTCTTGGCAGGCAGCCCAACAGAGAGCATTTCAGGCTCTGGCCTCAGCACTGATGGCAGCCATTGTCCCTGTGTCCAGCAGCCCTGCTCCAACTTCCTCTACCCAGACCCAATCCCCTGTACCTCAGCCTATCCCAAGCACACCATCAGACCAGCATGCACACTCATCAACACACAAGAGTGGCTCAGGCAAACATAAGCACCACACATCCCACAGGTACTCACACAAGCACCATCCCCATGCAGACACACCAACATCCACTGCCTCCACTGTGTCCCCCTCCTCCAAGTCCTCCTCCTCCCTCCCAGTCTCATCTCCACTCACACCTGCATGCACTACATCCTCAGCCACTGCCTCCATCACCAGCACGCCCATCACCAAACACCGCCCATGTGCACTCACCATCCCCACTACCATGCACACATCTCCAGTGTCCTCTCCCAGTGTGTCTGTGAGCCCTCCTCCCAAAGTACACAAACGCAGGCACACACCCACCCAACAGCCATCCACCTCACAACAGCCTCTGGCCCATGCACCTTCACCCAAATTCAGCAGACGTACACCTCCTACAACCACTACCTCTACCTCCACTCCCAAACCCCCTCCATCTTCCCGTCCCAGTGTGTCTAAAAAATTCTTCCTGGCTAACATTGACCTCTTCCCTACACCCCCCCTCCGTCCTTGGCCTAGGGCCAGGCTTTCCACGTCCCAGCACCTCAGCGACCAAATCCCCAGGCACATTTGTGCCAGCAGCTGCGGGGTCATCGAGTGCGCCACCCATCAGGGCGCCAGTGGGCCATGTAGTGAGGGCAAGACATTCCGCCACCTGCCAAGGTGAAAAAGGTGCCCACATCCCAGAGGGAGAAGCCAAAAGTACCTGTCACCAAGGTCTCAGAAAACACCAAAGGGGATAGTGGCAAGACAACTGCGGCACCATCAAAGCTGGGAAAGGGCCAAAAGCTGAAGAGCAGGTTAGGAGAGAGCATGGTGGCACCGACTGAGGGACCAGTGTCACACTTTCTGTCCACGACCATGCCCACCTGTACGGTGGCGAACACCGATAGCTGCCCTGCCACCACAACCGCCACCTGCACTGCCCCTGGCACGTCTACAGCCTCAGCCACAGTCCCCAGCCTCTTCCCCAGTGGGCACCCGTCCGAGGCTGCAGGAAACATCCTGCTGTGTCCATCTGCAGGTGCTGACCCATGCACCGCCGCCAGCACCGCCGCCAGCACCGCCGAAAGCACCGCCACAACAGACACCGCCGCAAGCACCGCCACAGGCCCTGCGGCGTCCGCGGACACTGGCACCACCACTGACATGGCTACCATCCCCAGTGGTCAATCGTCTGAGGCTGAATGAGAGTTTCTGGACCCTGTGCAGCTTCCATGAGGCATTTCTTCCATCACTGTTTACACCTGCCGGTGGAAGGTGCAGCCGCAGCAGTGTGGGGTATGTCACTGCCTCCATGGCGTATCATGCTACCTGAACCTCGCAAATCTCGTGGCACGCACACCCAGGTGTGGGAATTGTACCGGCCACACTGCACGTGGAGCACTCTGGTCACCATGCCCCCTCCGAACCAGTGGAGTATCTCATCCACTACCTCAGTCTTTGCAGGATGAAGCACTCTGGGCACCAGGCCCCCTCCAGAACCAGTGGAGTATCACATCCACTACCTCAGTCCTTGGCAGGATGAAGCACTCTGGGCACCATGCCCCCTCCAGAACCAGTGGAGAGATACATCCACTACCTCAGTCCTTGGCAGGATGAAGCACTCTGGGCACCAGGCCCCCTCCAGAACCAGTGGAGTATCACATCCACTGCCTCAGTCCTTGGCAGGATGAAGCACTCTGGGCACCATGCCCCCTCCAGAACCAATGGAGAGATAGATCCACTACTTCAGTCCTTGGCAGGATGAAACACTCTGGGCACCAGGCCCCCTCCAGAACCAGTGGAGAGATACATCCACTACCTCAGTGCTTGGCAGGATGATGCACTCTGGGCACCAGGCCCCCTCCAGAACCAGTGGAGTATCACATCCACTACCTCAGTCCTTGCAGGATTCAGCACTCTGGGCACCATGCCCCCTCCAGAACCAGTGGGGAGATACATCCACTACCTCAGTCCTTGGCAGGATGAAGCACTCTGGGCAACAGGCCCCCTCCAGAACCAGTGGAGAGATACATCCACTACCTCAGTCCTTGGCAGGATGAAGCACTCTGGGCACCAGCTCCTCTCCAGAACCAGTGGAGACTGTTATCCACTTGAGTGACTGTGCTTTGCACCCCCTATGATAAAGCAGTGGGCAACCCACCCACTGGAGAGACTTGAGAGACTGTGGCTTTGCACTCCCCAGGATGAAGCAGTGGGCAAACCACCCACTGGAGAGACTTGAGAGACTGTGGGGGTGATTCTAACCCTGGCGGTCGGTGATAAAGCGGCGGCCAACCCGCCAACAGGCCGGCGGTCCAAAAAATGGAATTCTGACCCTGGCGGGAACCGCCAACACAGCCCGCCACATTAACACTCCGACCGCCACGGCGCGACCGACAAACAGCGCGGCGGTCACCGCCAACAGCCAGGCGGCAGACAATGTTCCGCCCACACTATCATGACCGGCCAATCCGCCACCTTTTCCGGGGCGGGAGCACCGCCGATAAAAACACGGTGGAAACAGACTACGAACGGGAAAACGCGCACCTCTACGCACTCCACGAGGAAGGAGGACAGCATGGAACCCGAATTAAACATCCTACCTGCTCTCGTCTACCTGCTCATCTACCACGAGTACGAACGCCGGCGCAGACGACAACGGTGAGTACTGCACCTACGACACAGGGGAGGGGGGATGACGAAAGGTCACGTGCACACACATACGCGATACACCCACCCCCCCAAACCATGTACACACCAATGCAGAGCAACAAGTCACAGTGAAACCACCCAAACCCCCGTAAAGAAAACAAGGACATAATTAAATAGTGACTCGAAATTTATGGGAAATAAAAACCACTGATAAGTCACGGTCAAATAGCAATAACAACTCAAAAATCCAAATTCAATATCCAGTGCATACGAAAAACCGAGGCAATAAGTCCTGCACAACTGACGAGATTCGAAGTGTCCGTGGGCCAAAGTGTAGCAACACAAGGGCAAAGCCCACACAGGAGACCTGAGTCCTTTGGAGAGAACACTGCAGGGGCATCTGATGAAAAAACTACAGGCACCTCAGGGGGAAGGGAAGGGGGGGGCACCACAGCCACATGAGTCCACGACGCCAGATCCACGAAGGGGCCACCATGCCCACTCGGCCATCCTGGGGAGTGCAAAGCCACAGTCTCTCAAGTCTCTACAGTGGGTGGCTTGGCCACTCGGCCATCCTGGGGAGTGCAAAGCCACAGTCTCTCAAGTCTCTACAGTGGGTGGCTTGGCCACTCGGCCATCCTGGGGAGTGCAAAGCCACAGTCTCTCAAGTCTCTACAGTGGGTGGGTTGCCCACTCGGCCATCCTGGGGAGTTCAAAGCCACAGTCTCTCAAGTCTCTACAGTGGGTGGCTTGCCCACTGATCAATCCTGGGGAGTGCAAAGCAACAGTCTCTCAAGTCTCTACAGTGGGTGGGTTGCCCACTGATCAATCCTGGGAAATGCAAAGCCACAGTCCATCAGGTGGATTACAGTCTCCACTGGTCAAGGAGGAGGCATGGTGGGCACAGTGAACCGTTAACAGTGCATGACAGGAAGGGCCCAGCGGAGCGGTGCTTGAGACGGCAGGGCCCAGCGGAGCGGTGCTTGAGACGGCGGGGCCCAGCGGAGCGGTGCTTGAGACTGCGGGGCCCAGCGGAGCGGTGCTTGACAGGAAGGGCCCAGCGGAGCGGTGCTTGAGACAGCGGGGCCCAGCGGAGTGGTGCTTGAGACGGCCGGGCCCAGTGGAGCGGTGCTTGACAGGAAGGGCCCAGCGGAGCGGTGCTTGAGACGGCGGGGCCCAGCGGAGCGGTGCTTGGGATGAAGGGCCCAGCGGAGCGGTGCTTGAGACGGCGGGGCCCAGCAGAGCGGTGCTTGGGATGAAGGGCCCAGCGGAGCGGTGCTTGAGACGGCTGGGCCCAGCGGAGCGGTGCTTGAGACAGCGGTGCCCAGCGGAGCGGTGCTTGACAGGAAGGGCCCAGCCGAGCGGTGCTTGAGACGGCGGGGCCCAGCGGATCGGTGCTTGAGACGGCGGGGCCCAGCGGAGCGGTGCTTGACAGGAAGGGCCCAGCGGAGCGGTGCTTGAGACGGCGGGGCCCAGCGGAGTGGTGCTTGAGACGGCGGGGCCTAGCGGAGCGGTGCTTGACAGGAAGGGCCCAGCGGAGCGGTGCTTGAGACGGCGGGGCCCAGCGAAGCGGTGCTTGGGATGAAGGGCCCAGCGGAGTGGTGCTTGACAGGAAGGGCCCAGCGGAGCGGTGCTTGAGACGGCGGGGCCCAGCGGAGCGGTGCTTGGGATGAAGGGCCCAGCGGAGCGGTGCTTGAGACAGCGGGGCCCAGCGGAGCGGTGCTTGAGACGGCGGGGCCCAGCGGAGCGGTGCTTGAGACGGCAGTGCCCAGCGGAGCGGTGCTTGACAGGAAGGGCCCAGCGGAGCGGTGCTTGATAAGGCGGGGCCCAGCGGAGCGGTGCTTGAGACGGCGGGGCCCAGCGGAGCGGTGCTTGACAGGAAGGGCCCAGCGGAGCGGTGCTTGAGACGGCGGGGCCCAGCAGAGCGGTGCTTGGGATGAAGGGCCCAGCGGAGCGGTGCTTGACAGGAAGGGCCCAGCGGAGCGGTGCTTGAGACGGCGGGGCCCAGCGGAGCGGTGCTTGGGATGAAGGGCCCAGCGGAGCGGTGCTTGAGACGGCGGGGCCCAGCGGAGCGGTGCTTGGGATGAAGGGCCCAGCGGAGCGGTGCTTAAGACGGCGGGGCCCAGCGGAGCGGTGCTCGAGACGGCGCGGCCCAGCGGAGCGGTGCTTGAGATGAAGGGCCCAGCGGAGCGGGGCTTGAGATGGCGGGGCCCTGTTCAGCGGTGCTCTTCTGCACGGCGGGGCCCTGTTCAGCGGTGCTCTTCTGCACGGCGGGGCCCTGTTCAGCGGTGCTCTTCTGCACGGCGGGGCCCTCTTCAGCGGTGCTCCTCTGCACGGCGGGGCCCTCTTCAGCGGTGCTCTTCTGCACGGCGGGGCCCTCTTCAGCGGTGCTCCTCTGCACGGCGGGGCCCTGTTCAGTGGTGCTCTTCTGCACGGCGGGGCCCTGTTCAGCGGTGCTCCTCTGCACGGCGGGGCCCTGTTCAGCGGTGCTCTTCTGCACGGCGGGGCCTTCTTCAGCGGTGCTCCTCTGCACGGCGGGGCCCTGTTCAGCGGTGCTCTTCTGCACGGCGGGGCCCTGTTCAGCGGTGCTCTTCTTGCCTCCCCTAGCTGTTGTGGCTGGTGAGGTGGGAGAACTTGGCTCCTTGGGGGCAGCCGTGTCAGTCCTCTCACAGCGGCCCTTTAGCTTCCTGGTCTTCTTGCCTGGTGGGGGGCTGGCTGTCCCCTTGCTGCTGATTGAGGTGTCACTGCTGGCAAAGGGTGGGCTCCAGAACCCATGCACCACAGTGCCACTCAAAGCTGGGCTGGTGGTGGCTGAGGTGCTCTTGGGACTCTTTGCAGATGGAGGGGGTGGGTCAGTGGAGGGAAAGAGGTCAAGATTAGCAAGGAAAACTTTCTTAGGACAAAGGTAAAAGTTAGGAGAAGTGTAGATGGAAGTGGAGGAAGAGGATGTGGTTGTAGGAGAGTCAGGTGTGCTGTCTTTGGGTGCAGGTGCATGTGCTGGAGGCTGTCGTGAGGTGGATGGCTGTTGGGTGGGTGTCTGTCTGCGTTTGTGTGTCTTGGAAGAGGGGGTGACAGACTCAGTGGGAGAGGACACAGGGGACGTGTAAATGGTAGTGGGTGTGGTGACTGCACGTGTGCTGACTGGACTGGAGGGTGTGCTGGTGATGGAAGCACTGGCTGATGGTGGTGTGCATGCAGGTGTGAGTGTAGACGTCACAGGGAGGGAGGAGGGAGACGAGGAGGAGGGGGACACAGAGGTGGTAGTGACTGTTGGAATGTCTGCATCTGGGTGTTGCTTGCGTGAATGCTTGTGGGTTCTGTGGTGCTTGTGTCTGGATGAGCTGCCCTTGGGTGTTGAGGTGTGTGCAGGCTGGTCTGAAGGTGTGGATGGGATAGGCTGAGGAACAGGAGACAGAGACAGGCTGGAGGCAGTCAGAAGAGGGAGGCTGGAAACAGGGACAATGGCTGCCGTCAGTGCTGAGGCCAGAGCATTGAACGATCGTTGATGGGCAGCCTGACCCGAATGAATGCCCTTCAGGTAGGCATTGCTCCAATGCACCTCCCTTTCTACCCCCTGGATGGCATTCAAAAGGGTAGTCTGCCCAACAATGAGTGTCCTGAGGAGATCAATGACCTTCTCACTGAGGGCAGCAGGGGTAACAGGGGCAGGGGCTGAGGTGCCTGGGGCGAAGGAGACGGCCGCCTTCCTGGGCGAGCGGACACAGAGCGTAGGCTGAGGGGCTGCTGGGAGGGCGGGGCTGGTGCGCTGGGTGGCGGCTGTACCTGTAGAGGCAGGGGGCCCGGATGTTGCCGCCACCGCTAGGGAGCTCCCATCCGAGGACGTGTCGCTGTCGCTGGTGTCACCACCGGTCCCCGTTGTGGTGCTCCCCTCGCCCTCCGGATCACTGGTGCCCTCGGTGTCTGTTCCTGGTCCCACCGGGGCCTTGTGACTTGCAGCTCCCTCGTGCTCCGATGCCAATTCTCCTCCGCCTGATGATGCTAATGCACAGATGCACAAGAAGACGAAGAACAAGGGTGGGGGGAGAAAAACGAAGACCAGGTTGAGTGCATGCAATGTCAACACCGTTGCCGGAGAGGACAGACACAGGAGCCTCATGCACTAAGCCGCGCATTCGGGGTACACTACTCAGTACTTCTGACTAGGACTACAGGTCTAGAGACGAGAAAGGCGCACATGTGTGATGCTGGACCATCGATAGCTGTACTTGTCACCCTACAGAGGTGGGGGCCGGGAGCACAGGGCCATGCCTAAAGGAGAGGACTACACTACAGAAAGCGCCCTGGCCTAATGTCACCCCCAACCCTCCTCCCCCACCCAGACGCCTCCACTGCGCAGAGAGATAGCAGAATGTGCTGATACTCACCCCCTTGTGTCTGCTGTGATGTCCTCAAGCGCCCATCCAAATCAGGGTAGGCCACCGCCAGGATCCGGGACATCAGGGGGGTCAGGGTACGACTGGCACTCCTCCTAGGTTGGGAGGCCATCCCCAGCAGTGACTCGGCGGTCTTCCTGGTCCCGCGGCGGATGTCCTCCCACCTCTTGCGGCAGTGGGTGCCCCGTCTGACGTGGACCCCCAGGTCCCGGACTTCCTTGGCGATGGCACGCCATATGTCCACTTTCTGATGGGCGCTGACCTATTTGACATGTACAGGGTGGGAAGGAGAAATCCTCATATTCCTGCATGTTAGATGCGATTGGCCCCTCCTCCCCAACCTTGCCATATGGCACATGCTCTCATCTGTCGTGCGTTGCACTCCTCATTCGCCCCCCACCCCACCAACTTAGCATCCACCCCACTCAACACAGGCATAGCCCATTCAATGTGCACCCAGTTTACTTACCTGTTGGTCTGGAGGACCGTAGAGTAACGCATACTGGGGGAGGACCCCGTCCACGAGCTTCTCCAACTCTTTGGAACTGAAGGCGGGGGCCCTTTCCCCAGTCGCAGCAGCCATTGTCACCTCCAGACCGAGGTCACAGCAGCACTTGCAGTATAGGTCCTCTCCTGTGGAAGATCAGGTCCCGAGTGATTAAGCAGATAGAAAATGGCGGTCACGCCCGCGGAGGTGCGTACCGCGGCGGTGCGTACCGCGACCGCCGGCGCACCTCATTATTGCCTCCTGAAACCCATAGGCTTCAATGTTAGCCAATGCGGCTTCGTATAGCGGTCTTCGACCGCCTACCGCCACGGTGTGCCACGCCAGCGCATTGACCTCACATCCCTTTGTCCCACTTCACAGGTCAGGCAGCCGCCATTTCAAGGGCCCACATGGCATTATTTGTACTGCGACACACAGGCCTAGGCCTTGCATTGCCACACATACACGCCTTTCAAGACATAGATAATCGTGTGCTATGCATGCAGTGGTGAACGTACCTGTGACTTGCTTGACTCTGTGCTCCATGTTGTCCTTCCTAGGCACCGTCCGCTGGGACTTGCGAGGAGAAGGATGAATCCTCGCGTGTACCGACCGCTGGTAGACCTGTCGACAATGGAAGAACGCCACATCATACTACGATACCGACTTGACCGAGCCACTATACATGAACTGTGTGCCCAGCTGGAGCCAGCCCTGATGTCCCCCATCCGCCAACCCACAGGAATTCCCCCTCTAGTGCAGGTTCTGTCAGTCCTCCATTTTCTGGCAAGTGGCTCATTCCAGACAACAGTGGCCATGTCATCTGGAATGTCTCAGCCTATGTTTTCAAAAATCTTGTCTAGAGTGTTGTCTGCCCTGACGAAACACATACGGCGCTACTTTGTATTCCCTGAGGAGGTAGATTTATTTGGCCACTGTGAAGGGTGAATTTTATGCCCTTGGACATATACCCAACATAATTGGTGCCATTGATGGGACCCATGTGGCTTTAGTACCCCCAAAAGACGATGAGCAGGTGTACAGAAACAGGAAAAGTTACCATTCGATGAACGTTCAGGTGGTCTGTTTGGCTGACCAGTACATCTCCCATGTGAATGCCATGTTCCCTGGGTCAGTGCATGACGCGTATGTGATGCGAAATAGCAGCATCCCTTATGTGATGGAACAGCTACAGAGACAACGTGTGTGGCTAATAGGTGACTCTGGTTACCCCAACCTGCCTTGGCTATTGACCCCAGTGAGGAATCCCCGGACCAGGGCAGAGGAGCGGTACAATGAGGCCCATGGGCGAACTAGGAGGGTCATTGAAAGAACCTTTGGCCTCCTGAAGGCCAGGTTTAGGTGCCTACATATGACAGGGGGATCCCTGATGTACTCACCAAAGAAGGTGTGCCAGATCATCGTGGCCTGCTGTATGATTCACAATCTGGCATTGCGACGTCAGGTGCCCTTCCTGCAGGAGGATGGTCCAGATGGTGGGGTTGAAGCAGCTGTGGAGTCTGCGGAGAGTGAAGAGGAGGAAGACGAAGAGGACGACCCAGACAACAGGGACAGAGTTATCCAACAGTATTTTCAGTAGCACACAGGTAGGAATCACCCACGCCATTTAACATTTACTGAATGCCCCCTGCATCTTTACTTTGTGTATTTCCCCCCAGTTCTTTTAAACTGAAGTTTACTTTTCCCTTCCCTTTTCAGTGCTGTATGACCCACTGCGTGACTTCTGCTTGGTTAGCCCATGGACTAATGCTTATTGACATCGGTATGTTGTCCACACATAAATAACAGAACATTATTGATAAGTAATGTGTTATACATTTGTAATTAATACAGGCTGACTCCAGAATGATTTATGTGCAATGAGTGATTTATTTTTAGTGCTATATTTTGGTACATGATATTAAAACGGTGAAGGGTGAGGGTGGAGTTATGTCCATGGCAGAGTCCAGTTCTCGGTCGCACAGGTGCATTGTTCATATGGCTGTGGAAGGGTGGAGCAGGGGCAGTTCAAGGTTGGACAGGGTGACACTGTGGGACAGTGGAATGACATCCGGGGGGAAATTAGGCTGGCGGGGGTCTTGGCATCCTACTCTGTCTTCCTTTGAGATCTCAGGTTCCTCTTGCGGGGTGGTTGTTCTTCAGCAGTAGGTGGGGTTCTGGTGGCCCGTCGTTCTGTGGGGGCCTCCTGACCACTAGCGCCGGCGGAGGTGGTAGGCTGTTCCTGGCTAGTGACAGGGGCCCTTTGCGGTGCCACATGGTCCCGCAATGTGGTTTCTATCCGGTTGAGGGCCTGGACTATGGTCCCCATTGCAGTAGCGATGTCCCGTAGTTAATTGCTGAACCCCATGTACCGTTCCTCCTGCTGTGCCTGGATCTCGGTGAACCTGGCCAGTACCGTCGCCATCGTCTCCTGGGAGTGATAGTATGCTCCCATGATGGTGGTGAGGGCCTCTTGGAAAGTCGGTTCCCTGGGCCTGTCCTCCCCCCCCTGTCGCACAGCAGCCCTCCCAGTTGCCCTGTTTCCCCGGGCCTCTGTCCCCTGGACGGTGTGCCCACTACCACTGCCCCCAGGTCCCTGTTGTTGTTGGGGTGTTGGGTCAGCCTGGGTGCCCTGTAGTGGCAGACACACCGCTGATTGACGCGTCCGCGAGACAGAGGCATGGGCCCGCTGGGTGGGAGCTGTGCTGGTGTTCCCAGAGGGGTTTGGGTCTGCTGTGGCCTGGGTCTGTGTGTGGGGAACCGACTGTCCAGAGGTCCCCGATGGTCCGGGCTGGTCGTCAGGTTCTAGGTCGACAGAGCTGCTGTCCTCGCTGGGGGACTGTTCTGGGGGTGGGATGGACATCTCTGGACCCTCCGTGGCGGTGTGTTGGCGTTCGGGCCCTGCAGGGGTGAAGGAGTATGGTTATTGTTTCTGTGTGTGCCATGTCGTGCATTTTGAGTGCCCTTGTCCCCCAGTGCTGGCATTCCCTTGTGGGAGGTGTTGTGAGGGTTTGGGGGGGTGTATGGGTATGTGCAATGGTCATGCTTTGGTGGTGGCTGTCTATGGTTTGTGTTGGCATTCAGGGGTTGGTGTTGTTTAGGGTGGGTTGTGCTGGTGAGACATTGGCAGGGAGGTTATGTGCTGGGGGGTGATATTGGGGGTGAGGGGGGGGGGTTGGCATGCTGGTGGTTGGGGGGGTGAAGTAGTTGAGATTCGACTTACCAGAGTCCATTCCTCCGTGTACTCCAGCGAGGCCATCAGGATGCAGGATGTTTATCACCTCTTGCTCCCATGCTGTGAATTGGGGTGGGGTGGGTGGGGGTCCGCCGCCAGTCTTCTGCACAGCGATGTTGTGCCTGGAGATCATCGAGCGCACCTTCCCCCGTAGGTCGTTCCATCGCTTTCTGATATCTTCCCGATTTCTGGGATGCTGTCCCACAGCGTTGACCCTGTCTACGATCCTTTGCCATAGCTCAGCCTTCCTTGCTATGGTGGTGTGCTGCACCTGTGTGCCGAAGAGCTGGGGCTCAACCCTCATGATTTCCTCCACCATGACCCGGAGTTCTTGGTCCGAAAACCTTGGGTGTCTTTGGGGTGCCATGGGGTGGTGTGGATGAGGTGTGGGGTGGTGTTTGTGGTGATGTGCGTGGTGATATGTGGTGATGTGTGCGTAGATGTGGTGTGGGTGATGAAGTTGTGTTCCTGTGTGTGTTGGGGTTTTCTATTGCTGTGCTCGCTGTCTCTATCTCTCTCGCTCTCGCCTTCGCTCCGATTTCCAACTAGTGGGGGTTTGTGGGTGATGTGGGTGTGTGTTTTATAGTTGATTGGATGTGTGGGAGTGTTGTTTGTATGTGTCTCAGGTGTGCGTATTTCAAAATGTCCAATGTGGCAGTGTTTTGGAGCTGTGTGTGTATTTTGACCGCGGCGGTGTGTACCGCCAATGGAATATCGCGGTTGAAAGACCGCCGCGTGGATTCGTGGGTCAGAATGGCATGGGCGTGTTTGTGTTGGCGTGACGGTGGAGGTTTGGTCATCTCCAGTTTTCCGCGGCCCGCTGATGTGGCGGCCTTCCTTGGATGTCGGATTTTTGGCGGTTTCACAGTTGGTGGTCAGAATGACCGTCGCGGTCTACCGCGGCCGCACCGGTAGAATGGCGGACTTCTGACCGGCGGTAAGGGCCTTTTACCGCCGAGGTCAGAATGACCCCCTGTGTCTTTGCACTCCCCAGGGTACATCAGTGGGCATGGAGCCCCCTCATGCAGCAGTGGCATTGTGTGTTCATCTGGTTGAGATGTCCCCCCTCCCCCTGAGGTGCCTGTATATTTTTGATCTGATTCCCCTGCAGTGTTCTCTCTGTTTACAGTCAGGTATCATGTGTGGGCCTCGCCCATGCATTTTGGACCCAGTGGTCCACGGACAATGATTGGAACACTATCCGGACTTGTGTAGTTGGTGTATATATTGTATATACTGAATTTTGACTTTTGTCTAATGGATTTTTCATGATTACAATGGTAACAATCATTTCCTTTTGCCCTTGCATTCTTCCATGGTGTGGGGGGGTGTATATGTAATGTTGCTGCATGTATTTGTGTGTATGTTTTTGTGTTTCGAGGGTGAGGGTGGGGGTGTTGCGTGTTGCGTGTGTGTTACTCTCGTTCCTCCCCCTCCCCTGTGTTGTGGGTGCAGTACTCAGCGTGGTCGCTGCCGTCGCCGTTCGTACTCCTGGTAGAAGAGGAGGTAAACCAACATGGGCAGTACGTGTAGTTCGGGCTCCATGGCATCCTGGGTGTCGAGAGGTGAGGGTTTTCCCTTCTGTGTACTGTTTCTGCCATGCTTTTGATAGCGTTGGTTCCGCCCCGGAAAAGATGGCGGATAGGCTTCTTGTAATAGGGTGGGTGGTACTTTGTCTTCCGCCTGTCTGTTGGCGGTGACCGCCGTGCTGTTTGTTTCTACCGCCGTGGCGGTTGGAGTGTTAGAGTGGCTGTCTATGTTGGCGGTTTCCGCCACTGTGGTAATCCCATTTTTTTTCGCCGGCCTGTTTGGAGTATTACCGCCGCTTTAACACCGACCGCCAGGGTTGTAATGAGGGCCATAGTCATTGATCTGTCTGTACTGCACAAACAGATATTGCAACCTGTAATAGGTTGAGTTCCAACTTGTGGGCACCTCCCAAATGAGGGCTTTAACTGGTACTCTATTAGCACACTGATAAATCCACAACTGCTACTGTGTTTTAAAAGAATGGCTGTAATGTGTGCGGATTCTGCTGCAGGTTGTTAGTATGTTCCTGGTTATGTCTTCTCTTTTGAGAAACTTCTGCACAACCAAGTTGCTGCAATGCGCCAAACACATGATCCTGAAATAGCCACCATCTACCATGCCCTTGACTATATTACAGTCATTGTCAGTGCCAGCAAATCCATTTCAGAGACCTCTAGGTTCCAACCTTGCTGTTAAATTCATCCAAGTTGTTTGTCACTGTATGTGATATCTCCATAGTGAACATCGCTTCTGTTGCATGCCACTGAATGCTATTAAAACTTTCTTCAGGGCTAAGACCTGTAGATAGCTGTTGCCTTACCCCCATAGAAGAGATCCAGTGTGCAATAATGCATATGTAACAGTCGCCTGACAACTGGTCCACATGTCTGTCACCAGGTATATAATGTGACCATCTCTTTGCTGCAAAGCTTGTCCAACCAATTGTAGCTCATCTTGATACAGCACTGGAACAGCAACTCTGCCAAAATAGGTCCAACTTGGAACCTTCTGTTTTGGACAGACGGCCGCCACAAATTCTAAAAATCCCTCTCCTTCCACAAAAGAAAAAAGCAGTAGACCCAGCCCCTCCTGCCTAAACATGACCATGATGTAGCCTAGATGTTCTTCTTTTCTTGGGCCACTGAATTGGGGGACTTTCAAGAAGTATGAGGTGGTAGACTCAATGTGTGTTTTGGGGGAGTCAATGTATGCTGTGGTTTCTCCATCTGGCTCTTGTACTATTTTGAGGTTCCTGAAGTGGGTGATGCTGGTGCACTGCAGAGGACAAGGCTGTTTTGCATGAAGATGTCACCCTCTTCTTCCTTAGGACCTTCCATCGTGGTTGGAGCTGATGTTCCCCAGCTCTCCTCGCCTTTACCACCACCATGTTTGCCAATTTTTTAAGGTGCTCCTCCCAACAGATTAAATGAAGTTTTTCATATGGGTCATTTGGCCTCCAGTAACATAGTGTGAACCATTTTTACCTCGACAAACACCTCTCTGCTGTGCATAATTCTACTGAGGTAATGGTTGGTGCAAGTCTTTTGCTGGGCCTTTACAAATATGGGAGATGGCAGTGGTACCTGTTCCACATCCCTTGGAGCTGGTTGAATAGGAAGTCTAATGTTGGACTTCTCTGTGCCAGCTTTCATAAAAATGACTGGCTTGTCACTGTCATCCTCCTTATCATCCCCTTCCACAATTTTAAGTCTTTCAGGAACTTTTGTTTTCCCTCACCTCTCCAGGCATCTCACGGACTCTGCTGGGGTCCACTCCTTATCCACATTATCATCATCAGAAAGGGGTGCATGAAGAAGATGGTGAAGCATGCACCATTGCTGGCTGTGGCTGCTCTTTGCTTTGCACTCTTTCCTGAAACAATTGGGTACTATTTTGCGAAGGGACAAATTAAATTCAACATCACTGCTTGTTGGTGTCACCATTATTGTAGTGGCTGCCTCACTGACAGACATGTACTTGGGCTTAAGTTGAGGTGCTGTTGATGTGGGAGCGCTGCTCCCAGGTACCTCCCAGGAGGCCGGTGTGGCAGGCACACATCTCCTGAAACAGGTTGTGGCAGCACTTGATGAATCTTCACGAAACTTTCCAACAGAATGTGACAGACATGTGACCTGCTGTCTGGAAAGTTTTGGATTTATCCGTAAAACGGGGCTGAGATAAGGGGGGTGAAATTTAGAGCATTTCCAATGGTAGTTCCCATAGGAAAAATTGAAAAGTGATAGCACAAAGACCTCTGGACAAAATGACACCAAATTTGGAAGAAAGGCATCTCTTGGACCAGAAAGAGCCCTTTTTGTTATTTAGTGTAAGTCCATTCAGTAGTTTTTGAGAAATTTTATGGAAATCCTAATTCATATATCTAGGGAATCAAAGAATTACCAATCCCTCCTGATCTAGTGCTTGTTGTAGTTTGACTCTTGCTCTAGGTAAGACTGCTGCTTTAAGGATGAAAATACTTATGTTTGTAGGTGACCATGCCAGTCCTACAACAAGTTGCAACTGTCGTCCCAACCCTCCCAGCTGACAAGCAGCACCTCACCAAAAACCCAAACAGTAAAAGGTGATTTGTGGAAGCCTTTACGCATGGACTAAAGAGTGTGACATGTCAGGGAGTGTCATGGTTAAATGGAGATTACCCCTTTCCCAAATGATCAACATGTCTCCATTAAACACAGGCAATGAAGAAGATGCAGTAAAGTTTCAATAGTGTTTTCTTTAGCACAACTGCAATCTGTAATAAGTTTCATGGGCTGCAATGTTTAGGAAAATGAACAGTGCAAGAAACAGAATGGTAAAGACAAGAGTCATTAATACAAATACCCCCTCTATCTTGCAATAACATGAAATGACAGGAGATGGGAAATATGTCATAATACCCTAGCATAATGAGCTTAACCTCTAACCTAAAAGAGAGCTTGGTGTGCTAAACCTAATCTGCCAGTGCCATGTCATGAGAAGAGCCCTCAACTCTTGTTACTGTGGAATGAAGTCTCTAACTCAGACTCCATAGGGACACGAAGACTGGGTCAGCGTCAAGGCGATGTACAGCATCGATAGCAGCAATGACATCTGGTCAGAATCCCTCTGACTTTCTGTTTAAGTGAGAAGTATTTATAAAGATCTGCTCGGACCCCTGACGTAGGTCTGTTCCCAAACAATAGATAACAAGACATGTTTGGGATGGTAATTTATATAAACAGTTCCCTCAAAAGTGTGAAGAGGGAAAGTACCTACAGTTTGTTTATTTTTGTCGCTTGATATTGACGCCTTAACACGGTGGCACTGATAATGCAAAACTAAAACCTGGGCCTAACTAAAAACAAGGCAGCCATCTTAAAAGATTTTATTAAATAAATGCGCTATAACAGAACAAGCTAAGTAGGGTAAAAGTCACTAGGTGACAGGGGCACAAGTCTGCAAGCAAAGGCTCAGCTGACTCCTGTATCCCACTAAAACAAACTAGGATTTACTACACCCTCTCCATTTACGTAACACGTATGATGTCAGAAGTTGACACCACCTAAAGTGACTGAACCCAATGCTAAAAGTGTTCTGAACTAAAAGCTAAAAGCATGAAAACTAGATAAAAAATCCAATTTATTTTTTTTTTTAAATCAATATGTAAAAACATACAAAGAGATATAGGCCATCATTACAACCCTGGCGGTCGGTGTTAAAGCGGCAGTAAGACTGCCAACAGTCCGGCGGTAAACATAGACAGCCACTTTAACACTCCGACCGCCACGATGGTAGAAACAAACAGCATGGCGGTCACCGCCATCAGACAGGCAGAAGACAATGTACCGCCCACACTATTATGAGAGGCCAATCCACCACCTTTTCCGGGGCGGAACCAAAAACGAAAACATGGCAGAAACAGGACTTGGAAGGGAAAACACTCACCTCTACACATTCCACGAGGAACCAGGACACCATGGAGACAGAACTCCAAATACTCCCTGCGATAGTATTCCTGCTACTCTACCAGGAGCACGAACGACGGCGGCGATGACCACGGTGAGTACTGCACCTACAACACAGGGGAGGGGGGAGGGAAAAGAGAGTGACACACACACGCAACACGCAAAACCCACACCCTCACCCACAACAACATACACACAAATACATGCTGCAACATTACATTTACACCACCCACCTCCCCTGGAAGAACGCAAGGACAAAATGAAATGAGATGAACGATTGTAATCAATAAAAATTCATTAGTCAAAACTTTAAATACATTATAAACAATTATGTTCACCAACTATACAAGTCCAGATAGTGCACCATTCATAGTCCGTGGACCACTGGGCCTAAAATGCATGGGCGAGGCCCACACTCGATACCAGACTGCAAATGTAGAGAACACTGCTGGGGCATCAGATCAAAATGAAACAGGCACCTCAGGGGGAAAGGAAGGGGGAGCACCTCAACCGGATGAGTGCACGACGCCAGCTCCACGAGGGGGCTCCATGCCCATTGATGTATCCTGGGGAGTGCAAAGCCACAGTCTCTCAAGTCTCTCCAGTGGGTGGTTTGCCCACTGCTTTATCCTGGGGAGTGCAAAGCCACACTCTCTCAAGTCTGTCCAGTGGGTGGGTTGCCCACTGCTTTATCCTGGGGAGTGCAAAGCCACAGTCTCTCAAGTTTCTCCAGTGGGTGGTTTGCCCACTGCTTTATCCTGGGGAGTGCAAAGCCACAGTCTCTCAAGTCTCTCCAGTGGGTGGGTTGCCCACTGCTTTATCCTCGGGAGTGTAAAGCCACAGTCGCTCAAGTCTCTCCAGTGGGTGGTTTGTCCACTGCTTTATCCTGGGGAGTACAAAGCCACAGTCTCTCAAGTGGATAACAGTCTCCACTGGTTCTGGAGGGGGCTTTGTGCCCAGAGTGCTTCATCCTGCCAAGGTCTGAGGTAGCGGATGTCTTTCTCCAGTGGTTCTGGAGTGGGCTTTGTGCCCAGAGTGCTTCATCCTGCCAAGGACTGAGGTGATGGATGTCTTTCTCCACTGGTTCTGGAGGGGGCTTTGTGCCCAGAGTGCTTCATCCTGCCAAGGACTGAGGTAGTGGATGTCTTTCTCCACTGGTTCTGGAGGGGGCTATGTGCCCAGAGTGCTTCATCTTGCCAAGGACTGAGGTAGTGGATGTGACACTCCACTGACGGTGGTGCAACATGCAAGCTGCCCAGGCTCCTGGATCTGACCACCAGCCTCGGATGACTGACCACTGGGGATGGCAGCCATGCCTGCGGTAGTGCCACTGGCTCAGGATGTCGCGGGCCGCTGGCGGCAGTGTCAGTAGGGGCGGTGCTTGCGGCTGCCTCAGTGGCATCTGTACTGGCGGCGGTGTCAGTAGCGGTGGTGCTAGCGGCTGCCTCTGTGGCATCGGTGCTGGTGGCAGTGTCAGTAGCGGAGGTGCTTGCGTGGGACTCTGTGGCATTGGTGCTGGCGGCGGGCTCTGTGGCATCGGTGCTGGCGGCGGGCTCTGTCGAATCGGTGCTGGCGGCGGTCTTTGTGGCGGCGGTGCTGGGCTCAGTGACTGCGGTGCTGGTGGTGGGCTCAGTGACTGCGTTGCTGGTGGCAGGCTCAGTGACTGCGGTGCTGGTGGCAGGCTCAGTGACTGCGGTGCTGGCAGCGAGCTCAGTGACTGTGGTGCTGGTGGCGGTGCGTGTGGCGGTGCTGGTGGCGGTCTTGTCCGACGTGCAGGTTGGCATCGACATGGACCTGCCCTTGATCTTCTGGCCCTTCACCACCTTGGATGGTGGTGCAGATGTCTTGCCACTATCCACTTTTGTTTTATCTGAGCCCTTGGTGGCAGGTGTTTTCGCCTTCTCCCTCCAGGATGTGGGCAACTTTTTTACTTTTGGAGGTGGCGGAATGTCCTTGCCCTCGGTATGTGGAACACTGGCAGCCCCGTTTTCTTGGCGCACTCCAAAAGCCCGCAATTGCTGGCACCACTGTGCCCGGTGATGTGGTGGCTGAGGTGCTGGGTTGGGACCTGGAAAGGCGAGCCCTAGGGGACAGACGGGTGGGAGGTGTAGGGAAGAGGTCAACATTATATAGGAAAAGCTTTTTAGACACACTGGGACGGGTAGATGGAGGGGGTTTCAGAGTTTAGGAAGAGGTAGTGGATGTAGGAGGTGTATGTTTGCTGACTTTGGGTGAAGGTGCATGGGCTAGAGGCTGTTGTGAGGTGGATGGCTGTTGTGTGGGTGTGTGACTACATTTGTGTACTTTGGGAGGAGGGCTCACAGACACACTGGTAGATGACCCTGGCGCTGTGTGAATGGTAGTGGGGGTGGTGAGTGCACGTGAGCGGTGTGTGGTGATGGGCGTGCTCGTGATGGAGGTAGTGGCTAAAGATGTAGTGTATGCAGGTGTGAGTGGAGATGAGACTGGGAGGGAGGAGGGAGACGTGGAAGAGGGGGACACAGTGGAGGCAGTGGACGTTGGTATGTGTGCATGGGTATGATGCTTGTGTGAGTGCCTGTGGGATGTGTAGTACTTATGTTTGCCAGAGCCACCCTTGTATGTTGAGGTGTTTGCATGCTGGTCTGATGGTATGCTTGGGATAGGCTGAGGTACAGGGGATTGGGTCTGGGTGGAGGAAGTTGGAGGGGGGAGGTTGGACAGAGCGGCAATGGCTGCCATCAGTGCAGAGGCCAGAGCCTGTAATGCTCTCTGTTGTGCTTCCTGGACAGAATGAATGCCCTCCAGGTATGCATTTGTTTGTTGCAAATTCCTCTCGACACCCTGGATGGCATTTAGAATGGTAGACTGTCCAACAGTGAGGGATCTCAGTAGGTCAATAGCCTCCTCACTGAGGGCAGCAGGGCTGACTCGGGCGGGGCCTGAGGGGCCTGGGGTGAAAGAGATGCCCACCCTCCTGGGTGAGCGGCCATGGGACACATGCTGAGTGGCTGCTGGGAGGGGGGTGCAGGTAGGGGGGTGGCAGCTGTACCTGTTGATGCGGGGGCACAGAGGGGCCCGTCACTGCAAAGGAGCTCCCATCAGAGGAGGAGTCGCTGTCGCTGATGTCACCGCCTGTCCCCGCCATGGAGCTCCCCTCGCCCTCTGTCCCACTGGTGGCTTCAGACTCCGTTGTCTCACCCTCCAGGGCCATGTGGGATGCAGCTCCCTCCTGCTCCGGTGCCACTGCTCCTCTGCCTGATGATGCTAATGCACACAAGAACAGGGAGACCACAAAAAGGTGGGGGGGAGACAAAAGAAAGACATGTTCAGTGCATGCAATACCGCTACCCTTGGCAGATACTACAGACACAGCAGCCCTCTGCACTACGCCATGCACTTAGAGTTCCCTAATTAACCCCAGGGATATATGGTGCAAGGCCTATGCCCTATTGCTGCACACATAGAAGTCACAGGAGCCTGACTAGGTGTAGTTGGTTCTTACCACTGGTGGGGTTGGGGTGCCACATAGCCTGCCTCACCAAGGGACCTTGCCTACAAAACTCGCCCTGGCCTAGGGGAACCCACAGCCCACCTCCTCCACCCAGACACCGTGTAATGCACACAGAGTCAGATGGATGTGACTGCACTCACCCCCTTGTGGCTGCTGTGATGCCCTCAAGTGCCCATCCAACTCCGGATACACCACTGCCAGGATCCGGAACATCAGGGGGGTCATGGTGCGAAGGGCACCCCTCCCATGTTTTGAGGCCATCCCCAGCTGGGCCTCCCCTGTCTTCTTGCTCCAGCGGCGAATGTCCTCCCATCTTTTCCGTCAGTGGGTGCTCCGTCTGTGGTGGACCCCCAGGGTCCGGACATCCTTGGTGGATGGCACGCCAAATATCCTTCTTCTGGTGGGCGCTGACCTAGAAGAATAGTACAGGGGAAAAGGATAATATTTAACCGTCCGGACCATCACAGTCATTGACCCACATTCCCACCCTTGCCCTGACGCACATACACTCACCGTCCGCTCATGCAGGCCTCAGTCCCCCCCTGTATCTTTCATCCACACCACTCCAAACAGGCATTGCCCATACAGCATGCTCACAGTGTACTCACCTGTTTGTCTGGAAGATCGTAGAGTAGCGTGTACTGGGGGAGGACCCCATCCACTAACTTCTCCAACTCCTCCGAAGTGAAGGCAGGGGCCCTTTCCCCAGACACATCAGCGATCGTCGCTTCCAGACTGAGGTCACAGCAGCAGTTGCAGTGTAGGTCCTCTCCTGTCGAAGGTCAGGTATCAAGTGAGTGAACAGACAGAAAATGGAGGTCATGTCCGCGGCGGTGCGTACCGTCTCTGCCGGCGTATATCGTCATTGGCTCCTGGGACCCATAGGGTCCAATGTTAACCAATGCAGGATTGCACAGCGGTCTTCGACTGCCTACCACGACGGTGTAGAACACCAGCACAGTTACCTCATCTCCTATTGTCCCACATTACAGGTCAGGGAGCCGCCATTTCAGGGGGCCACATGGCATTAATTTTAAATGCGTCACACCCATCTAGGCCTTGCATACACACAGTGACAGGCACATTGTGGATTGACAAATGTTTGCAATAAATATTTTTTTGTAATACCTCAGTGTTGGCTGACTCTGTGCTCGCTGTTCTCGACCATAGGGCCCGTCCGCTGTGGCAGGTGAGGAGATGGAGGCATCCTCCAGTGTACAGACCACTGGTGGACCTGTCGACAATGGAAGACAGACACATCATTATCACTTATAGACTTGATCGTGCCACAGTCCAGGAACTGTGTGCCCAGTTAGAGCCAGACCTGATGTCAGCTATCCGCCATCCCACAGGAATCCCCCCTCTAGTGCAGGTACTGTCAGTACTCCATTTCCTGGCAAGTGGGTCTTTTCAAACAACAGTGGCCATTGCATCAGGGATGCCCAAGGCTATGTTCTCAAACGTGTTGTCCAGAGTGTTGTCTGCCATGCTGAAACACATGCACAGCTACATCGTTTTCTCTCACGTGGAGGATTTGCCCACAGTGAAAGGTGACTTCTATGCCTTGGGACATATCCCCAACATCATAGGTGCCATTGATGGGACACATGTGGCCTTGATACCCGCCCGCAGGAGTGAACAGGTGTACAGAAACCGGAAGAGCTACCATTCAATGAATGTGCAGATGGTTTGTTTGGCCGACCAGTACCTCTCCCATGTGAATGCCAAGTTTCCAGGTTTTAGTGCATGACGCTTACATTTTGAGGAATAGCAGCATCCCTTATGTGATGGGGCAACTCCAGAGGCACCGGGTTTGGCTAATAGGTGAGGACAAGGACTCTATACAGTGTGAATGATTGTCTGGGTCTGGGGTTGTCCCTAAGGGTTAGTGTGTGTCTAAAAGTTGTCTCTCGACATTTGCAGGTGACTCTTGGTACCCCAACCTGTCATGGCTACTGACCCCAGTGAGAAATCCCAGGACAAGGGCAGAGGAACGCTACAATGAGGCACATGGGTGAACCAGGAGAGTGATTGAAAGGACCTTCGGCCTCCCAAAGGCCAGGTTCCGGTGCCTCCATATGACAGGTATTTCTCTCTACTACTCACCAAAGAAGGTGTGCCATATCATCGTAGCCTGCTGTATGCTGCACAACTTGGCTTTGCAATGACAGGTGCCTTCTCTCCAGGAGGATGGTCCAGAAGGAGGTCTTGTGGCAGCTGTGGAGCCTGTGGACAGTGAAGAAGAGGAGGCAGAAGAAGAGGATATCGACAACAGAAACAATGTTATCCAGCAATACTTCCAGTGAGACACAGGTAAGAAGACATCACTGCCTCCCACATCTCATACAATTGTTAGACCTATCATATGTCTGTCACTTTCACCCAGTGTATGGACCTTGACTTGTCACTTTGCATTTCCATTTCACAGATGTGGGTCCCACTGTGTGACCTTTGATACATTACCTCATGGACTAGAGCTGTGTGACATAGGTATGTTGACAATACAATCGACATTGCTATATTCCATAGTTATTGTAAATAAACATTTGTGAAAGCACAGACTGACTCCAGATTGTTTTGCGATTCAAGGGTGTCTATTTAAGTGCAAATTAGAGGAGGGGTTTGTAAAATGGGCAGGGGTGATGGTGGACGAATGTCCATGGCAGAGTCCAGTCTATTTGTTTCACCAGTGCATTGTCCCAAGGGGCATAGGAAGTGGAGCTAGGGCAGTTGATGGATAGACAGGGTGACGAAGTGTGACAGAAGGATGACATTCAGGGTGGTCCAATTTCTTGGCGGGGGTCTTGGTATTGTTCTCTATCTTTGTCCTGGATCTCGGGGACCGTTTGCGGGGTGGTTCTCCATCTGAAGGGGGTGGGGTGCTGGTGTCATGGTCCTGTGGCGGTGCCTCCTGTCCACAAGTGCCGGTGGAGGTGGTGGGCTGTTCATCATCCATGCTAGTGTCAGGGGCCCCTTGTTGTTCCAGTGTCCCTCCTGGTGTTCACAAGGTCCTTCAGCACCCCTACAATGATGACCAGGGTGGTGTTGATGGACTTGGGTTCCTCTCTGATCCCCAAATACTGTTCTTCCTGCAGCCGCAGGGTCTCCTGAAACTTGGCCAGTACCGTTGCCTTCGTCTCCTGGGAATGATGGTATGCTCCCATGATGTTGGAGAGGGCCTCGTGGAGAGTGGGTTCCCTGGGACTGTCCTCCCCCTGTCGCACAGCAGTCCTCCCTGTTTCCCAGTTTTCCTGTTCCTCTGTCCCCTGAGCTGTGTGCCCACTGCCACTGCCCCCAGGTCCCTGATGTTCTTGGGGTGGTGGGTTTGCCTGGGTTCCCTGTAGTGGTGGTCACACTGCTGCTTGACGTGTCCTGGGGACAGAGGTATGGGCCCGCTGGGTGGGTGCTGTGCTGCTGTTTCCTGAGGGGGAGGCTCTGTGGTGGCATGTGCCAGTGTGTGGGGAACCGACTGTCCTGAGGTCCCAGATGGGCCAGGCTGGTCATCTAGATCCAGTTGGACAGAGCTCCTGTCATCACTGTGGGCCTCTTCTGTGGGGGGAGTGGACATGTTTGGAACCTCCTGTCCGGTGACGTTGGGTAGGGGTCCTGCAGGGGTGTAAAGGCATGATTATTGCATCTGTGTGTGCCATTGTGTGCAATGGGTGGGTGACCCTGTACCCCGGTGCTTACATTCTTGTCTAGGAACTTGAGTGATATTTGGTTTGGGGATCTGTGTGAGTATCAGTAGTGGACATGGTTTGGTGATGGGTGTCCATGCTTTGGTGTTGTATGCAGGGCTTGGTGTTGGGATGTGTGTGTTGTGATAGTGGGGCATATGTGAGGTGTTGGAGTGATGGGGGTGAGGGTGGGGTATGTGATAGCATGCAGGTAGGGTGGGGGATGTAATAGTTAAGATTTGACTTACCATAGTCCATTCCTCCTGCTACTCCTGCGAGGCCCTCAGGATGCAGTATAGCCAAGACCTGCTCCTCCCATGTTGTGAGTTGTGGGGGAGGAGGTGGGAGTCTGCCGCCAGTCCTCTGAACTGCAATCTGGTGTCTTGAGACCACAGGACTCACCTTCCCCCATAGGTCATTCCACCTCTTCCTGATGTCATCCCTAGTTCTTGGATGCTGTCCCACTGCGTTGACCCTGTCTACGATTCTGCGCCATAGCTCCATCTTCCTAGCCATGGAGGTGTGCTGCACCTGTGATCCGAATAGCTGTGGCTCTACCCGGACGATTTCCTCCACCATGACCCTGAGCTCCTCCTCAGAGAACCTGGGGTGTCTTTGCGGTGCCATGGTGTGCTGTGGGTGATGTGTGAGGTGGTGTGTGTTGTGATGAGTGAGGGGATGTGTTTGTGTGTGTTGTCTGAGGTGCGTGGATGTTGTGTGAGTGATGGTGTTGTGTGCCTGTGGATGCTAATGTTGTTTCTGGTGGTGTTTCTCTCTGGGCTTCTTTCTCAATTTTTGTCCTAGGGTTTTGTGGGTGATGTGGGTGTGTGTTTTATATTAGTTTGGGTGTGTGGGTGTGGTGTGTCTATTTGGAATTGTCCAATGTGGTTGTGTTTTGTAAGAGTGTGTGTATTTTGAGCGCGGCGGTGTGTACCGCCAATGGAATACTGCGGTTTAAAGACCGCCGCATGGATTAGTGGGTCGTGATAGTGTGGGCGTATTCCTGTTGGCGTGACGGGGTCGGTTTTGTTATCACCAGTTTATCGCTGACTTTTGGTGTGGCGGACTTCTGTGGGTGTCTGGATTTTGGCAGATTCCGGCCTGTGGGTCGTAATAGCTGTAGCGGAATTCCGCCGCCGCAGCGGTGTGTCGGCGGCCTTCTGCATGGCGGTAAGCGGGATTTACTGCCAATGTTGTAATGAGGGCCATAATGTCGATCATGACAAGCACAGCAGGCCAAAGTAATTTGGTATAATAAGCCAATCATCAAATCTTTCTAACAATAGTCATGATCTTGAAGAGCATCTTCGAAGCCATCGAATGGAAAGGACCTCAGGAAAAAGGCCACATCATCAGATATTAGATTGATCACAGGATAGGCAGACGGATCCACAGAGCAGTAGTGCATAGTAGTCTCTTGTTCAGGTCCACCTGCAGGAGTGACACTCTACACAGCGCTAAAAAGAGCCAGCTCGTTTACCAAGGGTGGCTCATAAATGGTCTCGTGAATCAGCCTTAGTCTCAAGGGACACAACTGTGAATGAACCCTCATTGGGGACTTCAGCACTGCTTGGTCCGCAGGAGGTACTGGTGTAACAGCAAGACACACTGTAGGCAAGTGTTCAAAGAGGCACCATATGCAATGAAAGACTGGTTGCACGCACCACAGGAGTGGTCAAAATGACAATGACGAATCACGCTCCAATTCCTCAAGCAACAAAGCATTAATGGCCTGAACCATGCGTTTATGGCACAGTTGAGCTGATGGTATTGGCTCCATTGCTTCGCGTAGCTGGTAAGACACAACCACTGCAAATCAAAAGAAATTGCAGCTGTATTCTGCCAATTAATGCCAAAATTATAGGAAAGCCACCAAACACACTGGAAAAGAGCGAATGGATAGCTGATGGAAAGACGCCAAAGACAGTCTGGAAGAAGGACACAAATCTAGACCCAACAGCCTCAAAGAAGTGGACAATCCCAGTAGTGTTCGTGGCATTGAAAGTTCTGGATGCCAGCTCTCCAAAGTACTTGGGGAAGTTGGTATTTAATAGGGATTGCATCTTGGCTGATGATCTCGCAATCTGGAGAGCATACGTCTCTCTAGCTGATGTCAATATGACTTGTTTTTGGAACAGTAGTGCCTTTAGTCTGCTCAGCTTGTCATAATTTAATGAAAGTGAGGCCACATTTCTGATACTTTTATCTCTAGTATGAGGGGAATAAAACTTGCCCTCAACACTTAACGACCTTAGAGACTGAAATTGCGTAGGCGATTCCTGGTCGCACACCGCAACAGCTTTGGTCGCTCAGAACCACATAACTTCCATTCGAAAGTAGATGAAATGCTGGTTGAATCAAAGGGACGGGAGTACCCTTCAGAAAACAGGACAAATTCATGACACTCGTATATCAAAGGCCATGAAGGGACACCTTCAAATCATTGAATGACTAACAGTAGTCTTGCATTCACTTCCGCTGAAAAAGACCTCTGTTTCACCATTCAGACATTTGTATTCAAAGTGCAACTCCCACTCATCTTTAACATAGTTATTGCCTAGTCGCTCGTACCTGCCCACAGCAAGATGTTTCAGGCAATTTGAAATATGAAAAGTGGAAATGGGCAGATTAATGATGTCATGTAGGAGCCATACTGTTGAAGGACTTTCTGCAACTGTGGAAGGCAACTTTTCTAACTTCTATATGTGAAGCATGGTGAAAAGTGCTTCCCTTTTAAGCATTGTCTGTTGTTCACTGAATAAATTAAAGGCAGTGAACAATTCACCACCGTTAAGGTAGTACCCTTGAATTCGTCTTTTTTTAAAAGTCTGTAACATCAAATCTAACTGCATGATGGAACGCAGCTGACTTTCTCCATGATATAAAAGGAACATATTTGTCTGAATGACATTAATTGCAGACAACACTATGGCCCTCATCATGACATTGGCGGTAAGTGATAAAGTGGCAGAAATACTGCCAAATTATGACCATGGCAGTGAGAACTCCCACTGACAGCCAATGTACCACACCGTCCGCCAGGGCGTCAACACCATGCACCACGGCGGTAGCCATCAACATCCAGGCGGAAGACAAAGTACCGCCCACCATATCATGACACAGTACACAGCCATGATTTCCGGGGCGGAACCAATGCCATCAAAAGCCTGGCAGAAACAGAACACAGAAGAAGAAGATTACCCTATAGAGACACAGAGAAGTCCAACGTCGCCATGGAAAGGGAACTGCAAGTCTTCCCGATGCTCTTCTACAACATGCTCTACCTGGAACACCAACACAGATAAAGACGAGAACGGTGAGTACAGCCACTTAGCACACACAGAAGGGAGGAAGGAAAACAAGAGTGACACACACACGCACAACACACACCATACACACAACCAGCTGCAGATGAAAAACAATGGCACACGACGCGGCAGAATAATGCACGGACAACAAGAAAGGCAGTAATGAGAATGTATTGAATGTGAGAGCCACCAAATAAACCAAGCGGATAAAAAAAAGAGATATGTACAAATGTCCATAAAGAGCCAATGCCCTGTACAAAGTACAAAGGGCCCACATGGCCACAGAGCACAGTCCAAGGCCTAACTTGTCTCCTGACATCATCTGCACAGAACTCTGCAGGGGCATCATTTTGCAAGTGGGCAGGCACCTCAGGGGGATGGGGGTTGGGGGGCACCTCAGCCGAAGTCGGGAACTTGCCCACTGGTTCTGGAGGGGGCTCCATCTCAGTTTCTCTGTGCTGGGGAGTGCAAGGTCACAGTCTCTCAGGTGGGTGACTTGCCCACTGGTTCTGGAGGGGGCTCCCTGACAGTTTCTCTGTGCTGGGGAGTGCAAGGTCACAGTCTCTCAGGTGGGTGACTTACCCACTAGTTTTGGAGGGGGCTCCATGCCTGTTTCTCTGTACTGGGGAGTGCAAGGTCACAGTCTCTCAGGTGGTTGACTTGCCCACTCCTTCTGGAAGGGGCTCCATGCCTGTTTCTCTGTGCTGGGGAGTGCAAGGTCACAGTCTCTCAGGTGGGTGACTTGCCCACTGCTTCTGGAGGGGGCTCCATGCCGGTTTCTCTGTGCTGGGGAGTGCAAGGTCACAGTTTCTCAGGTGGGTGACTTTCCCACTGGTTTTGGAAGGGGCTCTTTGTACAGCAGTCCCAGGAGGGTGGCCTACATGCCCTCTGCTGGAGGTGAGGGCTGGACTGTGTCAGCAGGTGAAGGTGCCTACTGGGCAGCCCCTGCTGGAGGTGAGGGCTGCACTGTCTCAGCAGGTGAAGGTGCAGCTTCTGCAGGAGGAGGGGGCTGCACTGCCTCAGCTGGATGTGCAGGCTCCGTCACCACTGTTTGTGGTGGTGGTTGTGTCATCCTGCCAGCCTCTGCCGGAGTCAAGGGCTTCTTCCCCTTCATGGTAGAAGTCGAGGGCTTCTTCTCCTTCATGGCAGGTGGTGTGGCCTCCTTCTCCTGCATGGCAGGACTCGAGGGCTTCTTCCCCTCCATGGCAGAAGTTGAGGGCTTCTTCCCCTTCATGGCAGGAGGTGCGGCGTCCTTCCTCTTCATGGCAAGAGTCGAGGGCTTCTTCCCCTTCATGGCAGTGGGTGTGGGATCCTTACCCTTCCTGGCTGGTGGAGTGGGATCCATCACTGTCTTGCCTCCATGACTAGGAGGTGGGGAGAGACAGGGTGGGAGAGGACACGGGGACGTGTGCATGGATGTTGTGCCAGTGTCTGCTAGTGAGGTGTGTGTGCTTCTTGGTGTGGTGATGCTGGGGGTGGATGTTGAAGCAGTGCATGCAGGTGTGAGTGTGGACGTGACTTTGAGGAATGTGGAGTAGGAGGAGGAGGGGGAGACAGTGGAGGCAGTGGATGTGGTTGTGTCTGAAACTGTCTGGTGTTTGCGTGAGTGCTTGTGTGCTGAAGTGTGGTGCCTGTGTTTGACTGTGCCACTCTTATATGTTGTCTTGTGTGCATGCTCGTCTGTATCTGCGCATGGATGGGTTGGGGTTGAGGAGACTGGGACTGGGAAGTGGTAGTTGGGGCAGGGACAATAGCTGCCATCAGGGAGGAGGCCAGAGCCTGAATTGATCTCTGTGGGGAAGCCAATCCACTGTGGATGCCCTCAAAGAACGCATTGCATTGCTGCATCTGGGATACCAGCCCCTTGATGGCATTCACAATGGTTGACTGCCATACAGAGATGGATCTCAGGAGGTCAATAGCCTCCTCACTCTCGGCAGCAGGGCTCACTGGGGCAGGGCCTGAGGAGCCTGGGGCGAAGGAGATGCCCACCCTCCTGGGTGACTGGGCACAGGCAACTTGCTGCAGGCTACTGGGAGGGCAGTGCTGGTATGGGGGCGGCAGTTGTGCCTGCAGCGCACCTGTTGGTGAGTACCTGCAGCTCACCTCTTGGTCTGGAGGCCCATATAGCAGTCCGTGCTGGGGCAGGGGTGAGTGGGCACAGGCAACTCGCTGCGGGCTATTGGGAGGGAGGTGCTGGTACGGGGCTGGCAGTTGTACCTGCAGCTGGGGTGGTCACAGAGGTGTCCAACACCACCAGGGAGATTCCACCGGAGGAGGTATCTGAGTCTGTGTTGTCACCTCCTGTATCCGCTGTGGTGCTCCCTTCGCCCTCAGTCCCACTGGTTCCCTCGGCGTCGGTGGACTCTGTCTCCTGGGTGCTATGGGATGCAGCTCTCTCTGTCGCTGGTGGCACTGCTTCTCCGTCAGATGATGCTAATGTAGACATGGACAGGATGACAGAAGAAAAAAGGGGGGAGAGAGAAAGGGAGAACTAGGTCAATTACTGCACCAATACCACAGAAGGCATACACTGTATCGTCACACACAGGGATCAGGATTTAGAACTATGCATTGCACTGCCAAACAATTGGCTATATGCCACAGCAAGATGAGGGCCAACCGCCGCCAACTGCACCCCTCTGGGGACCCACTAAGCCCTGTCTGACATGGAATGCAACCTTCCCTTTCAACCATTACCCTGGATCTGGATCAAGCTGCAATGTCTGGCCTGGCATTAATGGGCACCCACTAACTGACACCCACCACCCGCGTCCCATGCCACCTACCAATTATTGTTTTAACGGCCCTCTACTCACCCCCTTGTGTTGTGGCTGCGGTGATGCCCTCAAGCACCCATCTAGCACTCATAGGCCACCACCAGTATGTGGGTCATCAGTTGGGATCAGGTTCCCACGGGTATCCCTTCATCGTTTGGAGGCCATCCCTAGCTGGGCCTCTGCGGTCTTCCGTGCCCATCGTCTCAGGTCCTCCCGCTGTTTCTGACAGTGGGTGCTCCACCTGTCATAGACCCCCAGGGTCCGCACGTCCTTGGCGATGGCACGCCATAATCCCTTCTTTGATGGGCGCTGACAGGCAGAGGCGACACAGACGGGAGGACACCATTACACATACAATCCAGCCTGTCACACATATGGCCCACCAATTCCGTTTCCTTCACCTTTGACACACACATCACCCGGCACACACCATGTACACCACCACATGACATTCCCCAGATGACACGCTGCTTGCACACACATCTCCATGCATCCTTCCCACATGCATTGTGCCCAAGGTAAACTCACCTGTTGGTCTGGAGGCCCATACAGCAGTCTGTACTGGGGCAGGACCCCATCCACCTATCGCTCCAACTCCTCCAAAGTGAAGGCAGAAGCCCTTTTACTGGTCACATGGGCCATGGTAGATTCCAGACACAGGTCACAGCAGCACACACTGTGTAGGTGTTCTCCTGTTAAAGGTCAGGAAACAAGTGAGGAATCAGATACAAAAAGGTGGTCACATCCATGGCAGTGTACACCATCACTGCTGGAGCAGATCCCCATTGGCCACTGTACTCCATAGAGCCCCATATTATCCAATGAGGAATTGCACGGTGGTGCAAGACCGCCTTCCGCCACAACTCCCAACATCAGCGGAGTTCCCTCACTTTCACCTGCCCCTACATACAGGACAGACCCTCACCATGTCATGGTGATAGACAACGATCAGATTAACCTTTACTGCGTCACTGCATAGAGTTGCACATACCTGTCATTACCACTGTCCCATCACATAAATGCAACATGTACACTGAGGTTGTGGTTCCATTGTTCAAATTGTGACAGCCTACCCACTCTTGTGTCCCTTAGATACCTACCGCTGCGGATAATTGGGAGGAGAAGATGAACCCCCATGTACAGACCACTTGTGGACTTGGCTACACTGGAAGACAGGGACATTATACAGACTTATAGACTGGATAGGGGCACAATCACAGAGATGTGTGCCAATTGAAGCCTTACCTGATATCAGCTATCCGTCATCCCGCTGGGATCCCCCCTCTTGTGCAACTGCTATCAGTGATCTGTTTCCTGATAACTGGTTCTTTGCAAGTGACAGTGGGCCTGGCAGCTGGAATGTCACAGCCAATGTTTTCTATTGTGCTGGCAAGGGTCATGTCTGCTCTGGTGAAACACATGTGAAGCTACATTGCTTTCCCACAGGTTGAAGATTTGGTTACTGTGAAGGCAGGATCTATGCAGCAGGCCATGTCCCCAATATTATTGGGGTGATTAACGGTACACATTCTGCATTTGCCCCCCCGGCCAGAATGAACAAGTGTTCAGAAATTGGAAGAGTTTTCACTCACTGAATGTGCAAATGGTGTGCCTGGCGGACCAGTACATCTCCCAAGTCAGTGTCAAGTATCCTGGGTCGGTGCATGATGCCTTCATCCTGAGGAATAGCTGCATCCCAAATGTGATGGCTCAACTACAGAGGCACAGGGTGTGGCTAATAGATGGCCAGAGTCCCCACCAACTGCATGTCAGTGAATGCCTTCATGTGTTCTCCCCATAGGATTGTGTAAGGCTAAATTGTGTCTGTCAATACCTGCAGGTGACTCTGGCTACTCAAACCTATTGTGGCTGCTGACCCCTGTGAGAAATTCCAGGACAGGGGCTGAGGACTGTTATAATGAGCACGTGGGCAAACCAGAAGAATAACTGAGCGGACCTTCGGCCTCCTGAAGGCTAGGTTCAGGTGCCTCCATCTGACAGGTGGATCCTTGTGCTACTCACCTGGAAAGATCTGCCAGATAGTAGTGGCATGCTGCATGTTGCACAACCTGGCCCTCAGATGACATGTGCCTTTTCTGCAGGAGGAGGGGACTGAAGATGACCCTGTGGCACCAGTGGACCCTGATGACAGTGAGGATGAGGAAGCAGAGGATGAGGATGAGGACAACAGAACATCACTTATACAACAATACTTCCAATGACACACAGGTGAGACAGTGGAACGGACCATTATATTGATTTATCTTTGTGGCTATAGCATGATGACATTCACTTCCTTTGCATCTAAACTTACTGTCTCCTATGGCTTCTCATTTTCCAGATGTTGGTGCTATGACAACAATGTCCTGATGTGATCACTACAGAAAGTTACAGGTCATTATGTGTATGCTATCACAGTGTTCAGATCATTTGCACTCGATGCGACTGTTCCCACAAATGCACATTTAAAAAACATAAAACAGTGTTACTCAAATTGTGTTCAAGGGTGTTTATTGTAGTGCTATAAAATTGAGGGTAAAGTGCAATGCAATGGTTGATGGCGGAGAGAAGTCCAGGGTATTGTTCCAGTCTTTTTGGAGCACAGGTCCAGTGTCCAAGGGGCCAAAGGAAGGGGAGCACAGGCAGTTCAAAGTGGACAAGGTGACAGGATGGGACACAAGGGGGACAATCAGGAGAGTCTCATTTTCTAGCAGTGGTCTTGGTCTTGGCAAGTGTCTCTGGCTTCTGTCTGGTTTGCAGGGAACATTTGTGGGGTGGTTCACCTTCTGCAGGGGGAGGGGTGGTGGTGGCCTGTGTGTCCTGTGGCGGGGCATCCTGTCCACTAGCTGTGGCGGATGTGGTGGGCTGGTCAATAGACTGGCTAGTGGCAGGGGCCCGCTACTGTTCAGTCCATTCCCCCATGATGTTGGCCATGTTTGCCAGCACCCCTGCTATGGAGATCATGGTGGTGCTGAGGGCCTGCAAGTCCTCCCTGATCTCCAGATGGTGTTCCTCCTGCAGCCACTTGTTCTCCTGCATGTTGTTCAAGATCTGGCCCATCTTGTCCTGGGATTGTTGGTGCTTACCCAGAACATTAGTGAGTGCCTCCTGCAGAGTCAGTTCCCTGGGCCTGTCCTCCCTCTAGCACAAGGTGGTCCTCCCAGTGACCCTGTTGCCCTGTGCCCCTGTCCCCTGAATGGTGTTCCCACTGCCACTGACCTTAGGTCCCTGATTGTCTTGGGTATGAGGTGTGGACTGGGGTCCCTGTACAGGTGGGTACATTGCTGATTGACCTGTCCTGGGGACAGACGTGTGGGGACGCTGGATTGGTACTGTGATGTTAGATACTGATGGGGGAGGCTCTGTGTTGGACTGTGTGTTGGCTAGGGTCATCAACTGACCAGTGGTCCCTGATGGGCCAGGTTGTTCATTCTGAAATCCAGAGTTACTGTCATCAATGGGGGCATATTCTGTTGGGGGACTGGATAGTTGTGGCACCGCCTCTCCACCAAGATTGGCTGGGGCACCTGTGGGGATATAAGTGATGTATTATGCTTCACACCTGTGACATGTTGCACGTCCCTTTTTTCCCTTCTATCATTGCTGTTGCCCTGCCACATTTGTTTGTGTATAGTGGTGTATTGTGTGCTTGTTAGTTCTCCAAGCTGTGTATGTCTTGGTGATGGGTGTCCATGCAGGGCTGGGAGGGCTGTTCATGCATTGGTATGTCATGCAGGGCTTGGCATTGTGGTTAGTGAGAGGTGTAGGTGCAGTGTGTGGGTTGGAGTGGAGTGGAGTGATGGGAGTGAGGGTGAGTGTGTGAGATGCCATGGGGGTGATAAGTGGTAAATGTTGACTCACCAGTGTCCAGTTCTTCAGCTACTCCAGTGAGTCCCTCAGGATGCAGTAATGCCAAGACTTGCTCCTCCCATGCTTTGAGCTGTGGGAGAGGAGGTGGGGGTCCAATGCCAGTCCTCTGTATGGCGAGCTGGTGCCTTGCTAACATGGAACGTACCTTGCCCTGTAGGTCGTTCCACCTCTTCCTGATGTCGTCCCTTGTTCTTGGATTCTGTCGCATGGCGTTCACCCTGTCCACGATTCTCCAATATTCCTTGCAATGGATATCTGCTGTACCTGTGCTACAAACAGCTGTGGCTCTACCCTGACTATTTCCTCCACCATGACCCTCAACTCCTCATCTGTGAAACGGGGGTGCCTTTGTGGGGCCATGGGTGTTATGTGGTGTGTGTATAAGTGTGTGGGTCTTGGGTAGAGTGATTGGGTGTGCGTAGTGGAGTGCGTGAGGGATGTATCGGTGTGTGTTTAGTTGTCACAGTGGTCTTGATATCTGTCTGGTGGCAATGATTTGTATTCGTAAAGGGTTGTGGGTAATGTGGGTGTGTGTTTTATAGTGGTGTGAGTGGGTGTGTGTATGGGTGTCAGATGTGTGTTTTTTTAATTTCCCAATGTTGGGTAGTTTATTATTTGGGTATCCATTCTGAGCGCTGCCACCAAAGGCTTACCACCGTTGAATGTCTGCCTCACTGATTCGTGGGTCATGATATGGTGGGCGTTGTTTCTTGGCGTAACAGTATGGGTGTTGGTACCAACAGTTTACCACTGACCATTGGGCTGGCGGATTTGTCTATGTGGCTGTATTCTGTCGGTTTGGTGTGTGTGCGTCATAATATGCCGAACGGATATTCACTACCACTGCGGTGTGTTGGTGGCCGTCAGCCTGGCGGTGAGGGTTTTTTACCAACAATGTCAAAATAACCACCTATGGTTGTTAATGAATAAATCCTGTTGGACAGAGTGTTCATGCCGTTATCGACAACAGTTAAAGCCTTTTCTAAGTTTTCCTTGTCTATTTGCCTTAAAAGCGCTGCAGCTTCTATCTGAGAAAGCTTCCAGAGCTCATTATACATAGCATAGATGAATCTTTTAGAGCGTGGCTTTCTAGGATCTAGCAAAAAGTCCTGCAAGTCTCTATCCTCAGAAGGAGTGTTAAGATGTTTTTTAACTGCGGCTAACATGTTAGACTGTACCCATTGTTGGCACAGTTTTCCCACACTGTAAGGGCTGCCCACAGGCATAGTTGAACAGTGTTCCCACTGTGTGTAGTTAAGTACTGGTCTGTGACTAGTGGTACAGTGCAGGTAGTAATATCCCCAGTTATTATAGCAGAACATTTCCCCATAATTCATTGTATTAGTATAAACATCATCACTTTCAAACACTGAATAGTCCTTCATCTCAGTTAGCATAGAATCAACTGTCTAGGCATCCCAATCATCAAATATAACACCAGGTGTAATTACATCAGTCATAGAAATTTTGAAGACATATGGAATTTGAATGACCTCAGTACATATCAAATGGAACGTTGTACCACACAATCCTATCAGGAACTGGTGCAGCCGAAATGTTCACAAGGGACAAGTCTCTTCGGAACTTATGTGAGGAAAGATATGGAGTTAGGACCTCATCCACAGGCGCAACAGAGGAGCGTTCAGGAAGGTAATGACCAGTTATGAGCAAAAGGAAAACAGTTATGAAACCAATCCATAGAAACAATGCAAAAAATGTCAAGCAGAACCATAAATAGTTCCATGGGTGAATTAAATAATTATTTTTAAGCCATAGCTACAGCTTTCGTGTCTTTGATACATTTTCAATTACTGGAGTGGATGAGTCTGAAGAAAAGTCATCAATGTCGAAGAAATAACCAGAGGCAGTCTCTGCAAAATGGAGGAGCAGGTGCATCACCGGTGCATGGATCCACTTCACGTGGAGGCTCACAGTAGACGGCATTGTCAGTCTGTGTAGTGTTGGTGTAGAAAACAGCCAAATCTTGAACATGTGCTGTCGTTGAAGTGGTAACTGGAATCAGCAAGAGCTCCTTTTCCGTCCTCCCCATGGTCGAGGTGGTATTTGTAGCATTGTTGGACATGCTTGTGTAGTCAGAAATAGTGTTGTTATTTCTGCTTTGAAGAGGTATATCTGGTAGGGTAGTGAGAGGGGGCCACGAACTACCCAAGGGACCTCTGGGTATACTGTGCAGGATCAGCCACATGGTGAACTTTTATGTCATCAATGGAAATTAATCTGTTTGCTTTGGAACCAGGCAGCGGTGCTAAGATGACAGTTCTAGTACTGTGTTCTTCCAGGACTGGGACCGGTGCTCTCTAGGATGGACTGAATTCCTTCTTCACAGCAATCTTCTCATGAACCACATCCCCGACTTTAGGAATCCAGCCAGAGGAAGTTGTTGATAAATCCCTTATCCCTTATTCCTAACACTCTTGCTGTTAAGGACCGCTTATGAACATGGTTCCACCTCTCCAAGACCTAATTTCCCTCTGGATGGTATGGTGAGGAGTAATGGAGTTCAACACCCACCATCCCCATGGTGTCCCTGAATGCCTTAGAGGCAAATGCAGGGCTCTGGTCTGAATGAAATGCTGCAACTGCATATGTACGGATAAAGATCAGCAAGTCTTTTATAACAGTTCGAGCATTAGCTGACCACTGAGGCCATACCCACAGGAATCTAGAACAAGAATCTACAGTGACTAAGATGTATTTGTATGCACCATCCAGTTGAAGGGGACCGCAACGATCCAGGTACACACATTGTAGTGGACTGCTGGACACTAAGAGGGATGTCTGCGGTAGGCGTTTAATGTTGGAGCCCTTTATCTGCTGGCAGATGTCAAAACAAAGGACATGTTGTTTTGTCTGTTTGTATAGACCTAACCACCAGAAGTGTTTCCTTAAGAGTGTTATTGTGGCCGAGATACCAGCATGAGCAGAAGTGACACCCTAATGCTCTCCTTTTATTAGATCTAATCTTTGGTCTTTGTTGGGGATCGCTCAATCTCCAACCCAAGGAAGTGTTGCATAGGCAACATTCTGTGCACTGATGTGCTAAGAGTGTTTTGTAGGGTATGCTTTTGGAAGATGCTTGCCTTCAGCCAAAGGTTTCACAGCAGTCATAATTTCATTATCCAATCTCGTCTGTGAACGAGTCACTGCAGCCACAGAAGCCGTAGCTACTGCAGATTTGGCTGCTTCATCAGCCAAAGAGTTACTGATAATGTGTACTCCTACACATTGGTGGCCCAATGTATGTACTGCATATACACAAGGTAGCTTAACCTTGAGATCAGCCACCCTCCCCCACAGAGCTCTGTGTTTTATGGTGTTCCCTTTGGAATCTCTAAACCCATTCAATCATGAATGATTAAGATAATCTTTTTAAGACTGGACGCAGAAGTATGAGTCACAGACAAATAAACTCAGCAATCCTGGCTCTGTGTGTTCTAGCACTAAAATAAGGGCTTTGGGAGTTCAGCCAGCTGAGCTGTGCAGTCCCCTAAGGTCTGTGCGTAGGTATTGTGAGGGTGAAAAACTCCATCCTTCATCACTCCACTCACGGTTTCGCAATCAGCCAAATATTGATGTTTTATACCTACAAATGGTTGTCCTGAACCATCAGTGTAAATGACAGTATGGTATCTGTCAAGAGGAAAGATATCTAGTAGAGTGGGGTACTCTTGTTCACGTTGGAGAAATTCTTGTGTCTGTAGTTTTGGATCAAAGATGTAGTCAACATCAGTGGCAGACAGAGAGGTTGCCCACTGAATCCAGCGTGGATGTAATGCTTTAGAGTGTGGAGCGCTTGCTTTGGTGACGGCCTCCAATGCTGGCACCGGGGTAACGTCAATGATGCGTTTCTCTTGGGCAAGTGGCAGCCATCTGAACTGCAGTTCGAATTTTTTCTGTGGGTGCAAAACTTTGTTCTGCATTAGAATTTAAATGAGATTTGTATGCGATGGGTACTGAGTCACCCTCATTAAAGGTGACATAAGTAAACCAGCAATTATTCTGATGACTAAATTTGTTTTGTTGACACCTGTGTGCAAGTGTTTTTCTTCTAGCATGTCCTGTTGCAATTCCCTAAGGATGAGTGTGTGTTCAACTGTCCAGTGTCTGCTAGAAAAATAAGGATGTATTAAGTCATAGAGTGACTTTATACGTTGTGCATAGCCAGGAATGTAAGTTCTGCCAAAGTTGAAGAAACTAAGTAAAGACTGTAGTTTCTTGAGAGTGTTGGGTGGGGGTAGCTGAGCACAATTTTCTAGAAAGTGCGGGCCAAGCTTTTCCCCTCATTTGATAGCTCGTATCCCAGGAACAGTATGCTGAGAAAGGCTATTTTAGTTTTTCTAAAATTGAATTTGTAGCCATGGGCTGCTAATCCTAAAACAATACAATCGACACTGGCAAAATTAATGTTGAGGTCGTCATCTGTGAGATAGAGTCATCCATGTAGGACAACCCCTCTGGATCAATATCATGTAATATTGATGTTACACGGGCTGTTCCTGTAGCCTTGGGGCAAACGGAAAAAGCGTTTTTGTGACCCAAATGAGAATGCACTCAGGTCCCGACTTTCGTGTGCTAAGTTTTCTTAGAAGAACCCGTTGGAAATATCCAACGTTGTTTTGTATTTTTTGTGCACAATGTTGTTAATTAGTGGTGTTCTATATGAATTTTACATACCGTATGTACATGTATGACTGTTTAAGTGTCTATAATCTAAGACTATTCTGTAGTGGTGCTGGATGCTCTGGTGTAGTGTTCAAGTTCAGATTACGAACTGAACAAGTCATCTGTAAAGTGTTACCAGTTCAAGGTATACATTTCACAGGTCTGCTGCCTGTATATTTTGTATACCTGGGTGAGGTGTGTATGTGGCAAACATAGTCCACGTTGGTCCATCATTACCTAAGGGACCTAATCTCATGGGTTGTATTACATGTGGTAGGGCACCATTAAACCAGTTCTGATGTTATTGATAAGTAATCAGAATATTAAGATACTAGAATGCTTGGTACCGTTGAGGTACGTTTGCAATACTATATGTATGAAATGTGAATGATTGTTGGTCTTCCTCAGGAAAGGTGACCCAGGAATAGTATGTTTCTGTTTGGTAAGCTTCGCTAGCTTCTACTATGAATGTGACATTCCCGCTCTCATATGTTAATCCATGCACTATTAGATGTAATGTTAATGCATGTCTAACATTCTCTGGAATGTCTATAGCATTAGCGATGTTGTATAATGGGTATAAGAGATGGAACACCAAATGATCAAGCTTGAACAACCTACAGCCTAGTTAGGTGTTCCCTGTTCAGGTGAGAAGGATCTTCCCCAAGACCATGGATGTCTCCGTGTAATGGTACTTAGGGTACCTGCTGTATGTGAGACAGTGATAGTCAGGGTATACATAAATTAGTGTCTAAACACCATTGTTGGTGGTGCTATTTCGTAGTTTGACTCTTGCTCTAGGCAAGACTGCTGGTTTAAGGATGACAGTACTTATGTTTGTAGGCAACTATGCCAGTCCTACAACAAGTCACAACTGTTGCTCTAGCCATTCCGGCTTACAAGCAGCACCTCACCTAAAACCCAAACAGTAAAAGGTGATTTGTGGCAGCCTTTACGCATGGACTCAAGAGTGTGACATCTCAGGGAGTGCTGTGGTTAAACGGAGATTACCCCTTTCTCACATGAACAACATGTCTCAATCAAACAATGGCAACGAAGAAGATGCAGTAACGTTTCAATAGGTTTTATTTAACACAACTGCAATCTGCAATAAGATGCATGGGCTGCAATGATTACGATAATGAACAGTGCAAGAAACAGAATGGTAAAGACAAGAGTCATCAATACAAAGACACCCTCTATCTTGCAATAACATGAAATGACATGAGATGTGAAATATGTCCCAATACCTTAGCATAAGAAGCCTAACCTCTAACCTAAATGAGACCTCTGTATGTTAAACCTAATTTACCAATGCCATGTCCATGAGAAGAACCCCCAAACCTCATCACCTTGGAATGAGGTCTCTAGCTCGGACTCCGTAGGGACACGAAGGCTGGGTCGGCGTCAGCACGACGTGCAGCATCGATAGCAGCGATGGCATCTGGTTGGAATCCCGCTGACTATCTGTTTAGGTGAGGAGTATTTATACAGATCTGCTTGGACCCCTGACGTAGTCCTGTTACCAAAACAATAGATAACAAGACATGCTTGGGGTGGTAATTTATATAAACAATTCCCTCAAAAGTGTGAAGAGGAAAAGTACCTAATGTGAACACCTACAGTTCGTTTATCTTTGTCGCTTGATATTGACACCATAGCGCTTTGGCACTGATAACGCAAAAACTAAAACATGGGCCTAAGTAAAAACAAGGCAGGCACCTTAAAAGATTTAATTAAATAAATGCACTAAAACAGAGCAAACTAGGATTCACTACATGCCGACATCTGATTGGCTGCCAACACTTCAACAAAGAAGTTTTAGCAGCCATGTTGGGACTCGGCTTGAGCTGAGTCCCAGACAAAAAAGTTAAAAACAAAGAAATAAGTGCTGGTGCTGGGGTCCCAAAGGGATTCCCCCAGGACTAAAAAGCATTTTTATTTAAAATTTTACTGCAGAATCTCGACGGGGTCGGGAATCCCTAGTAAAAATATATTTTTTCAAATGAGCATGCGTTCCTATGCATGTTTTTAAATAAGCCCCCGGTTAGGCCAGGTCCTGGGGCACTGTTTTTTTTTTTTTAATAGGGGAAGCTTCCTTGCCCCCTAAGACCCAGGGATCACCGCTTCCCCTTGGCAATTAATGTCATCTGTGCGGGGGGGCCCAAGGTCCCCCACACCGCTGGGACCACAACCTCTCTGGAGTGAAATGCATCCATTGTGTGGGGGAGGCCTTTCATCCTCCCCCTTAGACCCAGGGACCACCACCTCCCAGGGGCTATATAGAAAATAATGATAGGGGTTCCATTTCAGACTCCCTCAGCTCGGGGACGACCACTTCCCCGGAACATTTTTCATTGGAGGGGGGCTGTGCGGCCCCCCTCATGGCGGCACTGATGGCCCTGGGGACTGCCACCCCCTAGGGCAGGCCCCTGCTATGTCCTGGGTTGCCCCTCAGGACATAGCTTTTTGCTGTGGCTTGGCTGTAAAGCAGGTCCCGCTGTCAAAAAGTAGAACTTTCATCTCTGTTCTCTGCATGAAGGCATGGGTCCAGGGAACAGAGATGAAAGGTTTGCTACTTAAAGCAGCTCCTTGGTTGCTGAAGCAATGGGGCCACTTGGAAAGCCTTGAGGCCCATAAAGGCTTGTATAAAATATATTTTTTTAAAACATGTAGGGGCCACGGGGCAGCCTTTAGGTCTCCCCCCATGGTCCCAGCTAGCCCATAAAGGGCTAAAAATAAAAATAAAAGATTAGCTCAATGTGAAGGTCACAGACCTTCACCCTGAGCGTTGAAGGTTTGAGTCGGACTCGTCTTCCTCCTTTTTTTAAACTGCAAATGTTTAAGCCCCATACGAAAGGTGATAACAGGGCATTGGGGCTCCAGGAGATCCTTATGGGCTGCAGCATTTCTTTTGCCACCCATAAGGAGTTCATACAAGCACTCCTTCAGGACTGCCACTGCAGCCTGAGTGATATTGTGCAAGTACTATCTCACAGCCATTTTCACTGCACCAGGTAACCTATAATTCACCTAAATGTCTAACCTTCAGATCCTGAAGGCTAGGTGCAAAGTTACTGTGTGTGAGGGCACCCCTGCACTAGCAGAGGTGCCCCCACTTTCTCCAGGACCAATTTCCCGGACTTCGTGAGTGCGGGGACACCATTTTAAGCATGCACTACATGTATGTCAATACATATATGTAGCTTCACAATGGTAACTCCGAATATGGCTGTGAGGTGTCTAAAATTGAGAAATTGTACCCCAATCCGATTCTGGTATTAGGCACAATTCCATGCACCCTGGGGGCTCCACCATGGACCCCCAGTACTGACAAACCAGCTCTCTGAGGTTTCCACTGCAACCCCAGCTACTGCCATCTCACAGACATGTTCTGCCGTCCTGGGGCTTGAGCAGCTCAATCCCAGGAAGGCAGAACAATGCATTTCCTTTAGGAGAGGGGTGTTACACCCTCTCCCATTGGAAATAGGTGTTACAGGCATAGGAGGGTTATCCTCCAAGAGCCTCTGGAAATGCTTTGAATGGCACAAACGGTGCTCTCCTTGTCTGATCAGGTCTATACCGGTTCAGGGACCCCCAGTCCTTGCTCTGGCACGAAACTTGACAAAGGAAAGGGGAGTGACCACTCCCCTGTCCATCACCACCCAGGGTAGCTCCTCAGAGTGTCCCTGGGTTCTGCCATTTTGTTTTCAGAGACCCCTCCTGATAGGTGCTTACCTGGCTAGGTGACCAATCCTCCTCTCAGTGCTATGTAGGGTCTCTCCTCTGGGTCTTTCCTCACATTCAGTTTAGCAAGAATCCAGCAGGACTCCTCTGCATCCTCTGCTTAACCTTCTTCCATCGGATCAACCACAGAACTGTTCCAGGAACTCTACAACTGCAGCAAAGTATCCAAGAATGCTACTGCAACACTGTAACTTCAGCTCCTTCAAGCAACTGCAACAGTTTACAGGTTATGCATGCTCCAAGGACTGCCTGGCTTCATCCTGCACCAGAAGGACCAAAGGAATATGTTTACATTTAAATGATATATTATTTTGTAGTTTGTTAGATGGTTGGTGTATTTTGTAACATCCCTGAATGGCTGTCTGAGGGTATATTTTGAGGATAGATTATATCATGGCGTCTTGAAAGCCTAAATTTGTTTTTTGGGGATAGTAGTTGTTTGTTTTTTGGTATATATGAGTTAGCAGTTCCATGTAGGTACTATTTTGTTTGTTTATAAAAGGAATATTTGTGTTTTGAAATTTACCACTTATGGTCTATAGTTGTTAGAATTGTTTGGGACATGTTTTAAATGTGCCATCCACCATCTATGTTTGATATTGGGCTAGTTTTAATAGGTTTGTAGGAGTAGCAGATATAAGTATACCTTTGTCATGGATTTCACTATCTATTCCTATTATAGAGTAGGAATTCTTCTTTGTGGGTAATTATGAGCTCTGGTAGGATGATTATTTCTTTGATTTTTTTTTTAAATAGGTGATGTTTCACTGGTAGCTTATTTTGTTTGTGCTATAAGGTGTTTTAAGTTGGGTATTGATGGCAACTGGCCTGTTTTCTGTTCTGGTGTGTGGGATAGTATGTATTTTAGTTTTTTTTAATGCTGGTTCCTGGGAACTAGTGCTTGTTTTTCCTATATTTTTTAAAATGTCTCTTACTTCTATTTCTGTTACGTTGAGAGGTGGTTATGCTCTTTAATGTTCAATACAATAGTTTCTTTGTTAGTTGCCCTCCCATAGCATGCATTTGAATAATATTTCATTCACTTTCAATTAATATGTTGAGAAGTATTTTCTTGGCTGTTTGTGTATCCCATGTAACATAGTAAAAGTTTCCCCTTTTGTGATGTTATAATTTTTGCACCTTTTGTCATTTTGCCTTTACTCACTGAAATAATCTAAACATAGAAAAATAATCATTCATCATTGTTTATAGATAATATACATTTAAAAAGACATTATTATGTTTTTATAACTTACTCCTTTTTTATCGAGCGAAGTCTTGTCTTCTTGGCAACTTGTTTTTAACAAGGTTCTTTTCAAACCAGGTGTTTATTTCTTCTGGAAGATAAAAGGTTCTTTTACTTTTTGCATATATTACATTTTTGGTGGTTAAGGTTGTTTAGGTTAATTAGAATTATAACTTTTGTTGTTTTAGTATGTGGAAAACAGTTGAATATTGAACAAAAAATGAATAATCTGTAGAAAATTATAATTGTAAATCTTTTTATGAATAATTGTATATTAAGAAATAGGACCTGATGATGAGTTTGGTGACCGCATCGCTGTACCACCGTGGCAACGGTTCTAAGAAGACGACCGTCAATGTGGGCGGTGAGAGGCAGGCGGTGGATACGGGACCGCAGTGGCCTTTCATCTAATACAGCGGTCGGACCGCTATAGCTGTGATTCCGACATCACCGCCATGGAGTTAACAAGATCACTGAACTCATATTCAGGCCCTTCATTTTTAAAGGTGAATTTAATTAAGTTGACACTTTAAGTATAATTGTTATTTACTTGGATACGTGGATGCATAATTGAATATGTTGTAGGCTTCTCTTTTGCTGGGAAAATCATGCAGAATTCCTTCCTGTTGAAATTGTTTTTGTTTTTGGACCTATTCTGTTAACTTTCTGTGCCTTTTCTATTATTTGGTTAGTTGGTGAAGCTATTTTATTGGTAATAATGTTTTAATAGTTTTAAATGATTGGTTGTTTTAGTTCCTTCTAATTGTTCATTCAATTACGCTCATATTTGGAAAACTCCAATTAGGGATTTATTATGCTTATAGTCAATGTAATTTATCTAATTTAAGGTTGTATGTATTTATTTTACGTGTATATACATTTTATATGTAAAAAGAAATATGTTTTGCATGTAAGTGGGATGCAAAGATGTGTAATTTATGTTAATATATTTGAAAATTTAAATTTTGGGGGTCAGTAAAATATATTTTATTTATAAATACATTTATTATTGTGTTATTTCTGTTGTTTATCAGTTTATAGATTATGGGGGTCATTACGACCCTGGAGGACGGTGGAGAAGCGGCGGTAAGACCGCTAACAGGCTGGTGGTCAAATTTTTGCAATTATGACCATGGCGGTTATGGCCATGGTCATCTGCCGCTTCTCCGTTCCGCCCGCCAGGGCGGAGACGACCGCTGAGCTGGAGACCTGGGTCTCCAGCCCGGCGGTCGTCACTATACCAGAAATACTATATATAAATCCATGGCGGTAAGCACTATCAGTGCCAGGGAATGCCTTCCCTGGCACTGATAGGGGTCTCCCCCACCCGACTCCCTCCCCTACACCCCCCACCACCCCTGCCACCCCCAAAAGGTGGCAGGACCCGCCTTCCCACCCCTACCCCCAACATCACATCACACATTCACACCCGACACGCACGCAGGCACCACCGACACACATACAAGCACACACACCGACATACATGCCAACATCCACACACACAGTCAGATACGCACATCCACATTCAAACATACACACACACATCCATACAGACATACCTACAGACATACACGCACTCATTCCCAAACACACAACACCCCTGCAAGCATACACGCACTCACACACCCCCTCTACATACACACACACACACCCCCATGCACGCACACAACACACAACACCCCCCCACCCCATCCCCTAACGGACGATCAACATACCTGGTCCGTTGATCATCCGGGCTGGGACGGGATCCATGGGGGCTGCTCCGCCGACACCACAACGTCAACAGAACACCGCCATGCCGAATCACAGAACGTGATTCGGTGGGCGGTGTTCTGTTGACGTGGCGGTGGAGGTGGAGCAACCTCCACTTCCCCGCCGACCACCAGTATGGCTGTTGGCAGCTGTCCGTCTGAAAAAGGACAGAGGGCTGCCAACAGTCATAATACGCTGAGCAGAAAACCGCCACCACTGGCGGTCTTCAGCACAGCGGTCCCTCAGCGGTCTTGACAAAAGACCGCCGAGGTCAAAATGACCCCCTATATTTTTTGTGTTTTAAACTGGCATTTATTATTTGTTTTAACAATATTTCTGTCAACAATATTTTTAGTTTTGATATTTTTAATATAGTCTATGATTAGTTATAAGTCACATTATTTTTGTTTCGATGTTTTTGTGTTCGTATTTTGGATATTTTAGTTTTTTATGGTTTTCTGTATGATGTTTGTGCTTTTTTAAGTAAGGTTAGTGTTTTGATATTTTGTTAACTATATTAATATCTTGATAATTTTGTAGGTCGATATTTGTTGTGTCAATATTATGCCACTGAAGCTCATTTTTCAAATCACCCCATGTGAGTATTTCTGTTTTGGAAGCATACAGTTTGAGAGGGCTCCATTTCATTTACTAATCAATGGCTCTGAGGTATCTGAAGATTTGTGAGTTTCAAATGTCTTTGGAGCATTCCAGTTTAAGGAGCATTTTTGTGTCATCTGCATAGCTGTAGCACATGAGTTGAAATTCATTGATCATTTCTGGTAATCACATCATGTAGATGTTGAAAAGCATGGGTGAGATGATTGAGTTTAAGGGACCCCTGTATTTGTGAAGTAGGGTTTGGACGAGAGTATGGATGACATTTGTTCTGTTTTCACTCTATGCTGGCTTTGTAGAGTCTTTGTATGAGGGTGCCATTGTCAACTGTGTCAATGCAGCTGAGAGGTCCAGGAGAAGTAGTGCAGCAACTCCATTGTGGTCTTTTTCATTTTTAATATCATCCCAGATTGCGATGAACCCAGAATCAATATCTCTTCCTGGGCAGAATCCAGTTTGGTAGTCTGAAAGTATGAAGTTATCATTCATGAATTGTAACATCTGGGCAAAAGCTGCTTTCTATCAGTTTCCCAAGGAAAGGCCCTTTTGTAATTGGTCTGTAGTTGGGGTCATGTGGGTCCAGGTTTATTTTCTTTAATTATGGGCATGTGATTGCCTTTTTAAGGTATTCAGGAAACATTCTTGTGGTTAAAGAATTATTGATGATTCTTCATACCGATGTGGCAGCAGAGGTAGATAAAAGAATGTTCTTGAACATGTGTGGTGGACAAAGGTCAGAAGGGCAGCCTGAAGACCTGCTTGTTTTGACCAGATCTATAAATTTACTTTGTGTTATTTGTTTGAAGGAGTGCTGCAGCTGGATTGGCTTACTCATGGAGGGGATTTTTGGAAATCGGTTGGTGCTGCTGGTTTTCCTTTGTTTTTAATAGGAGTCCAATGTGTTTGCCTTTTGTTGCGTAATGATTTGCAAGTTTGTCGGTCTATTCTTGAGTAATGGGATGAGTTCTTTCCATGCATTTAGGTCTTTGAAATTCTTTGTTAATTTTTCAAAAATTCTTTAATTGTAGATATTGCACTTTGAAGTATGTCTGAGTAGTACCTTTTTCTATCTTTTTTGATTGATGATTTGTATATTTTTTACATTTGCAAAGGTGAAGTTTGTTGTAAATGTGGTTTGTTTTGAGCCAGGTTTGTTGTAGCCCTCTGATTTGTTGTTTTACCTTTCCTAGTTCTGTATTACCCTAACGTGTTTATTTTCTTTTCCTGTTTTGTTTTTCTGAGTGGTAATATGATATCGAAAGCTTCCTGTAGCCACTCATGAAGTTTTTGAACATGGTTTATGTGACTAGATCTGTGTTGGCTGTTAGTAGTGTTTCTAAATTGAGTTTGTACCATGGTGGATAGGTGGATGTATGTAAGGTTGTCTTGGGTGTGTTCATTTGTGGTATTTTATGTTCGAAAGTTACCAATGGCCTGATCATGTGACTAGTGTGATGCTTTGAACGGTAACTAATTCTGGCTTTGCAAGAATGATATCTAGGATGTTTCCAGTAATGTGTGTGGGATTGTGTACAATCTGATGTAGGTTCAATGTGACCAGGTCATTGATGATAGCTTTTGGATGGGGCATATTGCGTTTGACAAACCAAATGTTTAGGTTCCCAAGAATGCATAGGTGGGAATATAGGCGGTCATTACAACATTGGCGGTAAAAGCCGCTTAACGCCGTGCAGAAGACTGCCAACACACCGCCGCGGAATTCCACCACAGCTATTATGACCCACATTTCGGAATCCGCCAAAATTCAGACACCCCCACAAGTCTGCCACACTAAAGGTCAGTGATAAACTGGCGAAAACAAAACAGACACCGTCACGGCAACAGAAATACGCCCACACTATAACGACACACTAATCCACGCGGTGGTCTTTCAACCGCGGTATTCCATTGGCGGTACACACCGCTGCACTCAAAATACACACACGTTAACAAAACTCTACCACATTGGACAATTCAAAATACACACACCGCTCCCACACACCCAATACAATATAAAACACACACCGACAACACCCACAAACCCCCACGACAACAAATTCTGAAAGAAGGCCACCAGCACCAGCAAGAACAACAGCATCCACAGGCACACAACACCATCACCCACAGAACTTCCACGCACCTCACACAACATACCACTACATATCAGCACACATATCACCACACACTCCACCCCACACATCACCTACACCACCCCATGGCACGGCAAAGACACCCCAGGTTCTCGGAGGAGGAGCTCAGGGTCATGGTGGAGGAAATCGTCTGGGTAGAGCCACAGCTATTCGGTGCAGCACACCTCCATTTCAAGGAAGATGGAGCTATGGCGAAGAATAGTGGACAGGGTCAACGCAGTGGGACAGCACCCAAGAAATCGGGAGGACATCAGGAAGCGGTGGAACGACCTACAGGGGAAGGTGCGCTCCGTGGTCTCAAGACACCACCTGGCGGTTCAGCGGACTGGCGGCGGACCCCCACCTCCTCCCCCATAACTAACAACATGGGAGGAGCAGGTCTTGGAGATTCTGCATCCTGAGGGCCTCGCAGGAGTAGGTGGAGGAATGGACTCTGGTAAGTCAAATCTTAACTATTACAACCCCCACCCTACCTGCATGCTATCACATACTCCCACCCTCACCCTCACCCCCAGCGCCCCAACTCCTGACATATGTCCCAACATCACAAACCACCCATCCCAACACCAAGCCCTGCATGTAACAACAAAGCATGGACACCCATCACTAAAGCATGCCCACTGCACATACCCATACAACCCCCTAAACCATCCTCACACAGGAATGCAAGCACTGGGGTGCACGGTCATCCACCCATTGCACACCATGACACACACAGATGTAATAACCATCCTTTTATACCCCTGCAGGACCCCTACCCAACTTCACCGGACAGGAGGGGCAACACATGTCCACACCACCAACAGAAGAGGCCCACAGTGATGACAGCACCTCTGTCCAACTGGATCTAGATGACCAGCCTGGCCCATCGGGGACCTCGGGACAGTCGGTTCCCATCACCCAGTCACAGGCCACTACAGACCTTCCCCCCTCTGGAAACACCAGCACAGCGCCCACCCAGCGGGCCCATACCTCTGTCCCCAGGACAAGTCAATCAGTAGTGTGTCCACCACTACAGGGAACCCAGGATAACCCAACAACAACAGGGACCTGGGGGCAGTGGTAGTGGGCACACGGTCCAGGGGACAAAGGCCCAGGAGCAGTGGGGAACTGGGACAGCTACTGTGCGACAGGGGGCGGACAGGCCAAGGGAACCCACTCTCCACGAGGCCCTCTCCTCCATAATGGGAGCCTACCACCACTCCCAGGAGACGATGGCAACAGTACTGGCCAAGTTTCAGGAGACCCAGCGCCTGCAGGAGGAACAGTATATGGGCTTCAGGGAGGAACTCAGAACCATCAGCTCCACCCTGGGCACCATCGTAGGGGTGCTGAAGGAACTTGTGAATACCAGGAGGGACACTGTGGCACTGCAAGGGGCCCCTGACACTAGCATGGACGATGAACTGCCCACCACCTCCGCCGGCGCTAGTGGACAGGACGTCCCACCACAGGACCACCACACCAGCACCCCACCCCCTGCAGAGGGAGAACCACCCCGCAAACCGTCCATGAGATCCAGGACAAAGACAGAGCACGATGCCAAGACCCCCACCAAGAAATGAGACCACTCTGATTGTCATCCTACTGTCCCACTTTCTCACCCTGTCCATACTGAAACTGCCCCAGCTCCACTTCCTATGCCCATATGGGCAATGCATCTGTGAGACTAATAGACTGGACTCTGCCATGGACATTCCTCCGCCATCACCCTTCACCATTTCACTACCCCCTCGAATATTGAGCACTTAAATAAACACACTTAAAGCACAAAACAATCTGGAGTCTGTCTGTGATTTCGAAATAGCGTATTAGCAATTACAGTGACAAAATGCACTTTCAAATTTAATGTCAACATACCTATGTCACACAGCTCTAGTCCATGAGGAATCTAAGCAGATGTCACACAGTGGGACCCACATCTGTGAAATCGTAAGGGAAAGTGACAACTCAGTGACCATACACTGGGTGAAAACGACACACAGTAGAGAGGTAGTAGGGTTAAAGTACATGTAGTAGGCAGGTTTGTATTCTTACCTGTGTCTCACTGGAAATATTGCTGGATCACTGAGTCCCTGTTGTGCATGTCTTCTTCCCCTGCTTCCTCGCCTTCACTGTCCACAGGCTCCACAGCTGCAACAACACAGCCATCTGGGCCATCCTCCAGCAGAAAAGGCACCTGTTGTCGCAAAGCCAAGTTATGAAGCATACAGCAGGCCACGATGATCTGGTACCCCTTCTTTGGTGAGTAGAATAGGGATCCACCTGTCATATGGAGGCACCTGAACCTGGCCTTCAGGAGGCCGAAGGTCCGCTCGATCACCCTCCTAGTTTGCCCATGGGCCTCATTGTAGCGTTCCTCTGCCCTTGTCCTGGGATTCCTCACTGGGGTCAATAGCCATGACAGGTTGGGGGTAACCAGAGTCACCAGCAAATGGTGAGGGACAATTGTTAGACACGCACTAACCTGGAGGGATATAACCAGACCCAGACAACCATTCCCACTGACTTGCTTCCAGGTGCTCACCTAATAGCCACTCACGGTGCCTCTGGAGTTCACCCATCACATAAGGGATGCTGCTATTCCGCAGGATGTAGGCGTCATGCGCTGAGCCAGGGAACTTGGCATTCACATGGGAGATGCACTGGTCTGCCAAACATACCATCTGAACATTCATCGAATAATAACTCTTCCGGTTTCTGTACACCTGTTCACTCCTGTGGGGGGGTACCAAAGGCACATGTGTCCCATCAGTGGCACCTATGATGTTGGGGAGGTGTCCCAGGGCATAGAAATCCCCTTTCACTGTAGGCAAATCCTACACCTGAGGGAAAACGATGTAGCTCCGCATGTGTTTCAGAAGGGCAGACAACACTCTTGACAATACGTTGGAAAACATAGGCTGGGACATCCCTGATGCAATGGCCACTGTTGTCTGAAAGGAACCACTTGCAAGGAAACGGAGCACTGACAGCACCTGCACTTGAGGGGGGATTACTGTGGGATGGCGGATTGCTGACATCAGGTCTGGCTCCAACTGGGTACACAGTTCCTGGATTGTGGCACGGTCACGCCTGTATGTGACAATCAAATGTCGCTCCTCCATTTTCGACAGGTCCACCAACGGTCGGTACACCGGAGGATGCCGCCATCTCCTCACATGTCCCAGCGGACGGTGCCTATGAAGGACAACAGTGAGCACAGAGTCAAACAACTCAGAGGTACGTGCCCACAGTTTACACAGAACACCTATCATACACAAAAGGTGGCCTGTATGTGTGTTAAGTCTAGGCCTAGGTGTGAGTAACGCAGTTGGAAATGAAGCCATGTGGGCCCCTGAAATGGCGGCTGCGTGACCTGTAAAGTGGGACAATGGGATGTGAGGTAACCGCGCTGGCGTTGTACACTATTGCGGTAGGTGGTTGAAGACCGCGGCGCAATGCTGCATTAGTTAACATTGGACCCTATGGGTCCCAGGAGCCAATGGTGATGTACGCTTGCAGTGACGGTACGCACCGCCGCGGATGTGACCGCCATTTTCTATCACTTCAATCACTGGATACCTGATTTTCGACAGGAGAGGACCTACACTGCAAGTGCTGCTGTGACTTCGGTCTGGAAGAGACAATGGCTCGAGTGCCTCGGTGGAAAGGGCCCCTGCCTTCACATCGGAGGAGTTGGAGAAAATCTTGGATGGGGTCCTCCCCCAGTACACGCTACTCTACGGTCCTCCAGACAAACAGGTAAGTACACAGGGAGCATGTTGTATGGGCAATGCCTGTGTAGAGAGGGCTGGATGTAAGAAGGAAGGGGGAGAGTGCTGCGTGCATGAAAGATGGTGAATGCATGTGCCACATGGCAAGGGTAGGGATGGGGCCAATCACTTCAACGATGCAGTTGGTAATGACTTCTCTTTTTCCCCTGTACATTTCATGTAGGTCAGAGCCCACCAGAAGAAAGATATTTGGCGTGCAATCCCGGAGTTGGATGGGCGCTTGAGGGCATCACAGCAGCCACAAGGGGGTGAGTACACTCTCATTCTGCTGACTTTGCGCGCAGTGGAGGTGTCTGGGTGGGGGAGGAGAGCTGTGGGTTTCCGTAGGCCAGGGCGAGTTCCGTAGGCAAGGCCCCTCTGTATTTCAGGCCATGTGGCACCCCAGCCCACCTCTGTAGAGTGCCAAGTACAGCTAGTCATGCACCTGTGTCATCTATGTGTGCAGATGTCGTCCATAGCCTTGTAGGCCATTTCCCAGAAATTGAACAGTGGAGCCCAAGAGTGCGGCGTACTGCAGGGGGCTTCTGTGTCTGTCGTGTCCGCCAACGGTAGCGGTAATGCATGCACTCAACATGTCTTTCTTCTGTCTTCCCCCCCTTTTTGTGGTCTCCCTGCTTTTGTGTGCATTAGCATCATCAGGCGGAGGAGTAGTGGCAATGGAGCACGAGGGAGCTGCATCCCACATGGCCCTGGAGGGCGACACTACAGAGTCTGAATTCACCAGTGGGACGGAGGGCGAGGGGAGCTCCACAGTGGGGACTGGAGCTGACACCAGCGACACAGACTCGTCCTCTGATGGGAGCTCCCTTGTGGTTGCGGCAACATCTGTGCTCCCCACATCTACAGGTACAGCCGCCACCCCCCCTACCAGCACCGCCCTCCTAGCAGCCCCTCAGCCTTTGCCCCGTGCCCACTCACCCAGGAGGGTGGGCATCACCTTTGCCCCAGGCACCTCAGGCCCTGCCCGAGTCACCCCTGCTGCCCTCAGTGAGGAGGCCATTGACCTCCTCAGGTCTCTCACTGTTGGGCAGTCTACCATTTTGAATGCCATCCAGGGTGTAGAGAGGCAGTTGCAACAAACAAATGCATTCCTGGAGGGCATTCATTCTGGTCAGGCGGCCATTCACCGAGCTTTTCAGACTCTGGCCTCAGCACTGATGGCAGCCATTGTCCCTGTCTCTAGCCTACCCCCTCCAACTTCCTCAACTCTGACCCAATCCCCTGTACCGCAGCCTATCCCAAGCACACCTACAGACCAACATGCACACACGTCAACACCCAAGGGAAGCTCAGGCAAACATAAGCACCACACATCCCACAGGCACTCACGCAAGCATCACACACATGCAGGCACACCAACATCCACTGCCTCCACTGTGTTCCCCTCCTCCTTGTCTCCCTCCTCCCTTCCAGTCTCGTCTACACTCACACCTGCATGCACTACGTCTACAGCCACTACGTCCCTCTCCAGCACACCCACCACCACACCCCGCTCACGTGCAGTCACAACCCCCACTACCATTCACACTTCCCCTGTGTCCTCTCCCAGTGTGTCTGTGACGCGCCCTCCCAAGATACACAAATGCAGGCACACACCCACCCAACAGTCATCCACCTCACAACAGCCTCCAGCGCATGCACCTTCACCCAAAGTCACCAAACGTACACCTCCTACAACCACCACCTCTTCCTCCACTCCCAAACCCCCTCCTGCTACCCGTCCCAGTGTGTCCCAAATACTTTTCCTGTCCAACCTTGACCTCTTTCCCACACCTCCCCCACCCCGTCCATCTGATAGGTCCGAACTCGCACCTCAGCCCCAATATCTCCGGGACCATTGGTGCCTGTAGTCACCGGAATGTGGAGTGCACCGGTTACCAGTGCAGCCAGTGTGGCACGGAGCCACAGCACAGACAGTCCCCCACTTGTGAAGCATCAGAAGTTGGCCAGTGCCCCGCGGAAGAGGGGAAAGACTCCAGCCACCAAAGCCACTCCAGGGGACCCATTGGGAGTGTGGAGTCACCTGTGACACCTTCCAAGGTGGGGAAGGGCCACAAGAAACCCGGCAAGTCTGGGAAGAGCGGCACGGCGGGGAAGACCACCATCATCCCCAATGCCCAGGAGGCCACCTCCAGTACCAGCCCAGCTGCCCAGGAGGCCAGCACCAGCCCAGCTGCCCAGGAGGCCACCGCCAGCACAAGCCCAGCTGCCCAGGAGGCCACGCCAGCACCAGCCCAGCTGCCTATGAGGCCACCACCAGCACAAGCCCAGCTGCCCAGGAGGCCACCGCCAGCACAAGCCCAGCTGCCCAGGAGGCCACCGCCAGCACAAGCCCAGCTGCCCAGGAGGCCACCGCCAGCACCAGCCCAGCTGCCCATGAGGCCACCGCCAGTACCAGCCCAGCTGCCCAGGAGTCCACCGCCAGCACAAGCCCAGCTGCCCAGGAGGCCACCGCCAGCACTAGCCCAGCTGCCCAGGAGGCCACCGCCAGCACAAGCCCAGCTGCCCAGGAGGCCACCGCCAGCACAAGCCCAGCTGGGCCATGAAGGACCGCCAGCAAAAGGCCCGCTGGGCCATGAAGGACCGCCAGCAAAAGGCCCATTGGGCCATGAAGGACCGCCAGCACCAGCCCCGCTGGGCCATGAAGGATCACCAGCTGCTGAGACCCTGCAATGGAGACCGCCATCTGAAGCACCGCTGAACAGGGCACCGCCATCTGAAGCACCGCTGAACAGGGCACCGCCATCTGAAGCACCGCTGAACAGGGCACCACCATCTGAAGCACCGCTGAACAGGGCACCGCCATCTCAAGCACCGCTAGCCCATGAGCGGCAGGGGCACTGACGCAACTGAGTCCGTCACGGGGTGAATGATGCACTCTGGGCACCATGCCCCCTCCAGAACCAGTGGAGACTGTCATCCACTACCTCTGTCCTTAACAGGATGAAGCACTCTGGGCATCATGCCCCCTCAAGAACCAGTGACGACTGACATGCACTACCTCTGTCCTTAACAGGATGAAGCACTCTGGGCACCATGCCCCCTTCAGAACCAGTGGAGACTGACATCCACTTGTGAGACTGTGGCTTTGCACTCCCCAGGATTGAATAGTGGGCAGACCACCCACTGTAGAGACTTGAGAGACTGTGACTTTGCATTCCCCAGGATTGAACAGTGGGCAGACCACCCACTGTAGAGACTTGAGAGACTGTGGCTTTGCACTCCCCAGGATTGAACAGTGGGCAGACCACCCACTGTAAGACTTGAGAGACTGTGGCTTTGCACTGCCCAGGATTGAACAGTGGGCAGACCACCCACTGTAGAGACTTGAGAGACTGTGGCTTTGCACTCCCCAGGATTGAACAGTGGGCAGACCACCCACTGTAGAGACTTAAGAGACTGTGCCTTTGCACTCCCCAGGATTGAACAGTGGGCAGACCACCCACTGTAGAGACTTGTTAGACTGTGGCTTTGCAATCCCCAGGATGGAACAGTGGGCATGTGACCCCCTCGTGGATTTGGCGTTGTGCACTCAAGCGGCTGAGGTTCCCCCCCTTTCCCTCCCCCTGAGGTGCCTGTTTTCTTGGTATCTGATGCCCCTGCAGTGTTCTCTCCATCATGGTCGGGGATCTTGTGTGTTCCACGGACTATCTTAGAGCACTACCTGGACTACTATGCTTGTTATTTATTTTGTACATGGTGTATAAATATATTTTTGCCTACTTGTGTTTAATATATTACAATGGTTACACTAATTTTCTATTGTCTTTGCATTCTTCCAGAGGGTTTGGGGGGTGTAACTGTGATGTACTGATATGCATTTGTGTATGTTGTAGTGGGTGAGGGTGGGGGTGTTGCGTGTGTGTGTCCCCCTGTTTTTTCCCTCCCCCCTCCCCTGTGTCGTAGGTGCAGTACTCACTGTGGTCTTCGCCCCAGGCGTTCGTGCTCATGGTAGAGGAGCAGGAAGACTATCGCAGGGAGAATTTGGAGTTCCGGGTCCATGGCATCCTCGTTCCTCGTGGGGTATGTAGAGGTGAGCGTTTTCCCTTTGAAACTGTGTCTAGAAATGTGTTTGGAAATATTGAATTGCTATCCGATGGTATGCAAAGGAGGAAGAAGTTGCAGGAGGAAGTTGGAATAGGGCTGCATTTGATGATGAGGGCCTCACAACCTTGTATGGAAATGTTGTCTGCTTTGCTGAGATTTATTGCTTGTTTGAATATAACAGCCAGTCCACCTCCTCTTTTGCCTAAACGGTTGTGTGTGATGATTTGATAGCCTGGAGGAAAATGCAACACTGGGGCCATGTCATCTCGCAACCATAATTGTGTTATGAAGAGTAATCAGGTTGTGTGTCAGTAAGTAGGTTGTAGATGTGGTGTTTGTTTTTAGACAGTAATTGAGCATTTACCAGTAGGAAGTTTAGAGACTGTGTTTTGGTGTGGGTGTAATTTTGTTTTGTAAGGGTTGATAAGTATATCTTGAACTTGTAGCAGGTGTATCATTAGTGCTGAACTTAACTGTATGAGGGTCACAATAATGTTTTTTTTTCTATATTGTGTTCCTCATCCGAAAGGCTTGGAAGGCATTTTGTTGGGTCTGCGTGTATCGTTGGTGGAGATGGTGTTTGAGAAAGACATGGTGAGTTGTGTTCTTTTTGTAAAGTAGCTTTATTCTATAATAGACATGGGATTTGAAATCGTGAAGAGTGGCATGTTGTTTATTTTGTTTGCGTCTGTTTAGGGTAGGCGGAATATGGGTTGGGGTGGTGGTGGAGCATGCAGGCCTTATTCTAAGGCTCTAAATTGTGCAATGGATGAGAGCTGGGTGAATGAATGTTGCTGTGTTAGGGTGTTTGTGGTAGATGGTGAAGATTGAGAATTTTGGAGGAAAGTTAGTTCAGGATTTTTACTATTTTGTAGTAGTATTTGGAGAAGGATTTGTATGTGTGTTACTGCTGATGAGTAGTATTTGAATAGTACAGAGGACGGTGATGTGTTTTGGAGAAGAGTGTTTGAACTGAGTAAGAGGGGATGGACAAGAGTTATGAGTATGTTAAATTTGCTCACTGGAAGATGTTATATGTGTGGTGGAGTGGAGTATAAGGATTGTATAGTTGTGTGTAATTGATAAAAAGAGGATGGTGTTCGTGGATGGTAAGATGGAAGCCTGAGTATATATTTGGTCATGATAAAAAGAGATCTTTTAGGAGCAAGTAGAGCTGGTGTTTTGTAAGAACAGAGAGTGTGTGTCTGAATGCATTAAAGTTATGTATAATGCAAATTTGTGTTGTGTTTGTTCTGTGCGGGTGTGTTAGTGGTATAGGATAGAGTTGTGTTTTCTGTGAGAATGAAGGTGTCATAGTGATGTAGTTGTGGTAGAATTGTGTTGAGGTGTGGTTTGGGTGTTTTTGCAGTGGTTGATAAGGCACTGAAATCTGTAAGAGGTTTGTTTGTGGTGCAAGAGCAGAATGCCTTTTTTGAAATGGTGTGTGGATGTTGATGGATGTGAAGGGTTCAAGATGGTAGCTGGTAAAGGAAAGATTGGGCAGCATCTCTGGCCCTAGACCCGACTCAGCCCGAACACACCCAAACAGGCAACTGTCCTTGTCCTTTCCGCCCTTTGCCTTGATGGTCGGGCTAAAATGCCCTGAACCTTAGGCTTAAATAGCCCTATTGGCCAATGGAACCCTGGTCCTACCCTAAGAAGTCAGACTCCTAACCCTAAATCCTAGAGCCAATGGGAGACCAGGTCATATTAAACAATTACAGCCTTAGCCCTAACAGCCAATGAAGACCAATGACCTCAGCACTAAGGCCCTGATTTATATATTTTCTGCGCCACATTAGCTTCATTTTTGGACACAGAAGTGGCATAAACTTACAAAATACAATTGTATTTTGTAAATTTGAGCCGTTTTTGCTTCAAAACAGGATGCTAATGTGGAGCAAAAAAAGTATAAATCAGGGCCTAAGTCCAATAAGAACCCTATCCATGATGGCTAATCAGAACTTTAACCCTAAACCTTTAGTCCACTTGAAACCCTATCCCTCGTAGCCACTCAGAACCCTAACCCGAACAGCCAATCACAACTCACAACTCAAACCCTAAGCCCTTAATCCAATAGAAATACTGGACCTTGCTGCCAATCCCAGCAACAGATGGAACAGCCAGTAGAAACTTATAAAAGATGCAAGCGACCTTAAGCCCAGGCTGCTGGACTGGGGTGCAGGGAGGTCCTTCTCTAATTAGAATCTCCTTGGATACAGACAGGCACAATCCACACTTCCTACCTACCAGATTCTACTTTTCAGGTAAGGGACAATTTTGGTACCCATCCCATTTGCCAATAGTTACCACCATCCTTGAGATTCAGTCGCAGAACATTAATATCTAGAACTATAATTAAGTATTTGGAAGAGACACTCTAAACACACCTCTTACAAATATTGAATCATTAAACATAAATACTAAACACAAATTGCAATTCGGTAACACGTTAGTGAATTGCAGTTTGTGCTCCGTACATATGTAAAAGCATTTGTGCATTCAGTAACAGTTTAATTTGCTGACTTCACAAAAGCTTTTGTATGTATGCCTGTAGAGCACATAGATAAAGCCAGAGAGTATTATGCCCAACTTGTCCCAACGTGAACTTTGAGATCACAATATGTCATTATAGACAGCAGCCTCTAGTCCATGCCACACAAGCCTGAAAAATACAAATATTCCTGCTATGAATTGCTACACAATTACATGACACATTTTCATTAGGTTTGCAGAGTATAGATCCTCACAGGTTGTTATAGTTTTTACCTTTGCGGAGGCCTAATGTGATTAAAGGCTAATTTATATAAACTTTGTTATAGCTTTTCCATTTGGAGAGGCCTGTTGTGATCAAAAATAATTTATAAACATTATTTTTCAAAATCAAAAATCTAGTTAGTAAAGATCAATTTTGAGAAATATAAAACTGAACTAAAGTTAATGAAATTAAAATCTTTGAGCTGGGATTCCTTCTCTTATCTCATTGACAGGATATGTCTTTACAAAACAGACTAAAGGGATTAGCAGGGGAAGAATCCTCATTTCCAAAGAGCAGGGTATGATGGCATTTGAGAGCTCTGGGCTCTAGTGTAAAGGGCCAACCATGTTGAACATTGCCTTTGGTGTAGTTTGAAGGCAAGTTTTCAAGCACCTCCTAAAAGTTAGGCCTTGGGAATTGTTTGACTCATCGCTAACTAAGACAAAGTGTCAAAACTCCTCTTATAAAAGTAAATTTGGTAGCCAAATTTTGCTGCGTTTTCACTCTTATCCTAGCAAGGTTTAAGGCAACCACATGACTACCAAGAACTGTTATTTGATCTCTTGAAGCCCTTGCTATTGCCTTGATGTTGTAGCTTGTAGAATTATATTTAAGAACCCTATTATGCCATCGGATCTTCTGGGTTGGTAACTTGTAACATCTTGTGTATGTAATTTTACTATCTGTAGTCATCTGTTCTAGACCTCAAAATTAATTGTTGTCAGTTGCAATTTAACTGATGCCAGTTGGTGGTTTTATGGTGTGTATTTCTGAAAATAAACTCAAGGAAACCTAGTTGTGATCTTCATTGATGGATGTTAACACTTGCCTCACTTAAGAAGCTGGAGTATGATTGGAATGAGCCATGAATGCCTACCCAATTGCTTGTCTATCATGGTCAGCCTCAAATCACTCCTAGATTTTAATCAGCCACTCCATCGGCTTTTAGTGTTGTTTGTGTTTTCTTTTCACTTTTTGAAGTAAAAGTTTAAATATTCATATCTCTAAATCCCATGACCTGATTTTGTATGATACATTTCTAAATTGGTTTAGAAATTGTTTGTGGTTTTCTGAGTTTAATATTTTTTGGTATTGTTAAAAAATTTAATACATGTGCTTCTGTGGAAAACCCTGTTGCATAGCTCCAAGAGGTTCAGAGAGGTTGTTTAATTAACGTAAAATTCACCAATAGAAAATTGTCAATAAACCTTAAACCCTTGAGTGATTTGAAAAGCATTAGTGTCTTATGCAGAACTCTGCAATGACACAGGCACACCACTCCATGCACACTCACCCCTCCCTTTGCACTTTCAGCACTTTCCCTCATTCACATATTCACACCATTCGCACACACACAAACACATATTTACACATGTACACATATGCATACCAGTCCACACACACAAGCAAGGCAAACATCCTGAACAACTAGGTCTAAACCACTACTTGCCTGAACCACTACTGCTAAACAACTAAAAAGTCTCTACAACTAAGTACCGAACAACTACTGTCCAAACAAAAATTGTGCCTGAATAACAATTGCCTGAACAACTAATTTTAAGGTAAGGTTTTCTTTTCGGTTTTTATGGTTTATTAGTTGTTTAGTATATATATATATATATATATATATATATATATATATATATATATATATATATATAGATATATTAGTTGTCCAGGTAGTTGTTATTCAGGCACAATTGTTGTTTAGACAGTAGTTGTTCAGTAATTAGTTGTAAAGACTTTTTAGTTATTTAGCAGTAGTGGTTTAGGCTATAGTTGTTTAGGACCTAGTTGTTCTGTCACATATTCCACAAGCAACCTTTGCCCTCAGACATACACACATACAAACACACACACACCCTTCCCAATTCACCTACTTCACTCATCCCCGCCAGGCTCCACCCAGTTCTTACCCCATATATGCATCTCCTACATTTAAACCACACATTCACTCGCTGCAATGATCCCCTACAGGAAGTCCCTGCACTGATCCTACACAGACAACCCAACACTCACACAGGCACTCCTAGTACCAACCCCTACATATTCCTCCCTGCACTCACTCCCTGAAGACACACACATGACCAAGACTCACTCTGCACAAACAGACACATCATTATGTCTTGCACTCCCATAGGCACCCTTGGCACAGGCAATCTCCACAATCTGGAAGCACAAAGGAACACCCTGCAATCACTGTCTTTATTCACAGATGGGTGTATCCTGTGATCACACCCTACATACAATCCCTGAACTCAACCAATACTTGTAACCCTTGCACTGGCCCCCCAACAGACAGCTCCTCCATTGACCTCCTACTGGCATACCCTCCATGGTTCCCTGAATGCACTAGCACTGAAATTCCCTGTACTAACCACCTTCAGGCACTCATTTCAGTTGCCCATACAGGCACTGCATACACTCACCCCATATGCAAACACGTACACACACAAACCCAAACACATACAGATACTTAATATAGAACACAAGCCAAAACTCATGCTGCACCCACTCTCACACTTCCTACTGCTGTCACGGTTTCGGGCGGGTCTGATCAGGACTCTGGTTGGGACACTGTAGGAAGTTGGCTCTGTATGTGCTATTTCAAAGTAAGGAATAGCATGCACAGAGTCCAAGGGTTCCCCTTAGAGGTAAAATAGTGGTAAAAATAGATAATACTAATGCTCTATTTTGTGGTAGTGTGGTCGAGCAGTAGGCTTATCCAAGGAGTAGTGTTAAGCATTTGTTGTACATACACCCAGACAATAAATGAGGTACACACACTCAGAGACAAATCCAGCCAATAGGTTTTGTTATAGAAAAATATCTTTTCTTAGTTTATTTTAAGAACCACAGGTTCAAATTCTACATGTAATATCTCATTCGAAAGGTATTGCAGGTAAGTACTTTAGGAACTTTAAATCATAAAAATTGCATGTATACTTTTCAAGTTATTGACAAATAGCTGTTTTAAAAGTGGACACAGTGCAATTTTCACAGTTCCTGGGGGAGGTAAGTTTTTGTTAGTTTTACCAGGTAAGTAGGACACTTACAGGGTTCAGTTCTTGGTCCAAGGTAGCCCACCGTTGGGGGTTCAGAGCAACCCCAAAGTCACCACACCAGCAGCTCAGGGCCGGTCAGGTGCAGAGTTCAAAGTGGTGCCCAAAACACATAGGCTAGAATGGAGAGAAGGGGGTGCCCCGGTTCCGGTCTACTTGCAGGTAAGTACCCGCGTCTTCGGAGGGCAGACCAGAGGGGTTTTGTAGGGCACCGGGGGGGACACAAGCCCACACAGAAATTTCACCCTCAGCAGTGCGGGGGCGGCCGGGTGCAGTGTAGAAACAGGCGTCGGGTTCGCAATGTTAGTCTATGAGAGATCTCGGGATCTCTTCAGCGCTGCAGGCAGGCAAGGGGGGGGTTCCTCGGGGAAACCTCCACTTGGGCAAGGGAGAGGGACTCCTGGGGGTCACTTCTCTAGTGAAAGTCCGGTCCTTCAGGTCCTGGGGGCTGCGGGTGCAGGGTCTCTCCCAGGCGTCGGGATTTTGGATTCAAAGAGTCGCGGTCAGGGGAAGCCTCGGGATTCCCTCTGCAGGCGGCGCTGTGGGGGCTCAGGGGGGACAGGTTTTGGTACTCACAGTATCAGAGTAGTCCTGGGGTCCCTCCTGAGGTGTTGGGTCTCCACCAGCCGAGTCGGGGTCGCCGGGTGCAGTGTTGCAAGTCTCACGCTTCTTGCGGGGAGCTTGCAGGGTTCTTTCAAGGCTGCTGGAAACAAAGTTGCAGCCTTTCTTGGAGCAGGTCCGCTGTCCTCAGGAGTTTCTTGTCTTTTCGAAGCAGGGGCAGTCCTCAGAGGATGTCGAGGTCGCTGGTCCCTTTGGAAGGCGTCGCTGGAGCAGGATCTTTGGAAGGCAGGAGACAGGCCGGTGAGTTTCTGGAGCCAAGGCAGTTGTCGTCTTCGGGTCTTCCTCTGCAGGGGTTTTCAGCTAGGCAGTCCTTCTTCTTGTAGTTGCAGGAATCCAATTTTCTAGGGTTCAGGGTAGCCCTTAAATACTAAATTTAAGGGCATGTTTAGGTCTGGGGGGTTAGTAGCCAATGGCTACTAGCCCTGAGGGTGGGTACACCCTCTTTGTGCCTCCTCCCAAGGGGAGGGGGTCACAATCCTAACCCTATTGGGGGAATCCTCCATCTGCAAGATGGAGGATTTCTAAAAGTCAGAGTCACCTCAGCTCAGGACACCTTAGGGGCTGTCCTGACTGGCCAGTGACTCCTCCTTGTTGCTTTCTTTGTTCCCTCCAGCCTTGCCGCCAAAAGTGGGGGCCGTGGCCGGAGGGGGCGGGCAACTCCACTAAGCTGGAGGGCCCTGCCGGGCTGTGACAAAGGGGTGAGCCTTTGAGGCTCACCGCCAGGTGTCACAGCTCCTGCTTGGGGGAGGTGTTAGCATCTCCACCCAGTGCAGGCTTTGTTACTGGCCTCAGAGTGACAAAGGCACTCTCCCCATGGGGCCAGCAACATGTCTCTGGTGTGGCAGGCTGCTGGAACTAGTCAGCCTACACAGACAGTCGGTTAAGTTTCAGGGGGCACCTCTAAGGTGCCCTCTGTGGTGTATTTTACAATAAAATGTACACTGGCATCAGTGTGCATTTATTGTGCTGAGAGGTTTGATACCAAACTTCCCAGTTTTCAGTGTAGCCATTATGGTGCTGTGGAGTTCGTGTAAAACAGACTCCCAGACCATATACTCTTATGGCTACCCTGTACTTACAATGTCTAAGGTTTTGCTTAGACACTGTAGGGGCACAGTGCTCATGCACTGGTACCCTCACCTATGGTATAGTGCACCCTGCCTTAGGGCTGTAAGGCCTGCTAGAGGGGTGTCTTACCTATACTGCATAGGCAGTGAGAGGCTGGCATGGCACCCTGAGGGGAGTGCCATGTCGACTTACTCATTTTGTTCTCACCAGCACACACAGGCTTGTAAGCAGTGTGTCTGTGCTGAGTGAGGGGTCTCTAGGGTGGCATAATACATGCTACAGCCCTTAGAGACCTTCCCTGGCATCAGGGCCCTTGGTACCAGAGGTACCAGTTACAAGGGACTTATCTGGATGCCAGGGTGTGCCAATTGTGGAAACAATGGTACATTTTAGGTGAAAGAACACTGGTGCTGGGGCCTGGTTAGCAGGGTCCCAGCACACTTCTCAGTCAAGTCAGCATCAGTATCAGGCAAAAAGTGGGGGGGTAACTGCAACAGGGAGCCATTTCTTTACACAAGCCCCCCCAGCCCACAGGCCAGGAGACTCAGCCAACGCTGGAAGAGTCTTCCTAGTCTGTCAGGCGAGGAAGAGTAGAGGAAATGGCTGGTTTGTTGCAGGGCCTACTCTGCCTTACATCCTCCTGTTCAGGTCATTCCCTCTGGGGAACTGACCCACTTCCACAGTGATAGGACCTAGTCTGAACTGCCTCTTGTCTGTGCTTTTTATGTCTTCACCCATTCTCTCTATTTTGAGGTCAGAGGTATCCACCTCTGCTAATCTTATCTTAGCCAGGGTCACCCCTAGCTTACCCAAAGAGGTTACCCAGAGCTGGAGTAACCCCACCATGACCAACAGGGTCAGGGGGCCTAACTTGTTATTTGGCATGGGGTCAGACCACCAGGCCAAGGATAGTGCAGCCATAAAGGCTAACACCCAGCAGAGGCCACTGACAGCTGTCAGTGCCCAGAACCACACCTTTAGCTCTTCACCTACAAGGGAAGGGGCTAAGTTACAGGCTTCTTTGGGTTCAGGGTGCCTGTCTGCTGTATTAGAGTGGGGGGTCACCACATCTTGTAGTAAACACCCTTCTTCCACTCTTTCTTCTGTTAGCTGAGGAGCCACCCACTCAGGCTTAACAGTTGCCTGACTAGCCAGGACTTCTTGTGGGTCAGGTTGGACTTTATCAGAGCCATTTTTGGAGTTCTCCCCTACTGGAGCAGAATCTCCTTGGCTTGCTGGAACCTTGGCTAAAGGTTGTCCACCTTTCCTACTCTGTTTCCTTTTCTTTTTCTTCTGGGGCCTACTTGCATTTACTGCAGAGGCAGGACTTCCAGAATCCTTGGGAGAGGACTGGCACTGGACCAGTTCCTCTCTTGGGCTCTGACTAACCTCTGGGTAGTCATTTCCAAGGAGACAATCAAGGGGAGGTCTGTACTGACTACTACCCTTCTCCAGCTAAGAGTGCCACCCACTTCTATGGGTACTAAAGCCACAGGCCTCTTAGTGACCCTGTCTAGGCTAACTCTTACCCTGGCAGTCTCACCTGGGATGTACTGGTTTGAGAGCACCAGCCTGTCATGCACAATAGTGTGACTGGCACAAGTGTCTCTCAGGGCAGTGGTTGGGATTCCATTCACCAGTAGGTGGTGGAAGTGTCTACTTCCCTCTGGAATCTCCAACTCACCTGTTGGGCCCTGTTTCCAGTTGAAGGCTATGAAGACCTCCTCATCAGAGGAGTCATCTCCCATGGCTACACTGGTTACCCCTGGAATCTTGTTCTGGGGTTTGTTTTTGGGACAAGAAGTGTCCTTGGTGTGGTGCCCAGACTGTTTACAGTTGTGGCACCATGCCTTAGTGGCATCCCAGTTCTTACCCTGGTACCCACCTTTGTTTTGGGTTGTGTCTTGGGGCCCACCCACCTGTTCTGGTTTTTGGGGGCCTACAGAGGACTCTTTTTCTTTGTTTCTAGTGTCACCCACTTTCTCCTGGGGAGTTTTTGTAACCCCTTTCTTTTGGTCACCCCCAGTGGAAGTTTTGGTTACCCTAGTCTTGACCCAGTGGTCTGCCTTCTTTCCCAATTCTTGGGGAGAAATTGGACCTAGGTCTACCAGATACTGATGCAACTTTTCATTGAAGCAGTTACTTAAAATGTGTTCTTTCATAAACAAATTATAAAGCCCAACATAGTCACACACTTCATTTCCAGTTAACCAACCATCTAGTGTTTTTACTGAGTAGTCTACAAAATCAACCCAGGTCTGGCTCGAGGATTTGTGAGCCCCCCTGAATCTAATTCTATACTCCTCAGTGGAGAATCCAAAGCCCTCAATCAGGGTACCCTTCATGAGGTCATAAGATTCTGCATCTTTTCCAGAGAGTGTGAGGAGTCTATCCCTACACTTTCCAGTGAACATTTCCCAAAGGAGAGCACCCCAGTGAGATCTGTTTACTTTTCTGGTTACACAAGCCCTCTCAAAAGCTGTGAACCATTTGGTGATGTCATCACCATCTTCATATTTTGTTACAATCCCTTTGGGGATTTTTAGGATGTCAGGAGAATCTCTGACCCTATTTAAGTTGCTGCCACCATCGATGGGACCTAGGCCCATCTCTTTTCTTTCCCTTTCTATGGCTAGGAGCTGCTTTTCCAAAGCCAATCTTTTGACCATCCTGGCTAACAGGGGGTCATCTTCACTGAGAGCATCCTCAGTGATTTCAGAAATGTGGGACCCTCCTGTGAGGGACTCACCATTTCTGACTAACACAGTTGGAGACAGGACTTGAGGGGTCCTGTTCTCCCTATTTAGGACTGGAGGAGGGACATTGGCCTCCAAGTCACTAATTTCTTCCTCTGTGATGTCATCATCAGAGGGGTTGGCTTTTTCAAACTCTGCCAACAGCTCCTGGAGCTGAATTTTGGTAGGTCTGGAGCCAATGGTTATTTTTTTGATATTACAGAGAGACCTTAGCTCCCTCATCTTAAGATGGAGGTAAGGTGTGGTGTCGAGTTCCACCACATTCATCTCTGTATCAGACATTATTTTGCTAAAAGTTGGAAGACTTTTTAAAGAATCTAACACTGTTTCTAGAATCTAATTTCAAACTTTTAACAAACTTTTAAACTCTAAAAGAAAATGCTAAACAGGGACTTAACACACAAGGCCCTAGCAGGACTTTTAAGAATTTAGAAAAATTTCAAATTGCAAAAATGAATTTCTAATGACAATTTTGGAATTTGTCGTGTGATCAGGTATTGGCTGAGTAGTCCAGCAAATGCAAAGTCTTGTACCCCACCGCTGATCCACCAATGTAGGAAGTTGGCTCTGTATGTGCTATTTCAAAGTAAGGAATAGCATGCACAGAGTCCAAGGGTTCCCCTTAGAGGTAAAATAGTGGTAAAAATAGATAATACTAATGCTCTATTTTGTGGTAGTGTGGTCGAGCAGTAGGCTTATCCAAGGAGTAGTGTTAAGCATTTGTTGTACATACACCCAGACAATAAATGAGGTACACACACTCAGAGACAAATCCAGCCAATAGGTTTTGTTATAGAAAAATATCTTTTCTTAGTTTATTTTAAGAACCACAGGTTCAAATTCTACATGTAATATCTCATTCGAAAGGTATTGCAGGTAAGTACTTTAGGAACTTTAAATCATAAAAATTGCATGTATACTTTTCAAGTTATTGACAAATAGCTGTTTTAAAAGTGGACACAGTGCAATTTTCACAGTTCCTGGGGGAGTTAAGTTTTTGTTAGTTTTACCAGGTAAGTAGGACACTTACAGGGTTCAGTTCTTGGTCCAAGGTAGCCCACCGTTGGGGGTTCAGAGCAACCCCAAAGTCACCACACCAGCAGCTCAGGGCCGGTCAGGTGCAGAGTTCAAAGTGGTGCCCAAAACACATAGGCTAGAATGGAGAAAAGGGGGTGCCCCGGTTCCGGTCTACTTGCAGGTAAGTACCCGCGTCTTCGGATGGCAGACCAGAGGGGTTTTGTAGGGCACCGGGGGGGACACAAGCCCACACAGAAATTTCACCCTCAGCAGCGCGGGGGCGGCCGGGTGCAGTGTAGAAACAGGCGTCGGGTTCGCAATGTTAGTCTATGAGAGATCTCGGGATCTCTTCAGCGCTGCAGGCAGGCAAGGGGGGGTTCCTCGGGGAAACCTCCACTTGGGCAAGGGAGAGGGACTCCTGGGGGTCACTTCTCTAGTGAAAGTCCGGTCCTTCAGGTCCTGGGGGCTGCGGGTGCAGGGTCTCTCCCAGGCGTCGGGATTTTGGATTCAAAGAGTCGCGGTCAGGGGAAGCCTCGGGATTCCCTCTGCAGGCGGCGCTGTGGGGGCTCAGGGGGGACAGGTTTTGGTACTCACAGTATCAGAGTAGTCCTGGGGTCCCTCCTGAGGTGTTGGGTCTCCACCAGCCGAGTCGGGGTCGCCGGGTGCAGTGTTGCAAGTCTCACGCTTCTTGCGGGGAGCTTTCAGGGTTCTTTCAAGGCTGCTGGAAACAAAGTTGCAGCCTTTCTTGGAGCAGGTCCGCTGTCCTCGGGAGTTTCTTGTCTTTTCGAAGCAGGGGCAGTCCTCAGAGGATGTCGAGGTCGCTGGTCCCTTTGGAAGGCGTCGCTGGAGCAGGATCTTTGGAAGGCAGGAGACAGGCCGGTGAGTTTCTGGAGCCAAGGCAGTTGTCGTCTTCGGGTCTTCCTCTGCAGGGGTTTTCAGCTAGGCAGTCCTTCTTCTTGTAGTTGCAGGAATCCAATTTTCTAGGGTTCAGGGTAGCCCTTAAATACTAAATTTAAGGGCGTGTTTAGGTCTGGGGGGTTAGTAGCCAATGGCTACTAGCCCTGAGGGTGGGTACACCCTCTTTGTGCCTCCTCCCAAGGGGAGGGGGTCACAATCCTAACCCTATTGGGGGAATCCTCCATCTGCAAGATGGAGGATTTCTAAAAGTCAGAGTCACCTCAGCTCAGGACACCTTAGGGGCTGTCCTGACTGGCCAGTGACTCCTCCTTGTTGCTTTCTTTGTTCCCTCCAGCCTTGCCGCCAAAAGTGGGGGCCGTGGCCGGAGGGGGCGGGCAACTCCACTAAGCTGGAGGGCCCTGCCGGGCTGTGACAAAGGGGTGAGCCTTTGAGGCTCACCGCCAGGTGTCACAGCTCCTGCTTGGGGGAGGTGTTAGCATCTCCACCCAGTGCAGGCTTTGTTACTGGCCTCAGAGTGACAAAGGCACTCTCCCCATGGGGCCAGCAACATGTCTCTGGTGTGGCAGGCTGCTGGAACTAGTCAGCCTACACAGACAGTCGGTTAAGTTTCAGGGGGCACCTCTAAGGTGCCCTCTGTGGTGTATTTTACAATAAAATGTACACTGGCATCAGTGTGCATTTATTGTGCTGAGAAGTTTGATACCAAACTTCCCAGTTTTCAGTGTAGCCATTATGGTGCTGTGGAGTTCGTGTAAAACAGACTCCCAGACCATATACTCTTATGGCTACCCTGCACTTACAATGTCTAAGGTTTTGCTTAGACACTGTAGGGGCACAGTGCTCATGCACTGGTACCCTCACCTATGGTATAGTGCACCCTGCCTTAGGGCTGTAAGGCCTGCTAGAGGGGTGTCTTACCTATACTGCATAGGCAGTGAGAGGCTGGCATGGCACCCTGAGGGGAGTGCCATGTCGACTTACTCATTTTGTTCTCACCAGCACACACAGGCTTGTAAGCAGTGTGTCTGTGCTGAGTGAGGGGTCTCTAGGGTGGCATAATACATGCTACAGCCCTTAGAGACCTTCCCTGGCATCAGGGCCCTTGGTACCAGAGGTACCAGTTACAAGGGACTTATCTGGATGCCAGGGTGTGCCAATTGTGGAAACAATGGTACATTTTAGGTGAAAGAACACTGGTGCTGGGGCCTGGTTAGCAGGGTCCCAGCACACTTCTCAGTCAAGTCAGCATCAGTATCAGGCAAAAAGTGGGGGGGTAACTGCAACAGGGAGCCATTTCTTTACAGACACCCCTTGAGGTCACCAAATATCCTAAAGAGGTAGTATACTGGGGAAGAAGAGCAGCTAAAGGCATACACGGAAAGGACAGCTATGAACAGGCACAGGAAAGTAAAAGCAGAGCAACCCTTGTGTGAACAAACAGGAAACAGATTACTAAGGGACAAACACGCTGGGGTTGTACACAGAGTAAGGTGCAGAACCTCCCACAGTGACAGGGAATCTCAATGCCTCTGTGCAGTTTGCTCTTACAGATAGTCACCCTGCCAGCCCCATAGAAAGGAGGCAGCAGAAGTGATTCTGTCTCTGGACCCTAGAGCACAAACAAGGATAGTACTTACATACACAGGACACGCTCTTGTGGGTCCAGCTGGAAACACAGTGGCGATTCCTGAGAAAACAGCAATAGCACACTGTCACTGTTAGGCACGAAATACAACGTATAACACTGGACAAGGATGGGGGCTGGAATTGCCTCCTGGAAACCAGGAGCCAACCCCAGTACACAGGAGGACACGTATACACTGGTGAAGACTGATAGAACACTTACCAGACACAAAGAACCAAGAAGAAACAGAAACAGAAGGGAACAAACTAAGAGGCAAGAACTAGGAACAGGCTCAGGCTGAAGCAAAGGCGGGACTAGGACTTGAAAACAGGGCGCAAACTTCTGGTTGGGACAAACAGAGACAGGACTGGGAAACTGAGAGCAGGCTATGGCTGGAACAGGCAAGGACAGGACTGGAATACAGGGGTAGGAATGAGTAGTAAACAGGACTGGGAAACAGAGAGCAGGTTCAGGCTGAAACAAGGCAGGAGCAGGGCAGAGAAACAGGGAGCAGGCTCTGGAAGAAACAAACAGGTACAAGGCTAAGAAGTAGGGAGCAGACTCTGGCTGGAACAATCAGGAACAGGGCAGAGGAACAGGAAACAGGATCAGGCTGGAACAGAACAAGAACAGGAACAAAACTGGAACACCATCCGACAGACGGTCTGTAACACAAAGGAATCGAAGTCCGATGCACGACGGGGAGCTTGAGGAAATGGCTGCTTATATGCAGTTCCAAGCTGGGCTGCACAGGAGAGGTTTCAGGTGTGTGTGGTTTCGGACACTTGCAAGTCCTGGAGGAGAGGATCCAGTGAAAAGGAGCAACTGGACTTCTCCCATTGAAAACAATGGGAAACAGAATCCGGGTTTTCCTGACTACCAAGCTGTGCATTATGGGATTTGCAGTCCCAAGAAGCAAATGTAGTCCTACACAAGTGTACCATGGAGAAAAGAGAAACAAACAGGAGTCAGCAAGGGACTCTAGATAGGTGTTCAAGGTGATTCCCAGGCTTCTGACATTCCCCTTACAGCGCCCCCTGGAAATGGGACGACCGAGTCGTAACAACTGCACTCATACCCCTCCCTCTGCATTCATGCATATCCTTGCATGGGACTCACAAAGCGACTACAGCTTAAAATCCTATTTACTCACACACAGACACACCTACATTCAATGTCTACACTCACACAGGTGAACCCTGCACTCATCCCCTATTATTGCCCCTGCTCTATTCCCCTGCAAAGCTACATACATTCACACACAAAGATTTACACACACACACACCAAGGCCCACAAGGACTTAGGCACAACATTTGCCTTGCACTAAAATACTACCCCTGCACTCACACCTCAACCCTACCCTCACACAAGCACCCACTCTGCACACCCTCCATTCAGACACAGATAATCTCCTTGTGTAGACACAGGCAAAAGACACCCTGTACACACACACACACATACATGTACGCTGCTCACATACACTCACAACCCTCATTCTGTACTCATACCTCTTACCCAGCACTTACACATCAACCTCCTGCTTTTACACACAGATATAGCCTGTAGTTACACATTACAATCAGCTTCTATGCTCCTACAGGCACCCTAACAGCCAACCCTTACAAGCATATCCTTCACTCCACCTGCAGATATTCCCCTGCATGACACACAGACACCCGCTGCACTCACCCAGGCATTCTGGCCCTCATTATGAACACGGCGGGAAAGACTGCACCGCTAGTGGTGGCAATAACTACCGCCAACAAACTGGCTATCTGGACCGCCAAATAATGAAGCACATGAAAAACAGGCAGCCTGAAAACCACTCACTGCCAGCAGAGGAGTGCCGACAACAACAGAAGTGGTCTTCCACATGCTGATGGAAAGGCCCTGCCCGCCCAACAAATAAAGAAGCACAAGACCGCCATCAGTTCCGGGGCAGGAGCTACCGCAAATCAAAGCCTGGCGTAAACGAACCAAATAAAAGGAAACACTCACCGTAGGCACACACAACCTACCAAACACAGGAAGAAAGGGCACAGTTACATACCCATCCACTTCACCCACCGAGCAATGTACCCACAACTCCTCACAACAACACAAGCCATATACGTCTGAGCAAGAGGTACTTACCTGACACAAGGCCAAGACAACCTGTGCAAAGTACACACATGTGCACAACACCCCTCCGCAATGAAACGATGAACCACATATCCTGAGTGTGCCAACACCAACACTGGGCACACAAACTTTATTACAGTTGGAGTATTAGCATATTGTCCAAGTGAGGCCATTTGCCAGTCCAACACAAAAAGGCAGATGGGCCCAAATGGCCCGAACTTGATTCCCACCTGTGCATATGGTACTCCACCATAAAGAGACATCAACGGGGCATCCTGGCACCTCAGGGAACAGGGGCAGGGGGTGGCGGGGGTCTGGACTTACGTATGAGAGGGTCTTGGGCTTATATTTGGGAGGTGGAGGGGGTTTGGGTTTAGCCTTGGAAGGTGGAGGAGCAGGCTTGGACTAGGGGGTGGCAGATGGACCAGGGCCAGCATGTGGCTTCTTGTTCACTGGGGAAGGGGCACAGGAATGGGAAGGGCAGACAGAGGCAGACATGGATGTGGAAGAAGTGGACAGGGCAAGGAGGTGGGCACGTTTAGGGACGAGACGGCGTGGGCCAGTGGGTTCAAAAAAGTCAACACAGGGCAGGAAAAGTTTTTTACGGGCAGTCGGGGTGGACATGGAGAAAGGTGTGGGAGTGGAGGTAGAGGGAGTGGTTGTAACAGGTGTAGGTGTGTGTGATGTGGATGCAGGTGCCTGTACAGTATGCTGAAGTGTGGTGGATGTGTGTTGGGTGGGTGTCTGGGAACGTTTGAGTCTCTTGTGAGGATGGGGGTGGACATAGTGGGACAAGACAGGCTGCCAGTGAAATGGATGTTATGTGGGTGTCTGCAAGTTTGGTGAGTGTGCTGCAAGTGTCACTTAAAGTCGTTGTGGTGAGTGCAGGTGTGGTGTCTGGGGTGAATGACTGGATGCCTGATGTTGTGGTGACTGCAAGAATGGGGACATCAGTAGTGACTGAGGGTGCAGTGCTTGTTTGTGTGCATGTAGAGGTGACAGACAGGGATTTGGGAGAGGTGGACACACTGGGAGAAGTGGATGTTGTTGTGTGTGCCTTGGTATGTTGGCTGTGTGTATGCCTGTGGTGGGAAGTGTGGTGCTTGTGTTTGTCTGTAGGTTTTTTGTGTGTTGAGGTGTGTGCATGGCTGTCTGAACTTGTGCTTGGGATGGGTCAAGGGAGTGGGGTACTAGAAGGGGTAGAGGTGGCTGCCGGGGGGGGGCGGAAAGACCAGGGACACTGGCTGCCATCAAAGAGGAGGCCAGAGCCTGAAAAGATCTCTGTAGGTCAGGCATGGCACTGTGAAAGCCATCCAGGTATGCACTGCATTGCTGCATCTGGGATGCTAGCTCCTGGATGGCATTCACGATGTGTGTCTGCCCTGCAAAGATGGTCCTCAGGAGGTCAATAGCCTCCTCAGTGAGGGAAGCAGGGCTGACTGGGGCCAGGGATGAGGTGCCTGGGGCAAAGAGACGCCCACCCTTCTGGGTGAGCGGGCGCGGGCAACTTGGTGGGGAGCAACTGGGAGGGCGGTGATGGTATGGGGGTGGCGAAAGATGTCAAAGATTGGGTGGGCCAACTAGGGTCTGCCACCACCAGGGAGCTCCCATCGGAGGAGGTATCAGAGTCACTACCTCCAGTGGTAGTAGCCTCCCCCGTGGTACTCCACTAGCCCTCAAACCCACTGGTCCCCTTGGTGTCGGTAGACTCTGACAACTTGAAACCGTGGACCGCTGCATTCCCACTCGCTGGTCCCACTGCTCCCTCACCAGATGATGCTGATATACACAGACAACACAAGTGTACAGGGGTGGGGAGACAAAACAGGAGAGATATATGTAAATACCTGAATGGATGTACATATTTGGTTCACACATACTCCCACCCAGCTAATACACCAACATGCATCAACTATAGTCAAACTATAGTCATGCCTATGCCCCTGACTAGTGGCCACAACCCTAGCATACAACCATCTCCCACATTACAGAAGGACCTCAGGAACTGCAGACCTGCCCCAAATCATCTAATTGCCCGTAGGGGCCGTATTGCTATAAGACACCAGTCAGAGTCCCTGCCACTAGACAGCATACATATTACAGCCCCCTCAGACATCCATCAAGGAGGCAGAAAATGGTCTCAGTACTCACCCCTTGTGTCTGCTGTGCAGCCCTCAAGCGCCCATCCAAGTCTGAATCTGCCACCACCAGAATGCAGTGGATTAGGGGTGTCACAGCCCTACGGGCACTCTTTCCTCATTGGGAGGACTTCCCTAGCTGGGCCTTGTAGGTCTTCCTGGCCGAGCACCACAGGTCCTCCCACCACTTCCTGCAGTGAGTGCTCCACTGGTTGTAGACCCCCAGGGTCTGCACCTCCCTGGCTTTGGCCTGCCAGAGTCTCCTCTTCTGATGGGAGCTGACCTGTAGGGAACACACAGAAAAGTAACACAGGGGTTAGACAATGTCCATTTGATACCGCTGGTTACGTACCCTATGGTACGGACACTTAACAACATCATTCCACCACCTCCCTCACGCTGATTGTCAAACATTCAATGTCTGTGCAGTTACAAATCGTGCACACATGCATACAGGCAATCACCACCATCACACACATCCATGCACCCCATTCACCTACTCACCTGCACCTCTGGTCGCCCATATAACTTGGCATACAGGGGTAGGACCCCGTCCACCAGCTTCGCAAGCTCCTCCGTGGTGAAGGCCGGGGCCCTTTCCCCTGTGACTAGTGCCATTTGAGTAACCAGAGTCAGGACACAGCAGCACACTCAGTGGCGTACTTCCATGCACCGAATCTGGGAGTCAAGTGAACCTGGGGTGATGAAATGACGTAAGCTCCAGTGTGCACCGTCAACGCCGGTGGCGATCATGATAGGCCCATATTCCCCATTGACAGCCATGTTAACCAATGAATGGGTGCACAGCGGTGAACACCGCCCTACTCCATTAAAAGAACCGCTAGCGGTATGAGGTCACTTCCACTGCTACATATCTCGATGGCAGGGGGCTGCCATTTTGTCAGTTCTACCAGATATTTCCTGGTCATGGGCCCCATGCAGGCCCTATGGACCCCAGCACTCATTTACATGCCCAAATGACTATTTACTGCCCACAACATTCCAGATGTATCAGTTCAAACATGTCACTCCAGTTGCACGTCCTACAATGCTTATGTGTAACCTACATGTTGGAGAGCAGTGTTTTATACACAACAGGTTGTGCAAATTAATGTGTGTCCCTCACATGTGTTCTCCACTCCTCCTAGGTACAGACCCATGTGGCGAGGGAGGGCTCCATCTGTGTACAGACCTCTTGTTGATTTGGAGACCATGGTGGAACGTCACATCATTATAAAATACAGACTCACTGGTGCTACTATCCATAAACTTTGTGCATTACTGGATCCTGTACTGAGACCTGCAAATCGGGATCAGCATGCCATCCCTAGTGAAGTGCAAGTGCTCTCCGTACTCCATTTCCTGGCCACGGGCTCATTTCAGGTGACAGTGGACATGGGTGCAGGGTTCCCATAGCCAATGTTTTGCCTTATCCTGTCCAAATTCCTGGATGCATTTGTACAATACCTGCAGACATATGTGAAGTTTCCCCAAAGTGCTGAACTCCCTACCATCAAGTCAGACTTTTATGCCTTTGCAACATTCCTCATGTGATAGGTGCCATCGATGGCACCCACATAGCTCTCATCCCCCAAAGAGTAAGTGAACAGGTGTACAGAAACAGGAAGAACTTCCACTCAATGAACATACAATTGGTGTGTCCTGCAGACCAGTACATTTCACATGTCAATGCCATGTTCCCTGGATCAGTCCATGATTCCTTTGTCCTGAGGAACAGCAGTGTGCCACACATGATGGAACAACTACAAGGGGACAGAAGATGGCTCATAGGTGAGTGTGTTTGACACTTATTCTGTTATTCTGTATACAGCTGAGAGCCAGGCTGTCTGAAACTGATGTAGTTTGTTACAGTCCTGTTTCGCCCACTTTTGCAGGTGATTCTGGCTACCCCAACGTGCATTGGCTCCTGACACTAGTGAGGAATCCTGGGACAGATGCAGAGAGGAATTACAATGAGGCCCATGGACATACTAGGAGGGTGATTGAGTGCACTATAGGTCTCCTTAAGGCTAGATTCCATTGCTGCCATCTCTCTGGGGGATCTGTCAGAGTCACCAGATCCTCGGGGTCTGTGTACGCTCCCAACACTTCCGCCACAAGACAGCTCCAATACTCTGATTAGAATTGTCACAGAGTCTAAGAGAGTCCAAAAGGGGAAAAAGGGATTAGGCAGGGAACAGCTGGGAAGGAGACCTGCAGGAAGCAAAAAGGTTAAAATACACAATATCAAAATTACATCATATGAATATCAATACTAGGCTATGACTCTAAGCATTGTCATTCTGAAAACATGGAGAACCTAAGTATAGACTTAAAATGATTAGGCTTCAAGATGACTGGATACCTGTGAGGGAATCAAGAAAGGTTAAATGCAATTTTCAAATTCAAGAATGATCATTTACATGAGGAACAGGAAAGAATCTGAATGATTTCTAAACCATCATATGAATTATGTTTGAGAAACATATTAGGAACACACAACATTACATCTAGAAACCTGGTTCTTTGTTCTCTCAAATTGCGGGAACATGACTTGCGCACATTGCAGATCTTTACATAGGTAGTAAAAATACCATAGGCTGAAAAACACAAATTAGACTCGAGAAATAAATCACGCGACTTGCCAACTCAAAAGCCACCAAGTAAATGCCTTAAAATGGTAGCGCATAATGAACACTGTGATTTTAAGCACAAGAAATGAATTGCGCGTCTTTGCCGATTTGAATGCCACCATGTAACTGTCAAGGAATGGTAGCGCACAATGAAGATCATGAATCAAGCACGAGAAAACGAATCGCGCCTCTTGCTGATTAGAATGCCACCATTGAACTGTCAAGGAATGGTAGCGCACAATTAATAACAAGGGTTAAAGTACAAGAGGACGAATCGCACATCTTGCCGATTCAAATGCCACCATGTAACTGCCAAGGAATGGTAGCGCACAATGAATAACATGAATTAAGCACGAGGAAAGAATCGCGCGTCTTGACGATTCGAATGCCACCATGTAATTTCCAAGGAATGGTAGAGCACAATGAATAACATGAATTAAGCACGAGGAAAGAATTGCGCGTCTTGCCGATTCGAATGCCACCATGTAATTGCCAAGGAATGGTAGTGCACAATGAATAACATGAATTAAGCACGAGGAAAGGATAGCGCGTCTTGCCGATTCGAATGCTACCTTTGTAAAACCATAAAATGGTAGCGCACAATGAATATCAAGAGTTAACACACAAGAAAACGAATTGCGCGTCTTGTCGATTCGAATGCCACCATGTAACTGCCTAGGAATGGTAGCGCATAATGAATATCAAGAATTAAGCACGAGAAAAGAATCGCGCGTCTTGCCGATTCGAATGCTACCTTTGTAAATGCCATAAAATGGTTGCGCACAATGAATAACATGATTTAAGCATGAGGAAAGAATCGCACGTCTTGCCGATTCGAATATCAGCACGCAAATGCCACGAAACTACCAAGCGCACATTCACACGCACAAGAGTACTTTAGATTATCATGCAAAGATTAGGCCCAGGAACTCGAGAGTTTTCGATAACGGGCTCGGGGGCCCAACCCGACCTCCCTCAGCAATGCAAAAGGTTAAACAACATCATATCAGCACAATGCGTAAATTATGTTAGCTTGAAATTATTTGGTTTTTGCATTCTAGTTGCCCGTAGAGCGCGCACTGCCCTGATGTTGACAGGATCCTGTGCTATGGCCCTGAGAAGGTGTATAGAATAGTGGTGGCCTGCTGCATGCTGCACAATGTGGCTGTGAGGAAATCTATCCCCCTACTGGAGGAGGAGGGTGCTGTATATCCAGACCTGCTTCCTCTGAGAGGGGATGAGAGTGATGGTGATGATGAAGAGAGGGAAGATGTTCACTCCAGGAACCCACTGATCCAACTATACTTCCAGTGACTATGAGGTACTGTACACTGATGATATTGTCTGCACTACATAATGTCAGTCTGACTTATTCACTATGGGGATGTGGGGTTTGTAGTCATTGACACTGTTACATGAATTTCAGGTGCCATGTGCCATGATAACCAACATGGTGTACATTTCTGTTTATTCCACACAATGATGTGTGTGGGGTGCCATTCCTGCAATAAAGGTATGATTTGTAATTTAATTTGAAAATGCATTCACACTTATAATTGATTCAATATAATGACAGGGGACATAGAAATTGGTGTACATGTGTTTTAATTGTTGTCAGGGATGCATTAGTACTCTTTACAGTGATAGGGAGTGGGCTGATGGTGGATGTCCATACTGGCTACATGGTCTCTGTAATTAGTGGCGGTGGGTATAGGTCCATCTGTACCTTGCAAGTTGTTGAGTTGGAATTGGCTGGTGAGGATGATAGTACAGTGGTACATTTGGGAGACAGTTTGTGTCAATTTCACTTCTTTGAGGGTGCTTTGGTCTTGGAATATGTTCCAGTGCCATATCTGAGTCTGAGGGACCGTTTGAGTGTCTGGTGCTGGGCTGTACAGGTAGGGGTGCTGGTATCCTGTGTGTCCTTAGACACTGGCACCAGTCCAGTTGCTACTGCTGATGTTGATGGCTGGTCTGTGTCGTGGTCAGTGGTGGGGCTTCCTGGTTTGTGGGGGTCTCAGGCTGGGTTGGGTTGTGGTGCTGCAACACCGCTGCAATAGTGGCCATGGTGGCATTCAGTTGTTTCCACTGCTCGGTGGTCTCATTATGTTGGGCTATCTGCAGCCTTTGACTCTGCTCCAGGGTGGCCAGGATCTCGCTCATCCTGTCTTGGGTATGGAGGTATGCTCCCTGGACCTCTGAGATCACCTCCTGGGCTGCAGCATCCATCCTTTGACCTCCCCCCTGGGCCACTGATACCCTCCCACTGGGCCTAGCCCCCCGTGCCTGTGTCCCCTGCACAGGTCTGACAGTACCACTTGTACCCGGGCCATCTTCATCCTGCCTGTTGGTAGGTGGAGACTGTGGCCTCTGTACTTGTGTTCCACCAGTCTGTGGCCTGGAGACACTGGTGTGGGGTCGTTTGGCATGTGCAGATGTTGGTGGCTGGCTGGTGGAGGTGTCAGTGGTGTCCTGGGTGGGGCTGCTGGAGGGTGACAGTCCAGGACTGTGTGACGGACCAGGGTATTCCTCAGTGTCCACAATTTCCTCTCCAGTATCCTGAGTGGTGCCTCTGTCTCCACGCGGGACACTGGCACTCCTTGTCCTTTCCATCAGGGTGGCATGGGTGGTGGTGCCTGGGGGGGGGGAATGGACATGTATGTTACATTTACTAATGCGGATGAGGGTGCCCAGCTCTGGCCTATTCTGTGCAGTTTTTTTCCCTGTTGAGCCATGCAGGGACCCTTTGTGGGGTTATCATTGCATTTTGCATGGGATGTGGTGGTGCATTGTGGGTGGTGTGGTGACATTGCGATACCTTGCAGGGGTGGGTGGCTGCGTACAGGGGGAGGGATGTGGGAATGTTGGTGGGTTTGTGGGCATGCAAGGTGCCTGGATGTGGTGATTGAGGCCAGAGTGGGGTGTGATCCTAGTGGTAGTTGGGGGGTGAGGTGGTGCATGCATTACAGGTGTGGTGGATATGGAGTAATTGTAGATGACTTACCCAAGTCCATTCCTCCAGTGAGTCCAGTGAGGCCCTCAGGGTGCATGATGACCAGTACCTTTTCCTCCCAGTCGGTGTATTTGGGGGGTGTAGGTGGGGTCCTCCCCCAGTCTTCTGTACCACAATGTGGTGCCTGGATGCCATGAACCTCACCTTCCCGCACAGGTCATTCCATCTCTTGCAGTTGTCGTCCCTCATACGGGATGGTTTCCCACTGCATTGACCTTGTTCACTATTATCTGCCATAACTCCATCTTCCTGCCGATGGGTGTGTGCTGGACCTGTGCCCCGAAGATTTGTGGCTCGACCTTGAGTATCTCATCCACCATTGTTCTTAGCTCCCTTTCTGTGAAGTGTGTTTGCTTAGAGTGTGCCATGGTGTGTGTTGTGGGTGGTGTGTTGTGTGGATATTGGTGAGGGTGCTGGTGTGTGGTTGGGTGTGTGAGTTGTGTGATGTTGCGTTCAGTGGCTGCCTGTAGTGTTGTCAGTCTGGCTTATCCTATTGGCAATGCAAAGGACTGTGGGGTGTGTCTGTGCATGTTTTATAGTGTTGTGGATGTGTGTCAGGTTTGTGGGTTTAAAACTTGCCAGTGGGTGCTTTTCTTGCTGTTGGGTACCATTTCTGGCCGTGGCGGTCTGTACCACCAATGGTCGTTCGGCGTCCACTAACCGCCATGGTGATTTGTGCATCATTATCTGGAGGGCGGGATATTTGTGTCCTTGGCGGTGGTGGGGTGAGATGTGCAGCCTTTCTGCCGACAACGCCGTGGCTGGTGGAAGCAGAAATTTTGGCAGATTATGTTTTTGACATTTTTATATGGTGGGTATTTGTTCACCGCCAATGGCGGTCTTCTGTTCACAGTAGCCACAGCAGCTGACGGTATTTACCGCCATGTTCATAATGATCCCCTCTGTGTTGTTCACCACCCTGCACTCACACATGCAACCAATGATCTCACTCCCCAATGTCACTCTCTGTACTCCTACAGTCACCCACATCACTCATTTCCTATAGGTTCCTCTTGCACTCACCAAAGACACTCCCTGGATGTCTCTAATGGCACCCTTTGCACTTGTGCTTTACATGCACCACTTACATTGAACCCTCATCAGACACCCCTTGCTTACACCCAAAATGACACCTCTAAAGGCACCCCGCTACACTCACCACCTATAGGCACACTCTTCACTCACCCTCATAGGGACTCCCTTCATTCACCCCTAGAGGCACCCTTTGCATACACTCCTACACACACTCAAATCCATTCAATAAATACACAGATATCCTCAAGATTGACTCTGCACACACAGGCACACTGTTATGTCTGCACTCATGCCTCCTCCCCATTCTCTCACATCCTCCTTAGGGACTCACACAGGCACCCTAGGCACCCATACCTCACCCATACACAAGCACAACCTGCACTCACTATTTTCATCCACACAGGCACACACTGTACTCAACATCTTCTGAACAGACACCCCTTGCATTTACTCAGGCACTCTTCTATACTCACCCTCTGCACACTCAATGGCACAAGACCCTTTGCACGTGCATAGGCACACCACTCATCATTAACTCACAACCCTGGTTTGCATAAGCCTGACACTCAAATAGGCACACATCATACAATTATACACCCCTTACACACACACACATACAAGCACTCTCTGCATGCATCCCTTGCATATTCCCCCTACACACATACACACATATAAGCACTTAGGCTTATGAGTTTCCCTGCAAAGACAAAAACACACAATTTTCTCTGCAGTAACACCCCAACACCTCCATGCACACAGGCACTCCCTCTGTGTAAACCATGTACTCAGATACAGGTACTCGCTGTAGCAGTTTGCAACTGCCTACAGCCCCCTGCACTCAACCCTTTATGCACGCTCACACATACCTCATTTGTGCACCTCCTAGACTCCTTCCATGATTTCACCTTCTCCACACACAGACACAAAACACCAGACACACACAACCCCATCGTGAACTTACACTCAAATCCATCACCCTACACTCATTAGGCACCTTTGCATTCAATCACTACAGACACACCCTGTCCTCACTCAAACACTCACTTTCTCTAGGCATCATAAATAGTTACACACAAGCACCTAACCTTCAAAGACACATCTTCCACTCACCACCTGCAAATATTCTCCTGCACTCACACAGGCAGCCCTTGAACTCACACATCTGCACTCAACAAAGTACCCCCTGAAGCTCACCACCCTGCACTCACACAGCTCACTCACACAGGCAAACTCCCTACACTCATGCTCTGCAAACACATGTACTCCAACAGGCACCCCTGCACTCATACATCTGCATTCACCTACACAATTCTTGGAACTCATCATTCTGAACTCACACATGCAACAAATGCACTCATTCTCTACAGGCACTCCCCCTATAATCCCACAGACATCCCCAGCACCTGACAACACCAACATGCCCAGTTCTATCACTCAACTCCTACTGGTGTCCATTGAACTCACTACAGGTAGTCCCTACAATCACCATCTATTATCACACCTACCCCTCACAGGCAATCCTAAAGCCCAACTCCATTCAGACACATCTGACCTTATCCCCAGTAAGCGTACACTGCATGCACACAACCATGTCTTGTGAATAAAGCCCTTGCACATTAAATGGCACCGCATTAGACAAACACACAGAAACCCCCTCACCCAGGATTTACGGAGGCACACCAGTTTCCTGGGACTCTCATAGGCACGACACACCCTGGATTCAAACAGTCGCACATTTACATGGTCATACCACCTAAGCTGCGCTCATACAAGTACACTATTCACTTTATAATCACACAGGGACACAGCTCTCCCTGCAGTCACAAAGCGGTACTGCTCACCCCACACCTACATAGACGTGTTATATCCTGTGTGTAAGAAAAAGAGTCTTTCTCTCCCAATAGGTTTCTGGAGTCCTATGGTATCAGAATTATTTATTTTATTAATAATAGCAAAGTTAATTGGAGTGCAGTTCGGTAAGAATCACACCTCTCGATTACACAACAATTAGCATTTATATACATTCTCAATGGAATCCGTGTGATTTTTACAGCCAATCATTAGAGAGTATATTTGGCACTATTGTTATTTCATCACAAACGCATTACTGCAACAGGTGATGTGCATGTGCACATTAGCCATCAAATTGATGATGACAGGTTAATAAAAAGCCAGGCACTTTACATCAGCAATGGCATAAGATATGTTTTATTTTTATTTTCTGGATACGAATTCGTACACAAACAACGAGATATCTTCGTGACTAAAGTCCAAATTGAACTATCTAACCTGAAACTTGACATATCTGACCTCATGTTCTGGGACATAAATGGTTTTGCTGACCAGTCCTCTCTTTCTCCTTTTTTTCTCGGAACCGTTGTTTCATTGTTTCTAAGAATTCCTGTCCCAGAACCCGTGTCATCTCAAACTCTTCTTTGCCTCACTCGTTTCCTAAGTGTATGCAGTCAACTGTTCAATCTTTTGTTCTAAATCACATCCTTCATCCCCGTACATAGTACTGTGATGTCCAGCATTTTACATACTAAAATAACTCAGTAATTCCTTAGAAGAGAAAATGCAAAAATAACTGAGAACGTAAAAGCTGTGTTATATTTTTATTTACTTTGCACTGATTTCACTTGCCCTCCTTTCACAAACAGGAAGACACCTCAAGCTCCATGTATGGGATTGACTGGATAAGGAGCAGTTGACAGGCAACCATTTGAGACTGCGCACTCTTAAGCGGTTTAATCATACAATAATATTCTTCCAAAGAGGAAGCTGAAGGCATGACAGATACAGACCCATCTGCTTATCCACAGGGCTTGTTACTGTCCATACAGTAGCTGACAATTACAGGTGAATGTGTTCATGCTCTGTCAGTTGCTTTGGTTTATTTAACACCATGGGAGGAAATGACCATCTTTATTGTTGTGTACCCCCAGATTTTTGCTGTATCTGTTGTTGCTGGCTTTAGAACTCTATTCACTTTACCCCTTTAAACCACCAGTTATGTGCCTGTGCTCCCTCTTTAAACATGGTTGCATTGGCATGATCATAACTGGCATACTTGTCTTACCGAAACGTCCCTAGTATATTGTACAAGGTGAACCAGTTGCCTGTATGTTAAATCTCAAAAGTGGACTGCAGCACCTATAGCATCATCTATTAGAGTGTCAGTGCAAACATGGTTTCAGGCCCATCATTGTATCCTTAATCTTTCAGTGTAAACATTTAAATCTGAGCTGTCAAATTAAATCCTCTTTACCACTAAAAGACAACCTTTTAAATATTAATACATTATGCCCTATTGAGGCCTTGCAAACCACAAGACAATCAGTCGCCATTCAATTCGCTTGCCAAACTGTAACATCTAAATACAGCAGGTGGAACACAGTTGGCTTGATATGCTTTTTGGGTCTGCCATTGACTCAGCTTGACTGTAACATCGACAAGATCGAAATTAGGCCCATAATGCTAAAATGTCCTTAAAGTGACTAACATCCAAAAACTGTTTTATTGTGTCAGACCTAGCTGTCCTATGTACAACAAAAGTAGAGTACAGATTAAAATCCTATTACTATATCTCAGGAATGGGATAAACTAGAAAAATAATTAAACAACTATTGTTTAATAGTATTAGAATTAAATTCAATGGTGAAGACAAATTTCCATTAACTATGAAAAAAGTAGCATTTCTAAAGTTATCCTTTCCTTACGTGAAGTTCCTGGAGCCTAATTTGCAATGGCTCTCTAGATTATCCCAGCCAGAAATTAGCCATGAATAGGTGTCAATGTGTGTGAAAAGCCCCCAGAGGATAACTAGTGGGCTAACCGGAATGAGCGGAGAGAACTCCTCTGGATAGGCAGGGTGAGGCTGTGAGCATCCTTTTTTACGCTACTTTGTCTTCTCCTAATACTATGCCAAATCATGTTTGACAGGTCAACTGGGCTTACATATAACATTTGGGGCACAATTGAAAAGGGAGATAAGCAAATTTCAAGACAATTCTTGTGGACCCACTGTCTGGTTGCTGAAGGACTCTGCCTACCAGATGTCTATCTCTGGATTTGAAGTGGGTACAGTACCCACTCTAAACTGGATTTAAGTGTTAGATGTGGGAGGGCATTAGAATTACCATAGTACTCTTCCCACACACACATTCAGCCATCAGAGCTCATGTTTAGTATGGCCAATGACTTTTGGCATCTTAGAAATGCTTAATATGGGTATATGCTTAATATGGGTAGGGTTGGCCCAGGAATGTTCCCCCATTGATTAGGATATGGCCAGGAGTCATTCAAACCCACTATCTAGTACCAGGCCTAAATGTAACCCCACCAGTTACTCACTAAGAGAAATCCTGACTGACTGGACCTATTCCTTCTTGCACCCAAGACAAAAAAGAAGACTCCAAGGATCATACGGATGACCTCCTGTTTAAGCTGCAGGGATACAGCAAGCTACAAGAGAGCTTTTGCTGGAAGTATCAGCAGACCAGTGGCAACTGGACCCTGCTGTTGACCTCCACCTGACACCCTCTAAGTCTCTAAGGGCCTCATTTAAGAGGAAGTGGTGCAGCACTGTACCAAAACTGGCAGCCCTGCACTGTGTCACTTCAGAAACACAGGGATGTGCCATATTTACAAAAATACAGCACACCCATGTGCTTCCCCTAGTCCTGGCACTAAATGTAGCTCACTAGCGTCAACACAGGCACCCTTGCACCATAGTGCAAAACTGTCTGTGTTGCAGGGGAAGATTATTCATGTGCAGGAAGGTATCTCTTAGAATCTTCCCCCGGGACTTGGGAAATACTCTGGTTCTCAACCACTCATCAGCTGCCTCTCCCAGATCTCTGGGACTAGACAGCTTAGAGTCCACTTGACACTGGCGTAACTTCTCTGTAATGCAATTAGTCAAGATGTGCTCCTTCATGATCAAATTGTATAGCTCCTCATAAGTATTTACTTTGTTACTCTGTATCCAGCACTCTAGTGCCTTAACTGAGGAGTCTGCAAAGTGAACCCAGGACTGGTAGTTGGGGTGAGACCAAAGTTCTGGATGAGACTTCTCTTCGTATTGGGATAGGACTCTGTTTCATCCTATCCCTAGCAGATACTGGGATCAGTTCCCATGACACTGAACCCCAGTACTGAGGCCTAACATTCCTCATCCTCTTAAAGGCTGTCAGCCACTTGATAATACCATCACCATATTGGCAGCTAGGGACATTCCCCTTGAGTAGTCTTTGGTAAAGCCCACCACACCTGGAAACCCCAAACTTTATTTCACCGCCACCAACTTTACGTTCTATTCTGGACAACATCTTCTTCTCCAGAGCAAACTTCTTTGCCTCTAAGGCAATGTAGGCTAACTGGGCCTCAAGTTCTCTCTCCCTGAGGGACACTTCTGCTTTTTCTTGGGGGGATACCAGAGACCCTCCCCTATCACTAGCTCGGGACTTGGCCCTAATCTCCGAAGTAAGGGACAGGTGACCATTATCCTCCTCCTAGAGGGTGGAGAGGACATCTCCCACCTCCCCTTCTATCTCTGAGACTTTCTCTGTTTCCACTAACACTGCCCAGGCTTCAAGGGACCTAACCGTCTTCACCTTCCTAAGGTTGTTAGCAATAGGTAACCCTCTCTTTCTGCACAACACCCTATGCACAACTGCAGTGAGTGGGGTAGGCTAGCTAGATCAAGCTCCATGATATCCCTAGTTTTAGGTCACAAAAACATTGGTACAAATTGATCATAACAATTTAGACAAATCAAAAATGACGCAATTAAAAGATAATTACTCCAAATTTGAAAAATGTGCTTTAATTCAATTTGGAGGATTTTAACTTTCTCCACTTAAATGCTGTATGGTGATATTAAATACAAGAACTGGACCCCACTGTTGCCATATAAAATGTTGGAAAGTGGATTATTGGTAAGGGCAGGTAGGTACATACACTTAGCAATAGACCTCAACCCCCACTAGGTCCAGTCAAGGTCTCTGTAAATTAATCCTTCCTCAACCCTTAGTATCTTGCCCAGGAGCAGTTAGGCGTAACTTACCAGACAGGTATGTAAAACATTTAATATTAACAAAAAAGTAAATAAGTAAAGCACAACACACAATGAAAATCCAACACCAATTTATAAATATGGGAAATATTTTTATCCTTAAAATGACACCAAAATGTAGGTAACCGGAGAAGGGGATTTTTAAGGATAACTGAAAATGGTTTCAACAGCTCAAACACCAAAAGCTCCAACCGGAACATCCGCTTGCACTTGACCAGGGCAAAGTCAGAGCTGAGGCCAACCGTAATGGAGCTCTGCTCAGAAACACTGAGGGGGAGGCCCTGGTGAAATTTTAACTTGACTCTTAGAAACTGTTCTGGAGCTTTTCTTCCTCCACGTCATGCAGTCCTCCTCTGCAAGCCGATTTCGATGCAACGTCATCGAATTGCCTTTCCACAAGCCCCCAGTCAAACCCTGAACGTCTGGAGCTTCGGAGCTTTCATGTTGACAATCTTAAAATTCGGACTGGATTGCCATTGAAGGTATCTGGCTTGAGTCTCGACATCAGGTCAGTCCACTAATGAAGCTTTTTTTCAAAGTTGCTCCAAACTTCTCCAAACTTCTGGATCATCTTCCAAAAGTCATTTTTGTGTCCTTGAAGAGTCCACAAACTTGATCCAAGGTTCCAGAAGCTCTGAGTTTCTCTTTGGAAATTAGGACTACAGTTGCCAGATTGCACCTGGTCAGAATCTTCAAATGCATACTGTATGCTGGTCAAGTGGGCTCTTCTTGCAGGACTTGATGCAGGGGACTCTGGTCAGCTGCTTTGTACCTGTAGCTTACAGAGAGTTCACTCCTGGAGCTGCAGAAGCAAGGCAAAGTCCTTCTCTTGGTGAAGCCCAAAGTGTGCAGCGGGTGCAGTAGTGCAGTTCTCCAGGTGCAGACCAGGGGTTCTGCAGAGCAGACCTTCTTCTCTAGTATCTCCTTCCAGCGGGGATCTGAAATGTGGGGCAGCACTGCCATATTTATCATTGCTCATAGGTCAGGAATCAGGGGGGTGCTCCTATCCAATGGGATGCAGGGTGACACCCTCTGGGGTGATCACTTCCCAGGAAGTGTGGCAAAAATCAATCCCAGAAAGCAACATTCTCTAAAACTCCAACGTTGAGAAAATCCCTCCTTGAAGGTAAGATCTGGCTGAGTCCACCCACTGGTGTGGCTAAATCTCCCTAACATACCTCTTTAAGCCCCCCTCATAACCTAATCATTGGGGCACTCATCTGTCGGGGGGATCAGGAAATGGGGACGGTCCAGTTTCTGTCCCAAGTGGCTATCCCTCCTTTGAAGACAAGTTTGGCTACTCTTCCCCCACCCTGCTCTGCCATCTGCAGAAGCAGTTCTCCTCCTACCAGATGCTTCATCTGTCACAGCCCAGGCCACTTCACACCTCATTAAGGTAGCTTGCCTCAGGCTGCCGGAGGCTGACCAATCCGAAAAGGGCACTACAGGGCTGAATTTGGTAACTTTCAGAAAGCGTTCTAAAGCTCTTTCCCTATAATAGTTATATTAAGTTCAACATTGACAAGTTGTTGGATTTGTTATAACATTTCATTTGGTACCACACTTTACATATTTAGCTCATCTCTTTTGGAAATAAGACTTTATTATTATAAAATAAAGATCACAATCTTAGCCAATGGAACCCATTGACTACAGCGTGGAAAACACATTTGGCTGTTTTCCCCTCAGCAGGGAATATAAAACTTATTTTATAAAATCCCTGCTTATATTTTCACTGCACCCAAGCACCTAGCACAGGCTTTAGGGGTGACATATGCAAAAATAAGGTAGTTTGAGACTTTAGAATAACTTCGAACTCCTAAGTCGAATTTAGAGTTAATTTTAACTTAAAAGGAGCCAGCAAGGCAGGTCTGCCTTTACAATGACACTGGATACCACAGCAGTGTACATATGGATGCCCTAACTATACTGGGGTCCCTAAACCTACGTTCCCTACCATGTACTAGGGACTTATAGGTAGGTTGTTAGAGCCAATTATAATTAGGCCTCATTTGCATATACCATTGTAAACAAAGCACTGGCCCTGTGACTGGTTAGCAGTGCCATGGGCACAGTCAAAGTCAGAAAACACCAGTATCAGCTAAAAATGATAGCAAAAGGTAAGGGAGCTTCGCAATCAGCCGCGTTTTTCTACATAAACCACCAAGGTAAAAAGTTGGGACATACACTTTAGAAGCAGGACAGTCAATTTCATGAATAAAAGTCACCAAAGAAAAATGGTAAAAGAAAAAAAAGGCATGTAAGGTCATTAGTCTAGTGTCTAGTCTCCTTTTTAGAAACTATGAGCAGCATGGAATATCCACCTGCACATAATATTGTTAATGTAAAAACACATAAATAATTATAGTTTACTATTCTTAACTCCTCATGTACTTACTTTGAGGATGAATTGGTATTCGATATTGTGGAGCTGATATAAGTGTAGCTTGATATTGTGGTAGAACTTTGAAATGTCACCAAAAATTATTTGTCTTAACCTGGCACAGAGCTAGCACAAGGTCGCCATTTGGGGGTAGCCATGGGTCGCAGATGCAGGCCCTGGCAGTTTCCGTGAGACCCTTGACTATGCCATTTTGACCCCTACCTTCTGAGAGTCAAAGACAGCACCAGAAGCAGACAAACAAGGACACTTTACTGAACCAAGTTATACCTAATGCAGAAACACAGGAGCTGCCAGTGGCACCAGCTCACTAAGATTGTAACAGTTGCAACTTGTGGCATGAAGAGCAGAGGTGTCACCTAGCCACACAATCCTAGGTCCTCCCAGGCCACAGACTGTTCCAAGGATGGGTATGCTGGGCCTGGAGGATTTTACTGTTGATGTGCAAGGTTACACACACAGGTAAACTGTAAATGTGTCAGGTGTGTTGATGGGGACGACATGTCTTTCCTTGGGCCCTACACTGGAGGAGCAGTGTTGGCTGCTAAAAGTAAGGAGTGAGGAGCTCCTTCTGGGCCCCGGCACTAGCAAAGCAGTGGGTCGGGGCTACATGTAAGGACTGAGGTACATTGTAGAGCTGATGCAGTGCCCTAGTATGGGCAGAGAGAATTGGATTGTGTTATGTGCAAGTAATGAGGTAATACGTCAAACAATAAATCCATCACATTTGTGATGGAGTAACCTCTCTGCTGAACTCTCAGTCAGCCCTAAGCCTCTACCACAAGGACATAAGGAAATTTCAGAAAACATGTTCTTCAATGGTAAAATATTCAACATTAAATGTCCCTGCAATTAAGGAACACTAGCTTCCAAATACCACTGCCAGGCAATGCTAGGAGGCAACATTTAGGAAGATATTTGGTAAGCAAACTGGAGTCAACCGATGCTCCAACGTTGTAGTATGAAAGAGCTGGGACAACTTCACTAATTCTCCTTTTCATAAAACTACCAAGGTCTTTTTTGTAAAATGAAAGGTGTGATAAGCATGGAGAGAACAGCTGAAAGAGCTCTGAAAAGTGACTTCTCACACTATTCCTGTAATCCAAAAACATCTTGGATTCTTAAAGAAAGGATGAGTGCACATCTGGCTTAGTGGTCATGCCATGGGCAACCAAAGATACTAGTTGACCTGTGTAGGGACACAACCTCATTCTCTACATCAACCTTCTCGACTGAAGGATGGATGGGCTTGCCCTGTCCAGGACTGCATATGTAACACTAGAAGAAAATCATGCAAGGCATATGCACCTAATCATCTGGAGTATTGATGGTCTTATTTTAAGAATTGACCTTTTTTTGTTCCTGTAAGACAATATTCACTCCTTTATAAACTTGGCATGGGCAAAATTAATGTGTATGTTATAAGAAATAAAAATGGGGACATTGTTTTTTAATCAAGTTGATTCTGCCAAAGAAAGAAACAGTGACGGAGCTATTAATTATACATAAGATGACCTTAATATTGATGTTGTGAACTCCTGAGTGGTAAACAGGTAATGTAATTTTATCTGAACTTAATTTCCTTCATTCTGCAAAGTATACGGTTTGGCTATACCTTGAGCCCAGCCACGCTAAAGAGTAGGGGAGCCAACAAAAGGGCAAGGAAACTTGGATGGAAGTGTTTTGGAAAACGCATATAGCATACACAAGATCAAATAATCATCATGATAACAGTAATATTTGAGCAATCATTACCAGGTCTGGTCTACACCCAATTCCAAGTGGGATGTTGTCATTTTTGCTAATTTCTGCAGTTACATGGGTAGGTTCCAAACTGATGAAATCGAAAATGAAAATTGTGATTGCTTTGATCATTTTTTTCCCCTAAATAGTAATACCTTCTCTATTTAAAAAACATTTTAATTTAATTTAGAAGAGTAATCATTTTAAACAGTGTACATGGTCTTGTGAGACAAGAATAATAAAAAAGATACGAATAAAAATGAAAAATCTAAATTAGATTTCTCACTGTGACTCAAGTAAAACACCTCATCACATTGGGCAAGCAATGCTTTACTATGAGGAGATATTTTTGTGTGCCTATTTATCAATATCTAATGATTCTGTAGGATTTAATACCTTGTCGTTGTAGACTATTCTTTAGACCTGACATCCTTGGCATTGTATTCCCTCCGACATTTTGCCTTTGTACACCAGTTTTGCTGAACTCACTTTTGTTGGCATTAGAAATTCCCATACTAAACAGTGCCAATGTGCTTGAGCCCTTTCCCTAATCTGGCAAAATTGGTGTACACCTGTTTGGCACATTTAATTTACTTATGCTTCTCTAGTAAATGGTACTATACGTCCCCAGGGTCTGTAAATTAAATGCTACTATTGGGCTGCTTCATTCTTTGTGCCACCCCTAAAGTACTTTGCAAAACATGTCTCAGTATTGAAATTGCAGCCTGTAGTACAGTTTCTAAAATGCCATTTTGACTTGCAAAAAGGAACCTCATGCCAGGCCTAAACCTTCCTTTTTTAATACTTATAAATCATCCCAAAGGTATACCCTAGCCACTCCTATAGCAGAGTGCATGTGATGAAAAAAGTAGGAGAAGTGTGTTTAATGTTTTGTGCAATTTAGTTTAAAATCCTCTATAATAGTAAAGTTGGATTTTAAATATATTTTCAGAAAATGCTGCTTTACAGAAAATGCCATTTGTAGAAGTTGGCATTTTCTGCATAAACCACATGTGCCTTTCTGTCTTGGTCCAGGGTCATTTGACCATAAATGGCTAAGGTGTTTTGAGTATTCCTTCCAGACATGGGGATAAAATGGCCTTGGGTGTAAGGGCAGGGTATTGGTTTCCTGAACAGGATGTTCTGGGGGTTGTAGGCTGGCTTCCTGGATTTTAACATGTAGCCATCAGGGCTTGCCTATCCCCTCCCTGACTACTAAGTGCTGCCTGCCCTAACAATTACAAATGCAGCTCACACGTAGGTCTGCCTGCTTTTTATTACCCCAAACAATTAGGAGGCAAACACAGAAAACAGGGAGGTTAGACACAGGGGGCATCCCTGACCCATAGTCTGGCACTGGGGATGAAAGTGGTACCTTAAGAACCTCTTCTGGACCTGTAGAAGATTCAGAAGAAGGACTGTCCGCTGTCTGAAGAAGGAAGACTGGACCTGCTTTACTTGAATCCAGGCTCACCAGAACTGGCTCCAACGGTCATTGATCTCACCTCCTGTTTGAACTACAGGGACACAACATGCTCCCTGCAACTGCCCAACTAACCAGCATGAACCTGCATGAGCCCTGCTGCTTGCCTCTGCTGGAATGAGTCTTGATCAACAAGAGGTACAATCCAGGTTCCTGGAATCTTGTCTGGCAACAGAGTGTACTCCTGAACTCAAGGTGAAGATATAAAGGTTTTGGGCTCCTCATTACAGCAAAGTACCTCTTTGCACCAAGAAATGATCACCCCTGATGACCGATAATGAAATGCTCCAGAAGGACCATTACTACACACTGTCAGAGACAACTCACATAGACCACAAAGGTGGAGCTCTAGTGAGGCCTGCACTTCATTCTGACAGCAACAGCTCATGTCTACCGCTGTGAAGTTCCACCACTGACCAGCTCTTTGCGCCAAAACAACAACCATTTGCCAAATCTGACCTGCTCCTCACATGACACTGACCTCCTCAAGGTGTCCTCAAACCCTAATGACAACTCATAGAGTGGACTTCAGAAGGTAACTCTTCAGCGTGATTCACCCGGTCCCTGTATCAGACCCAAACATCATCATGGTCTGCCTCATTTTGTGACTGTACCCCAGTCCAGTACAACAAGATAAAAACAAGTGGTGTTTTGTTCTTTTGCTGCTGTTTTTACCTAAGACCCACTCATATCTCCAGCTCTAATGACTGGGTTGTTTTGGTATTTTTGGGTCATTTTGTTATTAAGTTACTCTATGTTTTCTGAGTTGGTTTGATATTTTTCTTGTGTTGTGTTTTTACTTTATTATTGTTGGAGTACTAGATATTGCCTCTAGGTTTAGTCCAAATGCTTTGTGTCAATATGCAAGAGGATTAAACACAGGTATATCTAGCATCTTTTGTAGTTCACCTTGACAAGGATTGTGTTTACTATTTGAGTGTTGCTTCCACCCCTTTCAAATAATAACCGAATTTCTTACAACTATCGCCTGCACATGGCCACTCCTTTGATCCCTTGCCAGAGTTGTCCACTGTTTCATAACTTAAATATGAGTGGATTACCTGGGCACATACCATACTACCCACTACACAACTCACACAAATTAGAGCACCTGTATTTCTTTCCTCCATGCCTTTCTGCCTCAACTCCTCCTCCTTAAACTGACAGATCAAAATCCCATCTCCCTCTACTGACAGCATGGCGAATATCCAGGTAATACTCAAGTGTAGTGAAGTGACTGTCCTCTAGGGTACATCTATTCACCGAACACTTGCCTCATTTCTGCTACTTCCTTGTTGCTATCCGCTATGTACCTTTCCTGTGGCTGACACTTTAAAGAGGAACGCAGGGTGATATTCCCTCCTATTCTTGTGCTCGTTCATATGCTGTAAAAGGTACATTTGCATTTCCTACTGTCATATCTATGGACTTCCAAATTAACCTGATGTTTTCTTCTTGGGCCTCAATTTCAAAGTACTGTAGTTGCTTCAGGTACCACGACACACTGTATGACAGCTGTGTTGTCTCATATTCAGGCACTTGAGCTCTTCCCAAGATTAATAACTATGGCGGTCATTCCAACCCTGGCGGTCGGTGATAAAGCGGCGCCCAACCCGCCAACAGGCAGGCGGTCAAAAAAATGGAATTCTGACCCTGGCAGGAACCGCCAACACAGGCCGCCACTTTAACACTCCGACCGCCACGGCGGGACAGACAAACAGCGCGGCGGTCACCGCCAACAGGCAGGCAACAGACAATGTACCGCCCATAGTATCACAACTCACCAATCCGCCACCTTTTCCGGGGCGGGAGCCCCGCCGATAAAAACACGGCGGAAACAGACTACGAACGGGAAAACGCTCACCTCTATACACTCCACGAGGACGGAGGACAGCATGGAACCCGAATTAAACATCCTACCAGCTCTTGTCTACCTGCTCATCTACCACGAGTACGAACTCCGGCGCAGAAGAACACGGTGAGTACTGCACCTACGACACAGGGGAGGGGGGAGGACGAAAGGTTACGGGCACACACATACGCCCCCCCCCCAACTATCAACATACCAATGCAGAGCAACAACTGAGTGACACTCCCCAAACCCCCCTGGAAAATGCAAAGACACAATAAAATGTCAATTTAAATTTATGTATAAATTAGGTTCATTGAAGTCATGGAAAATTATCGTCATGAAATATCAAAGCAAAAATCATGAACAGTGCGAAAGCTATGTACATAGTCAATAAGTCCTGCTCAGTGTCTCAAACATCCACAGTCCATGGGCCAATGTCTACCAAACACATGGGCAAAGCCCACACAGGAGACCTGAGTCCGTTGGAGAGAACACTGCTGGGGCATCAGATGACAAAACTACAGGCACCTCAGGGGGAAGGGAAGGGGGGGCACCTCAGCCACAGGAGTCCACGACGCCAGAACCACGAAGGGGCCACCATGCCCACTGTGCCATCCTGGGGAGTGCAAAGCCACAGTCCATCAGGTGGATTACAGACTCCACTGGTCATGGAGGAGGCAGGGTGCCCAGAGTGCAGCGTGAACACTAGCTCGACACAGAACCGGCACTGTCAATGGGCCAGCGGAGCGGTGCTTGAGACGGCGGGGCCCAGCGGAGCGGTGCTTGAGAGGAAGGGCCCAGCGGAGCGGTGCTTGAGACGGCGGGGCCCAGCGGAGCGGTGCTCGACAGGAAGGGCACAGCGGAGCGGTGCTTGAAACGGCGGGGCCCAGCGGAGCGGTGCTTGACAGGAAGGGCCCAGCGAAGCGGTGCTTGAGACGGCGGGGCCCAGCGGAGCGGTGCTCGACAGGAAGGGCCCAGCGGAGCGGTGCTTGAGACGGCAGGGCCCAGCGGAGCGGTGCTCGACAGGAAGGGCCCAGCGGAGTGGTGCTTGAGACGGCGGGGCCCAGCGGAGCGGTGCTTGACAGGAAGGGCCCAGCGGATCGGTGCTTGAGACGGCCGGCCCTGTTCAGCGGTGCCTGTCTTCTCGGCGGGGCCCTGTTCAGCGGTGTCTTTCTTCTCGGCGGGGCCCTGTTCAGCGGTGCCTGTCTTCACGGCGGGGCCCTGTTCAGCGGTGCCTTTCTTCTCGGCAGGGCCCTGTTCAGCGGTGCCTTTCTTCTCGGCGGGGCCCTGTTCAGCGGTGCGTGTCTTCACGGCGGGGCCCTGTTCAGCGGTGCCTTTCTTCTCGGCGGGGCCCTGTTCAGCGGTGCCTGTCTTCACGGCGGGGCCCTGTTCAGCAATGCCTTTCTTCTCGGCGGGGCCCTGTTCAGCGGTGCCTTTCTTCTCGGCGGGGCCCTGTTCAGCGGTGCCTGTCTTCACGGCGGGGCCCTGTTCAGCAGTGCCTTTCTTCTCAGCGGGGCCCTGTTCAGCGGTGCCTTTCTTGTCCATCGAGGGAGCCAGACCTGGCCAGGACTCCCTGCTTAGTCGCCCTCCGACCGTGCAGTTGCTGGACCCTCCTGTGACGGAGTCCTGGGCCCGTGGGTGTCCTCCGTCACACCCGGGATGGGGCTCGTGGGGCCCTCCTGGTCCGCGCCCCTGCTGGCTGACTTCTCCGCCCTGCTGCCCTTGCCCTCCTTCGATGAGGCTCTCTGGCCCTTGCCTGCCCTTGATGTTGTGGCAGGTGACGGGCCATGACTTTGCTCCTTGGGGGCAGCCGTGTCAGCCTTCTCACGGCGGGCCTTGGTTTTACGGGTTCTCTTTCCAGGGGGGGGCTGGCTGTTCCCTTGCTGCTGGCCGATGTATCTGTGCTGGGAAAGGGTGGACTCCAAAACCCGTGCACAATGGTCAGACTTGATGCAGGGCTGGTGGTGGCTGAGGTGCTCTTCGGACTCTTACCAGATGGAGGGGGTGGGTCAGGTGGGGCAAAGAGGTCAAGTTTGGAGAGGAAAAGTTTTTTAGGAGCAATGGGAAGGGTAGGTGCAGTGGGTATGGGAGTGGAGGGAGAGGATGTGGTTGTAGGAGAGTCAGGTGTGCTGTCTATGGGTGCAGGTGCTTGTGACGTAGGCTGTCGTGTGGTGGTTGGCTGTTGTGTGGGTGGCTGCCTGCGTTTGTGTGTTTTGGAAGAGGGGGTGACAGACACAGAGGGAGAGGACACAGGGGACGTGTAAATGGCAGTGGGCGTGGTGACTGCACGTGTGCGGACTGTACTGGAGGGTGTGGTGGTGATGGAAGTACTGGCTGATGGTGGTGTGCATGCAGGTGTGGGTGGAGACGTCACAGGGAGGGGGGAGGGAGACGAGGAGGAGGGGGACACAGAGGTGGTAGTGACTGTTGCCATGGCTGCATCTGGATGTTGCTTGGGTGAATGCTTGTGGGATCTGTGGTGCTTATGTCTGGATGAGCTGCCCCTGGGTGTTGAGGTGTGTGCAGGCTGGTCTGATGTTGTGGATGGGATAGGCTGAGGAACAGGAGACTGGGAGACGGTGGAGGCAGTTAGAAGAGGTAGGCTGGAAACAGGGAAAATGGCTGCCGTCAGTGCTGAGGCCAGAGCATTGAACGATCGTTGATGGGCAGCCTGACCCGAATGAATGCCCTCCAGGTATGCATTGCTCCGATGCACCTCCCTCTCTACCCCCTGGATGGCATTCAAAAGGGTAGACTGCCCAACAATTATGGTCTGTAGGAGGTCAATGACCTCCTCACTGAGGGCAGCAGGGGTAACTGGGGCAGGGCCTGAGGTGCCTGGGACGAAGGAGATGCCCGCCTTCTTGGGCGAGCGGGCACGGAGCGAAGGCTGAGGGGCTGCTGGGAGGGCAGAGCTGGTGCGCTGGGTGGCGGCTGTACCTGTTGTGGCGGGGGGCACGGATGTTGCCGCCACCGCTAGGGAGCTCCCTTCCGAGGACGTCTCAGTGTCGCTGGTGTCACCACGGTTCCCCGTTGTGGAGCTCCCCTCGCCCTCCGTATCACTGGTGACCTTGGTGTCTGTAGCATGGCCCACCGGGGCCTTGTGAGTTGCAGCTCCCTCGTGCTCCGATGCCAATTCTCCTCCGCCTGATGATGCTAATGCACACATGCACAAGAAGATAAAGAAAAAGGGTGGGGGGAGAAATAAAGACAGGTTGAGTGCATGCATTGTCAACACCGTTGTCGGAGAGGACAGACACAGGAGCCTCCAGCACTACGCCGCGCAATCGGGGTACACTACTCAGTACTTGTGACTAGGCCTACAGGTCTATGGACAACAAATGCACACATGGGTGATGCTGGACCATGGATTGCTGTACTTGGCACCCTACAGAGGTGGGGGGCGGGGGCACAGGGCCATGCCTAAAGGAGGGGACTACACTACAGAAAGCGCCCTGGCCTAATGTCACCCACAGCCCTCCTCCCCCACCCAGGCACCTCCACTGCGCGTAAAGATAGCAGAATGTGCTGGTACTCACCCCCTTGTGTCTGCTGTGATGTCCTCACGCGCCCATCCAAATCGGGGTAGGCCACCGCCAGGATCCGGGACATCAGGGGGGTCAAGGTACGACTGCCACCCCTCCTACGTTGGGAGGCCATCCCCAGCAGTGACTCAGCGGTCTTCCTGGTCCCGCGGCGGATGTCCTCCCACCTCTTTCGGCAGTGGGTGCCCCATCTGTTGTGGACCCCCAGGCCCCGGACTTCCTTGGCGATGGTACGCTAAATGTCGACTTTCTGATGGGCGCTCACCTATTTGACATGTACAGGGTGGGAAAGGAAATTTCAACATTTTTCTGCATGTCAGATGTGATTGCCCCCCCCTCCCCAACCCTGCCATGTGGCACATGCTCTCATCTGTCGTGCCTTGCACTCCTCATTCGCTCCCCACCCCACCATCTTACATCCACCATACACAATCCAGGCATAGCCCATTCAACGTGCACCCAGTGTACTTACCTGTTGGTCTGGAGGACCATAGAGTAGCGCATACTGGGGCAGGACCCCATCCACAAGTTTCTCCAACTCTTCGGAAGTGAAGGCAGGGGCCCTTTCCCCAGTCGCAGCAGCCATTGTCTCTTCCAGACCGAGGTCACAGCAGCACTTGCAGTGTAGGTCCTCTCCTGTGGATGATCAGGTCTCGAGTGATTAAGCAGATAGAAAATGGCGGTGACACCCGCGGCGGTACGTACCGGTGCGGTGCGTACCGCGACCGCCGGCGCACATCGTCATTGGCTCCTGAGACCCATAGGGTGCAATGTTAACCAATGTGCCTTCGCACTGCGGTCTTCGACCGCCTACCGCCACGGTGTGCCACGCCAGCGCGTTGACCTCACATCCCACTGTCACACTTCTCAGGTCAGGCAGCCGCCATTACATGGGCCCACATGGCTTAATTGCTACTGCGTCACACAGGCCTAGGCCTTGCATTGCCACTCATACAAGCCTTTCAATGCATAGCGATTCGTGTACTGTGCAAGCTGGGTGAACGTACCTGTGGGTTGCTTGACTCTGTGCTCCATGTTGTCCTTCCTAGGCACCGTCCGCTGGGACTTGCGAGGAGAAGGATGAATCCTCCCGTGTACCGACCGCTGGTGGACCTGTCGACAATGGAAGAACGACATATTATACTTCGATACCGACTTGACCGAGCCACTATACATGAACTGTGTGCCCAGCTGGAGCCAGACCTGGTGTCCCCCATCCGCCAACCCACAGGGATTCCCCCTCTGGTGCAGGTTCTGTCAGTACTCCATTTTTTGGCAAGTGGGTCTTTTCAGACAACAGTGGCCATGTCATCAGGGATGTCTCAGCCTATGTTTTCTAAGGTTTTGTCCAGAGTGTTGTCTGCCCTGAAGAAATACATGCGGGGATACATTGTTTTCCCTGAGGAGGGTGATTTGGCCACTGTGAAGGGTGATTTCTATGCCCTTGCACATATCCCCAACATCATTAGTGCCATTGATGGGACCCATGTGGCTTTAGTACCCCCAAAAGACAATGAGCAGGTGTACAGAAATAGAAAAAATTACCATTCGATGAATGTCCAGGTGGTCTGTTTGGCTGACCAGTACATCTCCCATCTAAATGCCAAGTTCCCTGGGTCAGTGCATGACGCGTATGTCATGCGAAATAGCAGCATCCCTTATGTGATGGAACAGCTACAGAGACACCGTGTGTGGCTAATAGGTGACTCTGGTTACCCCAACCTGCCTTGGCTATTGACCCCAGTGAGGAATCCCCGGACCAGGGCAGAGGAACGGTACAATGAGGCACATGGGCGAACTAGGAGGATTATAGAACAGACCTTCGGGGTCCTGAAGGCCAGGTTTAGGTGCCTGCATATGACAGGTGGACCCCTAATGTACTCATCAAAGAAGGTGTGTCATATCATCGTGGCCTGCTGTATGCTTCACAATCTTGCATTGCGACGCCAGGTGCCTTTCCTGCAGGAGGATGGTCCAGATGGTGGTGTTGTAGCAGCTGTGGAGCCTGTGGAGAGTGAAGAGGAGGAAGACGACGGGGACGACACGGACAACAGGGACACAGTTATACAACAGTATTTTCAGTAGCACACAGGTAAGAATCACCCACGCCATTTTACATTTACTTCTGGCCTCCTGCATCTCTACTTTCTGTGTTTCCCACCAGTTCCTTTTAACTGATTTTTGACTTTCCCTTCCCTTTTCAGAGCTGTATGACCCACAGCGTGACTTCTGCTTTGTTTGCCCATGGACTAATGCTTATTGACATTGGTATGTTGTCATCACAATGTAACTGAACATTATTGCACCGTTATGTGTAATACATTTGTAAAGAATACAAGCAGACTCCTAAAATTTGAAGTGCAATTGGTGATTTATTTTAAGTGCTGCATATAGGTCCATGATAGTAAAACGGTGATGGGTGGGGGTGGAGTAATGTCCATGGCAGAGTCCAGTTCTCAGTAGCACAGGTGCATTGTCCATATGCCTGTGGAAGGATGGAGCAGGGGCAGTTCAAGGTTGGACAGGGTGACAATGTGGGACAGTGGGATGACATCAGGGGGTATCTTATGCTGGCGGGGGTCTTGGCATCCTACTCTGTCTTCTTGTGTGATCTCAGGTTCCGCTTGCGGGGTGGTTGATCTTCAGCAGGAGGTGGGGTTCTGGTGGCCTGTCATTGTGTGGGGGCCTCCTGTCCACTAGCGCCGGCGGAGGTGGTAGGCTGTTCGTCGTCCGGGCTAGTGACAGGGGCCCTTTGGGGTGCCACATGGTCCCGCAATGTGGTGACTATCTGGTTGAGGGCCAGGACGATGGTCCCCATTGCGGTACCGATGTTCCTGAGTTTGTCTCTGAACCCCATGTACCGTTCCTCCTGCTGTGCCTGGATCTCCTGGAACCTGGCCAGTACCGTCGCCATCGTCTCCTGGGAGTGGTGGTATGCTCCCATGATGGTGGTGAGGGCCTCTTGGAGAGTGGGTTCCCTGGGCCGGGCAACCCCCTCTCGCACAGCACCCCTCCCAGTTCCCCTGTTTCCCCGGGCCTCTGTCCCCTGGACGGTGTGCCCACTACCACTGCCCCCAGGTCCCTGTTGTTGTTGGGGTGGTGGGTCAGCCTGGGTGCCCTGTAGTGGCGGACACACCGCTGATTGACGCGTCCTGGTGACAGAGGCATGGGCCCGCTGGGTGGGAGCTGTGCTGGTATTCCCAGAGGGGGTTGGGTCTGCAGTGGCCTGTGTCTGTGTGTGGGGAACCGACTGTCCAGAGGTCCCCGATGGTCCGGGCTGGTCATCAGGTTCTAGGTCGACAGAGCTGCTGTCCTCGCTGGGGGCCTGTTCTGGGGGTGGGATGGACATCTCTGGACCCTCCGTGGCGGTGTGTTGGCGTTCGGGCCCTGCAGGGGTGAAGGAGTATGGTTATTGTTTCTGTGTGTGCCATGTCGTGCATTTTGAGTGCCCTTGTCCCCCAGTGCTGGCATTCCCTTGTGGGAGGTGTTGTGAGGGTTTGGGGGGGTGTATGGGTATGTGCAATGGTCATGCTTTGGTGGTGGCTGTCTATGGTTTGTGTTGGCATTCAGGGGTTGGTGTTGTTTAGGGTGGGTTGTGCTGGTGAGACATTGGCAGGGAGGTTATGTGCTGGGGGGTGATATTGGGGGTGAGGGGGGGGGGGGTTGGCATGCTGGTGGTTGGGGGGGGTGAAGTAGTTGAGATTCGACTTACCAGAGTCCATTCCTCCGTGTACTCCAGCGAGGCCATCAGGATGCAGGATGTTTATCACCTCTTGCTCCCATGCTGTGAATTGGGGTGGGGTGGGTGGGGGTCCGCCGCCAGTCTTCTGCACAGCGATGTTGTGCCTAGAGATCATCGAGCGCACCTTCCCCCGTAGGTCATTCCATCGCTTTCTGATATCTTCCCGATTTCTGGGATGCTGTCCACACGTAGTGTGGGTGATGATGTTGTGTTCCTCTGTGTGTTGGGGTTTTCGATAGCTGTGCTCTCTCTCTCTCTCTCGCCTTCTCTCCGAATTTCTAGTAGTGGGGGTTTGTGGGTGATGTGGGTGTGTGTTTTATAGTTGATTGGATGTGTGGGAGTGGTGTTTGTATGTGTATCAGGTGTGTGTATTTCAAATTGTCCAATGTTGCTGTGTTTTGGAGCTGGGTGTGTATTTTGACCGCGGCGGTGTGTAACGCCAATGGAATACCGCGGTTAAATGACCGCCGCGTGGATTCGTGGGTCGTAATGGCATGGGCGTGTTTGTGTTGGCGTGACGGTGGAGGTTTGGTCATCTCCAGTTTATCGCTGACCGCTGATGAGGCGGCCTTCCGTGGATGTCGGGTTTTTGGCGGTTTGGCAGTTGTGGGTCAGAATGACCGTGGCGGTTTACTGCGGCCGCAGCGGTAGAATGGCGGTCTTCTGACCGGCGGTAAGAGCCTTTTACCGCCGAGGTCAGAATGACCCCCTATGTCTCTCGTTTCTTTGCTTGTGCTTGACACCTCAATGTGTTATGGGTTTGCCTTAGTATTACTAGTATTATCCTGCGTTTCTGTTTTTACCTATTTACATAGTATGGTGCTCTTTTGATTTTCATAGTGAATAGTCATGTGCATGACATATGTATTCGCTCTATTTAGGACACGATCGTGACTGGTATGTCGTTTCAGCAACTAAAAGTCGCATTTCGTGCAGCGATAGAGGTATTGGTGGTTGGGCCAATCCACTTGACAAACATATTTAGGTTTTGGCGCTGAGTACAATTTGTAGATGGTCCTTGTTTATGGTCAGCATTAATTACTGTAGTGTATTTATGTCGTACAAGCGCGTCTCCCGAAAAGTAACTTTGTACTGCTATGTCATTTGGCAGATCTAGAGAAGTAGTGGTAGCTGAAATATTACTAAAAATCTCCCATTTTAGCCTCAAGGAGTCTAGTGATAGCCAATGTACGCTGAAGCGCTATCGCTCTAGATTTAGGGCCATATGTACGAAAGCCTTTTCCCATAGACACAGAATGGGTAAAATCCTTTGGTACATCTGGCCCTTAGTTATTTAGAATTAAAGACTCTGAACTTGCATTTAGCGTGATCTTTTCTCTGCATTTCAAGTGGAGTTCTGAAACTTATCTGGCAATTTTCATGGACTCACAATCGACTGTTAAATGGTGGACTGTAAAAATAGTTTAATGAACCCTCTCAAAGCAGCAATGTTTTAATATTTCATTACTGTGTGTTCACTTGCGTTATAAATAAGAACTTTTTGCATCACTAATTGTACTTCTGCATATTTTAAAACTGATTGATTTTCACACTGGTTGAATAATCAATCAGTGTCCGCGCTAATTAAGCTAGCTAAATCCAAGACTCACGTTCCTCCATACTGAACGAAGTCCATCTTCTGTCCTTTTCTCCAGAAACTGATGTGTAATAGTGACGTATTTCATCGTAATTGTTTGTCATCAAGGAATCCTAACTGTTTTTTAGACAAATATTCGTTGTACCTTTTTGCCATTTTATTTATAATTCTGTTGCAAAGTACACTTTTCTGTACCTTATTGTATTGTATTCAAGGTATGAAAATAATAGTGAGCACAAAACATATGAAGGCTCTTGCAAGAGAACCATGTTCAAATTCCAAGAAGCACAACCCACACTTAGGCCCATATTTATACTTTTTTGCTTCATTTTTTGACACAAAAGCAGCGCAAACGTACAAAATACAATTATATTTTGTAAGTTTTCACCGCTTTCGCATAAAAAAATGACGCAAACGCTTCGCAAATAAATAAAGTATATACATGGACCTTAATGCTGATGGTCCAATACGATAGTTGAATTTGAGAGGTTTTCGATGTAAAATACACTCAATAAAATGTTTTATAAACAAAGTAGAAAACTAAATATGTTACCTCGAAGGATTGAGCAACTATGGGATTAAACTGTTAGTTGTGGAGATTCTATTCTGATATAAAACATGATTGGCAAAGCAGCATGCTAGACATTTCTTTGTTTGATGCTAGTGCTTAACTGGTAAAACCATAGTTGGGGGAACCCTTGTGAATCTCAACATAGGGATAATGCGCTGATAAAAAGCGGCTGCTACTTAGGAATTTGTTCACAATAGCCTTTCCATTAAAAGTAGGTGGGTGTGCTTTATATGGTTGGAACCAGTAAATAATAACAACTCCCTTTCAAAATAGTTCCAAAGCAAGCCTTGCTCAGTCATGAAAACAAGCTTAGAATGAAAGTATAATTCAAGCATTTACTTAAAAGTCTGTTTGCTGATTACCTCTGCATTGCAAGTCGATCATTATACAGTGCAGATATGAGGCACAAAATTTAATGTGTGATGATTGTACTTTGAATGTTATTTTCAGTTGTAAATTTTACCTATAGTTTACCACAGGTAGTTCTCTAAAACCGGGGTGTTTATCTACTTACTGTAAAGTATAGGGAACGTTACATTTTTTTATTAAGCTTCAAACATATAAGTAAATATATTTCATGTAACTATAAAATCATTTTATATGTTAATTTGAAATATGGCTCAAAATAAAAAAATGCTACAGCAATATCATCTTAATTTTGAATTAAGTATTTAGTTAATTGAAGAACATTGAATTAAATTAAGATTATTTTTAAATGATTTATTTTAAAATATCACACCTAATGCAAGAACTATATGTGTAATTTATTATGTATTAATCATTATTAAACATGATTTATAAAATCAATTACGAGAAATTGTATGATATTTTAATATTAATCAATGGTACACATTAACAAAAGGTTAATAAACTAAGTTAAAATTAAGCATATGTTGCATATTTAGATATATTTATTATAAAATGAAATATATGTATATGTCTTGCTATTTTAAATATTTTCAGTAATTTATCATTTTTCGAAAGGAGTTTTATTTTGAGTCCCTACCTCAATTATTTTCTATTGGAGGATGTTGCAGTGTCAGTGGTTGGATATGTATAGTGCTGGACTTAAGGCTGCTCGTTATGAGCTGTAGTAACTTAAAAAACCCACATATTGGGGCCACTCATCTTTAATGGGGTGGAAGCAAGAAACTCTACACTTTTGTAGTAACTTTAAACGTGTTAATTGTGATTAGCAAAAACCAGCAAAGTTACTCAACAGTGTAAGACTAAACCTATAGATTTAATCATGTGTACATTTTTACCTTTATGAATAGCTCCCAAAATGTTCACAATAAATCATGTGTGAATGTTAGTGCCTCATTTTTTGGTACAAAAATTGAGAAACAATTCCAAAATATTATTTTCCTCAAACCTAAGGGCTTGGTGACAGCTGAGATAGGTTTAATCTTGCATTTTCTCTCTATCCATCTTCTTTAATATAGTCACTATATTGGAGCAGAATCGATAATGTAAATCCTCACATTTTTATGGAAAACAACTACCACCAAAAACTCCAACGCCACCAACAAAATTCAGTGACTGCGTTCCGATGCCTTTATCATGGATCCATAATTTTATAATGTCTCCTGTAAACATATGTCTCTACACTACAGAATCCCTGCTTTGCTGAAGGCTTAATCTCCTACTTAATGTTACCCCTGCTCTACAAGCGTCAGGTGTGAAAATGGGTCAGCACTATCAATTTTTCCACAGCTATTAGTGGGTGGGTAATTGCGCTTAGTCTCCATCCGGCTGTTAAATACAGCCAGGTGGAGTGTTTCTAAGTGCTCATTTCAGTTTGGCCGGCCTCGGACACCTGACCAAACTGACATGCACACTTACAAGTCCACATACCTCTTCTCTTCTACTAGATGTAGAGGAGGCTGGCCCGCCCTACGAAGGCAGAAAATGAAGGGATAATAAAATATTTTTATTATCCCTTTATTAGTCTGCTTTACGTCAGTGGGGTGAAACACCTTCACCATAGTGGAAGGGCCGCCCCTGGAAACATGCCCTGTTAATGTTTTTGGACATGAATTCTGCATATTCTCCTGAATATCATTTTTGTCATATGATGGATTAGTACAACCATTGCATCAAAATATAATCTTAGCTGGGCCATGATCGTTGCACAAAAACTACATTTTCAATTAAACCTGAAATGAGCACATCAGGCCATTCATGTATGGGAGTGATCCTTTTTGGATTCATCTCATTTAAAGAGAATGACATCTCCCATTTAGTTGAAAAGTAGCATAAGCAAGATAAGTGAGCCCTCAGTACAGAGGTAGGGCTGATAAAGTAGACAGTATGGCCATGTCATTGCATTCCTCATATCATTTTAAAATGTGACATGACTAATATTGCGAATCTACGGATCTGGAGGGCGCCATGGACATGGGGTTACCCAATACCTGTGGGCAACTATACTTAGAAAAGCATGTTGTCCCAGTTGTTGGATTATGTTAGAAAAATATGGCTTTCACAGGAGAGGAGGAGCTAGGTCCTTCTATCAAAACAATAATGAGGTAATCATCTGCCCATATGATCACTTCTAAATGCAGTTCGTTCAGGTGAACTCAATGTTTCCCAGAAGGTGTCTCAAGTATGTGGATGCCTGTGTCACTAGAAAATCACACCAAGATCAGAAAGTGCAAGGCAAAATGAATATCACTGAAGAAACTTTTCTTTTGACAACATCTTGTATCCCCCTGCGCAATCTTACTCCTATCAACCCCTTGCATTTGTACCATGCAGCTTGATACTATTGTGTACACTTGCCACTGTTGTACAGATAACTATTGCTTTGCAGGTGTGAAAAAAGTATATTATTCCCTTAAATACATATGCTATTTGTGAAAAGTAGAATGACTGTTGCCATTTGTTAAATCGAGTACTTAAGTTGGAAATGTGAAATTGCTAAAATTATATGTGAGATCATGTATTGACAGCTTAATGTGTAGGGCATTATTGTGTTCTGAATGGGTGCATTTTTTCAAACTATCTTAATATTCTAAATAGTAATATAATATTTTACAAAATGGGCCTCAATGACCTTCATTCCACTGCATTCAAGTTCCAAGCCTTCTACCGTTTCCTGTAACGGGCTAATTTGTGAGAGTCATGAGTGCCAATGGGTTACATATTGATTCCAAATGTAGTGCAAGAGTTTGCAAAACCCTGTGACCCAAATAGTAAACTGGAGTGCTGAGCAAGGACAATGCCTTTGTGATTAGTAGGCATCTGCTTATTTCAGGTAAGCCTTTTTTCTGTGAACTTTATGAAATTCAATGAAAATTATGTGAAATCATGCACAATGCACTGGTGGTAGCTCACACACAAAGATAGATGTACGGAGTCACTTTAATGACAAGAAATCTCATAGGATCTGTGTCCTACTCAACAAGTACAATCTGCCAAATTGTGAAAAGGGCAGAGAATCACTCATTCCTATTTCACTCTACCTGTCTATTGCCTACCAGGCCACTCATCTCACTCCAGGTTTATCAATCTTTATTTTGTATACTGTTCAACTGCTTCTGTGTTTTTAATGTTAATTTTTTTAACTGTTCCCTGCCACTGGGTCAGGGCAGGTGAAGGACAGGGCTTCCACTCCTGCAGGTACCAGTTTGGCATTACACCAAATATTAGGTGGTGGTGGAACTTATATTTTATGTTTGACTCTCTCACGCTGAAGCAAGCAAAAGACACATTAATGCCTACATCATGGAAGAGCCCCAGCTCTACTGGGAGCAAGTGAGGCTAGGCTTGCACTGTAGAATATACATTAAATGATCCTAGAGGAGGTAAAACATGGCTTGTCAGATGTGCTAGATGCAGAGGAAGACTTGCTGGGCATCCTAGTGACAGACCCAACTCAAAGTGACACAGTGCAACAGGGATTAGTGGGCACCAATTATGTTGGTTGAGGTAATTTATAATTACTGTCCTATTGTTCATCCAACTATGACTCAGCAAACCAGCCCAAGTACAACTCTTGACTCTCAGGGTAGCAAGGGTGAGCAGTGACATTGAGGTAATGTGGGGAGGGGGGGCAGCACACATCTCAACTGTCAACCAGAAGACAAAATTACTTAATATTTAGCCTAATGTTTATCTTTCATGGGGAAGGAAAGTTTTGTTTTAATATCACAGCAGTGCTTAATAATTCACAATTATATGGGCTCAAGATGCAGGGCTGTAGTAAGCGTCCTTCTAACAGTAGCATGCCACACCCTCTCACACTTTCCCAGTATTCTTGCTCCCTTTTATTATGGTCAAGGTCATGCTAATTCCCCTCCCTAACCCACTACTGGCTCAGTCACCATTAGGCTCAGGTGCATATGGCTCAAAATGTTCTCACTTGGTCAATAAAAACCCAGTTCAATGTCTTTATTGTTCCTTTTGTAAGTAGACTCAAGTAAGTACTACAGGCTTGCCTCTTATCCCCGGTGCAGTCTAAGCTCCTTGTTTTCCCTGTGAGTTGTCAACAGCAGTTCAGATTGTGTGGCAGGGGGAACCATGCTAGTCTTTCATAGCGCATGTTTCATGAAACAATCTCTGAGAAGTGTGTCTGTGAAAGTACTGAAATCCTGTCACAGTGGCCCTCCTGGTTCACTGCAGTCAGGTGCTCAGCAGTTGGAACTGCTTTTGCATGGCTGAGTTGCTGATGGTGACGTTATTGTTTAAAATTGCAAAGATGCTGCCATTTATTCCACATAGGCAGTGGCAGCACCGGTCCCAGGTGCATACCAATTAAAGGCTAACCCAGAGGGAGATAATAGAGAGAGACAAAGGCAAAATCTTTGCATGCCCATTTTGCAACGTGCTGGCAGACTGGCCGAATGGAGGGAAACCAATTTGACCGGTCCTGGCCTAGGGGAGGGTCATTTGAGCCATAGGACATGGCTATGGCAGAGGATTGCCTCAGATATGGGGAAAAGTCTCAACAGGAATTTCCTCTAAATGCAGCAATGTCTCATAAGGTGGGAAAGATGGCAACTTAATTCAAGAAGGGAAGAGAGAGAGAGAACAAGAAGTGGTTGGGACGGAACCAGAACATTACTGTGAAATCCTGGAGCTGTGAGCAGATGGTCCCGGTCAGAACAGCTGTGACCGCAATGGCACAGAAGGTGGCAGCACCAATGAGGGTACCGCCACAGAGGCTTGGAAAGAATAAATCATGTAGTAGGAGGATTCAAGGAAATAGTACAAGGTACTCCCAAAGCCAGGAGTGGGCCACAATGTCTCCTCTGCGCCCAGAACCAGAAAAGCCATGGGGATAACATAGGCCAGTCCTGCATTCAGTGAATGACACACACACACCTAATCTCATGTGTCCTGTGCTGTCAGTGATTCAACATTTTGAGGAGTAACCCACTGTAAATGTGCTGGTAAATAACACACCCTACAGCTTCCTAATTGACATGGGGCAAAAAATAATGTTTAACGGAAGGGATTGTGCCTTTATCCAAAGACTCAGGCATGGTTATGAGGGTTCCCTTCACAAAACCCCTAGAGTTACACATGGGAGGCAGCTGTGTGAATAGACAGCTGCTCCATCACCCCTCATCCATGACTAATCTCCTAGGAAAAGACTTAGGGGCTCATAATGAACCCAGTGGTTCAGACCGCCATGCCGGCAGCAGCAGAAAAGACCTCCACCGGCATAGCGGTCTGAACTGCCATATTATAAACACAGGGAGGGCCGCCACCACCAGCAGGCTACTACCAACAGTCAGGCTGTGGATGCTAATACAAATCATTTTCACGAATACACTAATATTGCACCACCTAATGCATACAGAGCATATGCACTCTTAGAAATACAACTTGCACATTAGGAACATACTAATTGGTTCTGAGGTGCCCTAGAGCATGTACTTGTCCCAAAATGCATTTGACCACTAAGTAAGGAAGGGGCCACTTGTCTAGCCTTAGCTAGTCATACTCCTTATCCTGATTTACATAACTTGACTGCTGCTGAATTTCAACAGTTATGTACTACCCTTCTTCAACTCTACTGATGCCAAGCTCTGTTTGTTGCAAACACTTTGATGGATGCTCCTGAGTAAGGGCAGCGGCAGGTGTACCACAGTTGCCTGCTGTTCCAATAATTATTCATGTGGTTATCAATGTAATTATGGGTAAAGTACCCACAGTTTGTGAAGAAATTCCGTTTAGGATTGCCAAAAGAATAGACCAAATTGAGGCTCTGTTTCTCCTTACGGGACCGCAGGGCAAACATGGAATTTTAACTATGTATTTACCTCATCGGATGATAGCCCAGATAGCATATTGTAATACAAGCGGTACAGTCTTTCCTTCTCCTCAGTTCAAACTCCAATTCAAAAGAAAAAGATTGCGGCCTTAACCCCCAAACATGCCCCAAATCGTAAGAACCCTTCTCCTAATAGGGAAATGGGCCATAACTCTCCTTGAAAGAGCAGCAGGGGTTACTATAGTCCATCGGACCTCCAGGACTTTCTGGCAGCGAAAGCAGCTGATCAATTTGTGACATTTAGACCATGGATAGGGGTGTGGCCCCACCAGGTCAGCTCTATGATTTAGACATCCAAAGTGAGGGTGACATACCACCCACTATTTGTGTAATTTTTGGGAACAATATAATAGCGGAAGTCGATTGTCCCCCAGAGTTTGTCCACTCTTCCCCGCAGGATGAAGTAGTAATCTTTCCTCCTTTCTCTGCCCTCATCGCAGAGGAAATCAAACAAGCTTATGCAGCAAAATGGGCTCTCACTCAAGCCCCAGGATTATACTACAACTATGTAGGCTGGGTAAAGACTCTTGTTCTCACATAATACACTTGAGGTTGAGCCTACAAGTGCAACCACAACATCCCATTAAATGGGATCCTAAAGCATCTGTTAGAGATAGGCTATCCTAGTTGGAGTACAAGGGAGTAATTGAACCCTGTATCTCCCCAATGAACAATCCACTTTTTCCTGCTTTGAAACCGGGTCATCCCAATAAAATAGTCTTAGACTATAGACATTTGAATAGTCACAAACACACTTTTGCAATACAAAATACACACAGTACGGCACCTATTAATAATATTGTCCATAAAAATACAAAACAACTTGGATATTTCCAATATTTTTTTCTGTACAAATCAAGCGCCAGAGAATAGGGACTTAAATGCCTTCTCCGTGCTTGGTTTCCAGCATCACTTTGTACAACTGGCCACGGGGTACAAGAAAAGTCCAGGATGCATTGTTTTATGAGGATGAAATCTACCTAATGGACGAAGAGTTAAATGCACTTAGCCAGAGGAAATTGCATAATTTTGCAGTTTGCTGCCATTGGCTACAAATTCAATATTAGGAAATCTCACAATGCATTTTTAGTATCATATTCTTCAGATATAAACTTACAAATGAAGGCAATGGCCTTGTTCCTCACTTCTTGGTGAAGTATGCACTCCTGCAACCATCTATTACTGTTCAGAAGCTTCAATTGCTTTTGGGTTTCTTTAGTTTAGGCAGAACATACATTCTTGCCTCAGATTAACACATAAAACCATTGTATGAATTCATAGATCCAGATTTTTCCAGTTCAAATTGGACATCTGACCACACTGACATACTCAGATCACTACAATCTGCCTTAGTTGCTACATTTACATACACGTCTCAATACTACAAACCTTGTCACCCTAATAATTACGGGTGACATTGGGTTTACCTACAAATCCTTCAACGAAGGTGACATGGTGCGGATTGCATATAAACCACATTTATATTCCAGTGGAGGACATCAAGAAGAGGTGGATTGACCTCAGGGACAAGGTCCGTTCCCAGGTTTCCAGGCACCAGCTGCAGGCTAAGAAGAGTGGTGGTGGCCCTTTCATTACATCTCTTTCCCTGGAAGGAAAAAGTATTGGCCATCCTGCATCCTGAGAGTGTGACAGGAATACCTGAGGGAGTGGAGTCTGGTAAGTTACAACATGAAAAAATGTCACAAAAATGAAATGTCATGCATACTCACAGATCAGCTTTGCCAACTGTCTTGTTCATGGACCCCACCAACATTCAATGCCCAGGGTGTCTGAGTCTGAACACTGTCAATCCACTTTGTTGGACCCAACTCCACAGCTACTAAGGCTCATTACATGGCATAAGTCGAAATGTTGCCTATAAGTCCTTCAATATCAAAAGATAATAACAGGAGTCAAGGTATGCCTCAATAGGTAAATGTATGCCCAAACCCATATTCAGTATGCATACAGATATTTAATATACAAAATTTGTATAGTGTCTGTAGTACAGAGATTACCTGACTGCAACTCCTAGCAGGCACCTTTTCAGCACCTCCAAACACCAGACCAGTGTTCAGTTGTCCACATACCCCTGTTTGTTAACTCTCAAATTGAAGTGTACTCACCTGGTAGGATACCATGTGTATGCTGCATGTAGTAGAGAGAGTGACATGACTGCAACTCCGAGCAAGCCCTGTTTCTATTACTCGAAACACCAGCACAGTGTCCATTTGGCCCAATACATCTGTTGGCAAACTAACACTTGAAATGCACTCACCTGGGAGGATACCATTTGTATAGTGTGTGTACTAGAGAGAGTGACTTGACCCACAACTCCGAGGAGGCACTGTTCCAGCAACTCCAAACAACAGACAAGTGGTCACTTATACAAATACCCCTTTTTATCTCTCAAATAGAAGATTGTTCATCTGGGAGGATACCATGTGTATAGTGTGTGAGGTAGAGAGAGTGACATGACTGCAACTCCCAGCAGGCCCTGTTTCTATTGCTGAGAACACAAGCACAGTGTCTACGTGGTCCAATACACCTGTTAGTGAACTAACACATAAACTGTACCCACCTGGGAGGATATCATGTGTATAGTGTGTGCACTAGGGAGAGTGACCTGACTGCAACTGCCAAGAGGCCCCATTTTACTAACGCCAAACACCAGACCAGTGGTCACTTGTCCAAAGACCTCTGTTTGGCAACTTACCATTGACGTTTACTCACCTGGGGGACACTAGTTCTCAAGTGTGTGTAATAGAGGTAATAACTTGACTGCAACTCCAGGAGGTACTATTTTACTAACTCCAAACACCAGACCATTGGTCACTTGCCTCAATACATCTATTAGTGGACTCTCAAATGAAGTTTACTCACCTGGGGAGAGAACATCTGTCAAGTGTGTGTACTAGAGAGAGTTACCTGACTGCAACTCCCAGGAGGCACTGTTTCACTAAGTCCAAACACCAGCCCAGTGCTCACTTGCCGTAATATATCTGTTAGTGAATTCCCAATGAAGTTTACTCACATGGGGGGGAAAGCATTTGTTAAGTGTGTGTACTTGAGAGAGTTACCTGACTGCAACTCCTAGGAGGCCCTGTTTCAGTAACTCCAAACACCAGACCTCTCAGTTATAGTGTACTCACCTGGGATAATGCTATTGGCCAAGTGTGGGAAGTAGAGGGAGTGACATGACTGCAAAGCCCAATGGGCCCTGTAACTCTAGCTCCAAACACCAGAACAGTGGCCACTTGTCAAAATACCCTTGTTTGTCAATTATCAAATGAAGTATACTCACCTGGGACTGATCAAGCATTGATCACAACCAAATCACAGAAGTATCTGTCAATATAGCTCCATCTTGACTTGCTAACCCAAGATGAATTTTTGGAGGACATGTGTTAGAAATGTGGTTTCAGTTTGCACTCTGTCCAAGCAGGGACCATCACTGCAGTCAGGACAATGGAGATACACACTTGGATAACCCCTGCTCACCCCTTGGTAGCTTGGCACAAGTAATCAGGCTTATCCCAAAGGCAATGTGTAAAGTATTTGTACCAACACACACAGTAATACAGTGAAAACACTACAAAATGGACACCACACAGGCACTATTTCTCTAAATCAAACAAGACTAAAATGACAAAAATCCAACATATACAAGTCAAGATATGATTTTTTAAAATAATAAGAGTATTACTTCATAGAAAACAATAGAAACTTTGTTCTTACACAAAGTACCTGGTTTGCGTCAAAAATAAAGCTGCACGGGCAAGCGTGCGTCGGAAAAATCAATATTGCGTCAATTCCTTACTTGTGAGTGAATACATACGTCATTTCTTCTCTGGTCGGGTAGGCGATGCATCATTTGTCTCCCCCGCAAGAGCGTGATGTGCGGATTTCCAGATAGGGCAACTCGGATCCTCGAAGGTTGATGATAACTTTGGCACCCAGTGAAGATGCATGAGAAATCCTGGCTGCACAGTGATAGAAATACCTGTGTGTGGGGTTTGCGTTGTTTTCATCAGCCGCAAATGTGTGTTTGTGTCATTTCTTCAGCTGTGATGCAGGTGATGCAGTGATTTCCCAGCCACGATGCAGGTAGTGCATCAAAAGTTTCCCTGCATGGCTTCCTGTGTGTGGATTTCAGTTCTTGTTCTACCAGCTTAACCTTTCAGGGGCCCAGGGACTGGATATGGCACCACTTGGCAGGACAGGAGTCTCAGCAGAGAGTCCAGTTGCTGGCAGAGGAAGTCTTTGATGGTCCTGAGACTTCAAAACAGGAGGTAAGCTGAGTTCAAGCCCTTGGAGATTCTTCACAAGCAGGGATATACCACAAAGTCCAGTCTTTGTCCTCTTTGAGGCAGAAGCAGCACCTGTAGGCCAACCCAGCAAAGCACACTCACAGGCAAAGAGGCAGAACTGCTCCTCCAACTCTTCAGCTCTTCTCCAGGCAGAGGTTCCTCTTGGTTCCAGAAGTAATCTAACATTCTGGGGTTTTGGGTCCACTACTTATACCTCTTTCTGCCTTTGAAGTAGGCAAACTTCAAAGGAAAGTCTCTGTTGTTCACAAGATCCTGCCTTGCCCAGTCCTGGCTCCTGACTCACACCAGGGGGTTGGAGACTGCATTGTGTGAGGGCAGGCACAGCCCATTCATGTGTAAGTGACCACTCCCCCCTCCAATCTAGCCCAGATGGCCCATCAGGATATGCAGGCTACACCCCAACTCCCTTTGGGTCACTGTCTAGAGGGGATTCACAAACAGCACAACTGTCAGTTTAACTTAGACAGGGAATACACAAGCAGGCAGAGTAACATAATGGTTTAAGCAAGAAAAGGTCTACTTTCTAAAAGTGGCATTTTCAAACTGACAATTTAACAAACAACTTTACCAAAATATGTATTTTTAAATTGTGAGTTCAGAGACCCCAAACTCCATATATATATATATATCTGCTCAACCTCCATGTTAACCCATGAGAGAGATAGGCCTTGCACCAGTGAAAACCGAATTTGGCAGTATTTTACTGTTAAGACATGTAAAACACATCAGTACATGTACTACCTTTAACATACACTGCACCCTGCCCATGCGGCTACCTAGGGCCTACCTTAGGGGTGCCTTACGTGTGTAAAAAGGAAAGGTTCAGGCATGGCAAGTGGGTACACTTGCCAGGTCGGATTGGCAGTTTAAAACTACACACACAGACACTGCAGTGGCAGGTCTGAGCCGCGTTTATAGGGCTACTCATGTGTGTGGCAAACCAGTGTTGCAGGCCTAATAGTAGCATTTGATTTACAGGCCCTGGGCACCTCTATTGAACTGTACCAGGGACTTACTAGTAAATCAAATGTGCCAAACATGGAAAAGCCAATTGCACATACAATTTACACAGGGAGCACTTGTACTTTAGCACTGCCCACCAGTGGTAAAGTGCCCATAGTAACAAAACCAGCAAAACAGAGTCCAGCACACAGTCAAAACATGGGAAGCAGAGGCAAAAAAGACAGGTGAGACCACACCAAGGATGCCAGGTGTAACACGAGGAATGACACCTTAACCACTGAATATAACAAGTATTCATAAGGCCTCAAGATGCATCACTATATTGGTATTGGAAGTAGGCATTCACACAGCACTAGACACTTGATGATTCCAGTTACATATACAATACAGCCCTGGGTCTGTGTGCATCACACTCAACTGGGCCTGCACATGGTCAAAGTCACTGTTTTTCCTGCACTGGTGGCAAGACAGCATTTTCATAATGATCTGCACATTTCAGCAGCAGCTTGACTGAAAATGAATTGGCATGCTTCATGGCAATATAACCAATACCATGGTTACTTGCCACAATAGGATTGACTGCAATTTAACTTTGTACAAGGTCTCTGCTTACTGTAACTCAAAACCATTGACAGTAGATGTCACAATACAACCAGTACATCAACAGGTTGAGCTGCCACTGGACACACAGAGGCCACAAAACAGACTGCTACTATCCCCCGGATGACTCCCTCAGTAAAGAAGACACTCCTTGATGTCTGGACATGGAGGACGGTTCTTGCCCTTCTGGGCAACCTGGTCAGGTTGCAACAATGAGTCTCACTGTGGCCATAATATCACCTCCCAGCCCTGTTGCCTCAACATCACAGGCAGCCATTCGCCCCCCAACCTGTTTACCGAGCACAGTGCTTACCACCTCAATGCACCCAGTCCTGGATCTTGAGTTGCAGTGCAACTCTTCCAACATTGACGGTTCAGGACCAAGTTGGAGAGGGAACTCAGTGGTAGGTCACAGGTCCGAGGAGGTAGGGTGCTTAGGAGGGATTTATGGGCCAGTGGGGTGAGGCCACTAGGGCTGATCTTCACCAGGATACCATCAGCCACATCTTGGGGGACTTTATGGAATCCCAAGGCATAATGGGCCAGGTCTTGACTGAATTCCGGGAAATCAAGCAGCAGCAGAGGGACATTCACAGAGACATGAGGGAAAAGATGGAGGCCCACAATACCAACATGGCCTCCCTAACATGGGTGCTAAGGGACATTCACACCACCCTGAACAGGACTTTCCAGCAACAGCCTACCCCTTCGTTTGGCTCATCGACACCAGGCACATCAACATCGGTGCAGCCACTGGTAGGGAGGCCTTGCCAGAGGAAAAACCAGCCCCTGACACACCTACCTCTGTAGCAGCAGATTACCCCCAATGCAAGCGGGGATGTCCAGCAAAGTATCCGGGAGGTGCAGAAGGCAAGACATCCACCACTGCCAACAAGTGGCCTAGTTCTTAAGGACCTCCTCTCTATGCCACACATTCACTCTGTTGACTGGTCCTCAACCACCTACCAGTTCCAATAGGAGGAGTACTCTGGTCTTTGGACTCCCAATGGTGTGGCATCTACTCAATGTTTCATTCCCCACGATTGATCCCTTTCACTTTACATTTTTGTTTCTTTCTGTCCAAAAATGTATATCTGTATTACCATTGTAATGAATTCACCTATCAGAAACTCATTGCTTGCCTAATGTTCACTTTTTGCTATGTAGAGATGTAAGGCCATGTGAACCATACAATGAAGACACAAGCTACTTGTGCAATCAGAGATATGTTACAGATACACAGTTTCAAGCTATGGATTACACACCTTACACACCAACACATAAGCACCAGTGTCTAGTCAAACTACATTTCTTTCCCAACGTATAGCACATAGGCTGTCAATATGTCTAGACTCCTGGGAACTAGAATATGTGACTCATACTGAGTCAAAGTACTTATTTGAATGTACACATCCCCAGGCCACAGAATGAAGGGATTTGTCAAACATTGTCCTGTAGAATAGGTAAACTTGAAGTGGTTGATGTCATCAGCTTAAGCCTTATCACAAACCACACCAAAGTAATCCAACATTACATATTCCAAGGAACTGACAGATGGCAGAACTGATTACAAGTCCAACATAATCCAATTCCCATGCATCTGATAGTATGACACAAACATATGTCAGTGTTGTGGCACAGGCATTGTGGCTTGCAATGATAAAACACATCTACAACTCTGGAAAGGTCACACTTAAAGGGTGTTAGCCAATATGAAGAGAAAATGACTTGATCAAAAGCTAGGATCACATATTGTCATACCACATGATGGCACAAATTATGCATCAGGCCCACCATAAGACACAAAACAAGTGCAATGTGCACATCTGTACCTCCACCCAAACACTGTGCCAACTGTCTTGGTACACTTCTCATGCATACAAACTCTGTGGCCTACATTACCTGGAACAGTCCATGCCCACTTTGTGTGTCAGAACAGCATTAGATACTTGCCGATGTCACCACTCTGAAATGCCCACATGACGATGCTATGGTGAAGGTGCCTGTACAAGGAACAAAACAAGGAGTATAGGCTTGAAATCATACCGATTGCACAAGCCACATAGCAAGGAAATGAAAAATAAAGTACATTGGAAGGAAACTGACACAAACAAAGCAACATCATCAAGGTGGGGATGTGTCAAAAGCTATCTCATCAAGCCAGTCTTTGGCTGGCTATTGCAGAGTATTAGTTCCTATCTGTTTCAGAAACATTCATCTCCACACATTCCCAGAACTACGATTCATCGTACAGGCACAGTCATGCCATCACATGACATACTTTCACTCATGAAAAGTAGCTGTTGATGAGATCTTCCTGCAAGTCAGCTGCTTCCTCTTTACCACTCTTATCCTCAGTTGGCATTTCAGGATTCTCACCCGGTGGCACTGCAGGCCCCCCTCCTCTGGGATGTATGGGAAATTCCTCTGCAGGTCAATGTTGTGGAGTGTGCAGCATGCCACAGTGATCTAACAAACTTTCCCAAATGAATAGAGATGGGCTCCACCAGTCCAGTCCAGACAGAGGAATCTGGACTTCAGGAGCCCAAAAGCCCACTTTTTGACTGTTGTGTTTCTCCATGGGCCTCATTGAAGCAGACTTCCCCTGTCATAGTTGTATTCATCAGTGGTGTCAACAACCAAGGACAGTTTGAATTTGCTGAGTCACCTGTAAAGGAATGGGACATAAGTGCAAAAATGATTCCCTCACTTCATGATTGCAGCACCTGATATTGCACACACATAGTCAGGACAGACGTGACATACCAGCCAGCCAGACCCTCTCTGGGTACAGCTGTGACATCAGCTATGGTATGGAGCTATTCCGCATTATGAAGGAAACTTGGGGTGAACCCGGATAATGGCACAGACATGTGAGATGTAGAGATCCAGCAAACAGACAACTTGCATGTTGATGGAATGGAAGTTCTTTCTGTTGAGATAGACTTGTTCAGTGGCCCGCGGTGGCACCAAGCCAACATGTATGCCATCAATGGCCTCACCACATATGGGAGGTGGGCAAAAGTATAAAAGTCAGTCTTCCCAACATACATGATCCATGAGAACAATATCATGTGACAAAGCAATTCTGACTGGACACCCAGTATACTTCACAGTTGGGAACCACACAAGGGTCATAAGTGACACCCATGGTTTTCAAGACATGTGTCCACAACATTGGATTTTGACGAAACTCAAGGTTGTGCTACACAATTGCCCTTCGCAATGTGACTGTACATTCCAACTGCCTTAAAGACCATTGGGGGTGGAGGGCCGTGCACTGCTGTTAAATGCCATCTGTGCCCTGCAACAAACTACAATTGGGGTTGAGTAGAAGGACCTACATGACGAAATAGAATAAGGATATTTGTGATGCAACTAAACATATAATGTAGGTGTGACACAGTTTATAAAGTCAAATACAGCATTTCAGACTGCCAAAATGGCAGATGCCAGACCCACTCCACTGGACATTAGGAACCGCCTGCGACCGCTGGCGGAAGTCATCAGGGCATTAGGTGGTTGCAACCTCGGCGTATACAGCCATAGGCTATTGGTGCCAGTGGTGGTTGCTTCCCAATGGCTGTGTCTGCCAGCTGTGATGTCCGCATTCCTGGTGGACGTGACCTTCATGTTGTGGAGAATCACTCACTTGAATCCTGACACTGCTGCCAGCAGCACCTCCGTGACTGGAGCTTCTGTGTGCTGACTCCGGGAGCAATCATGCCATGTCCAGCAGGTGATAGGGCTCCTGCCTTTCATCCAGAGTAGCTGGAGAGGCTAGGTGATGAGGTCCTACCCATGTATGGCCAGATTTATGGCTCACCAGAGGAGCAGGTAAGAGTCTCATAGGCACAATTGATACAGTTCAACACCATACTTTACCTCCTCTTAGGCCACAATGTGACCCTGTGTGCCAGTTAGACTTCTTGTATGCCTGCTGTTGCAGTCTGTGTGGCATCAACGGTATGTACATTGTACAGGTATTTGTGTCCAGTAGCATATGCATATGTTAAGCTCAGTCACATTGTGCTGTGTGGGGTGTTTTTGGGTCCTAGATCCTCCTTGTGTTGGATGCACATAACTAAGTAAAGATACTTTACTGCCATCCATTGACACCTTTTACTTTACAATGTTTATATATGTTAGACAACATGTATGTGTGTGACAGCATGAGTTGTGTAGGTATTTTGTATGAGTCTTTTAAGAAATGTGTATAGTACCACATATCTTTCACCCCACATCTGTCCTTGCCAAACTGTAGTTTGGAAGGCATATCTTGACTCAGTCTACCCTTCAGTTTGCCACACACACAACAGGCCAAATTGCTGATGGCCACAGGATATACTGTCATGCATTGAAGTGGTGGAAATGGAGTGTCATGTAGGTTCTATATGCTCAGCCAGCAGAGACCAGGACCTGCAAATGTATCTCCCAGTATGGGACATAGACTAGGCTGTGGTAGAGTCACTGTGGCTTTGCAACAGTGGCACTGTGCCCAATCCCTGTATACCAGCAGATCCTGTTGTGGGGCCAATATGAGGCTCTAGTGGCAAGGCGTGCCCTGAATGCCTCAATCCATTGACTAGATTAGGAATGGGCACTGAGAGTAATCCATGAACTAGCCCATATATGCATTTAGCATCATTGCCAATGTGTGTCTGTGACTCATAACAGGTCTCTTACTCCCACTGCTCTGTTGACACCTTCACAGAAGTCATATTTGTACTGTACAGGCTAATTGCACTGATGACAGTCGCACAGTGCAGACAATGTGTTGATTCCTGGGAGAAATGACGTGTGACTCAGAAGGTTGAACATATAGCAGAAATTGTACAATGCATACCTTCGTATGTTGGATGCCATCTGTGTGGGATGGACACATATGTCCATAGGAGTGTTCTGTGGTACAGGTATATACAATAGGACCCAGCCCATGAATTGGTATAAGTCTGTATTTGGTAAGCCGTATGTCCATACATGCACAAGGAATACACTTTCTGTACCCACCATGCCAGCCCCTTTACTGTCACTGAAGTGTAAGAATGATGTCTGTACTATGGCAGTTGCCTGTAAGGACTGTATGCATTGAGTGACTGCTGCAGAGTGTGAATGTGTTGGTTCAGTTAGGTCTCAGGAGTTTACCCTTCAGAAGCCAAATATGTGTGCAGTGTTTCATTGTGGCTCACATCACAGTATGTCTTGCAGGAGCATGGGCTATCTGATGTCAGTAGGCTTGCTTAGTCACCAGAGGCCATGAGCAGGGTAGTGGGTTAGTCTGCAGATGGATAAGAAAGTATTTAGTCATGTCCCTGTACTCATTGCCTTGTGTGCTTTAAACTTGTGGTGTGTTGTCTAATTGAAAATTTCTAGCTTGTTTTTTCTGACATGTGTATGACTCAACCATTTTTGTGAAAACTTGTGACTGTAATCTCTTGATTTGCCTTTTGCATCTATGCAGGGCATTAACCATCAGAAGAAAGAGATATGGAGAGCCATCACCCTCAAGATGTGGACCCTTGTGGTCCACAGCCTGCAGAGCACCCACTGTCACAAAAGGTGGGAGGACCTGAGACACTGGGCCCGTAAGATCATAGAGGTCAAAATGGGGCTGTCATCCCAACATGGGTGGGACACGTTGGACCATGTCTTCCCTGATGCCACTCATCCTGGTGGTGGCGTACCCAGACCTTGATAGTCATTTGAAGGAAACACAGCAGCCACAAGGGGGGTAAGTATAGGGCATAATCCTGTCTGTCATTTTGCCATGTTAATGTTTTAAGTTCTGACATCTCCCCCTGATGATTAGGGATGTGCCATGTGTGACACAGTAGAAGAGTGACTGCTTGTGTAGTTATGTAATGTGATGCATACAGTTGTGCCTTGCCTATTGGCCCAGGGACCTAGGGCACAATTGTGTACAGTCCACAAACAATTTAGGACAGAACACGGTTTGGTGTTGTGGTGGTTGTAAATTCTATGCAATAGACCTCTACTCCTCAGTGTTACAGGCCAAAGTAAAGAAAGTGATGGATCACTGTCCTCAGCCATGTGTTTGGATAAATTAGTATATTATCAACTGCCACCCAGAGGCTACTTGACTTCAGCTTGTGACGCGGCTGGTGCCACACTACTGTCTGAAATGCAAGTGACAGAGCATACAGTTATTTATTGGTACAGCCACAGAGCAATACTTTCCCTTGGTAAGTGGGGAATGTCCATGGAGATGATTTGTGTGCTATCACTGTTGCCAACATTCCTTCTGCCTACATGTTAGCATGTGTCCCTTTCTCTTTTACCAAAGGTGTACACTGTTGTCTCATGCACTGTTTAACCGTGTTCATAGGATTCTTCCACATATATGTGCATACCAACCTGTGTTTGGAATAGGACATTTGCAATGGGAGTACATTTTATGTGGTGCCTGTTAGGCCTGACAGCCTTAGGATGGTCATCCCCCAACTTTTTGCCTGCCTCCCTCTACTATCCTGACACTGATTTTGCTGGTTTTAGGACTCTGCACACTTTACCACTGCTAACCAGTGCTAAAGTGCATATGCTCTCTCCCTTAAACATGGTAACATTGGTTCGTTCCCAATTGGCATGGTTGATTTACTTGTAAGTCCCTAGTAAAGTGCACTTCATGTGCCCAGGGCCTGTTAATTGAATGTTGCTAGTAGGCCTGCAGCACTGGTTGTGCCACCCACATTAGTATTCCTTTAACCATGTCTCAGGCCTGCCATTGCAAGGCCTGAGTGTGCAGTTTCACTGCCACTTCAACTTGCCATTTAAAAGTACTTGCTAAGTCTTAAACTCCCCTTTTTCCTTTTTCTACACATATGTCACCCCTAAGGTAGACACTAGGTAACCCGCGGGGCAGGGTACTATATAAGTAAAAGGCAGGACATGCACTTGTGTGTTTTATATGTCCTGGTAGTGGAAAACTCCTAAAATAGTTTTCCACTACTGTGAGGCCTGCTGCTTTCATTGGCTAACATTGAGATTACCCTCATATACTGTTTGAGAGGTAGATTTGGATCGGAAAAGCGTAATCAGATCATATTTAGTATGGCCAGAATTGTAATAGAAAATCCCGCTCATTGGTGAGGTTGAATTTTATATTTCTGTTTTAGAAATCCCACTTTTCGAAAGTGAGCCTTTCTCTTCACTTAAAATCCTCCTGTGTCTTATAGCCTGTCTCCAATCAATGTCTGGGCTAGGCTGGTTAACAGCTCTCTTGTGTATTTCACTCAGACAACCACAAGCACAGGACACTCAGGCCCTCATTATGACCCTGGCAGTGAGTGGTAAAGTGGCAGTAATACTGGCAACAGGCTGGCGGAAGGTACTGCCAAATCATGACCATGGTGGAGATAACTCCCATAGACAGCCAATGTACCACACCAACCACCAGGGAGGAAAAGCAGTCACCACAGCGGTAGCCGGCCACAGCCAGGAGGGACACAAAGTACCACCCACCATATTAAAACACTGCAAACCTCCAACCTTTCCGGGGCGTTACCAACAACAACAAAAGCCTGGTGGAAAAAGAGCTGAGAAGTAAAAGACTCACCACTGGAGACCCAGGGAAGAACTACACCGCCATCGAACCCGAACCGCAAGTCTTCCTGATGATCTTCTAAGTAATCCTTAACCTGGAACACCAACGATGATGAAGAGGACGATGGTGAGTACAGGCACCTAGTGCACAAGGGAGGGAGGGAGGAAAACGACAGTGACACACACACCATACACACAACCAGCACACCCGTAAACCAATGGCACATGGCACACAGCATAAAAAGACACTGACCAGATTGCTAAAGTACTGACAATGCATTAGCAGAGCAAAACCCACCACATGAACCAAATAAATTTACAGATGTTCATAAAGGGCCAATGCCCAGTCCAGATTCATAAGGGCACACAAGGCCACAGGGCAAAGTCCAGGGCCCAACCTGTATCCTGACACATCCAGAGAGAACACTGCAGGGGCTTCATTTTTCAAGTGGGAAGGCACTTTAGGGGGGTGGGGGGACCTCAGCCGAATGGAGGATCTTCCCCACTGGTTCTAGAGGGGGCAACATGCCCATTGTTCTGTCCTGGGGAGTGCAAGGCCACAGTCTCTTAGATGGGTGACTTGCCCACGTATCCAGTGTGGTGGTAGATTGAGGAGCCTCCTGGGAAGCCTCTGCACTGTCTGATGGCTGCACTGTGGTTGCGGATGGCGGAGCCTCCTGGGCAGCCTCTGCACTGTCTGATGGCTGCACTGTGGTGGCGGATGGAGGAGCCTCCTGGGCAGCCTCTGCACTGTCTGATGGCTGCCCTGTGGTGGTGGATGGTGGAGCCTCCTGGGCAGTCTCTGCACTTTCTAATGGCTTCACTTCCTCAGCAGGTGGTGGGGGCCCCTTGACAGCTGGTGGTGGTGGAGGTGTCAGACTGACAGCCTCCACTGGTGTAGAGTGCTTCGTCTCTTCCAGTACATGGGGCGTGGACCCCATACCCTTCCTGGCAGGGGTGGATGGGCTCTTCCCCTCTCTGCCGGGTGGTGCAGGCTCCTCCCCCTTCTTTCTGGGTGTTGCTGGCTCCTTCCCCTTCTTTCCAGGTGGTGCTGGCTTCTTCCCCTTCTTTCCAGGTGGAGCAGTCTCCTTCCCCTTCTTTTCAGGTGGTGCACGCTCCTTCTTCTTCTTTCCTGGTGGTGCAGGCTCCTACCCCTTCTTTTATGGAGGTATGGTATCCTTACCACCATGAGTAGGTGGTGCTACCACTGTCCCCGTGGACTGTTTGGCTGAGGTGCTGGGCTGTGTCCTTGGTGCCCTGCCCATACAGCAGGAAGGGGGGAAAGGGGAGGGAAGAGGTAAAATAGGGAAAGGTAAAGCTTTTTAGGGATCGTGGGGTGGGAGGAGGGAGGAGTAATGGGAGTGGGGGATGAGGGGGTGGTTGTTGGAGGTATATTTCTGCTGGACTTTGGTGCATGTGCAGTTTGCTGATGTGAGGTGGATGGCTGTTGGGTGTGTGAGTGCCTGTGCTTGTGTACTTTAGGAGGGAGGGACAGACAGGGTTGGAGAGGACAGAGCAGGCGCGTACATGGCTGTTGTGGAGGTGTCTGCCAGTGAGGTGTGTGTTCTGCTTGGTGTGGTGATGCTGGTAGTGGGTGTGGATGTAGTGCATGCAGTTGTGAGTGTGGATGTGATTGGGAGAGAGGTGGTGAAGGAGAAGGAGGGGGAGACAGTGGAGGCAGTGGATGTTGTAGTGTCTGCGACTGTATGGTGTTTGTGTGAGTGCTTGTGGAATTAAATGTGGTGCTTGTGTTTGTCTGTGCCACTTTTGGGTGTTGTCTTGTGTGAATGCCTGTATGTGTGCCTGGGATGGGTTGGGGTTGATGAGAATGGGACTGGGAAGTGGTAGTTGGAGGGGGGACAGTAGAAACACGGACAATGGCTGCCAGAGCCTGAATTGATCTCTGTTGGGCCGCCAGTCCATTGTGAATGCCCTCCAGGAATGCATTGCATTGCTGCATCTGGGATGCCAGCCACTGGATTGCATGCACAATGGTTGATTGTCCTACAGAGATGAATCTCAGGAGGTCAATAGCCCCCTCACTCAGAGCAGCAGGGCTTACTGGGGCAGGGCCTGAGGTGCCTGGGGCGAAGGAGATGCCCATCCTCCTGGGTGAGCAGACACAGGCAACTCGCTGAGGGGCTACTGGGAGGGCGGTGCTGGTACAGGGGTGGTGGCTGTACCTGCAGCTGGGGTGTTCACCGAGGTGTCTGCCCCCACCAGGGAGCTCCCATCAGAGGAGGTATCAGAGTCTGTGTTGTCTCCTCCAGTCTCTGATGTGGTGCTCACCTCACCCTCCGTCCTACTGGTTCCCTCAGCGTAGGTGGACTCTGCCTCCAGGGTCCTGTGTGATGCAGCTCCCTCTGTCGCCGGTGCCCCTGCTCCTCCGCCATATGATGCTAATGCACACAAGGACAGGATAACAAAATAAGAGGGGGGAAGACAAAGGATACACTTGGTCAATGATTGCACCAACACCACCATTGACGTGCACATCACCGTCACACACAGGGAACAGGCTTAAGCACTATGCAGTGCACTACCAATGATAAGGCTAGTCACTAAGGCAAGATGAGGACCACACACCGCCAACTGCAGCACACCTGGGAACCACAATGCCCTGCCTGAAATGGACTCCTAACAAGCTAGGTTACCTGTATTTGCCATGCAACCATTACCCTTCAATTGACCCACACTGCAATGTCTGGCCTGGCTTTAGGGGCACCTACTAACACACATCCACCACCCGGATACCACTCCACCAGTCAAAATACGTAATGATAACCACTGCCCTCACTCCCTTGTGGCTGCCATGATTCCCTCAAGCACCCATCCATCTCTGGGTAGGCCACCCTCAGAATGCAGACCTTCAGGGAGTCAGGGTCCGATGGACACCCCTTCATTGTTGGGAGGCTAACCCCAGCTGGGCCTCCGCAGTCCTCTGTGCCCAGCGTCTCAGGTCCTCCCACCGTTTCTGACAGTGGGTGCTGTGCCTGCGATTGACCCCGAGGGTCTGCACGTCCTTGGAGATGGCACGCCATAATCCCTTTATTTAATGGGCGCTGACCTGCAGAGGTAATACAGACAGGAAAACTCCATTAAACAAACATTCCAGCCTGTCACACACATGGCCCACCATAGCTGATTCCATCACCATTGGCACACACATAGGCCAGCTCACAACATGCACCCCGCTGTTAGAAATGGGGTCTTTGGTTGACAGTCAGGTTACCCCCTGTTCAAGCAAGGACCCTCACTCTAGTCAGGGTAAAAGAGAATCACCCTCAGCTAACCCCTGCTTACCCCCTTGGTAGCTTGGCAGAGCAGTAGGCTTAACTTCAGAGTGCTAGGTGTAAAGTATTTGTACTAACACACACAGTAACTTAATGAAAACACTACAAAATGACACAACACCAGTTTAGAATAAAAGGAAATATTTATCTAAACAAAACAAGACCGGAATGACAAACATCCGACATACACAAGTCAAGTTATGAATTTTTAAAGATTAAACTCAAAAATAGCACTTAGAAACACAAAATGCTTCGATGAGGTGTTAACACGGCGTCGTGATGGAGTTGTTCCCAACAAGCAGACACCAGTGTTGCTGGACACGGAGTCTAGTACACCTCCAAGTTCAGTACCTTTGGTGTATAGTGAAAACAAGTCGATGCGTGAAGTCGGGGATCGCAGCGTCTGTGCAAAACGTTGAATCCGTGCACTTTGAGCGGCGTCGGTCACGACGTGGTGTGGCGACTCCCACGGAGTTGTGGACTTCAGCGAGGCTGCAGTGGCGTCAGGCCTGCGAAGGTCGTTGTGTTCCAGCGAAGATCACAGAGTCGCTTGCAGGCGGCATCATTTGATTCAGCAGCGACATCGGTCCGAAGTCGATTTCCTTGGATTTCCACCAGCTTTCCTTTCAAGGGCCCAGGGACTGGATAGGGCACCACTTGTCTGAGCAGGAGTCTCTCCAGAGACTCCAGGTGCTGACAGAGAGAAGTCTTTGCATTCCCTGAGACTTCAAACAACAGGAGGCAAGCTCTAAATCAAGCCCTTGGAGATTTCTTCACAAGATGGAAGGCACACAAAGTCCAGTCTTTGCCCTCTTACTCTGGCAGAAGCAGCAACTGCAGGATAGCTCCACAAAGCACAGTCACAGGCAGGGCAGCACTTCTCCTCAGCTCTTCTCCAGGCAGAGGTTCCTCTTGATGTCCAGAAGTCATCTAAAGTCAGTAGTCTTGGGTGCCCTTCTTATACCCAATTTCTCCTTTGAAGTAGGCCTACTTCAAAGTAAAGTCTCCTTTGAATGTGAAATCCTGCCTTGCCCAGGCCAGGCCCCAGACACTCACCAGGGGGTCGGAGAGTGCATTGTGTGAGGACAGGCACAGCCCTTTCAGGGGTAAGTGACCACTCCTCCCCTCCCTCCTAGCACGGATGGCTCATCAGGAAATGCAGACTACACCTCAGCTCCCTTTGTGCCACTGTCTAGTGTGAGGTGCAACCAGCCCTACTGTCAAACTGACCCAGACAGGGAATCCACAAACAGGCAGAGTCACAGAAATGGTATAAGCAAGAAAATGCTCACTTTCTAAAAGTGGCATTTTCAAACACACAATCTTAAAATCAACTTTACTAAAAGATGTATTCTTAAATTGTGAGCTCAGAGACCCCAAACTCCCTATGTCCATCCGCTCCCAAAGGGAATCTACACTTTTTACAGATTTAAAGGTAGCCCCCATGTTAACCTATGAGAGGGACAGTCCTTGCAACAGTGAAAAATAAATTTAGCAATATTTCAGTGTCAGGACATATAAACCACATTACTATATATCCTACCTTAACCATACACTGCACCCTGCCCTTGGGGCTACATAGGGCCTACCTTAGGGGTGCCTTACATGTAAAAAAAAGGAAGGTTTAGTTCTGGCAAGTGGCTACACTTGCCAAGTCGAATTTACAGTTAAAACTGCACACAGAGACACTGCAGTGGTAGGTCTGAGACATGATTACACAGCTACTTATGTGGGTGGCACAACCAGTGCTGCAGCCCACTAGTAGCATTTGATTTATAGGCCCTGGCACCTCTAGTGCACTTTACTAGTGACTTACTAGTAAATCAAATATGCCAATCATGGATAAACCAATCACATACAATTTACATAAACAGCATATGCACTTTAGCACTGGTTAGCAGTGGTAAAGTGCTCAGAGTTCAAAAGCCAACAGCAACAGGTCAGAAAAAATAGGAGGCAGGAGGCAAAAAGTTTTGGTATGACCCTGCATAAGCAAAAGAGTCTAACACCCGCCAACAGAGAATCCCTCACCCCTACCCACCCTTACACGATGACTTCACACATATCTCCATGCATCCATGCCACATGCATTGTGGCTAAAGTGTACTTACCTGTTGGTCTGGAGCCCCATACAGCTGTCCGTATTGGGGTAGGACCTGATCCAACAGTCGCTCCAACTCCTCCGAAGTGTAGGCTGTGGCCCTCTCCCTAGTCACACGGGCCATGACAGGTTCCAGACACAGGTCACAGCAGCACACGCAGTGTAGGTGTTCTCCTGTTGAAGGTCAGGAAACAAGTCAAGAATCAGATAGAAAATCTGGTCACGTCCGCAGCGGTGTACACCGTCACTTCTGGCGTACATCCCCATTGGCCACTGTACTCCATATGGCCTAATATTATCCAATGAGGAATAGCACTGCAGTGCAAGACCGCCTTCTGCCACAACGCCCAATGTCGGCGGAATTACCTCAGTCAGTCGCCATTTCGGGGGGGGTGGAGGCCTATCAACAATTACTGCGTCACAAGTTAAAAAGGCAAATATGTCGACATTTACACTGTCCCAATACATTAGTGCACCATGTGGACTGCTGTTGTGGTTTTGTTGTTCCAATTGTGTCAGTCTACTCACTCTTATGTCCCTTAGATACCTACCCCTGCAGATGAATAGGAGGTGGAGACATACCCCAGTGTACAGACCCCTGGTGAACTTAGCTACACCAGAGGACCAGCACATTATACTCATCTATAGACTGGACAGGGCCACAATCACAGAGCTGTGTGCCTGTTGGAGCCTGACCTGATCTCATCTATCCGTCATCTGACTGGGATCCCCCCTCCTGTGCAAGTGCTATCAGTGCTTCATTTCCAGGGTGTGGCTACTAGGTGAGCTATGGTCCCCACCCAGTGTATGTCAGTGTATGCCCCTGGTGTTAACTTCATAGGATAGTGTATGGCTAAATGTTGTCCCTCAATACCTGCAGGTGACTCTGGCTACCCAAACCTATAGTGGCTGCTGACCCCTGTGAGGAATGCCAGGACAAGGGCTGAAGAATGTTATAATGAGGCACATTGGCGAACCAGAAGGATCGTCAAGAGAACCTTCGGCCTCCTGAAGGCCAGGTTCAGGTGCCTCCATCTGACAGGTGGATCTCTGTGGTACTCACCCGAGAAGGTCTGCCAGATAGTAGTGGCATGCTGCATGTTGCACAACCTGACCCTCAGATGCCATGTACCTTTTCTGCAGGAGGAGGAGACTGGAGAGGCCCATGTGGCTGCAGTTGACCCTGATGACAGTGAGGAAGAAGAGGCCAAAGATGAGGATGAGGACATCAGAACCACAGTTATCTTTCAGTACTGCCAATGACACACAGGTGAGTCAGTTCAACTTCACATTTCTATGACTACAGGAGTATTCTGTATGGCTGTGGCTTGATGGCATTACCCACATTTTACCTCTACTTACTGTCCCCTATGAATGTTAATTTTATAGATGTTGGTGCAATGACATCTGTGTAATGATGTGCGGACTACAGCCAGCTATAGGTCATTATTTCTATGCTCTCATACTGTACAGTTCATTTGCAACAGATGTAACTGTTTCCATTAATACACTGTTTCAGCACATGACATACAAGTATTTGAGTAGTGTTCAAGGGTGGTTATTGTAGTGCTAATAAATTGAGGGGAAAGTGCAATGGAATGGGGTGATGATGGAAGAAGGTCAAGGGTATTGTTCCAGTCTGTTTGTAGCACAGGTGCAGTGTCCAAGTGGCCATAGGAAGGGGAGCAAAGGCAGTTCAAAGTGGGCAAGGTGACTATGAGGGACACAAGGGAGACAATCAGGAGATTCTCATTTCCTGGTGGTGGTCTTGGCAATTGGCTCTGGCTTCTGTCTGGGTCACACGGAATGTTTGATAGGTGGTTCACCTTCTGCAGGAGAGGGGTGCTGGTTGCTTGCGGGTCCTGTGGCGGGGCCTCCTGCCCACTAGCAACAGCAGAAGTGGAGGGCTGGTCAATGGACTGGCTAGTGGTAGGGGCCTGCTGGTGTGCTGTTGCCTCCCTGGTGATGTTGGCCAGGTCTGCCAGCACCCCTGCTATAGAGATTAGGGTGATGTTGATGGCCTGCAAGTCCTCCCTGATCCCCTGATACTATCCCTCCTGCAGCCGCCTGTTCTCCTGCACGTTGTCAATGATCTGGCCCATCGTGTCCTGGGAATGTTTGTAGGCTCCCAGAATCTCTATTAGTACCTCCTGGGGAGTTGGTTTCCTGGTCCTGTCCACTCCCTGGTGCACCGCAGTCTGTCCAGTGTCCCTGTTGGCCTGTTGCTCTGTCCCCTGAACGGTGTGCCCACTGCCACTGACCGCAGGTTCCTGGTTGTCTTGGGAGCGAGGTGTGACCTGGGGTTCCTGCATAGATGGGCACCCTGCTGATTGATGTGTCCTGGGGACAGAGGTATGGGTATGCTGGGTGGGGGCTGTGGTGTTGGATCCTGATGGGGAGGCTCTGTGGTGGTCTATGAGTGGGCTTGGGTAACCGGCTGTCCAGTGGTCCCTCATGGGCCAGGTAGGTCATCCAGATCCTGAAGTCCAGAGTTACTGTCATCACTGGGAGCACCTTCTGTTGGGGGACTGGATAGTCATGGCACCTCCTCTCCACTGAGATTGGCTGGGGCACCTGTGGGGATGTAAGTGATGTATTATGGTTCATGTGTATGACATATTGTACATCCCTGGCTTCCCCTCTATCATTGGTGTTGCCCTGTCACCTTTTTCTTGTGTATTGTGGGATTGTTAGTTTCCCTATGCTGTGCATGCTTTAGTGATGGGTGTCCATGCACAGCTGGGAGGCGTGTTCCTGCATGCAACACCTATGCATGGACCCCCATCACCAAGGCATGTCCAGTACAGATACCCACACAGACCCCAAAACAAATATCACAAAAGGGCAAACACAATAATGCAAGCACAGGATTAGAGGGTAACTCACCCAATGTACAAGATGGCACACACACAGATACTAAAACTATGCATTTACATCCCAATAGGGCCTATACCCACTGTTACCGGACAGGAGGTGCCAGACATATCCAGTCCCCCCACAGAAGAGGCCCACAGTGATGACAGCAGCTCTGCACGCCTGGATCAAGATGACCAGCCTGGCCCATCAGGGACCCCTGGACCCCAGGGACCTCTGTACAGTTGGTTCGCCTGCCACTGTCACAAGACACCACAGACCCTCCCCCATCAGGAAACACCACCACAGCACCCATCCAGCGGGCCCATCCCTCTGTCCTCAGGACATGTCAATCAGCAGTATGTCCACCACTACAGGAACCCCAGGAAAACCCACCAACCCAAGACAATCAGGGACCTGGGGTCAGTGGCAGTGGGCACACGGTTCAGGGGACAGAGGCACAGGATAACAGGGAAGCTGGGAGGACTGCTGTGCGACAGGTGGAGGACAGGCCCAGGGAACCGACCCTCCACGAGGCACTCTCCAACACCATGGGAGCATACCACCAATCCCATGGGCACGGTACTGGCTAAGTTTCAGGAGACCCAGCGGCTGCAGGAGGAACACTACCTTGGGATCAGGGAGGACTTGAAGTCCATTAACACCACCCTGATCACCATTGCAGGTGTGCTGGCAGACCTTGTCAACACCATGAAGGACACAGTGGCACACAAACGGGCACACAAACGGCACCCTGTCACTAGCCTGGACGATGAACAGCCCTCCACCTCCACCGGCGCTAGTGGACAGGAGGCACCAACACATGAACTACAGGCCACCAGCACCCCACCCCCTCCAGAAGGAGAACCACCCCGCAAACAGTCCCTGAGAACAAGACAGAGAACATTACCAAGGCCCCCGCCAGGAAATAAGACCCTCCTGAATGTCACCCTTCTGTCCCACTTTGTCACCCTGTCCACCTTAAACTGCCATTGCTCCCCTTTCTATGCCCCATTGGACAATGCACCTGTGAGACCAAAAGACTAGACTCAACCCTGGACATTCCTCCACCATCACCACACCCCATTGCACACCCCCTCCACCTAATAGCACAGAAATAAACACACTTGAATCACAAATCAATCTGGAGTCAGTCAGTGCTTTCACAAATGTGTAATTGCAACCTCTCTGAAATATAGTAATGCCAATGTACAAATGTTATGCAGTTGTTGGCCAGCAGTAAACATAGCAGAGGACGGAAAGTGGGACCCAGATCTGTGAAATGGAAAGCCTAAGTGACAAGTCAGGGTCCATACACAGAGGTAAAAAGGCACATTTATGCTAGGTCCTACAATAGTATGAGATGTGGGAAGCAGTGCCATACTCTGACCTGTGTCTCACTGGAAGTATTGCATGATGATGTTGTTACGGTTGTCTACATCTTCTTCTTCTGCCTCCTCTTCTTCACTGTCCACAGGCTCCACAGCTGCCACAAGACCACCATCAGGCCCATCCTCCTGCAGAAAAGGCACCTGGTGTCGCAAAGCCAGGTTGTACAACATACAGCATGCCACAATGCTCTGGCACACCTTCTTCAGTGAGTAGTAAAGGGATCCACCTGTCAGATGGAGGCACAAGAATCTGGCCTTCAGGAGGCTGAAGGTGCACTCTATTATCCTCCTAGTTCACCCATGTGCCTCATTGTAGCGTTCCTCTGCCCTTGTCCTGGGATTCCTCACTGGGGTCAGTAGCCATGATAGGTTGGGGTAACCAGAGTCACCTGCAAATATCGAGGGACAACTGTTAGACATCCTCCAAACATTAGGGAATCTCCCATACCCAGACACCAAATTAAACTGTGTGGGGACCTTGGGCTCACCTATTAGCCACACACGGTGTCTCTGGAGTTGCCCCATCACATAAGGGATGCTGCTATTTCCTCAAAATGTAAGCATCATGAACAGAGCCTGGATACTTGGCATTCACATGGGAGATGTACTGGTCTGCCAAACACACCATCTGCACATTCATTGAATGGTAACTTTCTGGTTTCTGTACTCCTGTTCATTCCTGCGGGGGGACAAATGCCACATGTGTACCATCAATGGCACCAATGATGTTGGGGTTATGTCCCAGGGCATAAAAGTCACCTTTCACTGTGGGCAGATCCTCCACCTGAGGGAAAACGATGTAGGGCAGATAACACTCTGGACAACACGTTAGAGGACATTGGCTGTGACATCCTTGATGCCATGGCTACTGTTGTTTGAAAAGACCCACTTGCCAGGATATAGAGCACTAACAGGACCTGCACTAGAGGGGGGATTCCTGTGTGATGGCGGATAGCTGACATCAGGTCTCGCTCTAACTGGGCACACAGTTCTTGGATTGTTGCACGATCAAGTATGTAGGTGATAATTATGTGTCTGTCTTCCATTGTCGTCAGGTCCACCAGGGGTCTGTACACCGGAGGATGCCTCCATCTTATCACCTGCCTCAGTGGACTTGCCCTATGGAGGAGAACGGTGAGCAGAGGGTCAGACACCACATTGGTTTCACAAGGCTGTTTAGCACAATCGTTAAATTTTCTCTATGTGCCTTTGTCTGTCCGTAGTCCTTGCCTAAATAGGTGTGACACACTTAGTTGGTCTGCCATGTGGCCCCCTGAAATGGTGGCTGCCTTACCTGTAAAGTGAGACAAGGGGAAATGAGGTAACTGCACTGGCGTTGTGCAGCGTCGCGGTAGGCGGTCGAAGACCACTGCGCAAATCACCATTGGTTATCATTGGGACCTATGGGTTCCAGGAGCCAATGACGATGTACGCCAGCGGTGACGGTACACACCGCCGTGGACGTGACTGCCATTTTCTATCTCTTCACTCACTTGATACCTGACCTTCAACAGATGAGAAGCTATACTGCAAGTGCTGCTGTGACCTGCGTCTGGGAGAGACAATGGCTACAGTGTCTGGGGAAAGGGCCCCTGCCTTCACTGTGGAGGAGTTGGAAAAACTGATGGATGGGGTCCTACCCCAGTACACGCAACTCTACGGTCCTCCAGACAAACAGGTGAGTAAACTGTGTGCATGGTGGATGGCACATGATTGTATGGAGTGTTGTCGATGGAAGTGACGGGGGGCAGGCCAGCATGTGAGGATGGCGTGTGTATGTTTTTCTTGGCCAGGGTGGGAGGTTTGTGGGAAGTGTGTGAGAAGAACTGTACTTCACAATTCCTCTAGATCAGCGCCCGCCAGAAGAAGGGTATTTGGTGTGCGAAGAAGATGGCGTAGGCCCAGCTGGGGATGGCCTCCCAACGTGGAAGGGGTGCCCGTCGCATCTTGACCGCACTGATGTACAGGATCCTGGTGGCGGCATATCCTGAGTTGGATGGGCGCTTGAGGGCATCACAGCAGCCACAATGGGGTGATTATCCTCACATTCATCTGACTCTGCGCACTTGATGATGTGTCTGGGTGGGGAGGTGGGCTGTGGGTTCCCCTAGGCCAGGGCAGACACGCAAAGGTCGATCCATTGATTTGCAGGCTCTGTCCCACTCCAACCCCAAGACAGAGTCCCCCATCAGCATGTGCTTTTCCCCTGCCCTGTTAGTGCAAGGCTTAGTGCACAGGGCTGCTCCCTGTGTAATGTTTCCGCCAACGGTAGTAGTGTTGCAGGCATTGACCATGTCTCTCCTCTGTCTCCCCCCCTTTTTGTTTTGTCACCCTGTCCTTGTGTGCATTAGCATCATCTGGCGGAGGAGCAGTGGCACCGGAGCAGGAGTGAGTTGCATCCCACATGGCCCTGGAGGATGAAGTAACGGAGTCGGAAGGCACCAGTAGGATAGAGGGCGAGGGGAGCTCCACTACGGGGACAGGAGGAGACACCAGAGACAGCTACTCCTCCTCTGATGGGAGCTCCCTTGCGGTGGTGGGCACCTCTGTGCCCACCTCAACAACAGGTACAGCTGCCGCCCCCCTACCAGCACCGCCCTCCCAGCAGCCCCTCATCGAGTTTCCCATGCCTGCTCACCCAAGAGGGTGGGCATCTCCTTCGCCCTAGGCACCTCAGGCCCTGCCCAGTCAGCCCTGCTGCCCTCAGTGAGGAGGCTATTGACTTCCTGAGAACCCTCACTATTGGGCAGTCAACCATTTTGAATGCCACTCAGGGTGTTGAGATGCATTTGCAGCAAACAAATGCATACCTGGAATGCATTAATTCGGGTGTGGTGGCCCAACAGAGAGCATTTCAGGTTCTGGCCTCAGCACTGATGGCATTTATTGTCCCTGTGTCCAGCCTCCCCCTCCAACTTCCTCTACCCAAACCCAATCCGCTGTACCTCAGCCTATCCCAAGCACACCATCAGACCAGCATGCACACTCCTCAACACACAAGAGTGGACATGGCAAACATAAGCACCACACATCTCACAGGCACTCACACAACCCCCATCCCCATGCAGACACACCAACATCCCCTGCCTCCACCGTGTCCCTCTCCTCCATGTCCTCCTCCTCCCTCCCTGTCTCATCTATACTCACACCTGAATGCACTACATCTTCATCCACTGCCTCCATCACCAGCACACCCATCACCACACACCGCTCACGTGCAATCACCACCCCCACTACCATGCACACATCCCCTGTGTCCTCTCCCAGTGTGTCTGTGAGCCCACCTCCCAAACTAAACAAACGCAGGCACACACCCTCCCAACGGCCATCCACCTCACAACAGCCTCCGGCCCATGCACCTTCACCCAAATTCAGCAGACGTACACCTCCTACAACCACTACCTCTTCCTCCACTCCCAAACCCCCTCCATCTTCCCGTCCCAGTGTGTCTAAGAAACTCTTCCTGGCTAACATTGACCTCTTCCCTACACCTCCCCCCCATCCTTCCCCTAGGGCCAGGGTCTCCAGGTCCCAGCACCTCAGCCACCAAATCATCCAGCACAGTGGCCTCAGCAAGTCCGGTCACATTGCGGGAGTCACCCATCAGGGCTGCCAGTGTGCCAACTAGCGAGGCCAAGGAGCAGGCCATTCCACCACCTGCCAAGGTGAAGAAGTTGCCCACATGCTGGAGGGAGAAGCCACACCAACCACCAAGCAAGGGCTCCCCCAAGCAAAAAGGGGACAGTGCAAAGGGACCAGCAGCAAAATCACAAGGTGGGGGAGGGACACAAGGCGAAGAGCAAGTCAGGACATGGCACGGAGGCTCCGGCTGAGGGGCAAGAGTCACCCCTTCTGTCAAACAGAACATCAACCTGTACAGAGGTGGACACCACCACCTGCACCGCCACCTGCACCGCCATGTGCACCGCCACCTGCACCGCCACCTGTACCGCCACCTGCACCGCCACCTGCACGTCTGCTGCCTCAACAACAGTCCCCAGCATCATCCCCAGTGGGCAGCAGTCCGAGGCTGCAGGAGACGTCCTGCTGTGTCTCTCCACGGGTGCTGACACATGCACCACCGCTAGCACCTCTGGCACAGACACTGCCGCAACCACCGCCACCAGCCCCGCGATGTGCTCAGACACTGCCACCACAGCTGACATGGCAATCATTCCCAGTGGGTAGCCATCCGAGGCTACAGGAGACATCCTAGACCCTGCACAGCATACATGAGGCACGACACCCAGCACTGTTTGTACCTGCAAGTGGCAGGCGAAGTCACAGCAGGGTGGAGTGTGTCTCTGCCTCCATGGAGTATCATGATACCTATTCCCAGGCAATCTGGACCTGCCACACTGCATGTGAAGCACTCTGGGCACAATACCCCCTCCAGAACCAGTGGAGATTCACATCCACTCACCTAATCCTTGGCAGGATGAAGCACTGAGCACAATGCCCCCTCCAGAACCAGTGGAGAATCACATCCACTCACCTAATCCTTGGCAGGATGAAGCACTCTGGGAGCAATGCCCCCTCCAGAACCAGTGGAGAATAACATCCACTACCTCTGTCCTCGGCAGGATGAAGCACTCTGGGCACAATGCTCCTCCAGAACTAGTAGAGAATCACATCCACTCACCTAATCCTTGGCAGGATGAAGTACTCTGGGCACAATGCCCCCTCCAGAACCAAGGGAGATTCACATCCACTCACCTAATCCTTGGAAGGATGAAGCACTCTGGGCACAATGCCCCCTCCAGAACCAGTGGAGAATCACATCCACTACCTCTGTCCTCGGCAGGATGAAGCACTCTGGGCACAATACCCCCTCCAGAACCAGTGGAGAATCCCATCCACTCACCTAATCCTCGGTAGGATGAAGCACTCTGGGCACAATGCCCCCTTCAGAACCAAGCGAGATTCACATCCACTCACCTAATCCTTAGTAGGATGAAGCACTCTGGGCACAATGCTCCTCCAGAACCAGTGGAGATTCACATCCTCTACCTCTGTCCTTGGCAGTATGAAGCACTCTGGGCACAATGCCCCCTTCAGAACCACTGGAGAATGACATCCACTTGAGAGACTGTGGCTTTGCACTCCCCAGGATAAAGCAGTGGGCAAACCACCCAATGGAGAGACTTGAGAGACTGTGGCTTTGCACTCCCCAGGATAAAGCAGTGGGCAAACCACCCACTGGAGAGACTTGAAAGACGGTGGTATGCACTCCCCAGGACCAAACTGTAGGCATGGAGCCCCCTCGTGGAGCAGTGGCGTCGTCCGTTCATCTGGTTGAGGTGCCCCCCCGAGGTGCCTGTTTATTTTCCATCTGATGCCCCTGCAGTGTTCTCTCCATTTCGAGTCAGGTATCTTGTGTGGGCTTCGCCCATGCATTTTTGGACACAGATCCACGGACAATGATGTCATTCATATCCGGACTTGTGTTGTTGGTGTACATATTTGTATATACTGATATTTTAATTTTGCCTATCTGATTTTTCAATGATTACACTTGTTACAATAATTTCATTTTGTCCTTGCGTTCTTGCAGAGGGTGATGGGGTGTATATGTAATGTTGCTGCATGTATATGTGTGTATGGTGTTGTGGGTGAGTGTGGGGGTGGGGGTGTTGCGTGTTGCGTGTGTGTGTGTCACTCTCATTTCCCTCCCCCCCTGTGTGCTAGGTGCAGTACTCACTGTGGTTGTCGCCGGTCTCTTTGCTGCTCCTGATACAAGAGGAGGTAAAACAACATGGGCAGGACGTGTAACTCAGGTTCCATGGCGTCCTGGGTCCTTGTTGGGTGTTGAAAGGTGAGTGGTTTCCGTTCCAAAGACTGTTTCCTCCATGCTTTTGATGGCGTTAGTACTACCCCGGAAAAGGTGGCGGATAGGCCTCTTGTAATACAGTGGGTGGAACATTGTCTTCCGCCTGTCTGTTGGCGGTTATCTCCGCGGTGTTTGTTTCTACCGCTGTGGTGGTCGGAGTGTTAAAGTGGCTGTCTATGTTGGCGGTTTCCGCCATGATCGTGATCTCATTTTTTTTTACCGCCGCTTTAACACTGACCGCCAGGGTTGTAATGAGGGCCTTCATCTCTTCAGGAAACTGCCTGTGCACTGAAAATCGATGCACACCCTGCCGGAATTGACACACAGCCATTTTGCAACCAAGAAATCGCCACACAGCCAAGCCGGAATGATGCAGCCTGACTTCCCGACTGAAGGTCCGATGCAGCACTTGTCATGCAATCGGAACTTCAAAGCACACCCCTACTGGATCAATGCACAGCTGAACTGGAATGACTCAGCAGATTCCCAGAGTGGAAAATCAATGCAGAGCCTGCTGTGCGACTGAAAATTTGACACATCGCCATACCAGATTGACGCAGCACCTGTGACTTCTTACCACATGCCCAAGATTTCCTCGCATTGTCCCTGGGCATCAAAAAGATCCCCACATAGCAGTAAGGAACCAAGACTGTGCATCAAAAACTGATGCAAAGCCTCTTGAAGCCTGGAAAGAAACGATTCATTGTCTATGCCGCGTCGGAAAATCTGACGCACACCCTATTTATCCACACATCTCCTCCTCTGCGGTCACCATGCGTGTTATTATTGACACAAATCTGATACTTTGTGTAAACAAGAGACAACTGTTGATTTCTAAGATTTAAGACTCTTTTTAATGAGGGCACTTGCGGAAGCGCAAGGGCGATGCGCTCATTAAAAGCAACATCCAGGCTGCGGCGGTGATTTCGGCCTTCCTAAAGACTCGCTTTACACAGTGCTATGGCTCAGCAGGAGTAGGTGCTTCCCAGGCGCTCGGGGCAAACTAGTGAGCCAAGGTCACAGCGGTGAACTTCCTGGTGACTCTCGAGCACAGCGCTGCAGTCGGCGCTATGCAGAGCAGAAAAAGGAAGCACTTCTGGTGCTTATAATAGTTACAGGGGTCAGGGGCCACAGCACCCTGCCCCTGGAGACAGATGGGAGGGTAGCACAAGGCTACCAGGCCCCAACAACAGGCCAACACAAGAGATGCAGATGGTAGCAGTTCCTCCCAGTGACCAGGTAGGTCACAGATCAGCACAGCAGCAGCAGTTCAAGGTGGGTCCTGGTGAGTCCATTCAGCAGCGTCCTGTGTCCAGTTTCAGGTAAGTCTCTTCAAGTCTTCATGTCTAAATTGTGCGGAAAATTCCCCTGTACTTATACTCAGTTTACAGTGTGTTTTCCAAAAGAAGGGTGGAGGAGGTTCCAGCCAGTTAAAACTGGTCCAGGGAGTGTCCCCTCTCTCCTGCAGCACAAGCTCCAAACATCAGTGGAGGGTAAATGACCCTATTATGTGAGGCCAGGGCACAGCCTTTACAAATGCAGGTGTGCCCCTTCTCTCCCTTCTCTCAGCCCAGGAAGACTATTCAGTATGTAGATGCACCTCTGTGACACCTCCACCTGCCCTGTGTACAGGCTGTCTGAACAGTATGCATAAAGACCAACTGTCACTCTTCCCAGACGTGGATTGGACTCAAGCTGTAAAACACCAGAGTCATAAGCACAGAGAAATACTCACTTCCTAGAAGTGGCATTTCTGTAATGATAATGAAAAAATCCACCTTAACCAGTAAGCAGCATTTCTCACTACCATTACAACCATACCAAACAAGGCTACGCTACCCCTCATAAATCAGACAATACCCCTTACACATAAGGCAGAGCATTTCCAATGCAATCCTATGAGAAGGCAGCACTCACAGCAGTGAGAAACCAACTATGGTGTTTGTCACTAAAAGTACAGGCCACATTATCAGGCACATGTCCTGCCCTCTACATACATGGCACCCCGCCCATGCTAGGCATACCTTAGGGGTGACTTACATGTAGTAAAAGGGGAGTTCTGGGCCTGGCAAGCAAATTTAGATGAGGGGTCCCTGTGGCAGAAAACTGCGCACACAGGCCCTGTGTTAGCAGGCCTGAGACAGGTTTGAAAGGCTACTTCAGTGGATGGCACAAGCAGTGCTGCAGTCCCACTAGTAGAATTGAATTGACAGGCCCTGTGTGTAGGGATACCACTCTACAAGGGACTTATAGGTAAATCAAATATGCCAATTAGGTATAAACCAATCATACCAAGTTTACAAGGGAGAGCACATGCACTTTAGCACTGATTAGTCATAACGTCAGCCAACAAGGGTCAGAAAAATAAGGAGGAAAAAGACAAAAAGTTTGGGGAATGACCCTGTAAAAAGGCCAGGTCCAACAGAGCCTTATTCAATTTGTTGATCATTTTCCAAAACTCCCTTGAGTTCTTCTTTTTGCCAAGATATAACTCCTTTACCCAAAGATTTAGCTTTGCTATAGTTCTCTCCTCCCAGAGTTGTTTCTGATAGGCTTTTTTTTTGCACACTTCAGCTTAAGTTTAAGCTCAAGGTACCTGGCCTGGCTCCAGGTAATTCTCAGGATCCTATTTTGCTTCCTCCTTAAAATACGAAGACATGCTGAGATTCTAATTTTGTTTGAAGATAGCAAATAATGACTGGTTTGATACCTCTTGTTGTCAGATGCTGATGAATACATAGACAGTAATTTTCCTGTGAAGAGTGCCTCAATCACACCTATCGTTTTTGTCAACTAGCACAACGTCTTCATCTCCCCTGGTATGGAATTTACTTTTTGGTGTAAAAAGCAGTGTACTTTAAACTCAATGAGTTGTTGCCCATCATGGCTTTCACTTGTTTATTTAATCTCGAAAGAAGAAATTAACTGAAAAATATTTAATGTTACCAATGTAAAGTCAATTATTGAGTATGTGCCTGCTGATTGGAATGTCCTTGCAGGTAGAGAGTCTAGTTTCATCTTGCCATTCATTACACGTAGGCCCAAAGCATCCAAATCAGTAAAAAAAGGGCTGCTGCTCTTCCGTCTCTCAGACTGTTACCAGGCATGCCCAAAGACTAATTAGGGATAGACCACAATACATCGTGGTGAAGACAACTTTCATCACAAGAAGGGGGGCAAATTAGTTTGATGTTGAAAATGTTGCACTAAATCCACTAGCAAATTTGTTAATTTAGCTGACAGGATTTTTCTAGGCTTTGTATCTGGATGGATTTAAATATTAATTTGTAAGAGAGAGCACAGTACCTCCTTAAGACATTTCCTGAGCTTTACCATTAAATTGTTCTAATTTCCGGAAGCTACTTTCTCAATTTCTATATTAAAGCCTGTCACTATGAAAGTTTGAAGCCCCCCCCATGGGCACCCACTGTTCCTTAATTATTTGGCAGGGCTGAAGTAGCCAACAAAAACATCCAATACAAACGGCTGTAAGGACCATGTTACCTGTAGGATAACAAAGACCAAATCCCTACTAAACATGTAAATAATTATTACTAATTTTAGTGTTCACTCCATCTATATTCCACAAGCATCTTTTCAGGGGCGCCTTAATGTGGAAGGAGGAAACTGGCTGTAGCATCTATCGTTAGTTTGTCTACCTGGTCCACCACAATGTAGAGCTTCTGTTAACAAGCCTAGATCGAGCTGGTTGGTCATATGCTTATTTACCTGTAGGTGCATGTCCGGCAGTGATTGATTTGACTTCCCTACTGGATTGCTTAAGACTGAAAATACTTGTGTTAATTGTGCTCTGTTTTAAAACATGCTCTTTTCAAGACAAAAATGGGTCAGGATTTATTACTGGATGTTTCATACTTATTCTTGTTCCCTAGTTGAGGAAACACTCTCTTTCTTGGAAGCTCATTTTAGCTAGTTTCTCCAAGACTCAGGTCACCAAAGTTGACTCTTGCACATTTCCTTCCTTTTGTTGGAGTAATGTAATAGTTTTAATATCATCAGAGGTGATTCTTTCAAGGGATGGGATTGCTGTGAGAAGTGTTAGAATATTGCCCCAAATGAGAATGTCATGCCTTCCCCTAGCCAGATATTCTGGAGTGAAAATCATTTGGCAGCCATCCTCTAACTGCCCTAAAAAGTCCTGTGTCGCCCCTTTGCCTATTAATTAACATTAAAATTCAATTCCTTCTGCTGGAGTGTTTGCCTGTACTCCCTGCTTTCCTTGTAGAGAAGAAGAAGGAGAAAGAATTTTCATTGTTGTAAATAAGATGTCTTCTCTGTACCCCACACCGCGCTTACTGGACTTGGATTTCCTACCTCCCACTGATGTTCACTTAGGTCATTATAGTCCACTGTAGCATTGGGGACCATTGTCACTTCTGATTTTTGTGGTGTGGTCTCTCCATCATCTACGACTTTGAGGAGGCTATTTCTCTGTCATTTTCATGTCTGTTTATCAAACAGAGGATACCCCTTTTTACATTAGTCGTTAGATTACCACTTAGCCGTAGGACTTCATTGTCCTCCATTTTTACTTCAGATATGATATTATCACTTCTACCAAGATTAGATCCCACACTGTTTCTTATCTTACTTCGGGCCTCACATTATTGTTTTTCTTTTGCTTCTTAGTCATTGGCCTTATTAGCAATTGCGTGTCCGATGCTTGTGAAATGGGTGGGGGGTAATTTCTCAAATAACATCTCATCCCTATTGGTAGATTCCTCTTTCTTCTTAACAGATTGTGTTGTATGACTGCCTGAATCTATCTCATACTAAGATTTCCAATTCACCATCCTCTGTGAACTCGCATTTTCCATTCTTCTGAACTACATGCTGTGATCTACATGTATCTTTTGTTTGGTTTTGGCTGTCCAGGTTAGCTTTGAGATTGCCTATTATTGTCGTCAGTGCATCTGGGATGGTTGCTAATTTATTAATCAAAGGTGCACAGGTACAGTCAATATACTATGATGCTGCATGGATTTGTACTTTAATTAACAACTTATTTATATCTCCCAATTTCTGATCAATCCCTGAGACTGATTTAGCCACTGCATTTAATAGGTCCACTTGTGCATCCATTTGTTTTGACTGATATGACAGAGTCTCCTGCGTTAATTGTGATGTTCTAAATATAATGTCCCGAATAGCCCCTGCAGATACTCCTATGGATGCAACATTTGCTGGTTATTATTTTTGGGTGACATCAGATTATTTTTGTGTGTAATTGTTATAGCTTAAATTGGAACCTATTTCCATCTCTTTTCCCCATTTATTTAGCTCATTATGACCATTATCATTACTAAATAGGTAGGGGTACTCATACAGAACAGTATATTTTTTCTGATGATAACATATCACCTGTTGTACTGCTCCTAACAAACTTAGGCTTTGACTAACTGGGCCATTTGTTGTCACACTAGTTTGGGCTTTAGCCGTCAGTTGAGATTAATTCATTGTGTGTCTCAAATTTAGCGGTTGCTGATCCAGTTGCCTTTTGACTGTATCATAAGATTTGCCTTGGGAAGCTTGAGTTGGTTGCCCTGAGACAGTATCTGGCTCTTTAATATGTATTAAACTGGCTTCAATTGGCAATGATACATCTGCTGGTGACAAAAGGTAGAGGAATTTCAGGGGATGTTTTTGGTGAAGATGACCCTAGTGAGAGCTGTTCAAAGTCAGAAATTGGTTTACTGCCTGCTCCAGGCTTCCATCCATCACTACTGAATCCTTTGAGTCCTTTGACCCCTCGTCCAGCCCCAGTGTTTCATTTTGCTCTCTAGAAGCGTAGGTGGTATTCATTGTAGTTGGTAAAATTGGTGTTATGAGGGAATCCATGTCCTCAGTTATGGCCAACATGGCCCCAACTGGATCTTTTAAGAACTCAGACTTATGTGGTATCTTTGTTGCCTTTTTAATCATTTGCATTATTGGTGAAACTAACAGCTGAGTCTCTGCGCTCAATTTTACCTTAGAGTTTTTTTACTGCAGGCTTTTCCTTTCTCCTTGTTGGTAAAATGGGTGCCCTTTCACAACCTGATCGCATGTTCCCAATTGCCTACAGTACACAGTAAATCACAATGCAGGCTTTTGAATCAAACACAGCCATGTGATTATAAATAACAACTGCCCCAAAACTTAAAAGCACGGTTACATAAGTCCTCCGTCAGGTACAGGGGTTAGAGGGAGTGCTAGCCCTGATATGTGCACAAGCAGCATCGGTCTAATGCCGACAACATCCACGTGCCACACAGTGTCATCAGCCTAGTACTTTTGAACCCCTACCACACCACACCTGTTAGAAGGCGTATCTTTCTGTAGAGATCTGTATAATCCATAGAAGGTCTGTTGGAAACCAGAACCAAAGGTTAGGCCTAAGGTTGTAGCAGCTCACCCCTTCAGCATGCAGCATTCAACAGTTCGCCACAGTGCTGTCTTCTCCCAATAGTCACCACCAAAACTACCTGGTCTACAATGACAGCACCTCAGGAGGTCATGAGACCACTTGGTGACACCTTCCTCCTCGCACAAACTGTTGAGGTTTGCCCCAGTCTGCCCTAGGCTTTTTCAAATAAGACTCTCTCAACAGTTCCCATCCGGTCAACGACATCCTATTGTGCCAATACTCCTATATGCTGTGAAATACTGCATGAATTCAAAAGTTTCACTATGCCACACACTGCCTTTTACAGCCTATTGGGACTCCTTCCTGTCCTTAGGGCACCCCACAACCTCCTGGTAACTTTCTTGCACACTCCCCGTTGCTTGAGGCAGAGGGGAAAAAGTCCAGCACATGTGGGGAGGGCAGGACAGGCTGGGTAGTGCAGAACAGAACACTTAGAACAAACAGGAAGGGCAGAACAGCAGGGGTGCAGATGAAACCTCTCCCATCTGCCCTTTCACCCTTTCATCCTTGCACCCCTTACCACCTCACCTCCTTCATACTCCTTGGATCCAGCCGCTGCTCCAGTTCCATCTCTGCCCCTGTGTGTGGATAAACGAGTGGGGAGCAAGCAGGCAACGAGGGAACGTGGGCATGAGCAACCTCAATGAGCTCCAGTAATGCAGTGGAATCCCCCTTCATGCCCGTAAGCCCCCAGCACCAAAACTGGCAAGGCCGTAGCCAACAGGGCCATAGCCTCTGGTGATCTCTGGCAGCAGCTCCCTGCTCCTCTGTTGGCGCTTGCAGCACCACCACGATGCAGGAGGCGTGGCGTGAAGCTGTTGTCAGCAACATGCCAATGTCTGGGAGCTTCATTTGTTGTGTTTTTGTGTATGTGACAAATGGATGTCTGCATGACCTTGTGTGGGATGTGTGTGAATGCAGTTGGCACTGGCCTACTATTGGATGACAACAGGTAACTGAGATATGCTCCTTAAGGCAAAGCATTGAAAGCAATATGGTCTCCTACTTGTTGAATGGCTGCTGTGATTTTACAACTTCGGCCATGCAATTGTAGTTGTCTGAGATCCAGATTTTTCTGTGGGCAACTGTTGACAGTTCAGATAGCATGCATGCATATTGTATGGTACAATTATGGGGGTCCACTTAAGTGGAGTTTGTTGCTGAGGCCTACTTGATATCATGTAATGTTTGCTAGTCACTACTATTGTTCAAGTGTGATCATGGACATGTGATGACCCTATTTCTCTTTGTATTTACAGCATCAGCCCAGGGAAATGAAGGAAACAGGGCACAGCTGAGCAGGGAAGCATCTGGCCATGGGACCTCACGCCATCATCTTCTGATTCCTCCTCCAGTGGCCACTCCTTAGTGGTGGCAGACCCATGAGGACATACTACAGTACCATTCTTGTCCTCCAGCTCTATTGCCACACTCCATGTTGTTCCCCACCCAGTTGGCCATGGCTGCTCACCGAAGAGAGTGAGCATCTCATTTGCCGCAGGCACCTCCATTCCGGTGCCTATTACCCCTGCTACCCTGAGTGACCTCCTGAGGAGTATCTCTGTAGGGCAGACCGCCAATGTGTATGACATCTGGGAGCTGTCCTGCCAATGTCAGAAGACCAATGCGTTCATAGTGCCATGTTTGGCGCACAGGGATCTTTTCAGGCTCAGACCTCCTCAATGATGGCAGCCAGTTACCCTCCACCTCTTGTCACTCCTCTACCTCCTTCTTCCCAATCCAGATCCCTATTCCCCTACTGATCCCAAGCACACAAACAGAGCAGCACAAAACATATCGGCACCCAAGCACTCAACATATACCTACACACACATCGGTCACCGTTTCTCTGGACCCCCCCACCAGCCCACACACCACGTCCAGAATACCCAAAAGCCCCACCACAACAGGCAGTGACACACCCACCATACCTGCAGACATCACCCCAACAGACACACAGACATCCACCATACCTGCCATACCCGCAGACACCACCCCAACAGACACACAGAGATTCACCACATCCACCATATTTGTAGACACTGCCCCAACAGACACACAGACATCCACCACAACAAGCAGACCTGCAGATACCACCCCAACAGACACACACACATCCACCACCCACATCACACAGTACCTCCCAGCACCTCCGCCTCCCAGCCCCAAGACATGCAAACACCCACACTCACACGTGCAGCAGACACCACCAAAACATAAGCATACCTCACACATGTACACACACAAGACACCAACAGCAAAACAACAGATATCCCCCTATCTCAACCTCCAAATCACCAACCCCTTCCTTGTTCCTAAGGAAAGTTTTTTATTTGACCTCACCCTTTCCCCTGTTACCTCCACCCCAGGGCCAAACACAAGAGGCCCTGACCCATATACCAAACAATCCACATTCAAGTCCTACCCATCATATTTGCCCCTCCACAAGCCCCATACCCCTCCCCCAAGAATAAGCCCACCCCTCCAAACACACAGTCCACCCTCCCCAGACCCACCCATCCCAAATCCAACCCCCGATGATCCCTCAGGTGTCCACTTGATGCCCCTTCCTATGGAGGTTCCCTGGCAGTGATAGGAGTCAAGGGAGAGAACAGTACTGTGCAGTGGAGGACTGATGGACTGGCCAATGGCCTTGGACATTTTGCATTTGCTTAAAAATAAACCCAAACAATTGTTTTTTTTGGGGTATAAATTTGTCCTGCAATTCCTTTTCTACCTTTATATTGTTGCTGAGTAACTTGTGTTACTTGTGTTTCAACCTGCTTGATGATCCATTTGATGTTGTTTGCAATATCTGACTTTGTGGGCAGTGCTGGTGTTATCCAAGACAAAGGTAGATGTTGACGGTATGGATATGAGTTTGGTAATGCAATTGTAGTGTCATTGCACTGTGTTCTGTTTGGTATGGTGAGTATTTCATCTTGTGTTGTCCAAAGTCAGCATGCATGCTGTTAGACGGGTCCCCCTGGTATTATTTGTATATTTGTCTCATGTGTGTCACCTTGAGTTTTGTTTGTGCAAACATGGAGAGTGTTCAATTGTGCTATCTTTGTTTGTATTTGACTGTACATGAGTCCATTTTGCTGTGTGTACTTTGCAGCTACTTTATCTAGATGTATGTCCCATGCAATTGCAGTTGTATGTGCTTTCTTGACTTGTACCTCTATATTCTGTCGTTAGGCATGTCTCTTTGCTCTAGTATTGTTTGTCCCTGAGATACATGTAGGGCCAGTTACTGTGCAATTGTTGTCCTAGAGGCAAGTGCAAAGCAATATGTGTCCTAGTGCAGCATCCTTCCCTGAGTGCTCCTGATGCCCCATCCCTATTGTACAGGTATTGTTTGCTTAGTGAGCTTTGGATACTTGTCTCTACGTCTATTGTGCATCCCATTGTCCTTCCATTGTGTTGTAATGAGGGTGATTTGTGGGTCCATTGCAGGACTGGTTCATGGCAGAGTTGTTTGTGATCCATGACACATCCATACATATGTGTGTTATCTCTGACAACAGCCCATAACATGTGTGCAATGTGTGTGTCAGTTGTGTTTGTAGATGTGATGTTGCTGTGTTGTTGGTGCTGTGTGACACAATGTTGTGTACACACTTCACTGTCCCTGTGCCTAAAATGTGCTGACTTGTTTTTGTGAAGTGTGGAGGTGCACTGTGTTCGATCTGCTCAAAGGGGACGTTTGTGGCTGTGAATGTGTCCTTCTTTTTGAATGACTTTGACTGTGTACACGATGACAAATGGGCTTGGTGCCTGTAGCATGACTCCATATCATATAAATGTTGGTGCAAAAATCTGTTTTGGAGCTAAAGACACAGGTAGGTGTGTGTACTTACAGTCGGTTGTGTTTACTGCAGCATGGATTTGAAGTTCCATTTATGAGCAACAACATTGGCAGGACATGTGTGATGGGCTTCATGGAGGCACAACATGTGAAAGGCTGTCTGCAGGTGAATTGCTCCCTTTATATTCCCCGTTTCCGTCAGCTGAGAAGTGGTGGTTGGACTGACATGGTCACATTGGTGGTATGTAACTCACCGACTTGTTTGTGCTCCCTTGTGACCATGGTGGTCTGTGCTGCCTGGCGGTGCTGGCGGGACCTCGGCATTCTTTACTCCATAGGACCACATGACTCATAATACAGTGGTGCGACCCCCATGCCAATGACGGTCGGACCTCTACCCCGCCAACCAAGGCAACGCACGGACTGCCAAACTCATAATGACGCCCCTTGTCTTTGACCTGTATTTGCAGACAAAATATTTTTTGCAATACGAGCATCTTTACCCCATACCACCTAACATTTATCCTCTTGAACAGTACAAATTTCTAGTTTACACTAATGTTTCTGCTCAGCCTACTATCAGGACTATGCACAAGAATTCGGTCATGTGCACCTCTGTTCATGGTGTTATGCTGGACAGTATGCTCAGCCCAAAAATCTCACACACAGTCCCTAGGGGAGTATAATGCGTAGTTGACTGAACTAAAAGATCTGATGTTGGCACTAGAAAATACAGATCCTGAATTTCCCACACTCATAGGGCCACAAGTACGAACTTCAGGTTTTGCAACTCGCAAATTGTGAGCCATAGCGACTCACAAAACCTGATGCACAACAGTGTCAATGACACTGTTTGCGATTCCCAATGGGGTCACAAATGACCTACCGCATGAATATTCATGGGGTAGGTCACAATTTGGATTGTACGACGAAACAACGACTTTAAAAACAACTACTGCCTTGACAACGAGGTCGGAACACCGACCTCGTTGCTACTACTAATGATTTTACCACAAATGCTTCAACAACGATATTTCGTTGTAAAGGCATTCCTGATAAAAGCATTAGTAATAGGCACCATTCACCCTACACCCCCCCAACCCCAACCCAAAATCTAAAACCCCCTAACCCCCCACCCCCTCCCCAAAACCAAAAACGCCCCACCCCCCAACCCCACCCCAAAACCTAAAACCCCCTGACCCCCCACCCTCTCCCCAAAACCAAAAACGCCCCACCCCCCAACCCCACCCCAAAACCTAAAACCCCCTGACCCCCCACCCCCTCCCTAAAACCAGAAACGCCCCAACCCCACTGCAAAACCTAAAACCCCCTAACCCCAACCCCCTCCCCAAAACCAAAAACGCCCCACCCCCACAACCCCACCCCAAAACCTAAAACCCCCTGACGCCCCACCCCCTCCCCAAAACCAAATACGCCCCACCCCCCAACCCCACCCCAAAACCTAAAACCCCCTGACCCCCCACCCCTCCCCAAAACCAAAAACGCCCCACCCCCCCAACCCTACCCCAAAACCAAAAATCCCCTGACCCCCCACCCCATCCCCAAAACCAAAAACGCCCCACCCCCCCAACCCCACCCCAAAACCTAAAACCCCCTAGCCCCCACCCCCTCCCCAAAACCAAAAACGCCCCACCCCCCAACCCCACCCCAAAACCTAAAACCCCCTGACCCCCCACCCCTCCCCAAAACCAAAAACGCCACACCCCCCCAACCCCACCCCAAAACCGAAAACCCCTAACCCCCACCCCCTCCGCAAAACCAAAAACGCCCCACCCCCCAACCCCAAACCAAAACCTAAAACCCCCTCCCCAAAACCTAAACCCACCACTTACCTTAGTCGACCCCTTCTCACCTGCGTCGTCCTCCTTCGCCAACTCCCTTCTTTGTACCTTAACCACGCATGTTCGTTGTTCAGAACATATGTAGTTAAGGCACAAAGGGCCAGATGTAGCAAAGGGTTTGCTCCTCGCAAACGGCGAAAATCGCCGTTTGCGAGGCGCAAAAGCCTCTTTGCTATTCAGAAATGCATATTGCGAGTCGGGACCGACTCGCAATATGCATTTCAGAATCGCAAATAGGAAGGGGTGTTCCCTTCCTATTTGCGATTCGGAGTGGAATGCAATTCCATTTGCGACCGCATATATGGTCGCAAATGGAGTCGCAGTTACCATCCACTTGAAGTGGATGGTAACCCACTCGCAAATTGGAAGGGGTCCCCATGGGACCCCTTCCACTTTGTGAATGGACCCACAAATATTTTTTCAGGGCAGGGAGTGGTCCAAGGGACCACTCCCTGCCCTGAAAAAATACCGAAACTAAAGGTTTCGTTTTTTTTTTAAGTGCGGCTCGTTTTCCTTTAAGGAAAACGGGCTACACTTAAAAAAAAAAAAAACTGCTTTATTTAAAGCAGTCACGAACACGGAGGTCTGCTGACTACAGCAGGCCTCCATGTTTGCGAGTGCCTTGACTCGCTATGGGGCCGCAATTTGCGACCCACCTCATGAATATTCATGAGGTGGGTCATTGCGACCCCATAGCGAGTCGCAGTCGGTGTCTGAGACACCGTACTGCATAACATTTTGCGAGTTGCAAATAGCGAGTCGCTATGACTCACTATTTGCAAGTCGCAAAATGTTTCTTTTCTACATCTGGCCCAAAATAACGGAGTCATGGTTAAAAAAAGCGATGTTGCGCTTTCGTTAACCACGACTTTCGTAAAAAGAAAGTCGTAAAAAAGGATGTTTCCCCACAATTTGCAACCTCACTGGGAATGGCCGCACTCACAGGGATGGTGGTCTGCTGGAGACAGCAGACCACCATGTCTGTGGCCGCTTTTAAATAAAGCAGTTTTTTTTTTTTTCTGCAGCCCATTTTCCTTAAAGGAAAGCGAGATGCTTTCAAAAACAAGTTTTATTTTATTTTTTTTGGAACAGGAAGTGGTCCATAGGACAACTGCATGTTCTGAAAACATATTTGCGCTGCCATTCACAAAAGGGAAGGTGTCACATGGGGACCCTTGTGAATGGGGTAGTACCAGTTTGAAACTGGTGCTAACTGCGATTTTTTTGCGACCACATTCACGGTCTTAAAATAATCATACGTGGGACTGCAACTTGCAATTAGGAAGAGAACACCCTTTCCTAATTATGACTTGCAAACCCTTTTTGCGATTTGGTAAATAGATTACCAAATTGCAAAAATGGGTCTGTACATTCCAAATAGCATTTTCCACATCGCAAATGGCCCAATTCGCTGTTTGCGACGTGGTAAATGCTTCGTACATGTGGCCCATAGTGTATTATTCGTCTTATTGTGTTCAGTCTTTTAATGGCAATCTGCAATATTGTCTTCAGAATTTTTTCAAAGACTCTAACGGCGACAATATAAAGCATAAAACGCTTTCAGTAAAGGTGCAGACCTCAAGACAGGTTGCCACAGACTCATGTTGTACATACATTGAGTCATCAATGTGTGGAAACTCATGCTGTAGGGAATTTATTGGCTGATGAAGCAGCCAAATCGGCAGTTGCAACTGCTACTGTGGCTGCGATAACACCTTCTCAAACATGCATTGACAAAGATATACTGGCCACTGTAAATGCTACTTGCAATCACACTCCCTTACCTAAGGCCTTTCCAGCTAAATACACATCCCATTCAAGTCAACATAAAAATATGCCATATGTTACTCTCTCTGGAGTTGGTGATTGGCTGATTCTCAACCTAGACTGCACATTAGCTTCAGCAAAAGCTGCACATGAAGGTGTTGCTTCTGCTCATGTTGGTATGATGGCTACAATTTTGTTGCTACAGCTGCATTATTGGTAGCATTGCTTATACACGTAGGGCAAGAAATATGTTCTTTGTTGTGACAAATTTATTTATTTTGAACAAACCTTTTGGTTGTCTTTATATGGACCATGAAGGTCCTCTTAATTCATATGGTGCATTTAAATGTACCCTCCTTGCAGTCAATTCTTGTACTAGATTCCTCTTGGTGTGGCCACAGCGCTTAGCTGACGCTCAAACTGTCATTAAAGATTTGCAAGTCTTTCTTGGGACTTATGCATGCAGTATTTTCCAATCGGACCAGGGCTTTGCTTTCATTTCCAGAGCATACCGGAACTCCATGGCTTCATCAGGGATTCAAGTGCATTAGTCTTCACCATATAGATCTGAGGGCAACTCTGTTGTCCTTGACAGGTAGAGAATTAGGCTCAGAACATAGTTGGATCCACCACCTCTATGGGGTCCAACGTGTTCTTAATAATCTCCCAAAACGATCTGTGGGGGGGCTACTCCATACCAGGTCCTCTTTGGCATAAATATGTATGTTCCTGACCATGATGGTCCAGACAATGTGGTGGCTGCCACGCCCTTTGAGATAAATGATCCTTGTGCTGTATTACAGGATTTGTGACACTTCTGTGACTTGCACGCAAGCAACCAGTTGAAGACTTCTGCCTCTGCTGGAATCAAGGAGAAACTAGAGCCTTTTGCCTCTATCCCATGAATCAGGGAACTTGTCAGACAGAAGTTCACTGTGAAGAAAGAGTTTGGACAGCGTACTATTCTTCTGTGCCAGTCCTTGGTACAAGAACTGCAATTTTGCCATCACTTACTGGTTCCAAATACAGTTGTTTTGTCTTCATTGAACACGTCAAATTACATCATGTGCTGATACATTATAGCAGGCCACAAGGAGTCCTTGGTAGTTCCCTTGTTGCCATACAGGAAATTCCTCTGCAGCATGTGAGCACCAATGAAGCTGTTTCTCCTCAGATAGGGTGGGGTCCCAGAATCACATTATACCAGCCACAATACAGTCATGAGTACTGTACTTCTTGCAAAATCTCATGTTGATAAATTGGTTTCTACATGTCCATCCCTCAGTGGCTCTACCAGTTCTCTATTAGCCTCCTATGGCTCCCACTTTTTTAGAGACTTGTGCTGGTTATTTTGTTGGTACAGATGACTTTTCATCACACTCTTTTGACTTTTCCACCATCTCAAAGACTCTACCTACGAAAATGTGTGTTTTCTTTTCATGGCTAAATTGTATGTATTTGACCCCACCTTGGGTATACGTTTGGGTTATCCTAGCCTTGATCATTTTTTCACTTTTGATTAGATTTGTGACTGCCTTTTTCTTGTTAATCAACAGCCACTATCTCTTGGAAAGTTCTGCCACAGAACTGGTCGAGGAGGTGCTGACACCTCATTCTTCTTCCCGTACACTGACAAGAGACTTGTCCTGTGTGAAAATTTCAGCTGTACCAGTAACGGATGGAATTTTTTGGGATAAAGTCGCCTTCAATGTCTTTGGCCCCACCGAGATTCTGTGGATTCCATATGTATTCAAAATAGCCATGGGTGAAGTAATTGTACCTGGGTTACGTTCCAATGATTGGGATACTGATACCGTTAATGCAATGTCTGAGTGACAATATTATTCTGACTTTGAAGATGAGAATCTTAATCTAAATTCAGGTAATTACTGAGGCATGTTCTGTTACCACCATTATGGAGATCACTATTTGCATAGAGCTAACATTAAACATGCAATTTTCAATTATACACATTGGAAACATTGTCCTGCTCCTCAGCAGGGCAGTTCTCAAAAATACCAAGATAAATTTACATATTTTTCCAGTCACAATATAACTGACATGACATCCTTCTATTTTAAATTAGTCCCTACATCAGCAAAGAAATACATGCTGACACCAACAAAACTCATATATACAGGCTCCTTTGTTAATAAATTAGCTGTTCAAGGATATGAGTGTTGGAAACAAACCATAGATATGAAATATAATTGGGGAACCAAAATCTGGCAGATTCAGGGAACAGACACTTTGTTTGGAGCCTGTTTAATCCCTACACAAATGATTTTTCTGAAGAATACAGTTCAACAGACTACATGTCTGGGATTTGTGAAAATTAAGGACATGAATGGCCTCAATATTCCTTCTACTGCCCTCTTTGGCAATTGGCAGAATATATTCAATAACACTGAAGAACAACTCAATGAAATGGTCCAAAGTTGCACACTTGCAGTTCCAAACGGGTGGTTATTGTGGCCACAGGACACAAATGGTTTTCATGTGCATTTTTTAATTTCTCACAGGAGTTAAACGCAAGGAGGCCAGACCCTAGTTATTCCCCATCTCAACACTCAGATGTAGTCACCACATATTCAGTGGGGAGGTTATGTCAACAATGGTTAGAACATCCCACACTGTCACCACAAAACAACATCTTTCTCTCCAATCAGAGGATATGGATCTCTTTAATTTCTTGTTGTTCCTAGGTCTCCATGTTCAAAAAGATTTATTTATGCAACCTATAATGTAATTTGGAAATCGTTGGAAATGGAAGTTGCTGCACATTGAAGACAAATTGATCCAGGTAATTTGGGTACATACTTGCTGTTATTAATAATAGCATTAACACATTGTCTTCTTGAATTTACAGTTTGAATAATGTTGTGTCATCGGTAATTGATACATCTTTAATTATGTATCTGTATTGTACCATGGGCATAGTCAGCTTAGATCAATTATGCAATTTAGCTGGACATTACAGGTGCTTAAAAATAATTGTGTATCTTGGTGGTACCTTAATTCGGGTCACCTATTTCTGCCATTTATTCTGACATCTAAACAATGACCATTGGCTCAAAAAGATGCTACATATACAATGTTACATATTAAGATGTTAGACAAGCTATCCTTTACCATTGCAGAAACACCATAGGCAGCTTGGCAAATATTTTAAGTAATATCGCTACCTATTTCAACATTCCAGTTCACTTCTTGCATAAAACATTTCCCTGTGGGTAGATATGAGGCCCTGGGAGGAAATTCTATCCACGACATATGGTCATTCCCCATTGAATATCATTGTGAATGGCTGGGTCGGGAAGTGCTCTTTATTGGAAAGGAATGTGATTGATCTGTTGGCCACTCACCTCTGTGCAAACATGTTACTAGTCATGGCTCTGTAATGCGTCTGTTCCAAATTTGGCCTGTTTTTTACAAGGAATTCCAGTTCCCACAATTTTACCCACTCTAATTTTTTTTTCTAATGGCAGTTATTTAGTTCAAAGTGATTAGGACCATTGTGGAATGAAAACTGGGATCCCCTATATTGTTTTAATTTCTGAACTACTGAAATGTTTTAATAACGTCCCTTTCCTTCCCACACACACAGTTGATAGCTGTTATGGCCTTCCATTTCAACTTCAAGGACAGATTTCCATAAGCTAAGCAGACTCAAAGCCTTACCCTTTCAAAAGGAGGAAGTGTTAAATTCTGCTACAGAAACATTTGAACTTCAAGTCCCAAGGACGTCTAGCGAAATACAGTCACTCTTATCTATAAACTTCGCATTACATTTTGGCAAATTAGTAAAACACATCTTTAATGCTTCCAAAATTGCCAGAATAGCCCATTTCATTACAACCATAGGCACTGGCTTGGTCAGTACATTCCAGCATTTTTTCAGAATTATATTGGCTTTTATGTATTCATTATTTTCCTTCCCTTGGTGTTATTCCTCATTTGAAGCATTTTAGTCCAATTTTTGTTATTCTGCAATGGATGTGCCTGTGCAAAGCCCACAAATGATTGACCTGTCAAGAAGCCAGCAGTGTGTAGGCACGTGATCCAGCAGTTTGGAGCCCCGTTACTCCAGGAACTAGACTTTGACTGGTTCCTGTCATTCTGACTAGCCTGGTTTATTTTTGTTTAACCTGTGCTACGCTGCCTGTGATGTCCCTTTAAATGGACACCGGATATCTGCCTTGCTCTGCAACCTCCTGTTCCGATGGACATAAATCGGTGAATGAGTCCATTAAAGATCCATTTCCTCAGTTGTCCAATAAACCTGCTCTTGCTTCAAGATGCTTTGTATGAGTTTCTTCTCACTGGGGAGACGAGTGCATCAACACCAGGATTACTCACCTCAGAATTACAGAACATGGAGGCAGCACAACCAGCCATTTCCTCAGCATCGACTGATAATGAGGATCATATCTGTTCTCTGGAGCTATTGAATGAGGCTGTTCAACAATCGTCAGTGGAGATGGAATCTGTGTTGGATTCATTAACCATTGATTTGGTGGAAGCGATCTTGGGTTCCTCCAAACCCAACTAATTTGGCCCATTTTTAGAAATTCCCTCCATCCCTTTTGTAAATAGTTTTTATAATCTTTATAATATACTTTTTATTATTGCGTTGAGTTTGCTTGGCTTATAAATTTATTCTTTCTTTCATTTGCATAGTGGATTTCTATCCCGCTCATAGGAGTATCTCTTGAAGCCTATGCATAGACTCACTATAGTTATGCCTCATTTTTGACACTCTAGAAATCACAATGTCCTTGCCTTGCATTGTTGTACATTGCACATTTTTTTCTTCATGCCATTGTTTTGAAACACACTGTAATTTCACTTGGTGTACTGCCACTTTCCTGGGCTCCGATTGCTCAGTGGGCATAAGTGGCAGCTGTTGTTTTCTCTAAATCCAGCAATCGTTCCTAGGCCTTTGTAGACATAACAAAGTAGCTGTTCACTGTCTGAAGGTAATGTTTTAAATTAGGTCCCATAGTTTTATTTATAAAGAGGAAGATTCTAACATGAATAGGCGCCCTCTGCGGCATGCAGCCTGTGTAAACTGGGTTTGCACTTCCCTATGAGGACTACTTCACTGTGAAAACAGAGATATGGGGTTCTCCACTCCCAGAGATCATCAATAATAATAATAAGTCTTCCTGCGCATACACTTAAAGGGTAGGCTTGGGTCACTAGATTTGAGTTATGGGGACCCTATGGGGGTCATTTTGACCCTGGTGGTAAAAACCACCTACCACAGTGGCGACGGCCGCCAAGCGACCGTCACCCCGGCTACCAGCCACCAGCCGGATTATGACCACAGCCTGATTTCCGCCAGAAGGATGGTGGAAATTCGGCTGTGGCCATGCCGGCAGATGGGTGTAAGATGGCACTGCTGCCAGCTGCAGCGCCACGGCAGTAGATCACCACAGACCATATCATGACCCATGATACAGCCTGGTGGTGTTCTGCTGGCGGACGCTGCTGCTGGCAGCAGCGCCTGGTCCTGTCTCCTGCCGGAGGACACTCTACACAAAGGTAAGTGGGTGCTCCGACAGGGGAGGGGTTGGGGGTTTCTATATGTGTGTGTATGTCTGTGCCTGCGTAAATGCGGGTATGTGTTGTGTGTTGTATGTGTGCAGGTATGGATGTGTGAGTGCGGGTATGTTGTGTTGTATGAATGCATGTGTGTTTGTATGTATGTCAGTGTGTGTGTATGTGTGTAAGTGGATGTCTGCATGCATGCATGAATGTGGGAATGAGTGTGTGAATGCACGTGTGTGTTTGTGAATGAAGGTGCGTGATTGAAGGGGGAGGTCCGGAGAGGGGGGTTAGGGGGAAACCTGGGGAGGGGAAGGGTGCAGGGAAGATCTCAATCATTGACAGAGAAGGGATTCCCTGTCACTGATGGTGCCTACCACCATGGTTTTCGCGGCGGTACGGTTGCTGAAGTCTCCAGCCCGGCAGTCATTACCGCCTTGGTGGACGGTGTGGTACATTGGCAGTTTGGCTTGAGCCAAACTGCCAATGTCTTAATATGGAGATAAGTACCACCAGCCTGTTGGCAGTACTTTCCTCCATAATGACCCCCCATATGTGTCATACAGTTTTCTAATTGCTATTGTGATTTTCATAATTATTATCAGTATTGTAATCACATCTGATTTGCTTCATAATAGACTATGGCCCTAATTATAAGTTTGGCAGTAAGAACCGCCTACTGCCGCCGTGCTGGCCTCCAACATACCACCACCCGCGGTGACCATCCGTCTGCCAGATTATGAGCAATATCTGACTTCCGCCACAATAAGGGTGGAAATCTGGCAGTGTTCATACTGGCAGATGGTGGTGACCTGGTGCTGGTAACACCAGCACTGCCCTGCCCCACCAATAGAACGCCACCAGCCATATTTTGAGCAGAAATACAGTCTGGCGGTGTTCTGCTGGTGGGGCGCTGCGGGCGGTAGCAGTGCCCCTTCCCATTCCCTGCTGGACCACCTCCTCACGGACATGGTAAGTCGGGAGTCCGACAGGGGAGGGGGTGGGGGCTGCTACATGTGTGTATGGGGTGTGTGTGTATGTCTGTGACTGCGTGAATGCGGGTATGTGTTGTGTGTTGTATGTGTGTGTGTATCTGAGTGTGTGAATGTATATGTAAATGCGCCTATGTGTGTTTTGTTGTATGCATGGTTGTATGCGTGTGAGTGAATGCATGTAAGAATGGTGAAGTTAGTGCATTTCTGCATGTCAGTGTGTCTATGTATAAGAATGTGTGTGGGTATGTCTGGACAAAAGCGTTTGTGAATGCGTGCATGCCAGTGTTCATGAATGGGTGTATGCATGGTGCGTGTGGGTGTGTGTGGGGTGAGGGGTGATGTGACTGTAGTGGGGGTGTGGGGTGATGTGTGCATGTGTGGCTTTGGGGCAGGTGTGTGGTTGGTGATGGCTGCATGTGTGCATTTATGGGGGGTGGGGGTGAATGCGTGTATCAGAGGGCTTTTGGGGGTTTGCTTGAATCAGGTTGTGGGGGGTGTTTGGATGGAGGGAGTTGGGGGGTATCAGATGAGTGTTGGGGTGTGGGGGAGCCACCTACCTGTGACAGGGAATAAATTCACTGACACTGGTAGGTCCTACCGCCATGGTTTTCGTGGCATTGCTAACACCCCGGAAACCATGGCGGTAGGCTATCTCATGATGCTGCCAGTGGTACTCTGTAGGCCGCCGGGTCGGAAATTGACATCTCCGGCAGCTCATACCACCATGGCAGTATCAGTGGAAAATCCAACCTGCCAGCCTGTTGGAGGTAATACTGCCACATTAACCCTGGTGGTCAGAAGATCGCCAGGGTCATAATGAGGGCGTATGTTAGTTAAAATAAATATATTGTGTACTTTCATTGGGTACTTTTTACTTCTGCTATGGATATGTATGGCTGAGATAATGTATGAAAAGGACTGACCTGTTTTCCACTTTTCCGTGAGAAAGGAGGCTAGAGTGTTGGGCCTTTTGAGTTACTTGTCACTCTGTAAGGTTAGGAGAGCAAGTAAGGCACTGTGAAGTAGTCATATATTTGGTGTGACAATACTGATTTGACAGAAGTGGTGCAGCCCCTGCATTCTGACAATCTGTTGTTCAAAGACATAACTCTGCAAAAGTAGACTCCCTGCGATATAGGGTCATTTTCCCTGTGTGCAGGAGCTATAAGCAGCAGCCTTTGCCATCAACAAAATCACCTCCATTGTGATGGGGGAACTGCTGACACTGCATGCAGAACATTCAGTGATTTTGGTCATAAAAAAGAGCAAGAGAACACTGACTACACAACAGGTTTCAGGTTATGTGGACTGATGCCCTCCAGGCCGTCACTAAATGTAGTGCAGAGTCATCTAGTAAACCCAGCCACCTTCCTAGCCCACGAGGTTGAAGAGGGGGAGAAGATCCATTATTGCATAACATACACCCCTGATGGGATCAGTCAGGCAGAGGGGGATCCCATCCTACATAGTAAGGCACTGTTCGTGGATGGTTCCTGCATCATAGGTCAAGAGACTAGGGTAAGACATACATGGGCAGTGGTCGTAAGGGTTCGTACCATGCACCCTCAGAGAAACTGCAAGTCACTGCACAGCTAACTCTCCTCCCTCCCCTCTCAGCATAGGCAGCAGAGCTGGCAGCATTAATTGAAGCCCTCACCCAAAGTTTGAGGAATATGGTAATCATTTACTCCGATTGAGCCTATGTCACAACCACAGTGCGCTTTAGCACTCTAGCATAGGAATGTAGAAAAGACAAGGGTTTATGAAATCAGAAAGAATCCTGCCACACATCCCAGAATTACTAATTGACATGTTAACCCTACCTAAATGCATGGCTGTTGTAAAATGGGGGCAAGGACTTCATATCCGGGGGAAATGCATTAGCTCACCAAATTGCAAAAATGGCAGCCTATGGAACAATTCAGGAAGCACAGGTGCTTTCCTTACAACAAGCATCAGAGGAGGAACCCCCATAAGACAAGCCTTGCACAGAAACAGCAGGATTGTACTTCAGGGCGGAAACACCATTGCCTGATATGAAAGAGAGGATTGCCAGTGAGTGCACGCATACTGCACATGACCTCATAAACCAATATGCACTCACAGGGAGACCTGTCATGCTGCAGAGCTTCATCAACATAGCTTTGCCCCAGTTACACTTACCAATAAACACAGCCAAAGACAACATGATAGCAAAACTTCTGACTGACTGGTTTATTCCCAAACTCACCAACACACACTCACTTCAACATTCACACATGCATTCAAACATGCCTACACACATACATTCAAACATGCATATATACACATAAACACATTCAAAGCCACAGACAACACCCACTCACACATGCACACACAACACCCCGCCCTCCCACCCCCCTCCCAGTCAGACAATCAGCTTACCTTGTCTGGTTAGGAGGTCGTCTTGCAGGGAACAGGGCTGGCAGGCAGCACCATGCCATCAGGACACCGCCTGGCCATATTACAGGTCGTACTACGGCTGGTAGAGTCCTTTTGGCAGGGCCGGTGCTGCGCCTCTGACCGTCAGCACGACTACTGAAGGATTTATGCCCAAATTGTGGGGGAAATACTTCAATACTCATAATATGGTGGTCAGAAGACCGCCAGCACAGGTGGTCTTCTGGCACCCGTGGCTTCAGCTGTCTTCTAAAAAGACAGCCAAAGTCATAATGAGGGCCATAGTTTCAGCACATGACTCCCGTGGGCAGCTAGATCATGTCACGTCAGTTCTCTAATACCGCATGCAATAGGTGCAGACAGGCTTTACCTGTCCCAAGAGGTAGCCCCTGAAAAGTAAAATGCCTTCTCCACCTGTACCTATGTAGGATTAGGGCCAAGATAATGCAAACAGACTAAAATTCTGTAGAATAATGGTGAATACAAGACCAATCCCACAGCACTGTAGCTCCTCACCGAGCGTAGAGAGATTCAAGCTGAGCTAGCACCATATGGGAGGATAAGGTTTGGCCCTTAGACTTTCCAGAAAAGAGATTCTTAGAGGTAACAAAGACACCAAACCAATGCACTAACACATCACCTCCTGCTTCCATCTGTGATCTCAGGGTGGCCCTTAGCATATCAGGAGCTGCCTTCTTTAACAAGTGGACACCAGACATGGACTTTCATTGTAGGGCCATCCACCTCGATGATGCGAAGGGAAATTACTCTGGTAGGGGAATGTTGAATACCAGCATAGATACCACATCTGGGATACTGAGATAGATAGATAGATAGATATGCATGGTTAGAAGGGAAGGGGCAACCCTTAATTGTATACTAACTTATACGGTATTCCTTGTGTTTCAGAGGTACAATTCCACTGGGAACAAATGTAAACTATGGCACAATCTTGCACATTCCAAAGATGCAATGGGATACCTTGATGATGAGGGATACTCACTGGCAAAGAGATTTGTTTGCCCACCCTCAGCTCGTCCCCAGATGGTGTGGCCTCTGCTCCCCATCACCATAGCAACCCTGAATCTGGCCATTCCTGGAGAACATCTGGCAGAATTGTTCCAAAACCCGCTAAAGAAAAAGACAACTCTGTTAAACCAGACCTCTCCTACCCCCCCAAAAAAGAACAGCTGATTATTTTGGCTGGGCTCAGTATAAGGGCTTTCCAGAAGAATCCACACTGTTGTGTCTGATGCACAAATACCAGCAGGAGGGTCCATGCACTTCTTCACCACGCAGACAATAGAGAACACCCACTGTTTGCAAATAACCAGGTGGGAAATACTCAAGATGATGAACATTACTGAGCTTAACCTTAACTTGATCAAGGAAGAACAGAAAGCCCTTTGCCTCATGGTGAAGCAACATCGATATTTGTTAGACTTCAATAGAGGGAGGGGTTTGTACCAAGATCAGTGCATCCTGCTGCACATTTATAACATGCAATGACTTGGACAATGGGACTCTGACTCTTGCCATCCAAGTTTGCACCATTTAGAAAGAGACATGTGTGAGGAGGGAGCTGTTCCTGAGCAAGAGTGGTTCACAAAGTGGTTCTCCAGGGACAACGGGAGGCTGACCGGTCTGTGAATGTCACAGTTGCCTGTTTTCATAGCATTATTTTTTTTGAATGGTTTCCTACAAGTGGGGGTGCCCTGCTGTAAAAGAACAATCCTCAAATTAGGTAGAACACAAGTAACTAGGTAAGTAGGAATAGTCAAAACTGAAGAAAAACAAGATCCCAATAATGTGACTGTCATGAAGTAAGGGTTACATAGTGTTGTTGAAAATTAAACTAGAGGGGGGAATGCTAATAATGAAAAAGTAGATGTTTATGCATGCAATGATACATTCATATATAAGAACAAAATTGCATCACTATTGTTGAATTTACCCCCATGAACTCTCCATCAGCCCCTCCTCAGAAGTACGTGGTCAAACAGGCTCTGAGACCTAGGCCTGCGATTACTGATTGACAGGTCACCGGTGGGGTGTCATATAGCCAGCAGATAAACACACTAACAGGAAGTCAAGAAAATTGGCCCCAATAAACCATACATGGGCTGCGGGGTGGGTGCATTCCCAAAACACCATAAAGTCTGATGCCACATGAAGTTACAAACACTTAGCCAACCAGAACACAGCACACCCTGCAACACGCAGAGATCACATGCCCCTCAGGCCAGACATCTGGACACGTTACCCACTGGCCCACATTGTGTCTACACAAGGTCGAGGCCCAGCTGCATTTGTTATCAGGGCCTTATTTATGATTCCAAGACAATGGCCCACATTTCCTACCTAAAGAGGAACGCTGAAATTGTTTTGTGATGCTCAGAGAAATGAATAAAACACCACTCAGATAGATTGGACTTTGAGACAGTCCTCAGACCCTTTGTCTGTAACTGTTCTCCTGACCATGGTGTTTAGTTAAACCAATTGTTCTTGTTTTGCCAAACGCCTCTTGTCTTTTGCTTTTTGAAGGTAAATTCACATTCAAGCAACACAACACTACACAGCAAGACACCTAACTGCTCTACATGAAATGGGAAGGGCACGTATATGCCACAAGTCCAATTTTATAGTAGAATCCTTTAGTTTCCAAACACTCACAGTCATCTTTGGACTCAACTTCACTCGAAACTAAAGAGCATCTCTGAAGTTGATAGCCTCCTTCATAATCAGAAGTATGCAGCAGCTAAAGCTCACTACATTCCCTCAGCACCCAAGGAGTTTATCTTCAGAGTCCTTCCAATCTCTTCACTCAGTCTCACTCTCTTTAACTTGTACATGGCTCCTCTGGCAATCATCCTTAAGACCCAGGAACTCTTCTTCATCTCTTAGACTGATGACAACCAGATCATACAATAACTCCCATGAGACACCAACACTACCAACAGCATTTTCATTATGCCACTGACCAACCTGGCTAACTCTATTTGAGATTAGATTTTTCATGCTCAACCTGACAAGATGGAAGTGACGATATTCTGCAACATGAGCTTACCCTGGTTACCCACATAACTAGGCCCAAACCCCTCATCCTCCAACCACCCCAGAAACCTGTCCATCATCCTGGGCACTATTTCACCATGAGACTTCAAACTGTCACTACCACCTCCGCCTACTTTAATATATTTGCATGTTCAGACATTTCATCATATGGCTCCCTCCTGACACCTGCAAGACCATCACACATGCCATCATCACATGTAGACTGTAGTACGCCAGTGACCTTTACCACAGTATATCTGCACACCTGCTACACAAGAGACAAACTATCCAACACATCACTGCAAGAATATTACTCAACCTACCTTGGGGCACGCACATCACACTTCACCTAAGACAAAGACACTTGGGGGGTCATTCTGACCTTGGCGGTCCATGACCGCCATGGCGGAGGGCGGCGGAAGCACCGCCAACAGGCTGGCAGTGCTTCCTTGGCGATTCTGACCGTGGCGGTAAAGCCGCGGTCAGAAAAGGGGAGCCGGCGGTTTCCCGCCGGTTTCCCGCTGGCCCAGGGAATCCGCCATGGCGGCGCTGCTTGCAGCACCGCCATGGGGATTCTGACCGCCTTCCCGCCAGCCTGTTTCTGGCGGTGTCCACCGCCAGAACCAGGATGGCGGGAACGGGTGCCGTGTAGCCCCTGGGGGCCCCTGCACTGCCCATGCCACTGGCATGGGCAGTGCAGGGGCCCCCTAACAGGGCCCCTCAAAGATTTTCACTGTCTGCTTAGCAGACAGTGAAAATCGCGACGGGTGCCACTGCACCCGTCGCACCCCTTCAACTCCGCCGGCTCCATTCCGAGCCGGCTTCATTGTTGAAGGGGCTGTCCCGCTGGGCCGGCCGGCGGTCTTCTGCCGGTCGCCCGCCGGCCCAGCGGGAAAGCCGGAATGGCCGCCGCGGTCTTTCAGCGGGAACCGCTTGGCGGGCGGCGACCGCCGACCGCCGCGGTCAGAATGACCGCCTTGGTCCCCATTCAGGCACACTGCCAGTTCAAGATGCTTACCCAGACCTACTATGCACTACACTCCAAGGGACTCATCTAGCTCACCCACCATCTACACTTCCTTCAACCAATCATGAACCTCTACTCTGCATCACTTGTACTCACCCACACCCTTCATATCCATATGAGCAAGACAAGAGCTAGAGTGTTCTTTTACATGGCAAGCTACACCTGAAATAAGCTCATGCAGAACATCAGGACAGCTGAGTCGAATTTCTGAATTTGTGCTAGAAATTGTATACCCAGCTCTTAAAGTGATTCTACTTGCAGAACATGCACCTACTCAGCACCTGGTTACCCTCTCAGTGACAAGTTGACCCTCGACAAGGCCACATTAACTGAATTTACATTACAGTACACTTTTGGCTGCTTAGCCCCAGCACAAGCACACATGTGTCCTAGGGCAAAGGGGCCTACATTGTAACTGGCATATCTGCCACATTTCCAAAGTCCATCCATGATATGCTGCTCTAGTCCAGGTTTTCAACTTTGCACTCTTGGACTTGTATTTCTGTTTTATGAAGGAATAAATTAAAAAAGTCCCATGATTGGGGCAGTACTTCACACATGGACCTTAGAAACTTTGCAGGCCTGGACTGGGCCGGTAAAATAAATTTGGTACTGCCCAAAGAAAGGACAGTTATCTGAAGAATGAGTTAACATTTGGGACATTCCTGTACTTTCCCTTTCACATAGTGCAGCACATCAATATGTGTTACTGTGTTGCTCTGCAAGACAGCTTGCCAAAATAAGGCCTTTTGTTTTCAGTCTTGCTTTCACTCACCCTGTAGTTCTTGCTGGTGCTCCATTTCAGCACTGTCCTGCCCTTGCACTCCAGTTATGAACTCTGTCAGAATGAGGGATGCCACCTGCTCCATCAATGGATCTAATTCTTCCTGGACATCGGGCCTGCTCCAGTCCTCATGGCTGCCATAAGGCTCCTGCCCAGTTTTTCTTTGGTCCTGCATTTGTAGACTTGCCACCTCTTCTTGCACTTCGGACTGATGTTTTTGTTTGTGCAGCACAGTTTATCTATGGATTGCCAATGTCATTCTTCCTGGCTAAAGCCAAGAATGTCATTCTTGAAAGTGTTGCATCAAATTTCCTGATGCATCTTAGGTCCTTGCACCATGATGCACTCTCCCATAAATGTGGTGCATCCATGGTGCTAGGGAATGCTGCCACTCAGCTCAAAATCTACTGATGCAAAGCTGCACAATGTTGCATTGCATCAGTTATGATAAATATGCCCCTCCATTTTAATCTTAGTTTACTTATCATAAATTGTACATCTTTTACTTGGTTTGTTTTTCAGGAATATATTTATCTCTCCCTTTCCAGAAATCCAAAAGACTTAGGCGGTCATTCTGACCGCGCCGCCGCCCGCCATGTGGTTACCGCCATTTGGCTGCTCCGCGGTCAAAAGACCACGGCGGCCATTCTGGCTTTCCCGCTGGGCCGGCGGGCGCCCACCAAAGGAGCGCCCACCGGCCCAGCGGGAAAGGCCCTGCAACACAGAGGCCGGCTCCGAATGGAGCTGGCTGTGTTGCAGGGGTGCGACGGGTGCAGTGGCACCCGTCACGATTTTCACTGTCTGCAAAGCAAATCTGTAATCTGTATGGGGCCCTGTCAGAGACCGCCAGGGTTGGAATGAGGGCCTTAATTTCATTTCTGGAAGGAAGAAACATTATTATTAACTGTCAGTCATATTGTCAACTCCCCTCATCTGAGGCATCACTACCACATATATTGCTTAATGTGTATGACATTATAGAGCAAGGAGACATGGGCATGTTCATACTGCTGATTTTTTCAGAGTAACCAACATTAACAACCACTCACCTATTTTTCATATAAGACCAGGCTGGGATCGGTGGGCTTAAAACACATTTCCATGGTTCAACTTGTGACCATCCACTTTATACTTAAGGACTTCTATGTATTTCCCTGTGAATGGAGCAGTTGAAATTTTTTTTATCCTAGCTGTCCAAATCATTCATGCATTATAGGTGATGATGCATTTGTAGTGTATTTCACTATCTATGCAAATGAAATAGAGAAACATATTATACCTATTTGCTTTTCTGTAGTTCAATTTAAGAGGTGAGGATCAGGAAGAGGGAACAGTGGCATCATTTATATACTAAAAATAGTTCTATGAGAACAAGGGAAAAACATGAGTCCAATATACAATTACTGTTCATACATATTTTGAAGCTATGTGACTTTTTGTGCCATGTCTTTCTTCACTCAACATTAGCAATACACTTGTAGTCTTCCTACTCAATCCTGCCACAATTTAATGATAAAGGAACACCACAAAACCACTGCACATGGAACATACCTAACATATGCAATGGTTTCCATCAAGTATTAGAGCAATTGCTTATTGAAAAATGTAGTTCTCCAACAAATCAGAAAAAACTGTGCTCTTTCTTTCCACCTTTTTAAAAAGAGGTAAGTTACTGTTTCATAAAGATTCCAAGAGTTAGGTAAAATGAGCCTCTATGTCCTTAACATAATTCAAACTTTTGTTCATGAGATTTAGGAAATGTTGGCTCGGAGTACCCATCTGCTAATATCTAAATCAGGCTCTATATATTGTATGTCAGGACCACAGACAAGGATTATGATAGTTGAAAGCTTACTTTTCACCAGCAAGGCCACATTTATCAAGAGTGTAAAGTAAAACCTCTTAAAAGTGGAAACTGAAGATAAATCTGCTGCATTCATTGGGGCCTCTTCATAACCTGCGCTTTCTAGTACATTTAATGGTACCTCAATAGTACAACTTAAAGTCCTACAAAAAGCTATTCACAAACCTATCATTGTAAATCCCTACCTCGCCTAAGATTTCAATCTGTAGACCCTTAGAAAAGTAAGTTTACTATATAATGGTAAACGTAGGTGGGATGGGGAAGTAGATGGGAAATAGGGCATACTTACTATTAAATGGAGAGGGCTTATGAGGAAGTAAGGAGAGGTTCAGAGAAGGTAAGGATGGGTTTTAGGGAGAGACATGTACCTCCCCACAACAGAGTGAGCCCATACCCACAGAAGAGTAAGCCCACTGCAATTCACAAACTGCAGGAGAGATTTATGAAGCGTTCACACAATGCAGATCAGTAAATAATGTTGCTGCCCTGCGTTACGTGAGCAGGAGGCAGCACAACTGCACCATAACTACTAAGAAGTAGCACTGTTCTGCTCTTTCGATGCATTGGCACACTTTAGGCATCCACGTGCCAAGGCAGATGCCCTAGTGCCATAGTGTAAGGGTGTCTGCTTTGTGGTAAACATAGGGCCTCATTTACAAGAAACTGAAGCATCAGCTCAATGCATCAGATTGTTTGAGCTGCTCAATGATTCTATAACAATGCCATGGCTGTGCTGCATTTACTAGGCAAAGCCCCATGGCACAAACTTTCACAGATGTGCCAGAAATTCTGATGTATCTGTGGTGCAAAACCTATGCATTCCTGGACTAGAGTAAAATAAATTATGCTATTCAAGCAATGCAAGGAAGGCTCCCATAGAAAAAAGCCCTGTGTCCATTTAATGCCTACTCTGAGCAGTGTTAATGTTTTGATACAGTGAAGTCACAGAATGACGTAGTGAAAAGTATATTTTACAGCGTCAGTTCTACTTGGCTTTTCCTGAGGGAGCGTCTACCTTGCATATATTATACTTAGTGCAGGTATAATGTGACACAAGGAATTACAAACTGATACATTGGACCCAATGTGTCAGTTTGTAAATCTGGAGCAGTATACAGTACTGCTTAGCGGCACTACTGCGTCAAAAACATTATGTAATGGTGCAAAGGCCTTGTAAATGAGGCCCATAGCTTTGTGCAGGAATATGTCCCTCCCTGAACAAAAATTATGCTTTAAGACATTTTTCACTTTGTATGTGTGCTGTAGAATGCGGAGAACATGCAAAGAGAAAAATCAAGAAGACATGAAAACATTTTTTGCAGATATGTATTTATGTCAATCCCATGGGTGGTTGCATAAGAATGCTGACACAACACCCATGGAAGAATCCATTGATGCAATGTAACACAAGGAACGGCATTGTACTTTGTTGCGTTACTTTGAGTGACAATAAAAAACAAATCACAATTTGCGTTGGATTGTATATCCCACCAGTAGACTTCATGTTAGATCTGCATAACAAAAGTAACAAAAACCTGACACAAAGTCTTTGTAAACCTGGGCCTGCACTTTCAAACTTACTTTATCCAAAAAGGGACCCAAATAGTAGCAAAATACACCAGCTCATGGCCAGCTACTGGTATTGCAACACCCTCATAAAGAAAGTATTGAAGTTAGTGACTTAAAATAAAATCATATGGGAAATAATGTCAAATTAAATTATTTGTAGTGAAAAATATAAATAAATATATTTACATATTAAAGCATCTAAAAACAAAGCATATTTAATATTTATTCTTGGTATAATTAAACAATCTTACTTTAATTTAAAAATTAATGTAACACTAATTTTCTATTAAAATATCATTACAATATTCTATATTTTTTCATGCATAATAGTTGTGTTTACTTCAAATGTGATTTCTTTTTTAATTTATGCTTCCAAAAATTAGTTTTATTTCATCTAATAGGTTTAAATTCAGAAAATATTTAATTCAAAATTATGTTAATAGTTCTGTTGCATGTTTCAATATTTTTCTACATTTAAAATAAATATAGAACATTAATTTGCATTCACATTTCAAAACACTTTACATCAATATTAATATTTTTACTTTCCCCTGTACTTTACCATAGGAAAACTCCACGGTTTGTGTGGAGATTGGCCTATTGTAAAGCATAGAGAACATTTTAAAAGTGTATTAAACTCCACAGTATATTCACAAAAATATATTTATGTTAAATATTTATTAAATTAATGTTGTACATTTATTTTAACTTGGAAATACAATAAAATCTAAGCTACAGCTTTGCTAACCTAGTTTCAATTGAATTCACAATTCATTTCAATAGTACATGAAATACAAGCTGTTTTTCTGAAGTTTAAATTAAAAAATAAATTCCCACCTAAAGTAAATACAATATTGTGGAATAATTATTAAATGTGATGTACAGAATTAATTGAAAGGAATTTAATTATGTTTTCAGAGACAATTTTAATATTACATTCATTTTTAAATATTTTATAATTTAACAATAAATAGGTATTATATATATTTTTTTTTAATATTACATTTAATGTTTTTGTATTTTATACTATTTAGAATAGTTAAACTTAATTTACAATTATTGCCAGTGAGGTTTTATTTATTTCCATAGCTCAGTGATTTTTATGGAGGGTGTTGCTGTATCAGTGGTCAACCATGTGTGGTGCTTGACTTATTATTGTTTCTTTCTTTTGGCAGTATTAATCTACACTTGCAATTTGGCTCCAGCCTAACCCATTTTTAAATAACTCACAATCTTGTTCACATAGTAAATGCTTTGGAATTATAACACCTCTATCTGAAGGGGTTACAAACATAATAATATCAATACCATTTCTCGTTATGCATTTCATGCTATTGTGGGAGATGAAACCATGGAAAACAGTTTCCTCAATGAGACTAAGAGTTCTCATTCTCACAGAGGACAATGCTTGACTATCATGCCTTCGCAGGCCTTGAAGCATTCAACCACACATAACTTTGGGTTGCAGCTGAAAGCTGTGTAACAATTCATTTTGGTATTGGAATGCGTTTGTATAGCCACTTTAAATCTAGCACCCTCTTTGGTCATCTTTCTACCAGAAATGGCCGGTGCCCTTCCATCAGACAACTTCAGCATGATACAGGGCATAATACCATAGTCACCTTACTAAAAAGCTCTTTTATAGTTATAGATTCATTCTGTTGCTAAGATAGGAACAGATCCAATAATCTGTTTAAATCGCATAACCTTGAATGCCTGGATTCTGCAGTCAAAGAGAGTCAGATGCCTTTTATAAGCATCCTAACTATAGGATATTTCCCCACAAGGGCTTAATCTAGTGGTATGCGCCCTGCTGAAAAAAGAATGAAAAAGAGTTTACAGACCTGTAAGCCAGTTCTTCCTTTGTCAGACTCAATAAAACATTTGAGATGTGTACAAGCTCAGACCTTACTTGGTCCTGATGCCATTGCACAAACCAGCTGACTCACCTTTAAAAAGCTGACCACAGGTCAACCGCCAAAACCGCAAAATCACAAGGAGCCACACCAATGAAAGCAAAAGCTTTGAACTAGAACAAAAAGGAGATTTTTTTATCACAAACCATCCATCAAGCATTTACAAATTGGTGCCTAAGTTGATTCTGCCCCCCATAGGGGCAGATGGGCCGTGCCCAAGGAGCCACCCCCAAACAGAAAAAACACACACACACTATCCCAGGTCCCTAAGTGGCTTTTGCCCCCCTTGCGGGCAATGGGCCGAAAAATAAATAGGCTGATCTGCCTCCAAGGGGTGCAGAAATGGCCAACAGTTCTATGCCCCCCTTGGGAGGAGACCCTTGCCGAAGGGGCCACCCCCCACAGAAATACACAAATAAAAAAAATCCCTGGTGTTCCAGTGGTTTCTGCCCCCCCTTGGGGGCAGATCAGCCTAAAAATAATAGACCGCTCTGCCCCCAAGGGTGGCAGAAATGGCCATAAATAATCCCCCTAGGGAGAGCGACCCTTGCCCAAGGGGCCGCCCCTTCATCCAATAGACACACACACACACATTATCCCTGGTGCCTAAGTCTCTAGGGGCAGATGGGGCTTGCCCAAGGAGCCACCCCAAACAACAACAAAAACACACACACACTATCCCTGGTCCCTATGTGGCTTCTGCCCCCCATGGGGGCAGATGGGCCTAAAAAAAAAGGCTGATCGGCCCCCAAGGGGGGCAGAAATGGCCAACAGTTCTATGCCCCCCTTGGGGGGGGCGACCCTTGCGCAAGGGGGTACCCCGACAGAAATACACAAATAAAAAAAAACCTGGCAGGAATGGCCATAAATAATATGCCCCCCTGAGGGGAGCGACCCTTGCACAAGGGGCCACCCCCATCCTATAACCACACACACAAATATTATCCCTGGTGCCTAAGTGGCTTCTACCCCCCTGGGGGGCGGATGGGCCTAAAACAAAATAGGCCAATCTGCCCCCAAGGGGGGCAGAAATGGCCAACAGTTTTATGCCCCCCCACAGAAATAAACAAGTAAAAACATCCCTGACGTTCCAGTGGTTTCTGCCCCCCTTGGGGGCAGATCAGTCTAAAATTAATAGGCTGATCTGCCCCCAAGGGGCGCAGAAATGTCCATAAAACAAATGCCCTCCAAGGGGGAGCGACCCTTCCCTAAGGGGCCGCTCCCCGACACACAAAAAAACATGAAAACAAAAAAATAGAAAATTCCTGGCATCTGGTGGGCATTCCTGCTGCCTAATCGCAATGTGATCAGGCAGCAGGAATGCTTAAAGAGACATCGGGGGAAAGGACAACCTTTTCCTTTCCCCCAATGCCTCTTTGTTTGAAATCCCCCACCCACCGGAGGAGAAAAAGACCAGTTTCTCCGGATCACGTGCTCGAAGCAAATGGCTTCCAGCGCGACCGGTACCCTGTAATGATATCAGCGAGCGATGACGTCATTAGGAGGGGGTTAAGGGTGGAAGCAGAAGGGCTTCCCGTTCCATCCCTGCCTTGGGGGGTTGGGAGGGAAGCCACAGAGCTCCGAGCTCATGTCCGAGGACATAATGGTTACGTCCTCGGCAAAGGAGCACTGTGCCGGTGGACGTAACCATTACGTGCCCGGCACAGAAGGGGTTAACTACATTCTTTGTCCAAGCCATCTTAATGACTTCCCTAGCCTGTTCCAAATGTCCTTTAATTATCTAGCATATCTGGTATTCACCCATGCCATGAGACATAGACTTGCTTCCTCCACCAGTAGGTGCAGAGTTCTCATTGGCCATGATAGAATATTGCTATAGTGTAAAAGTCAGATTAGAAAATCCCTAGAAAGTTCCAGCAGAATTGGAGGCCATACCACTATTACCTGTTGTCTCCTGGAATGATTTGAAAAGGTCTCCAGTAAATGGTCCCAATCTATGTGAGAGTCCCCTGACAATCTTAATTTCCAGTTACCAGAGACTTGTGTTCTTGATGTATCTGGGTTCAAGTCTTCTACCTCATTTTTTACTCGTTATGTATTGCTGGAAGATACTCTACTGTCACTGTGATAAAGTGTTCTGTTAACCAGAAAATAATATTTACTACAGTACTGTCAGCTGAAAGTGATTTGTTTGGGACATTAAATTGAGAAGGGAGTCAAAAAGATGCATTTCTGTGATTCTGAGAATGAACCCACAAACAACACAAAGAGGAATGAGGATGCTTGGCTGCTGTTGTCAGTGGATTATAAACTTTTTCCTAATTGAAAAGCCTTTACAGGGGCTGTCTCACAGTGATGTGAGGGCCCTTTGTTTTAGGACAATGAATGTGTGCAAGTCTTCCTAGACCTTATGTACAGCTTGTGTAGCACCCCAGCTTGAGGAATGCCAAATTCCAAGAAAGATTTGTATTAATTGTTTCTTTTAAGAGAAGGGTGCTCAGAATCATGGCAGAGGAAAAACACCCTTTGCATCATTTTCTGCTGCTTTATAGCAGTGGCCATCGTGCTTTGTGAGTGTATAAAGTGCATTGCAACAACCTCTTCTGCAGTTGTTCAAAATGAGATGATTGTGATGAGACATACATTTATTGTGCTGGTTTCGCATTCAGTTGATACATTGATGATTTATACATACAGTCAGCATCCTAAAAACAGTCCCTTAACTAAGTATGAGCAGAGTATTCTGGTAGCAGAGAATATTTCAATCAAACATTGCATTTCCCTGAATACGTCAACACTTCTACCTTTACCAAGGAAGGAGCTTGATGACGAAATAGATGATAGTGCCTATGACTGTATTGATGTGACAGAGTTGCGCACCAGACCAATACCAGATATTCAAGATGTACCACTCAAACTGGCTGATTTGATTTAATTTGTTGATCGTTCGTGTTGAGATACCATTTTGGAACTCTTCAACCATCATGCACAGTAGCATATATAGTGAAAGCATCATACCTGTGTAATGCAACTTCATCCCAAGCAACATAATTGATCGCAATTATAAGAACATCCTGTGTGGTCAGTGGATTAAATGTTACACTGTATACAGATAGCCAATGCAGTTTTGGAGTGGTCCATAACTTTGCCCAGTTGTAGTCACAAAGGGGTTTCTTGACATTTCCTGGTATCCCAAACAAAAGTGAGCAATTAATTCTAGTTTTCTCAGTGACCCTACAACTCCCAAAGGGCATTGCTGTTCTTATGTCTATTGCATACAAGAGTCAGATGGCATCATTTTTGCAGATAATATCGCAAAGTACTGTGCTGTTATGTCTGTGTGCTTTAGGAACAATTGAAAAGTCTGAATGTGAAATGGAATATGTTCAATAGCTTCTTGTTAATGTCAATTCAGTCTTTTGATGAGCTCATAGAATTACAAAATGAAGTACCAGAGAATCAGCAGAATAAATGACAGAAAGCAGGATGTTCATAAAACAATTATGAGTACACCTCTTGCGGAATTGTAACTCTGGCCATGTGATACTGTTTTCACATGTTCTGTTCCATTTTTGTTTCTAACAATGTTTTATTTGTTAGCACTTGGGACCTATGACCTAGTTGGCAATCCACAAATATAACATACATGGGGTGGAATATCTGAACAGAATGTTACAACATTTGCCCGACATGGAAAAGTGTCAGTAGATATATTACATTTGTGGTTTTTGCAATATTAAAGTTCTGCCACCTGGGCTTTGTGCCCTATTGATTGTGCAAACTGCTCTGTTTTACTCTGGTTCAAGAAAATTATTGTCTGTCATGTATGCTTGGCTGGACATGGGCCCTTAATACTGTTGCCATACTCCTATATATTGTCTACCTTCTTGTGGAACAAAATGCTAATGAATATTTGTTAAAAAAAAGAAAAAAAAAACAATAATGAGATTTTGATGTCAAGTGACCAGAGGTTTGTACTGCCTAACTCCATTTTGTTGCATATGGCAAGGTACATTCATGGACCTGCACATGTAGGGTGGATGCAAAACTGTCAGTCTTTAAATAATATTGGTTTAGTCTACATTTCAGGAAAATTGCAGAGATGTTATGTCAGAGATATGTCACTTGTTAACAGGTCAAAATCCGTTGGAGGAGAACTGTGACCATGGGCTTCATAAGATTACAAATAGAGTTTACAGAGCAGTCCCCTTTTAACCATCTGTGATTTATTTTGTCACTTGTCCTTTTTCTCAGTAAGTTGAGGCTCATCTAACCTGCAGTGATGACTCACTAATGGTAGCTAAACTTTTATTTAGGGATTTGATCCTTAGATTTGGTTTGTCAACTTCATTGGCGTCAGAAGAACTAAGTTAAAAAATAAGGGTGTATGAGTCATTTGCATAGCACTGAAAGTGGTGCAGAAGTTTTATTGTGGATATCATCCAGTAGTATCCAGGATTGTAGAGAGGGCCAAAGGTACACTGAATGTAAAGTCAGCCAAAGTGTGTTTGTCGACTACACTGAAATAGCCAAATGGTCTTTTAGTTTTGTTGTATATGAGAAACAGACACAAAATTGCCCACAGGCTTGTCTCCTCATAAAATCCTAATCTTATAAACTACAAGGATTCCTGGTATCACTTCAACTGCACTTCTGAATATTACTAATGGTCTGGATTACTACAATGATTTTGGCAGATTTGGCACACTCTACCGCTCACCATGTGAAGTTATCTACACATTCAGCAAGTGAAAAACCCTGCCACAACAGAGAGCCTGGTGATTGAGTTGCAGCCGAGAAACATATTTGTAAGAGATGTTTAGAACCTCAATGGAAAGGCCCTCCTAAAGTGATCTTGGAAATGAATAGTGCTATGAAGTGTGGAGGTTTGCCACATTTGACCCATGCGTCTCACACAAAGAGAGAGAAGACTGCAGATGAAGATGTGGTGACAGAAACCAATAATTCACAAGGTCAAGCTCAAGTTCACTACATGGATCTAGAGGTAGGAGAAGAAAGAGTTGAAGAACAAGTAGAACCAAGCGTTTAAGAACATCAAGACAATCAAACTTCCAAAACTCAAAAGGAAGATCAAACCTCAAAAACTATAAGTCTGAAAACACCCAAGAGCAACTCTAGGTGCTCTGGTTGCAAGTTGTGCAAAATGAGAAGCAAGCGAAGATGAAATTGAGGAAAATGGAACAAATCTGAATGAAGATGGGAGCTTGATAAAAGGTGATTGGTCCAAAGGTGTGAGAGAATGAAAAAGAGCATTGCAAAGAGTTGACATTATTAGGAACAATGAATAAAAAGTCTGAAACACTAACATCTCTAAAAAAGAGAAATTCTGAAAAGCTTGAAGTCAGAATTGTATGGGAAATACTAATGTTAATTTGCTTACAGAATATCAAAAGATAATGAATGCTGTAAACTGATACCTATGTACTTGCCTGCATAGTTTTGTTTCAGAGGGAGAAACATATTTACAACTCCCTCTAAATGAAAGTATTTCTTGAAGCATCCGTTTATGAATTGTATTGAGACAGGATCTAGTGGGGGAGCATGAAGTGGATTATGGTTACCTGAAATTAAGATTTTGGCTTCTGCTAACATACATAATGGACCTCTGATGCTTTCTACCCAAAGTTTTCATGAAATAGCGTGTGTATGTTGACTGATGTAGAACATATTTTAATAAAGAGTTTAATGAAAGTAGAGGGAACAATAATAGAAATGCTGCTGCAGTAATTATAGTAAGAAGCCGAAGAGAAATTAAGACATTTTAATGTACATTTCAAGCCTAGAATTAATCAGGGTAAGAGAGGAGTTTTATGTGTGATGTGCAAGAAACATGATGAATAGGAAACTTCAGAGATGATTAGGAAAATTCAGTACTGATTAGGATGAGCAAATTACATAGATGATGAGCTAGTTACATAAATGACAGAGATTATATGTTGGCTAATGCTGGTATATGTAGGGCAGTCATCATCTCTATGGTGAAAAAGAATATAAAATTCCAAATAACTGCATAGGTTACTGTAATCTTGCATTCATCTTTCCAAGGGTATATTGTGTAGGTGATATGAATGAGAAGAGCTAGTGACATAGATGAAAGAGATTATATGTTGGTTAATGACCATATATTTAGAGACACTCATCATGTCTTTGGTGAAACACCTTTTTTTAAACTTCCAAGAAACTGCATAGGTTCCTGCAATCTTGTGAGATGAGTAAAACAATTCTTAAAAGGCTGAAATATGAGTTTGGTCAAGTGCTTATGGATATATTTGGTGTGCTGATTCCCCTAATTGGTATGGTTTTGAATGATGTGAATATTAGAAGGCTTTGCTATTAATATTGCAGATGCATTTACTAAAATTAATGAAGAGTTGGTGGCCAGTCATGCAACAGTTATACAATACGTGCTTGCTTTTGATCATTTGTTTGCAAAGATGTCGGTCTCCTTGTTGATTACTGAACTGAGTAGATTTATGCTATTTCATTACTGAAATAAATTTGGTTATGGCTTATTTCCTTATGTTATGACGTATAGCAATTTACTTTACTTTTTATGCATCATTGGAGATGATCTGAAAGTGACTAACAAATATTTGCCTTCTGTAATGAATTTTAAGTTTGAGTAAACCTTTATCGTTTTGGATTTAGAATTTTGTCCTGCAAAGTTTTTCGTTATTTTTTAAGGGCCTGCATTCTTTGAGACTCCAACAATCTTGATCCTGCATATTGTCCTTTTACATTTATTAGTGAAACGTGCTTACAACTGCTACCAGATACTCCAGGCAGAGGTACAGAAGTCATTGACCATGTAATTCTAAATCCTTGATTTCATTCCTCCAGTCCCAGTTCCTGTTCTGGCAATACCCACCCCAGACCAGTCTTCTGATCCAATTATAAGATATGGATTTTACTTAGAGGTTGCTCTTCCATTCCATGCTTACATTTTGTGCTAACCAGCAGCTTATCGTCTCCCACGCCCCTTGAAGAAGAGGAATTGTCTAAAAATATGTCAGCCTTTCCTGAAGAAGGCTGTTTTTGGACCTGTAGTCAAGTGATCTGGGAAAATGGATTGAATTTAGGGCATGAGAAGGCCAAATAAGCATGCATTCTGATGAAGCAAGGCATTAGGTTTTGAGAGGGCCCTGTGTTGTTCCTGCCTTGTGTGTGATACCTTCTTTGACAGAATGTATGCTAAAACTCAGAATGTTTACCAATTGAGAAGACTAAAGTAATGATTTCTCCTCAATGATGATAAATTCTAGTTTGTCTAGAAAAGAGATCATCATACTAAGACAAACGGTCAACTTCTTTGGTCATCAATAGAATATTGTCCAGATACACAACATGATGTATTCCTCATAGTCCGAGCCACTTGATTACATTGTGAAGCAACATGATGCCAATGAAAGACCAAACAGGAGAGTCCTAAACTCTTACAATTGCAGTCTACTGACAAAATGAAGGAATCTGTGATGCAGACAAAAATGGAAATTGTGAAGTATACATTCGTTAGATCTAATTGTATCATCCAGTCCATTTGCATAACAATGTCCCTGATCAAGTGGATTCCTTCTATCTTGAAGTGTGAAAATACCACCCACCTAGTGAATTCCCTGAGATTTATATTTGGTTGCTGAACCTTGTCTTTCCTCTCCACAAGGAACAGATTAGAATAATTGAGATTCAAGTATGTTTACCATATTGTTCCCAAAGCTGCTACTTCTTGATCAATGAAGGTAGACTCTTTTAAAAAATGCAATGGTCAAGGATAATCAAACTGTCTCTGGGAACTGTAAAATTTTATATTGAAAACTTTGCATTTCTCAAGCATCTGCAATAATTATTTGCCATTTAGATGAAAACACTGTTAACCAACCCTCACAGTTCAACATGGAAATAGGAGTGAAAATTTGAGAAACCTCTTACGTTGCTATTACCTAAAGATGTCCCACCACCCTTTAATTTTGTCCAGATCCTTTGGAGTGAATAAAACCCTGAAAGTGGTGGTGATCCTGCCACTGTCCTCTTTGGTTTATTAGTCTCTCTGTGGGACTTGATTTGGGAATCAACTAGCAGAGTATGATCTACTTCATGAAGCCCTAAAGGAAATCCTGAGGGGAAAAAACTTTTTCATAGAAGCCTGGACTTTGTCAAAAGATGAAAAAGTTATGGCAAACTTTTCCAGATCTTTCCAGGAAAGGGCCACGGAAAATTACTACTTGGGCTTCTGATGAGATTAGGTCTCCCAGTTCTGACTAAAGTCTATTAAGGAAAGACTATTAAGTAAAGACCTGCACATTTCGATGAAGCTTTCTTAGTTAAAATTGCCCAGGAAAATAAAAGTTCTTTGTGGCCACTTAGAGAGAATTGCTATGTCTTATTTTGGAATCTGATCACATCTAGGAGTTTATCTTGAGACCAGCACCACAAGTGTCTTTTTTGGGGCCCTTCAAGTACTTGGCCAAAGAGTAGCTACATTGCCATCTAACATGTAGACACTTTATCCCAAGTGGTAGATCAGGGGTACTCCACCAAAAGACAGATAATCAATTTCTTATCCAGTGGTTTTCTGTGGTGACCTACCCCACGGCTGACAACTTTTCCCCTAAGCCCATTCTGTGAATGGTGCTGGTAAATATCATCCAGGCCTAAAATTACAGAGGTTGTAAGGGGTGTATCACTTGTATTTCCAACTTTGAGGTTGGAATTCGGATGCCACAATCAAACCACCTTTTTCTTACCTTCTGAATATCTTTGGGAATGTAAGATTATTATTACTAAAATGTGATGCCCTGTCTGGGGTGGGAAACTGTGAGTTCACAGGGTGTAAAGAACTGAGATACTAGTTGGGGGGGTATGCATTCATTTCAGATAATAACTGCAGTCACGACGTTCATCTGAACTTAGGACTCTGTTAGCTATGGCACCGAGCAGACAGGGTTCTTACAGGCAATGTATAAAGTATTTATGCAGTACTAAAACAGTAATAAAGTTGAAACGCAAAACAATAAAAATATTAAAATGACTTAGAGAAATGTTTTAAGTCGAAATAGCACTAAGAAGCACAAAGTGCAACTTATAGTCAATGATTGTGATAGAACAGAACCTAAATGCAATTTAAAGCTGACTATGATAAAGCGTGATTCAAATACACCAACCAGGTTTGTCCTGGGCAAAATATTTTACCTTATGACTTTAGTCCTTTAAGTCTCAGTCCATAACAGGAGTACACATCTAAAGCCCCCTAGGACCTCAGGGGAGAAACTTGTATCCTCTCAGGGTGGCAGGCAGAGGCCAAGATGGAAATTTCAGTTCATGTCCTCTTCCCACTAGTCAGCTGGGCAGATGGGAAGTTGCAGGAAAGGGCCTCTTGCAGCTTGCTGTGTCCAGGTATCTTTACCAGGAGGTAAGCCTTATGACCCTTGGAGTCTACTTGATTAAAGTTGTCTAGGTTCTCAGGAGGTCTCAAACATAAGCTTCAGTCTTTTTGTTATCTTTCCCATGCTCAGGAGTACTCTGAAGTGGATACCTGGAGATGCCACATCTATGTCTGGACCACACTAGTGGGAGGCAGGAACCCCTGGGGAAGTCCTAACCAATGTGCCAGATGTTTCTAGAGCTAATCATATCCACTGTGGTCATTTTCATGATGACCAAAGTCTTTAGCAATACTGAAACTTGGTTATAGAGGCTGAGTTGTGGGGGGTATACTATGGTAATACTAGTGTCATTTCTCATCTGACACAAAACTCCAGTTTGAGGCAGCTTGAAGCAGACCCCATAACCACAACATCTTCAGGAAAATGAAATCTGGAAGAACAAGGTGAGTTTCAGCTCCCAAACATGGCGTACCTAAGCTTTGTTTCAGGTTTCCTGTCTATTTAAACCGAGCAGTCCTAGCAAATAGACTTTGACACGGTAATGTCAAAAGAGGCCAACTTTAATTGAGCTTTCTTTGACTGGGAGGACATAAGAAGGGTGCTGCCCAGGTGTCAGATAATATTTATCTGTGACAGAGAGGCCCCTTTGAACTGCACCTCGAAGTGTCATATGGAAAACCCTAGCAGACCTGTCAGGCAGGATATGACATTCAAGTGGGATTTGACATTTTAATGTCAGAAAGAATCTTCACAACCCTACCATGCAATACCTGTCAGGTCCAGATTGGCAATCACTGCCCATTCAGTCATCCTATATTTTGCTCCTGGGAGCAATCTCAAACTGGATTCATGCCTATTGAAATGCTAATTACTGGCTGACAGAGGAGGAAGAACAAAATGCAGATTTAGCTACAAGAGACTGCAGGCAGGGAAAGTCCCCTTTCCAAAATGTTTATTACAAATACAACTTCACCAGTGAACTGAATAGTAATACGTATTTCAAAAATTCCAAATATTAAACTTATAGTTGTTTCTTAGTCAGACAAAAAAACAATTATTAAACTTAATATTGAATCCCAGTGCTCTGCTATGGGACAGTTGATTGTGCTATAGAGAAACTAGCTTGTATGACATTTCCACTGAAAGGATATATTTAACTATATGTTTTATGTGTCCAACTCTTAAATTCCATGAACCCCGCCTTGTGGGCAACAAAACATATACAGAGGTGACTTATTACCATTTGAAAGAAAGGCTCAGGCATGTCAAAAAAGGTTATATTTACAGGTCAAATTTGGAGTTTAAAACAGCACAACCAGACTGCAATTGTATACCTGAAGACATGTGTTACACTTCCACTGCAGTGTATGGCATGATGAACGCTATGATCTACTGGTAAAAGGCCCTGGGTACACTGTGGAACATATAGGTGTGAGAAATTGGGTTATTGGTTGAGTAGGGTGTTGACCCTGCTAAAGCTACATCCACAATCCCAGTCAGGGTGAACTACACAAGTCACTAAATTAACCCTCTTGTAACCTGGCACAAAAGCAATCAGGATTAACTTAGAGACAATGTGTAAAGTATTTATCCAACACACAAACAATAATAAATAGATAACGCAACACAAGAAACATCCCACATGGATGTATAGCAATAGAGTACATTTTATTAAAACGTTGACACAACAACAACAAAAATACAATCAGTAGAACTGGAGATATGATTTTTTAAAAATTGTTAGTAAAGACTAGTACCTAAAAGATCAAAGAAACAACTGCGGGCATCTAGTCGCTGGAGACTGGATCAAAGTTAAAAAATTTGGGCAACCGTGATAGAGCACGATCCAGATACAGAAAGTGGATTGGACCTGGTTGGTACTTACATTTGGACTTAGAAGAAATGCTAAAGAAAAGTGTTCTAAGAAGGTAAAGTTCAGTAGGGCAAGGCTTCATGCAGTATCCAAAGAGGAAGCGTCATCGTTGGGGAGCTGCTGGATGATGTTGCAGTGAAGATTTCTATATATGGGCTATGAGCCAGATGTAGCAAAGGTTTTTACCCATTTTGTGTCTATGGGAAAAAGTGTTCGTACATATGGCCCTTAGTCTCTTTTTTGGAAGTCGCAAATCTCTAGTGGGATGAGTCTGGAGGCTGTAGAGGATGAGAGTTCTATGAGGCCAGCTACCCCTTTGACAAGGGACCACTGAACAGGATTTGCTGCTGCAAAGAAGAACATAGTGGGACCTGACATGAGGTCAGGCAGACCAGTAGTTTTTAGCCAAAATGTTTTTCAGTCCCAAATTTTGGGTTTTGGAAATCTGGATACCTTTAACACAACCTCCTATGGTCCAGGACTAAAGAGGCACCACTTGGGGGGGTTAGGATTCACTTAGTTCAGTCCAGGTACAGGTTCAAGATGGTTAGAGCCTTTTCTGTCCCTGAGGCTGGCCTTTGCGAATCCAAGGCAGCTTCAGGCGACAAAGCAGTCCATCCAGGTGCGGCAAAGCAGTCTTCTGAAGTACACAGCAGGCCACAGAGGAAGACCTCTCTAAGCCTGACAGGTCTAACAATAGGCAAGCTAAATAAACCAGTCAGGTTTGTACCAATTTTAAAATGTAAAAAGGACGATCATGATCACTGTGAACTGCATAGCTTTCTATAGCTTACAATATTAAAATAAACTGATGGTGGAATGCTTGAATTAATCTCAGCCACAGGGCTCCATCTCAATCCATTGCTATTTGCACACTTTGACCCCTCAGTGTAAACCCAGATATATGCAAATCAGTCTTGACCTTGCTGAAATTGAAGCAGTTAAGCCCGAACTGCAAAGCCCAGCCCTCCTTGAGCCAGAATACAAGCAACCCAGGACCAGTTTTGCCCTACGTATGGGCTCATTATCCGGGTACAGCTTGGTTCCAGTGTCACAATGTGCAAGGGAACTATGCCTGGGCATACCCGTCCCGCTTGGGGTGGCAGACTAAAGTATACAAAAAAACTGATGGATGGAATGCTAGAATTCATCTTAGCCAATGTTAATTAGTTGGGGTCATATCCCAATCCATTGTTATATAGTTCTATAGCCAGAAACAATAGGGTTCAGAAAAAAAACAAAAAATGCTAGAGTGACCTTGCAGGAATGACAAACTTCCAACACATGGTCACTAGAACACCCAGGGGCTCTGCATCTTTAATGTTCTGCTCACCACAGGATTCTTTTTTCTGCCGAAGAATGTCTTCCTGAGTCTATCAAAGTTGTCCTTGTCTAGTGGTTGGTCCTCTATCATTTGTACCTTGTCAGGAGGATGCCCCTGAGATTCTAAGGTCAAAGAGTCAATGTCAGTTTTTTCAGTCCTGTGAAATGACAGGCTTCAGATGTGAATTCCTGGATGTTCTGAAATGATTTAAGATTGTTGATAATATTTACAAGCTCCAGAGTGCTGATGATTGAATTTTGTGATTGATGCACCTTTACTAGGAGATAGGTGCTTCTCATGCATAAAGAATCTTTTCATGACTTTGGCTAGGAACATTTACCGATTTTAATAGATAGGTTGACAGACAGACAGACAGTCAGGCAGGCATTTTGCTGAAAATGAACCAGGGTTGTTCAGAGATTGAACTTAATTAAGGCCTTCATTATGTCCCTGGCGGTCAATGTGGCAGTATGACCGCCAACAGGCTGGCGGTACATCCTGGCACATTATGAGATTGGCAGGTTGGCTGCAGCCGACCTGCCACTTCTCCACTCATACTGCCATGGCGGCCTGGCGGTCAATGTGGCAGTATGACCGCCAACAGGCTGGCGGTACATCCTGGCACATTATGAGATTAGCAGGTTGGCTGCAGCCGACCTGCCACTTCTCCACTCATACTGCCATGGCGGTTTGAGCTGCCAGGCTGGAGCTGTCTATCTCCAGCCCAGTGGCTGGCATAGTACCGCCCAGGGCATTATGAGCCGGCCTACCACCATGGTTTTCATGGCATTAGCAAAGTCATGAAAACCATGGCGGCAGCCCTACTGATGACGGGGAATTCCTTCCCTTTCACAGGTAGGTGGCTCCCCCACCCCCAACACTCATGCCCACCCGATACACATACTAACCCCCCACCCACCTCCAATCCACTTCCATACACCACACAACTGACCTCACCCCCTACAGCCAAGCATGCACACATCACCCCCCTCCATCCACCCCCACTATACTCACAACGCCTAACACCCTCCCTCTCCACATACACAACACAGATACCCACATGCACCAGGCATGCACCCATTCACTTACACTGACACACACGCATTAATTCACACACTGACATACACACATTCATTCATGCATACTTCTAGACATGCTCACACACCTTCTTCCAAACAATCACACTGACATGCAGACACACACTCACTTCACCATTCTTACACGCATTCACTTACATGCATACGCATGCACCCACTCAAACAACAGACACAGAAGCATTCACACACACACTCAGACATTCATGCACGCACTCTGACAGACACACAACACCCTCTACTCTCCCACTGCCCTCCCCTGTTGGATGCCCAACTTTCCTTGTCCGGCAAGGAGGTCATCCAGCAGGGAACGGAAAGGGGCGCTGCTACCGCTGGCAGCACCCCGCCAGCAGAACGCCATCAGGCCGTATCACTGGTCATAATACGGCTTGCGGCATTCTACTGACGTGGCAGTGCTAGTAGTAGCAGCACCAGCTTACCACCGTCCACCACCATGAGCACTGCTGGATTTCCACCCTTTTTGTGGCAGAAGTCAGGCAGTGCTCATAATATGGCAGAAGGATGGTAGCCGCGGTGGCGGTATGTTGGTGGCCCTCACTGCAGCGGTAGGTGGAATGTACTGCCAAAGATAAAATGAGGGCCTATGTGTCTTACAGGAATTGCTTGCATAGGTGACTTGGGGGTTATTTCGAGTTTGACAAATTGTAGTTTGTTCTGCCTGGGCAACTGATGCTCTTCTGAATGCACTGGAGGATTCCTGGGCAGCCGTAATGATTCATGAGACATCAAAAAAAAAATTGATCTTACTTTGTTCTTACTCTGGGGAAAAAAGAGTTCCCCCTCTCCCACCCCACTGGAGTAAGGTGGTCATTTTTTTCTGTTCAGAAATGCTAAGTTATTCCTGGCCGTGATGATCAGGAACAGGGTGTGACAGAGCATTTGTTCTAAACATGGCAACTAGGGTGACCACCCGTCCGTAAATTTCACGGACTGTCCGTAATTTTTCTCCCTGTCGTCCGTTGTCCATGGTGAAAGCCTTAACGGACGGCATTTGTCCGTTATTTTAGCCTTTCCCCAGAAGGCAGGGCAAAATTACGGGTAGATTAGTTTCCCAGCTGGATTCAAAGGCTGGGAGTCTCCTGTGTTCGGAGGGAGGGGCAGACAGATAAGAAAAGACCTTCTTGCCAGGGTGTCTCCCCTAAAGAAATGCAAATGTGCAAACTGTTAAATCTGCAAATGTAAAGGGGCTTGAAAACCTGCACTGACTTTAAACAAAGGAGTCACTTAAAGCTTTCTAATGGCAAAGATTTTTTCTTTTAGAGAGGTACCTTAAGGGTGTTCCAAGGTGAGCTGTGGAGTGTGTGGTTTTAATGGAGTGTTCTAAAAAAAAGTTAGTACAGGTATAAACTGTATATTATTCAAATCTGTATTTGAGAAGCAATGTATTTGTGCATTTTGTAGCAGCCTATATTATGATGTAATTGTATTTATATAGCACTTACTATCCCTGACGAAGCGTCAAATGCATGTTTAAAATACGGGCTTACACATTCACAGTTCTTCCAGGGGCCTCGGTACCTCATAGTACTAACAAACACTGGCAAAGCCAATAGGTCTCGTCTGCACAAGAGTTATTGGCTTTGCCAATGTGTTATTATACATCAGAGTGGCTACTGTTCATGGCTAAATGTTAATGGCATAGTGGTGTGGAGTGGAGTAGAGCGGCATAGGAGCAGTGGCGTAGAGCCCAGTGTTGCAGAGTACAGTGCAGTTTTTTAGAGTGCATTGACGTAGAGTGCAGTGGTTTAGGGTGCAGTGGCATGGAGTGGTGTGGGACAGAGTAGAGTGGCATAGAGTGTAGTGGAGTAGAGTGGCATACAATAGAGTGGTAGAGAGTGCAGTAGTGTAGAGTGGTGCAGCGGCATAGAGTGCAGAGTAGACTCATGTGGCAGAGAGTGCAGTGGCGTAGTGTAGAGTGGTGCAGTGCAGAGTAGAGTATAGTGCTGTAGAGTGCAGTCGCGTAGAGTGGAGTGAAGCAGAGAAGAGCAGCATAGAGTGCAGTGGCATTGAGTGCAGTAGTACAGAGTAGATTGGTGTACAGTACAGTGGCGTAGAGTGCAATGTTGCAGCGTAGAATCAGTGCAGTGATGTAGAGTGGAGCAGAGTGGCACAGAGAGCAGTGGCGTAGAGTACAGTGGTGCATAGTAGAGGGCAGTGGCGTACAGTGCAGTTGTTTAGAGTGTATTGGCATAGAGTGCAGTGGCATAGAGTGGCATGGGGTAGTGTAGCATAGAGTGCAGTGGAGTGGAGTGGCATACAATAGAGTGGCAGAGAGTGCAGTAATGCAGAGTGGTGCAGTGTCAGAGTGCACAGTAGACTTGTGAGATAAATGTAGAGTCCCAGTCATACACTCTAGTGCTGTGAGACTACAGACAAGTTGTGGCTTCCTCACATCCTGACATTAGGTGTGAGATTGTCAGCCACACCATCTGCCCTGCTTCTTTATATTTTTTTTAGATTAAAAGTCCATGGGTGGTTGGGGTAAGCCAGATGTTTTTGTTCAATGTGTTTAAACTTACATAAGGTTAATTAGCTTAATGTTTCCAAAACTGTTTGCCAAGGTTTTAAAATGTTCAGAAACATTATAAAAAATTAGCTGTTACTTTCTCCTCAAGAAAGATTGGGTAGATTTGGGTAGGGGTGATGGCCTTGCAGCAGTACTGAAGGGCATTAATTTACTACTGAACAAGGACGTAATGTGACACCTGAATGTAGCATACCAGGAGGCAATTACAAAAAGACCACAGTGAATAAATAGTGCTATGTTAAAAAGTAAATAAATTCACTGACAACATAGTGAGGCATGGCATCCCTTGCGTGTGACTGTAAAACTGACATTTGTTCTTGAATTTGTGTCCTGAATTTTGACCCTTTGTCCTGAATTTTTGTCCTGAATTTTGACCCTTTGTCCTGAATTTTTTACAGTCCTGTCCGGAATTTGCATCAATGCCAGGTGGTCACCCTAATGGCAACAATTCTGATGAATTTAGAAAGCCAAAATGCTGTAGGTCTAAGGTTTCTGTTGGCAGACCAAGTAGGGCGCGTGGCTAGTGGAACACGAACGTTTTCCCGACTCTAAACAGAGTGGGTTGATCACCTGACACTAAATAACGTCATTTAGGCATGTAAATTATATATACTTGTACGGCAAATGGAAACATTCAAACGTTTTGAAGTGTTTGTGAATTTTTTCATGTGCATATTTCTTCTGAGTGCCTTTGCCCCTTTTCGGGAGTTTACCACAACAGTTCAGAAAAATATCACTAGCTGCATTTCATCTATGAATGTATTTTTAGCTAGCAGTTTCTTTTAGGTGCATTTTAAAAATGGTTATACATTTTACTATTATCAAACTATGGTTTTAATTCATTTACCTGGCCATTTGAATTTTGTGACGTTTGGTTTTTTCCAGATGCGTATGATTTGTGTACATAATAGGTTGCAACATACTATGGAATAATTTTATTCATTTATGTATTGTGGCATAGTAGTTGTTTTTTCACACATAATATTAAATCCCCATGTCAATAGCTGTATTTTGCATCAGTAATTGCACTAATACATATTTTATCAGGTAATTGAATTTTCACAGTGGTAGAATAATCAATCTGCTTTTGTGCTAATTATGCCAGCTTAACTTGGCCGAGCAGTTAAGGTCTTAAATATGCAATGCGATGCTTGGTTTAATTCAATATACGGAAATTGCTAGTCCATCACTACAAAAACTCTATTAAGATTATGGATTCTGCTATGTATAAGCACAGATGCAGCATTTCAAAATAATGCAACAGAACTGTTTTCGTCAACCCAAAAACTACTATGAAGAGTTGAAGACCTGGTATATTAACAATTGAAATAAATGAAGAGCACATTGCAGATGAAGTCATCTGAGGGAAAAGAAAATGCATAGCCCAAAAAATAGGGCATAGATGAGTAACTGATTAATACAAAATGCTGCACTTTAGAAGATGCCCTGATAAATGAGCAGTGTGTTAAAATATCGACCAGAACGAATATAAACTAAATGATATGCATACCATATTGTCTATTAGATATGGAGTTAGAATAGTAAATGTTTTCGCGAAAGATGGCCAGTAACTACGCAAAGTGGCATAATGACGTAATTTTGGAAATTTCACATAACAATTATGATGTAAAGGTACCAAAAATGGCGCAAATTACAGCAGCATAATTTAAATGTCACCGAGGCCTACAAAAAATGATGTCAAGCGTATGACGTTTATTATGTGTAGGGGAATTGTGTTAAACCTAATGTTGAACATAAATCTGATATACTATAGGTTTCTGTATAGTCAGAGTGGCTAAACTATATATGCAAGTATCTCCTATAATCAGCAAACTAACAGTTGATCAGTAGTGGAGACAGAAATTCCAACCCAGACTAACTAAAATTTGAATCACTGCCAGGAAGGCTATGCAATACTATTGCTAAATGCAGACAGGTGGGAGACAGAACTAGCTTATAATTCAGCATGCAAACGAGTTTTGATTGGCTAATGGTCTGTAATAGAGGAGTATTTCTTGGAATGTAGGATCTTTAGAGTCAGACACCGGAAAGATATTGGACCTTTGAGAAATTTTCGAGGAAACTCCCTTCTAGAGTATGCCAGGGGAAGTTTGCAGTAGGTCCACTTTCGTTAATTTATTATGCAAATTTCCCAAAATTACATTATACTGCCACATTGTGTAATTCAATGGCATTCGTGATAAAAACGTAATGTAAATGTGCCATTTTCTGTAAAAATGTACTATGAACTCAGAGGAGCAATTGAGAATGTGAGTGGCTGCTGTTTGTGTTACTTTTGTTAGCTCCACTATCTTTTAGCACGAAATGCACCCCGCCATCCAAAATGGACAAAGGGGCACATTTCTCGATAAAATACAGCATCAAATGCCAGTTTTACATTACGCATTATTTTGCACAATTTCACCTAATTCCGCTGAAAGTTTGCAAAACTGCACAGAAGCAAATTAGTTAAATTTAGCAAAACCCTGTTCTAGAGGCAAGGACCCACTCAGGTAGGAATCAGATCAGACTTAAATGAGATGGTCTTTCCTAAATCAAAGTGGAAGAATATAGTACAGCGACTCAACCCGATTCTTAATAAAAGATAAGAACCATGATTACGTCATATGGAAGAGAAAACATGGAACCATATGTTATGATTACTTAAGTATACAAATCAATCTTCTATGTTTTATGTGGCATTTTAGATAAATGAAATTAAGACCTTGATTACAACTCGGAGGCTCATTCTGGTTTGAGTGCAAACTCTAGTTTGCCTACAAAATGAGATATTAGTGTAGAGCTGCTGCTTTATATGGAAAATATATACAACTTCCCCATCTCACCAAATCTGCCCAACTCAAAAGTCTCATCATCAAATCCCTGCCCCAACAAAATGTGATACATGTTGTGTCTGTGTGTAATTACAGTACCAGGAAGAAGACGTCATGGTATGGGAGATATTTGATCTGGGTACTTTTGTAAGGTTCTTAACAGAGTGTGGGGGTGCTTCCACTACATGCGGAGGATGTTGCCAGGGAGGTCTGCTGGGTATGTACACTGGATGGTGCCGGGGTGGGGACTCTAAACAATGGACAGAGGACTGATACCAAGTAGCAGCTGTCCACATACTGCTCTCAGTAGCACTATAAAACTATGAAACTGATATCCCTTTATATCAAAAGGGAAGCAATTTACAACAGTGAGAAAACACTACTTACCACTGCTGGCCTTTTTTATTATCTTAAACTTTGCAAACTTCACAAATGAGAAATCATGCAAATTAATGTTGCAACTTTTCATCTCTGCATATCTTTGCACATCTTTACACACCTTTCCAATGTATTTAGTCTAGGACACAGCTGGTTTTGTGCGTTGAAAAAAGAGAGCGGGAAACACTTTGGCCATATTCATTCTCTTTTTGCGCTGAATTGGCGTCATTTTGTTTTACGCTAATTCAGCACAAACTCAAAGCCATATTTATATTTTGATGCTAGACCAATCTAGCGTCAAAATATTGGTGTTAAAGTAATTTTTTCGATGCGTGAAACCTCCTTGCATTAATGAGATGCAAGATATGCGTTCTTGTCCAAAACACTACTCTAACCCCCTAGCGCCATATTTATCCACCCGGGTAAAAAAGACGCACAGGTGGGAGGCGGACCGAAAAAATTACAATTACTCCGATTTGCGTCAAGATTTAACACCTGGGTCAGGGCAGCGGTTAAAATGAGGCAAACTCATCACTACTTAAGGAAAACACACAGAAGCAACCTTACCAACCCACAGGAAAAGATGGAGGTAATACTGATCCAGCTTTCGAGACGACGCACAGAACAACTACAGCAATCACCACCACCACAAGGCAGCTCACAAAGGCAACGCAGAAGGCAGGAGAGAGTCTTCAGAACCCGGATAATCCTCCTTGGCCTCAGGGACCAGGATATCATAAAGACCCACAGACAGAACCGGCAAGCCATAATACACCTGCTGCATCACATTGAGTCATAAATCACAGTCAACCTGCAGACCCCACACAACATACCACCTGTGACAAATGTGCAAGATGTCCTGCACATTTTGACAAGTGGCTCATTCCAAACAACGGGTGCCCTGGTTGCTGATGTCTCACTGCTGTCATTCTCTGCGTTCCTGCCAAAGGTGTTAGACACTATAATCTCCCTGACACTCCGCAACATCAGCTTCCTCAACACCCAGCAAAAGCAGCAGGAGACAAAACAAGGTTTCTACCAAAACCATGGTTTCCCCTGCATATGCTTGGTGCAATTGACTGCACCCATGTCTGGCTCATACCACCTGCAGCAACAGAGCACTTATACCAGAATCGCAAGCATACACATTCCATTAATGTGCAGGGCATAGTGGACCACCGGGGACTATTAAAAAATATTAAAACTAAAACTATTGATTAACATTTTGGCCAAGTATCCTGGGAGTGTCCATGACGCCTTCATATTCTGGCACAGCAGGATCAATGAACAAATCCAGGATGGACAACATGGAAATGGCCTAGAAGTGGGTAAGTCAACGAGGGGCGTTATCTGATGCCAATGGCAGAAGAAGTCTCCTCGTAAGGCTCCCCCTTTCAATCCTCCACCTCGGTACATCCTGAATTAGGGTGGACCCCCAGCCCAGCCAAATGTGTGGCTGAAGGTGCAGGGAATCCCTGGGACTAATTGGGGGACGACCAGCCTGCAGGGAGCACGGGGCTAGAGGCTGAAGTGCTGTGTGGCTCGGAGCCGTGAGGAAACCAAGATGGCGGGCGCCATTTAGGAGACAGAGCCGGCAGACTGCTGATCGGACAGGAGGCGCCGGAGGGACGTCCAATACCCCTCGAGCAGCTGGTGACAAAGCGAGGGGAGCTCCGAGTGAAATTGCGGTCCAGGAGAGCATGGCAGCGTCGGCCAGGTGATGTAAGGTGTTTAAAGGAAACCGGAACGTGAAAGGTGACGGCAAGGTAGAGGACCTGGATCGGTGTAGATCCTGGAAGTGCTGTGACTGCCCCATTTGGGTTGTGGGCCCGAACGCTGGGTGTGCACAGGCAGAGGGCCGCAACGAGTCCTGTTCCCTCCGCCAGCAGAGCCGTCTGATGGAGGTGTGGGACCTAAGCAGTGCTGATGGAGGGACCCATAGGAGCTGCCCGAGGCTGTGAGTATCAAGGATAAACCCTGGGAGAGGGCGGAACCCCGAGGATTGGGCCGGTGAGGCTCTACTTAGATCGGACAATAAAGGTGGGACCTGGCATGGTGGAGAGAGGTCCCCCTGAGATTCTGCCAAGTCTAATACGTGAGAGGGACCGATTGAGAAAGGGAGAAGGCATATGGGACACCCGACAGGTAAAGGGAGATAACAAAGAGCGCAGACTATTCCTCTTGGCAACGGGAGACATTCCCGCTAACAGAGATAAGGAATTGTGCAGCAGTAAACTTACAAAAGCAGCGCAGATTTAAAATTGGAAGCACAGAAAGGCTATACGGAAAAAGGGGAGGCTAGGTCCACACCCCAACGTAAAGAAAGAATAGGAAAGGTGTCCCAGAAGATGGGTAAGACTGGTCGGAAAAGGGACGTGGAACAATAAAGTGGGACAGTCGGGTAGGAGATGGCTGACCTGAGGGGGACCCAGAATACCTCTCCTGAGGGGAAGTGCGGAGACCCCACCCTTTAGGATGTGTTGCAGGCCATAACAGCCTCCTGCGTAGCCCTAGAAGGGAAAATTGATGCCCTGGCCACATACCTCACTGTACTTAGAGACGACCACCGCCTACTGGCCGAAAAGGTAGCCACTACGGGTAGACAGATGGAGGACCTTCGTCCAGAAGTTAAAGACACAGCCAAGATGGCACAGCAAATGGAGAAGCGAATTCGAGACCTGGAACTGCGAGCTGAAGACACGGAAAACAGATCATGGCTGCCTGAACGTACTGAAAAGACTGGTCTGGTGGAGTTCCTCGAGCGCTGGCTTAAAGAGGAAATAGCTGAGGATGGACTATTTCCCTTTTTTGCGATTGAAAGAGCTCATAGGGTCCCGGCATACCCCACCCACTACCGCCCCCCCCAAGACAAATAGTAGATAGACTACTCCAGTATAAGGACAGAGACTACTTGTTGAGTCAAAGCAGGAAAAAAGGAGATAGCATCTTGGACAACCATACGATTTGTATCTTCCCCAGTTTCTCCAGGGACATGCAGAAACAAAGAGCCTCTTTCAGAGATGCAATACAAAAACTGCGCCAATTGGGGGTCCAATATGGGATGTTGTTCACTGCAAAACTAAGAGTGGCGGTTAAAGAGGGCACACTGTGCTTTAACACAGCAGAAGAAGTTTGGCAGTGGATTTATAAACAAACACCGGAGGAAGGTAAACTTTTGACAGGGGGCCCGCGCACAGAATGGCAAAGGGGAAACAGGCATAGCAAGGCCCGTAAAGTGGATAGCCCTTTCCATATAGAGATGTAGATGGAACAGCAAAAAGCAATGGAAGCGGCTGCTTCTCTGAGCGGCTCCGACCTCAGATCTTATGCGCGGTTACAGAAAGAACTGGAACAGTCAGATTCAGAGCAGGAATCAGAAGTATCACACACATCAGACAGGACAGGCCCAGAAGTGACACCGGGTACATCTGACTGTATCATCTGAGGGGCTCACTACTGGACTCACACAGGAAAAGATGGAACAGATATGGAAAGCCATCACGACTGGCACAGCTGCAGCTGACATCATGGAAACGCTGGCTGGTTCTGTGGCGGAGAGCTTCATCATTCAGAAGGAGACTTGGTCCACAAATCCCTCAGAATCCCATAATCTGGGAGTGGGGGTTGGCGTTGCGACACACCCCTTGTACGAACTGGGAGCACCCCCGTTTAGATAGACTAGTTGAACTAATTACTGAGTTTGGATGAGAGACGTTCAAACTTTTGTCCGCGGGAAGCGGAGTTGGGATGTTATTCGTTGGGGTCAGTTGATGGGGATAGGTGAGCTACAGAGGGAAATGACAATGGAGCTGGAGCAGTGCTGTGGGATTGTAGAGGCCTTAGTTATGGTTGGTGGTGCAGTTTGGGGAATAACCAATGTGGTGAGAGAAACACCGGTATGGCTTTGTTGGATTCATACAAATTCCTCACGTGGAATATAAGGGGCATGCATACAATGGCCAAGAGATACAAGGTCTTCTCTTAGAGCGGAGGGAGATTCAGATTGCAATGCTCCAAGAAACACACCTAACTCAATCAGAAGGGAAAGCACTACAAAAACGATGGAGAGGCCAAGCATATTACACTTCATATTCAGCATTCGCGAGGGGAACACTGATATGGATAAGGGCTAGGGTCCCATTCCAGACGTTGGACAGCCTCATAGACCCAGAGGGCCAATTTGTAGCAATTCGGGGACAGTTAGAGGGCAGAGAGGTAGCATTAGTTAATGTCTATGCACCAAATTCAGGCCAAAGTGAATTTCGTACACGTATATCAGGCCTATTAGCTCCATATCTACAGTGTCCCTTGGTACTGGGGGGGATTTCAACTGCGTGGTGGACCCCACTATGGACCAGCTCGCACCCGCCGTTGCACGACTCTCCTTTGATGAGGATGGCATGACAATTTTCATCCTGGCGAATGAATTGGGGGCTGATTGATGCCTGGCGGAGGTTGCATCCTGAGGATAGGGACTACTCGTATTTCTCCCACTTGCATGAGCTACATGTCAGAATAGATGTGCTTTTTTGCACGCCAGATGTCTTCCAGCATATATACAACGCTGAATACTTAGCCCGCACTCTCTCCGATCACAACCCCCTCTTGTTATCACTGCGGTGGGGCTCGCCCCCCCTTGCATCCCCACTTGGAGGCTGAAGTCAGAAACATTAGACGATGCGCACTTTCCAGGGGAGCTGAGACAACATATTACTCAAATCTTTGAGGACAATGAGGCCTCAACTAGTAGCCTCCTGATTTAATGGGATACTTTTAAGATAGTGGTGAGAGGGAGATGCATAGCTGGAGAGGGTGGGGTCCGTAGAACTCTTCTCAGAGATACTGAGCTGGCAGAAGATAAGCTAAGAGAGGCCGAGAAAAATAGACCTGAAAATTCACACCTACAAAACACTGTACTAAAGCATAGAGCAACAGTAGCAGACTGTGTAGAGCGTCTCAGACGCTTTGATTACAGAAACTACCTTACACGGCCACATGGAGAGAGAGACAAGGCGGGCCGAATGCTGGCACAGGTGGTATCAGGAACTCAGCCACATTGGGCATGACAACAGAGCAAGGGGACCATATATATGGGCAGGAGCAAATTAACTCACATTTCATGACTTACTACGAACAGCTGTATAAAAGTAAACTCCAATATGTAAGGGACTACTGCGAGTTATTTATCCAAGATGCAACTCGGGTCACTACCTCCAGATATTGCGGAGCTGTTAGGAGGGGCCATTACGCAGCCAGAACTCAAGACGGCCATTGGGGATTTAGCAAGAGGGAAGACTCCAGGGACGGACAGTCTACCTGTTGAATTTTATGCCACCTACGTAGATTTACTGGTTCCAAGGTTGGAGAATTTATGTAGGACCGCTAAAGAGCAGGGAGTGTTACCAACGTCAGCGCGAGAAGAGATAATAATACCCTTGCTAAAAACTGGTAAAAATCCAACGGAGACCGGGGCATACAGACCCTTATCCATGTGGAACCTGGATTATAAGATCCTCAGTAAGACTCTCGCCACTAGGCTCCTTCCAAACATGACAACACTAATACACCTGGATCAGGCAGGATTTATCCCTGGGCAAAACACAGCAAATAACATTCACAGATTACTGGCAGTCATGAGAGATCAGAGCTCAGATGGTACAGCACCCCGGTCCCAGCTGTGGACATAGAAAAAGCCTTTGACAGTCTAGAATAGGAGTTCCTCTACACATGATGTCCCAGCTCAAGTTAGGGTCCGAGTACATCGCCTGGGTAAGACTGTTGTATACCAAACCTACAGCTAGAGTATGAACTGGGCGGACAATATCCGGAAGTTATATTGTTGAGCGGGGCACTAGACAGGGATTCCCCCTGTCGCCGTTGCCCTTTGCCTTGGCAATGGAGCCATTGGCAGCCACGGCACGCGCCGGGGGGGGTGGTCCAGGAATAATGGCAGGAGGCGAGAGGCCTCAGATAGTCCTGTATGCAGATGATTTGCTGATAGTTTTGGAGGATATACACAGAGATCTACCCCGGGCACAGCAGATGCTGTCTCAGTTCGGTAGACACTCTGGCCTAGGAGTGAACTTGGATAAAACCGGATTGTTCCCTTTGGGGCCATCCGTGATGCCGCCGCTGGGGCTGTGATTGGTCAAGTGGGTTCCAAGATGTCTCCCATATTTGGGAGTAAAGATCTTTCATGCCCCACAGGATATCCTAGAAAGCAATGTAGGGGGTTCGCTTCCATCACTAAGGTCGAGTATGGCTTTTTGGCAAACCTTACATTTATCTGTAGCGGGAGGGTAGCGATTCTTAAAATGATAGTGTTACCGCAGCTGTTGTACCATTTTACAGTACTGCCAGTATGGATACCCAGGGCCACATTTAAGGAGCTGGAAACTATGGTCGTGGCATTCCTGTGGGGCGGTGAGCGGAGGAGGGTAGCTTTGACCAAGCTCCAGAGGCACTCCACGGATGGAGGGCTAGCGGTTCCCGATTTCGAAGCTTACTACCTAGCAGTGCAACTCCAGTGGCTGGCGCAATGGATTGCAAGTAGAGTAGAGCCAGGGGTGAGAGTGAATGCATTCACCCCACCAGGGACTAGGTTATTTGAGGTATTGCTGAGGTGCTCGGGAGATGGAAAGCGGGACTCCCCAGAATTAAAATTTTTGACTCATGCTGGAAAAGCTTCCTACGCAAAATCAAAATAAGGGGTCCCTACTCACCGGAGCTCCCCCTTCTGTCCCTGCGGGCCTTACCCCATCGCGGTGCTTGGAGTGGACTCCAGACTCAGGTAGAGGCCGGAATCCAGACGGTGGGAACACTATTTAAAGAAGGGACAATGATACTCTTTGAGGCCCACAGAGCAAAATTCGGGCTACCGAGGGGACATTTCCTATTATATGGTTCGCTAGCGGCCAGCATTCGTAAGCACTGGCGGGGAGGAGTGGGGGAACCTCCTGCACAGGCAACCTGTACATATCTGGTGATTTATTCCAGCAAATATAAAGCAGTGTCAAACCTCTACTGCAGGATCCGGGCTGACAGGACCTTCCCTCTGACCCAACTTAAATTGGCTTAGGAGGGATACCTGGGCGTTGATATTTCTGATGAAGACTGGGAGCGCATCCTGGAGAGGTTCCCTACAATGACTCGTAATGCCAGATTTAAGCTTATCAACTTTTATGTACTACATTGGGCATACCTTACCCCTGGACGGATCAAAAAGTACTTTGGAACAGAAAGTGTGGGTTGCCCGAGATGTGGTCTGGTGGGTGTGGAATTTAAGCATATGTTCTAGGACTGTCCCAGGTTGGAGGTATACTGGGCAGAGGTGAGCCGGATTGTGGCACGTGCTATAGAAAGGAAAATTTCCTGCACAATGGGTCACTGCCTGCTGGGATGGTTTCCACACTCAGCCAAACACAAGGTTACTAACAAGTATCGGGGCCTGGCATATGCACTGGCAAAAAGATAAATCACAATGTCCTGGAAGAACCCAGCAGGACCGATAATATCCCAATGGAGAAGAGAGTTGACTAAATGGGCTAGTTGTGAGGGAAATGTTCTCTATCAGGAGGCCAAGAGAGGAATAAGACCTCCAGAAGTGGCTCAGGGCTGGGAGATGGTGATAGAAGCCTTTGGAGCGGAAATCCAGTTAGAACCGTCCACCTGACATAATTATTGATTAATAGGCAAAAGAGACATAATTAAGTTCTGACTACTGGTGGTTCCCTTATGATTACATATTCAGGGGGTATAGGCATGATTGGTGAGTTGAATACTATCATACAAAATGAGAGGAAGGCCACACCTAACCATGACACATCCAGTTCCGCTGATGCTATGACAGCACATCATTGGGCTCACCTAGGGGAGAGGGGCTGTAGGGGCGGTTGACGGGGGATGTTAGGGGAATAATTGCGATATCAGGTCTCTTAGAAAGTAGGACTCTAAGGATCCGGTAGAAATATGGCATTAGATAACTAGATTGTTATATGTTGTATGGTACAGTATTATGACTATCTGCCAAATGGTTGAATGAAACTACAATAAAAAAAGTTTTAAAAAATGTGGGTAAGTCAACAAACCTAGCAATATAACCACAACACACCAACCTTGTAAGACACACAAGACATACACCACTACATTAACACATGGCCAGCGTAACACATATGTACAGGTAACAACACATATGCACCATGCTGTAGTATAGCACAATCAGTGCACACCACAAACACATACACCCACATGTATGTAATATGTCCACAACTTACAGGCACACCACATGAAGGACAGGTGCAGATATGTTCCCTTTACTAACAGAAGAACTACACAGACCACTACAAGTGCCCACAGGTTGCCTGCTACGTACACTTCACACACAGTACACCAAACAAAGAATAGCACAGCCATGTCAATGGCATACGCCATTGTCATGTTTCCCAAGTCTCATATAGGCACAGATCCATCAAATCATCCTGTGCAAGTCACTGCCAGAACAAACATCAAATGCCAGACAACCGCTACCAATACCAAGTACATCCCATCATTGTCATGTCCAACAACCCAGTGCTGAGAAGACCTTACACAACACCAGGAAATCACACCATACCACAAACACATATGAGTCACAACCAACTCAAAATGTCAACTGCCATGCTACATGACAAACCTGTTGCAAGCCTTAACAACAACTTACTCCTTTGGTCTTTTGCACCAGATCAGAGTTATGGCATACATCCATGGATAATGACACCCATTTCCCAAACCAAGCACAGCAGCAGAGCGTTCATATAATGAGAGACATCGGAAGACACAGACTATTGTAGAGAAGACATTTGGCATCCTGAAGGCAAGATTCAGGTGCCCATACATAACAGAAGGAAGCTGCCTATATGCCCCGCACATCGTCTGCAAGATCATGAAATGTGCTATTCTGCATAACTTATGTGTGCGGATGAATGTCCCCTTGTATGAGCAGGTTAATGACCTGCCTGAGGAGGAGGACGACGATGGTGGTGAAGAAAATGCTGAGGAACAGCACAACACAGCTTTTGGGATACGCTGCTGTCTGCACATAGTTGATAACTTCTTCACTTAAAAATCATTTATCTCACCATGTACATTTTGTCAATAAACACCTCACTTAGTCTAACAATCCTGCTTTGGTCTCTTCAATCTCCATAACACATACCTTAGGATTGTGAGTCTACCCTCTGGGAGCATGTTACAAATACTAATCTGAAAAGTAATGTTGAACATCATATGTGATGCGAAGGATTGTACTGCTACCATCACACACATCACAAATAGCCCCATCACTTAAATGTGACAACTGAAGGACACAATCTATGGACCACAACATATGAATTACATCCACGTTGCCAACTTATTCATCAGTAGCTCATCACACACAAGTAGAACATGTCAAAATAGGAGGTTAATAAGGGGCCCACACATGAGGCAGTGGATGTCAAAATTTAGAAAGACAGTAATGTTGGAACAGACCACTGTCACAACTCAGGTTGAGAATTGCCATGGCTGCATGAAGCATGCGTGACAAGGGGGGGACATCATTGGTAACAATGGTCATCATGATTAGCCCAGGTATTACAAGCAATGAAAGAATTTGGGCCTGCGCAGTACATCTATGGTAATCATTCCTGCCATGCCATGGGGCCGAATCCTGACACAGGACACATGGCCTCACACTTTGCATGGACATGTCTGTGGAATGCACATCAGGATAGATGAGAACATATGCAGCTGGGGCTGCAGGCCCACCACACAAAAATAAGAACTATGGCTAAAAGGAATGCGTTTAATCAAACATTTGTGGACATAACATAATCTGGGTGGAATGTGGGCAGAGTATGTCAATCACAGTAGATACAAAAGATGTACTCATGTCAGACCTATGTGTAGTCCACACACAAGTCAACATAAACTCAAAATCTACATACGGAGACAGTTGTCGGGTAACATTTCCTAGGTAGCATTGATCAGCCATCATCAACAGTGCCTGAGCTCTGTATGTTGTCTTAAATGTTATGCTCTGTAAGACAACTACACACATTACATAAGTAAACACAATTCACAATCACAAACCAAAACTATTGCACTGTACTGACTGCCATACATATGCGGATACACTGTTGTCACACATGCATACATATGCACAACGTGCAACTATTTGAATGCTGTTGACTCTGCAACACACACATCGGTGTAACAGACCAATCACACACTCATCACATTGTGGCATGGACTACCACACGTGACCATACACAATATGGCACACTCCAGCACAGCCCATTTCATTTGTATGTTGATACAGGGTGCATCCATAGACAATGGAACAAAATCACGCAATCAGGAATTGAGTCAAAAAATATCCGTAAACGCAAAGTATATGACACATGGGCCCTTAGCATGAATTTCACCTTTGCCCTCTCCTCAATGCTGATTTTCAGTGAATTTGACGCATAAAGGTAATGCATGTAGGACATGCGTCCAAAATACTCATGCAAATATCACATGCGTCATATAAATACATGCATAACAGAAAATGTGACACAAAGGGACAAGTGATGTCGTAGGAAATCCCGTTTACAAGCACAGTAAAGTGGGTGTACTTTCACTTTCTCTTTGCAGTCTGTGCTTCTTTTGACTGTGTGCTTGTGTTCTGGAGTTGGTGTTGTGATTTTCCTGCGTTTTGTATCTTGTGGTGTCCCTCCTGTCATGTTTTTTCAATTTTTGCCTCTACTTTGTCCCAGTGTCTGTAAATGTGTGTGTTTTTTTGTGTATATTTGTACTTCTACTGTGGGGTGTCTTTCCGAGATAGTTGTTAAGTTGGGTTGGTTGGGATTAGTTATTGGGCCTTAAGTGTCCTTTATATTCATTTTCTTTTTTTTACTAAAATACTTGTGGTTGACATGTACATGGAAAATTTGTCTGGTAGGGGGAGGTTGACCAGGATGGGAGAGGAGGAGTTGGGTGGCTTTGTGTGGCTGGGAGCCCACTACCTGCCTTTGATGTTGGAGATGGGGGGCCGGGTAATACAAGGTTACCGGACTAAGGTGAGGCGGCTGAGGTGGGGAAAGGTGCTCCTCTACCTGAAGAGGGTATTTCAGAGCACCAGGAATGAGCACGAGCTGAAGCATCACTGGGTAGATCTGGTAGCCAAGGAGCAGAAAAAGCTTGATCACCTTGGTGTGGTGATCGGTGGCCCTGTTGGTGAGTCTCCAGTTGGCATACTATTTACTGTTCACCGCTCTTGAATGACAGTAGCAGATGTGTTGGAATTGCTGCATGCAATTCTTGTGGACAGGTTGCATGCAGCCAACATGAAGTGTATCTGTGCCAGTCTAGACATGGAGTTCACATTTCCTACCGTTATACCAATGCAATTCAGATGTCTGGTGAATCATGCACAACTATCACTAATTCACACATTTCAGGGGCCATGGCGACACCAAAGCACCGCCAGCCTACCATATTTAACTGGATTGTATCCACAAAGTAAAGCAATGCCTGTATAGTGCTACATTGTCATCATTTCACAAACTTGATCCCTGCCATCATGTTAACAAAGGGGGCTTACCCGCCTTAGGGGGCAATGTAAATGGGGCATTTGTTACCATCAGACAACTTTGCCTCATCAGTCATGGATTACTCAACACATGATCGCGGCGGACTAATAATTGATCTGCATGTCCATCACAAAGGTCCTTGTGTGCCTTGCAGGACAAGCTTGAATACCTCAGTCAAGAGTCTTGCAAAGCACCAGGGTAGTGTCATGTATTTGTCACCCAACTCCCCCTCATACAATGGAGTTCCCTGTTCTATAGATTGGCCACATATGGTTGTTGCACGATGGAGCACAACATGAGTCCCAGGCCCTGTGTAAGTATGCCTTGCGAGAGCCAAGGTCACAACAGCATCTGCCAAGGTGAGGAAGGGGCAGAAAACCCAAGGCAAGGCACTTCAGCCATTGGAGGCTGCAGATGAAGGCCTGGTGCCCACCAGCAGAACTGCCAGCCCGCCACCTGGACCACGGGCAGCACCGCCAGCAGCCCCGCTGCAGGCACTGCCGCAAGCACCACCACCTGCACTGCCGCTGGCACCACTGCTGTCAGCAGCAGCATCCCCAGTGGGCAGCCGTCTGAGGCTGCAGGAGAAGGGCTGGAGCCTACCTCCACCACTGGCAGCATCGGAACCTGCACCACGGCCAGCACTGCCAGCAGTCTCACTGCAAGCACTGCCACCTGCACCGCTGACAGTAGGACCACTATCAGTACCAGCAGCCCCATTGGGTGGCTATCTGAGGCTGCAGGAGATTGGCTGAAGCCTACCACCACCACTGGCAGCACCCCAACCAGCACCGACACTGCCACCAGTTTGCAGCCTCAGGAGCCGCAGGATGGAGTCTAGGCCTGATTCCATGGACTATCATGCAACCTGTTCCCTGAAAATCTTGTGCCTCAGACACCCAGGTGAGGGAATGTGAACTGCCACAGCCCAAGTGCTGCATCACTGGGCACCAGGCCCCCTCCAGAACCAGTGGAGATATGCATCCACTCAGCCCCTCCTTGGCAGGATGAAGCACACTGGGCACAAAGCCCCCTCCAGGACCAGTGGAGATATGCATCCAATCAGTCCCTCCTTGGCAGGATGAAGCACACTGGGCACAAAGCCCCCTCCAGAACCAGTGGAGAAGCCATCCACTAGAGAGACTGTGGCCTTGCACTCCCCAGGACCAAGCAGTGGGCAGACCACCCACTTGAGAGACTGTGGCTTTGCACTCCCCAGGACCAGCAGTGGGCAGACCACCCACTTGAGAGACTGTGGCCTTGCACTCCCCAGGACCAAGCAGTGGGCAGACCACCCACTTGAGAGACTGTGACTTTGCACTCCCCAGGACCAAGCAGTGGGCAGACCACCCACTTGAGAGACTGTGGCCTTGCACTCCCCAGGACATCGCTGTGGGCATGGAGCCCCCTCGAGGAGCAGTGGCGTAGTACCATCTTCCGGCTGAGGTGCCCCCCTTCCCCATCCCTCTGAGGTGCCTGTGTGTTTTCGACCTGATGCCCCTGCAGTGTTCTCTGCCTATTGAGGCAGAGATCAAGTGTGGTCTTGGCCCCTGATTTTTGGCCCAGTGCCCATGGACATTTGGAAAGGACAATGTACGGCCTTCTGTACATATTGTATATTTTTGTAAATACTGTTTTAATAATCGTTACATATATCTGCCTATTTCTAATATATCACTGATTTGACTCTATTCCTTTTGTCCTTGCGTTCTTCCAGGGGGTTACGGGATGTAAATGTAATGTTGCTGCATGTGTTTGTGTGTGTAGTGTTGGGGGTGAGGGTGGGGGTGTTGCATGTGTGTGTCATTCTCTTCCCCCCCTTTGTACTAGGTGCAGTACTCACCGTGGTCGTCACCGCCGTCTTTGGTATTCCTGGTAGATGGGGAGGTAGACCAGCATGGGCAGGACCTGTAACTTGGGCTCCATGGCGTCCTGGTTCTTTGTTGAGTGTCGAGAGGTGAGTGGTTTCACTTCCAAACACTGTTTCCGCTCTAGCTTTTGATGGCGTTGGTACCGCCCCGGAAAAGCTGGCGGATTGGAGGGTTGTAATGGGGTGGGCGGCACATTGTCTTCCGTCTGGCTGTTGGCGGTGACTGCTGTTGTGTTTGTTGCTACAGCCGTGACGGTTGGAGTGTTAAAGTGGCTGTCTGTGTTGGCGGTTTCCGCCGTGGTCGTGATCCCATTTATTTTACCGATGGCCTGTTGGCTGTATTAGGGCCGCTATAACACCGACCGCCACAGTTGTACTGAGGGCCTTAGCATTGTAACTAATAGGGAAATAAAACTGTTAAATGCTTCACCGAGTTGTGGTTATTCATGAATAGATGGTTTTAGCTGTTCTCATTAAAATGCTATTGGTTGGTTATGCTGATTATTGATGACATTGATCACTACATGATTAGGATATTCCATGCGATCCAAAAGGTTCATCAGCCTAAACGCGTCCCCTTCTAAGTTTACTTACTAAGGACCAGGCGCGCTAGCAAAGTAGCAGCAACAAAGTGAGCGAGTGGAATGTAAATAAGTAAGGACAGTAGCACGGGACATTCGAAAGAAAACACTAAGGGACATATTTATACTTTTGGACGCAAAACTGCGCTAACACAGTTTTGCGCCAAAAAATTTGCGCCGGCTAACGCCATTCTGAAGCGCCATGCGGGCACCGTATTTATTCAATGACGTTAGCCGGCGTTAGCCGCCGGCGCTGTCTGGTGTGCGTTAAAAAAAACAACGTACACCAGGCAGCGCCGGCGTAGGGGGACAATGGCGTATGGGCGTCCACAAATGGTGCAAGTCAGGCTGAGGCAAAAAAAATCACCACAACCCGATTTGCGCCATTTTTTTACGACGCCCATCCCCCATTGAAATGACTCCTGTCTTAGCAAAGACAGAAGTCATGCCCCCTTGCCCAATGGCCATGCCCAGGGGACTTCTGTCCCCTGGGCATGGTCATTGGGCATAGTGGCATGTAGGGGGGCACAAATCAGGCCCCCTATGCCACAAAAAAAAATATAAAAAAATACTTACCTGGACTTACCTTAATGTCCCTGGGATGGGTCCCTCCAGCCTTGGGTGTCCTCCTGGGGTGGGAAAGGGTGGCAGGGGGTGTCCCTGGGGGCATGGCAGGGCACCTCTGGGCTCATTCTGAGCCCACAGGTCCCTTAACGCCTGCCCTGACCCAGGCGCTAAAATCCGGCGCTAATGCGGGTTTTTTAGACCTGCCCACTCCCGGGCGTCATTTGTGCCCGGGAGTATAAATACGACGCATATGCATCGGAGTCATTTTTTAAGACGGGAACGCCTACCTTGCATATCATTAACGCAAGGAAGGTGTTCACGCAAAAAAATGATGCTAACTCCATGAACTTTGGCGCTAGACGCATCTAACGCCAAAGTATAAATATGGAGTTAGTTTTGCGTCGAATTTGCGTCGAAAAAAACGACGCAAATTCGGCGCAAACGGAGTATAAATATGCCCCTAAGGGGCATATTTATACTCCGTCTGCGCTGAATGTGCATCAAAAATGTTGACGCACAATTGGCGCAAACCATGCACCATATTTAAACTTTGACGCCTGAGCCTGCGGATGTCAAAATCCCGCTGTGTGCGTCATTTTCTAGATGCGGGAAACTGTCTTGCGTTAATGATATGCAAGGTAGGCGTTCCCGTCCAAAAAATGACAAAAACACTCATGCGCCGTATTTCTGCTACCGCGCAAAAATCCTGCACGGCCGGGAGGCGGAGTCGGAAAATGACGCACAGCCCGATTTCCATAAAAAATTAACACCTGGGTCAGGGCAGGCGATAAAATGGAGCAAACACACCTTTATTTAATGAAACCACACAGAAGCAACAACAGAGCAGCAAAAGGAAGACATGGAGGTGCTTCTCATCTAGCGTGCACGCAGACGCAGAGCACAGGAACAACAACAGCAGCTTCCACAACACCAGCAGGGACCCCAAAGGCAACGCAGAAGGCAGGAGAGGATATTCCACACCAGGACAACCCTTCATGGCTTCAGGAAACATGACATCCTCCAGAGGTACAGGTTGAACTGGCATGCCATTCAGCAGCTGCTGCGCAACATTGAGCCACAGTTGGCACCCAGCTTGCAGACCCTGCACTGTCCCACCACAAACCAAGCTGCCAGCTGTACTACACATGTTGGAAAGTGGCTCCTTTCAAACCACTGGCGCCCTGGTTGCTGGGATCTCACAGCCATCATTCTCCGCCTTCCTGCCCAAGGTACTGGATGCCATCATCACACTCACACCCCGCCACATCTGCTTCCCAAACACACAGCAGAAGCAGCAGGAGACCAAACAGGGGTTTTACCTCATTAATGGATTTCCACACATCCTTGGTGCCATTGACTGCACACATGTATGCCTTGTGCCACATGCTGCAACTGAACATCTATAACGCAACAGGAAGCACACACACTCCATCAATGTGCAGGCCATTGTGGATCACCAGGAATTGATCACCAACATCGTGTCAAAGTATCCTGGGAGTGTCTATGATTCATTCATCTTCCGTCACTGTACCATCAATCAACACTTCCAGGATGGACGGTACGGAAATGGACTACTTGTTGGTAAGTACAGGAACCTACATATATACACACTGCACATCAACCCTCTAGGACAAACAACACATACACCACGACAGTGACATGTGAACAGGAACACACTGAGGTTGTGACACCGCTAGGCATGTTTGATTTCCTCACTCAATGGGAGACACACCTAGGGACAAAGTAACGTTCTAAATAACAACTGATGCCACTCCACAGACACAAGGGGAAAATGTAAACAACACAATCATGCACCTGAATGTCAATGTCATCGTGAGTTTGTAGTGGTGTGTCTGTTGCACTGTTTTACACCAGGATTACTTGCTCACTTCTCTAAAATAGTACACACTGTAATATGTTGTCCACAAGTAGTGACAGTGATATGACACTAAGCATGGCTTTCCATCCATATCTTACAGGTGAACCTGCCCCTTACACCATTTACGAAGTGGCAAGGTTTGAGAACCCAGATGTATCCAGTAAGTGTGATAATGTGTGAGAAAACAGGGCTGATGGCAGAGGCCCCCTAACTTGTTGCCCCCATTTTCCACTTTTTGCTGGTGTTTTCCTGACTCTGATGGTGCCCTGGGTACTGCTAACCTGTCCCAGGGCCTGTGCTCTGTGTGAAATCAATATGCAAATTAGGCTAATTATAATTGGCTAAGTCAACCTACCTCTAAGTCCCTAGTATATGGTAGGGCATGTAGGTTTAGGGACCACAGCATAGGCACTGCTGAGGTGCCCAGTGTCATTTTAAAAGCAGGCCTGCCTTGCTGGCTGCTTTTAGATTAGAGTTATATGCAAATTCGACTTTGGAATTTAAAGTAGTTCCAAAGTCTTAAACTACCTTGTTTTTACATATAAGTCACCCATAAGGTGTGCCCTATGCCTTTAGGGCTGGGTGCCATGTAACTCTAAGCATGGACCTCACAAAAAGAGTTTTATAAGCCCTGGTGATGTAAAAACTGCCAAATTTGTTTTTCCCCCATTGTAGTGAATGGCCTTCATAGACTAGAATGGGGAGACTTTATTTTAATGTTAAATGCCCCCTTAAGTGACAGATACAAAGAGTTTGGTATCAAATTAATTGTTATGATAAGTCATACAACTACCAGTTGTTGGATTTAATATAACTTGTTCAGGTAAAGAGTTTTAAACTTTACCCGAAAAGTTGCCAATTTCAGCCCTGCATTGTTTTTGCTGCTGTGCTCTGATTGTCAGCCTCTGGTAGCCTGGCCAGGCTGCCTTGTTGAGGTGTGAAGTGGCTTGGCTTCACACAAAGAGATGTGCCTGTGGGAGGGAAACTCCCCTCAGCAGATGGTGAGGCAGGAAGGGGGAGGGCTGCCAAACTGGTCTTCAAAGGCAGAGAAGGACATTTGGAGCAGCCCAGCAACACCCAAGCATCCTGCACCCCCAGACAACTAGGTGCCCCCTTGATTAGATTAGGAGAGGTCAGGAGAGGGGTGTTTTTATGATTTTTAGCCACACCAGTAGGTGGGCTCCGCCAGATGTAACCTCCAAAAATAATTTTCAGCCATGATCGATTTTTGAAGAATGCTGCTCCCTGGGATTGATTTTTGCCACAATTCCCAGGAAGTGGTCATCAGAGGGGGAAGGACCCTGCGCCTGATTGGACAATGAGGGCCCCCCTGATTCTCACCCAGGAGCAAGGATAAAACTGGCAGACCTGCACCCACACCTCAGTTCCCTACCACACCCTACCAGAAAGAACTACAGAAGAAGAAGGACTGCCCTGCTGGACCCCTGGCCTGCACCTGGAACCAGCACTCAGAAGCACTGCACCAGCTGCACACTTGGACTTCACCACAAGAAGGACTTTGCCTGGCTTCACCTGGTTCAAGGAGGGACTCCCTGTTTGCCACAGGTGAGAAATTGCTAACCAGAGTCCCCTGCACCAACTCCTGAATAAATCAACCAGCTGACCACTTCCTAGTGGCCAAAAAGGAGTTTGTGCCAGGTGCATTCTGGGAGTTGTAGTCCACACCCCCAAGGATCATCTCAGAGCTTCTGAACTCTTGGGGTGAGCTGTGGACCCCAAAAGAACCTTGAATGAACATCTGGGAGAAGATCAGAAGTTTGGAGAAGTTAGGAGAACTTTTGAAAAAAAGCTCCATAGAGGGACAGATCCGCCGCTGCAACTCTAGCTGACTTGCCTCAACGCAACCCGGCCTGATTTGCAGGTTTGTCCTGGTGAATAAAATCTCCAAAAAAGAGACTAAGTCCGAACGTACAAAGTTGACCGGGACCTCCCAGCCAGCGTATCCGAGGAGGGCTCCAAGGACGTTGGATCAAGATCCAGGTTTACCCCGGTCAAAGGATTTTCGCCTCGAAAAAACGACTAAGTCCGAAGGTAAAAATCTCTACCTAGGATTCCCGCAAAGTGTATCCTGAGAAGAGTTCCAGGAGGTCAGATTGGACTGGCAGGTTCGTCCTGCTGAAGAAAATCTTCAGAAAATATAACGAAAATATAACACATAATGTGTGTCCTGTGAAGTAATCCAGGGTTTGGTGTGAGAGAGACATGTGTGTTGCACACAATGCTAGATGTGATGAGCAGTCAAATGATCAGATATCAAAGTAGGCTGGATGGTGACATTGTGTCCCATTTAAAGGTTCCCCATGCATGAGCAGAGAGTCATATCTTGTGAGGCTTGTGGTGCTCAATGGGTAGCATTGTGTAAACAAGGTGATGAAAAGCCACATGTAGGGCCATATGTGACTAATAAGTGAAATGCTGTGAGAATATTGGCACTGGGACACTCCATTGTTTCATTCTCACAAAACAATGATGCACCATTTTGAACCCAATATGGAGCATCCCTGTATTGTAATGTATATGTAAGACTGGGTGGGCAATTGTCCCCCAGCATGGCGCTCCATATTTTGCACTCCATTTACGTAACACACATACATGTGCTGGCATGGAGATGGGAGTGTAAGGAATTGAATTAGTAGATCAAGTATTGATGGGTATCTACACCTGGACACATGAATGTAGATGTGATAGACCTATGGATACCAGCTTCGCAGTTGGCAGTCCTCCTAACATATGTTCCTCTCCCTGACTCCATGAATGAGTGGAAATGCCTTGGTGGATAACCAGGACAGCTGAGATGATGGCCATCCCCCCTTAGGCACAGGGGGAGAGAAACAACAAATTTGTAGGTAAATGTCACATTGTAGGTGACAGTCATATGGATCAGGCTTGCATGTGTACCTATCAACACTGACCCCTTATGGTTACCATCTGCATCCCATACTCCCATTAACATATTCAAGTTACTGGTGATGTATGGTTGAAAAATGACAGATGATGGGGAATTTTGGGCCTGATCTATGTGAAGTTGATACTGCCTTTGCATTATTAGACATGGCACAAAATCAATGCACACCTAATTTGGTATGTTTCCTAATCTTGTTGTGCGTCACTTTGGTGTCAATGAAATGATGCTAAGGCAGCGTTGTTGTTGCATTTATCAGGGCTATTGTCTTTTCCGGAATGTGAGTTGGAGTGCATGTGCAATTATATGTAGAGTGTAAGCTAATAATCTGTACATACTCTCAACAATGCTGGCACTGATGGTTACCTGTCTCAATTTAACAGCTGCCAAAATGAACAATGAGGAACTGCGGACATTCCATAAGAGGGCAGTCTGCTATAGACATATCCTGGCAGTGAAATCGGGTTCTGGAGTATGGCACGCTATTATAGCAGAGAGATATCCACCAGGGAATGGCGGGCACTCACCCAAGGGGGTACCACACTGGTAGTGGCCACAAAGAGAAGGTCAAGCTCTACAGATGTGCATGGGGGCACAGCTGCCACCACTACAGTCCCAGCTGAAACACCATCCACGTCTGTACCACAGCCCACACCACTTGCTGCCAGGGATGAGAAAATGATCCAAGATCTACAGAGGGATGTGACATAGGTCCTGAAAAGGTTGGACATTTTGGAGAAGGAGGTGGTAGCAAACACTAAAAGACTTAAGTTCATTAAAAAAAAAAACTAAAGAGGGCAAAGCTATAATTGGCTTTGTAACTGTAACCCCCAGTTCTGTACCCTCCTTCCTCATTTGTTTTAATGTTTTATAGTGAGTTTTATGGGGCTAGTGTCAAGTTAGATTTGGTTAGTAGTTTAGTGGTTTTGGGGGGTGGGTTTTCTATTTTTTACATATTACTTTGTGGGTGGTTGTGTGGGGTATTGTTGGGTCATAAATGGGTTGAATAAATATATTACTTAAAATATATATATATATATACATACACACATATATAATATATATAATAATTTCCTCCTGGAGTGCGGTGGTGAAGTTGCTTGCAACTGCTTGTTTTTGGATATATATATATATATTTGTTTAGATATAGTTAGTATATGTGTAGCTTAGTAAATGTTGTCCTGCATGTGTCTCTTAATATAAGTGCGGTGGGGGCCAATGTTTAGAGTGTGTTGTTAAATGTGTTAGGTAGGTTTAGCGTAGGGTAGTTAGGGTCAGTTGTTGGTTAAGTATAGTTACGATAGGTTAGGTTAGGTTAGGATAAGTTTTCTTCATTCTTATTAGTTTAGTTACATTCTTATTAAAAATCTTTGGGTACTCCCCTACTTCAAATATAATTTGCTTGGATCTCAGGGTCTTCCCATGAGTGAACAGTGAAAATTGTGTGTTGGCCTAGGGACTTGGTCCTGCCTCCAAATCCCTCTCTTGACATGTTCATCACCTGTTTACAACTGAGCTGTCACATTGGCAGCTACAACACATCTACTTGTCTATGCATCTGCCATCCAGTGTACCCACCACTCAACTATGTTAACTTTGTATTGGACAGGTAGGTGTGGTAATTCAGCTGTCATTGTTTGGGTCCTGTGTAGGAATGTTGGGCACTGTGGGACATCTGACAACAGCCTACATTTTAAATGTATTATGCTAAACTGATTAGTAGCAATTACAGATGAGGGTAAGTACCTTTTTTTCACACCAATGTGTTCTACTCGTAGAGTTGACGATGTTGCCCAATAAAATTTTTCACAGCCATTCCTGCTGTATACAGTGGGTGAACCATACATTTGTTCAACATTGTTGACATACTTAGTGAATTGCTTGCAGGGGATGAGAGCAGCATTGTCATTCATGATGTAGGAACCTTTTACGTAGATATGTGCCACCATATTCCTGCACCCTTGTACTGACACTCTGTGACTGAAGACATGTTACACACATCACAATTCTAAGCTTAGTGGATGTGTCACAATACACAAAGACATGCTGTAGGTGGTGTTTAGTTACAAGTGTTGTAGTGCAATATTTACAATGTCCAGGTCTGTGACCCCATTAGTGAAATCCATACAATTGTGACAGAACACAAGTCCAGGGTAGAGGGACTGTAGGAAAGTACCATCATGCTTGGCATGTTACCCCCATTTTTACTTGTGTGTCAGTTTGTTTTTGCCTGTCTCACTGGGATCCTGCTAGCCAGGGCCCCAGTGATCATAGTCTGTGGCCTGAATGTGTTCCCTGTGGGGTGCCTAACTGTGTCACTGAGGCTCTGCTAACCAGAACCTCAGTGGTTATGCTCTCTCTGCTTTTAAAACTGTCACTGCAGGCAGGCTAGTGACCATTTTTACCAATTCTAATTGGCACACTGGAACACCCTTATAATTCCCTAGTATATGGTACCTAGGTACCCACGGTATTGGGGTTCCAGGAGATCCCTATGGGCTGCAGCATTTCTTTTGCCACCCATAGGGACCTCAGACAATTCTTACACAGGACTGACACTGCAGATTGAGTGAAATAACGTTCACATTATTTTACAGCCATTTACACTGTAATTAAGTAACTTATAAGTCACTATGGCCCTCATTACGATCCTGGTGGTTGCATAGAAGTGGCGGTCTTACTGCCAACAGGCTGGCGGTAAAAAATGGAATTATGACCATGGCGGTTACCTCCATGGCCATCCACCACTTCTCCGTTCCGACCGCCAGGGCCGAGATGACCGCTGGGCTGGAGACTTGGGTCTCCAGCCTGGCAGCCGTCACAAGACCACCGGTGGTATCACGACCCGGCTGACCACCATGGATTTCATGGGGTTGGGAATCGCCATGAAATCCATGGCATGAAGCACTATCATTGCCAGGCAATTCCTTCCCTGGCACTGATAGGGGTCTACCCCACCCCCACCCCCACCCCTGAGCCCTCCCCCCACACTCCCACCCCCCTGCCACCCCCCAAATGTGGCAGGACCCCCCGCCCACCCCTACCCCAACATCACAACCCAGACACACATCGTACAAGCATCCAGACACCACCAACACACATACCCGCACACATATCAACAAACATGCCAACAGCCACACACACAGACATACACGTACACATCCATTCAGACATACATACAGACAGACACACACTCACATTTCCAAAAACAACATACCCCTGCATGCATACATGCACTCACACACCCCCTCTACATACTCACACGCACACCTCCATGCACGCACACAACACACAACAACCCCCCTCCCCAAACGGACGATCAACTTACCTGGTCCGTTGATCCTCCGGGAGGAGACGGGATCCATGGGGGCTGCTCCGCCACCAGCACCCCGTCAACAGAACACTGCCACACCGAATCACAGAAAGTGATTCGGTGGGCGGTGTTCTGTTGACAGGGCGGTGGAGGTGGAGCAACCTCCACTTCCCCGCCAACCGCCAGTATAGCTGCTGGTTGCTCTCCATCCAGAAAAGGATGGAGGGCTGCCAGTAGTCATAATTCGCCAAGCGGAAAACCACCTGCACTAGCAGGCTTCAGCACGGTGGTCCCTCGGTGGTCTTGCAAAAAGACAGCTGAGGTTGTAATGACCACCTATATGTCTAACCCTCACTTAGTCAAGGTTAGGAGCAAAGTTACTAAGAATGAGTGCACCCTGGCACTAGCCAAGGTGCCCCCACATTGTTCAGGGCATTTTCCCCAGACTTTGTGATTACACTTGTGCACTACATATAGGTCAATACCTATATGTAGCTTTACAATGGTAACTACGAACGTGGCTATGTAACATTTCTAAGATCATGGAATTGTCCCACCATGCCAAATCTGGTATTGGGGTGCCAATCCCCTGCATCCCCAAGAATCCAGCATGGACCACAGGTACTGCCAAACTAGCTCTCTGTGGTTTTCACTGCAGCTACCACTGCTGCCAACCGACAGACAGGCTTCTGCCCTCCTGGAGTCTGGGCAAGCCCAGTCCCAGGAAGGCAGAACAAAGGATTTCCTCTGAGAGAGGGTGTTACACCCTCTCCCTTTGGAAATAGGTGTTAAGGGCCTGAGAGGAGTAGCCTCTCCTGGCCTCTGGGAATGCTTTGAAGGGCACAGATGGTGCCCTCCTTGCATAAGCCAGTCTACACTGGTTCAGGGATCACCTAGCCCCTGCTCTGGTGCGAAACTGGACAAAGGAAAGGGGAGTGACCACTTTCCTGTCCATCACCACCCCAGAGGGGTGCCCAGAGCTCCTCCAGTGTGTCCCAGACCTCTGCCATCTGGAATGCATAGGTGTGATGGCACAATGGAGGCCCCTGATTGGCCAGTGCCAGCAGGTGACGTCAGAGACTCCTCCTGATAGGAGCTTACCTGGTTAGGTAGCCAAATGAATCCTTTGTGCACAGCATAGCCCAGGTCCCCAACACTCTGTCCTGCATTGCTCCACTCGCTGAGTTGACCACCGGCTTTGTGGGACCCTCCTTTGTAGTGTTGAGATGACCGCCATGCTCAGATTTCTTGAATCCCTGTTCAAGTGCTTCTGTGGGTTCTGACAACTTCTGCATGGGCTCTCTGTGCTGCTGAGAACCCCTTGGTCTCCTCCTCCAAGGGGCAACCTCCTGGTCTTTCCTGGGCCCAGGCAGCACCCATTTTCTTCAACTGTGACCTTTGCAGCTAGCAAGGCTTGTTTGTGGTCTTTTTGCGTGAAAACAACTCTGCATCCTTCAGCATGCCATTGGACATCTTTTGTACAAAGGAGAAGTTCCTGGAATCCTCTTTTGTTGCAGAATCTTCAGCTTCTTCCACCCGGAGGCAGCCATTTTGCACATTCATCTCGGGCTTAGTGGACTCCTGCCCCCCCCAGACACTTTTGTCACTCTTGGACTTGGTTCCCTTCCTTGCGGTGAAACCCCCATGCAAATGTTGGTGGTGATGTGGTATGGTGTGCCCCTTGGTGCCCGTGCACAGCTCATGCACCTGGCATTGTCAGTGCACGGGGTCCCATGCCATGACCCTTTGCCCTTTCCACTGCCTGATTTGCAGGGCTAAGAGCATTGTGTCCTGTCACACCCAATGCATCCCAAAACTGGCACTGACTCTATTTGATCCTTCAACAATGTTGTACTAAGTGCCCCACAGAGCTACCATGAGCAGACAGATTTCCATCTGCCATCCCAACGTGTGACACATACTGCCAACCACAAAGGGTACACTGCACTGACAGTCTTACCAACACCGAGCTTGCTCATGCACCATATGCCACCTGTCAATGTGGAATTATATGACATTATGTTCACAGTCATACCCTATATGTTGTATGTGTGTGTTTATTTCCCCATTCATATGTGTTCCACATGGTTGTGTCAGAGTCGTTGTGGGCTCAACCTGTGACTTTTGTGACCTACTCTTTGCTATCTGTGGTACATATTTTCTGTAGTGGCACATTTCTGTTCAGCATCAAGAAGTGTGGCTCAACACTAAACCAGTTTAGTTGGTCTGGGTAGTTGCATGTTATCAATGATACAGGACCAGCGTGCTATTGCCCCAGCGCCTGTTCAGTTCAATGTTCCCTGCACCCAGGGGGCATCCTGACTGCATGATGGAGTGGTGGCTGCATTATGTGGAAGTGTTTTCAATGTGTGGGGATGGTATTGCTACTGGCACATGTCTGGGTACTGTTGGGACAGTTGCAATGACTTGTGTGCTGTCAAATGCAGCACACATGTGTTTGGGCAATGAGACAAGGCAGTTGCAAGGTGCTGCTGCAAGGGAAACCACCATGACGTTACCACAGGAATGGTATTGACTGACTACCTAATTTCTGAAGTCTTGGTTCTGTTGGTGAGGTTGATATGACTATATACAAGGGGTGTTGTGATGACACAACCAGAGGCACAGTGATTATACATGCCATCTATCCCATGTGCTGCGTATGTACATGTAGGTATTTAGGCCTGGTGATCGACATATGTCCAGGTTGCGTATGTGTTACTACTACCAAACTGACCATATTCTTATCACATCTTCATTCAGGCCACGCACACATCTTTATGCCACCTAGTCAGCTTATCAAATATGTGAAGAGTGATGTTAGCTGTTCTACATGAAATAATTTCTGTATAAAACAGACATGTATTCCAGATGACGGAACCATATGCTGGAATTTAAACTGAGAGCGTTAAGATGGCAATAGATGAAAGGGCAGGTTAACAGGATTTAATGCAGCCTTCCACAATGTCAATGACGTAACGGGTGCAGAGAGTCATGAAAGGGCAGGTGTTGGAACTGGCACAGGCAAAACACTCACACTTCTGTAAAAGCATAAATAAGCCCAAAGTTGCATGGGGAGTCGTACTCCCAATGGATTGCAGTGGAAACAGCCAATCACGTTAAGACTGGTGTTTCAGATGGATTGGGTGCTGTTCACTGTGACAAACTGGAAATGTGAGCTATGTACCACACCACAGGGATGCACATACAATATGAGAATGCAGCTCTGTTTGTGTGTTAACACAGCAATTAAATGACACCCACATGACATTGACTGCAGACATGGAATGCATGATTTTGATTGTGCCGTCAAAATGTCTTGCATGATAGTATGTGACAGAAGCAACATATTGGTAGATGTGGTTTTGTGTGGGTATTAGCTTTAGCCGGTACCTCTCCTTGACAGTAATATTAAGTGCACAAGCAGTTATCCATCTTTTAAAGAGTGTGTCCTGAGTCCCTGAATTTCCATGTAGACAAGCCCTTCTAGAACACTGCATGAGTACATTGTGCTAGTTGTTTGTGATTTTTCAGTCTCTAGTGTGAAAGCTGCGAGCAGCATCTCTCTCCACACAACTTTTACATAGTAGGCAGATTTGTCCTACCTTATACCCTCCTACCTCTACACATAGTCCAGTGGGTCGGTGTAAGAGATAGTTGTTGTGGCCTGGGTTTAATTGAAGTGGCTGGAGTCTGGAGGGAATGGTGCAATTACTATATTGGAGTTATGACTGACTCTGAGTGAATAATTACAAAGTGGATATATCATTAATACTACCTGTAAATCAGATATTGTCTGGCATTTAAATATATGCATGTAAGCTGTGAGGTGATAACTATGTTATAGATAACATTTTAGCCCAAAAAAATGCACTTACAAATGCATTGCAATACAAATGTATCATGGATGATATTAATGTTTTTATACGATCAGTTATATTATTATTTTAAATAAAACATTTGAATGTGGAGTGATTAAAGCAATAAAGCATAAGTTACACATTTCCAACTACTTTTCACAACACTTTAAAAAGGCCCTTACAAACTTTTGTAAATATCATACCCTGTAAAAATGCAATTTGTGCGTTTTCATTCTTAAGACACTCAAGTAATTTCTTACGTTAGGAGTTAATGGTTTAATTTACAAGTTCTTGAATACACAGTGTTATTTGAAATCATTTTACACTTGACAATAATATTAAGTAATACTTTTCCCTATACCTTCCGACGGGGATCTCTCCACCTAAATGTGCAAAGTTACAAGTAGTAACTTTACTTTTTTAATAAATCCTTTATATTTGAAGCACCTCGATTTGAGGATACAGAGTCATTTAGGACCTCATTAGGAGTTTGCAGGACAAAAAATCCATTTGCCAAACTCCTGACCGTGTGGCTGCTGCCTACGTGGTTACCTCCCCGTCGGAGTCATTAAGATTTTCCCACTAAGTTTCCACCCGCTGGCCTAGCAGAAACAGGCTACAGCATTTTCTCTGACTCGTAATCGAGCCAATGGAAGTGCTGTAGCCAGCAGGGTGCACCAGAACCCTCGCAATGTTCTCTGTCTGCAAAGCAGACAGGGAACATTGAGATAGTACTTGGCAGGGGGACCTCTGAACTGCCCATGCCAAGTGCATAGACAGTGCCGGGGCCCCCCTGAGGCAACCCCTCCGTCAACCTTGGATTGGATAGATAGATAAATATCCTTACCCTATTTAAAAGTGAGACCTGCTCACTGATAATTCCTGCCCCTGGTCAAAGGACTATCTAGAAACAGCCCATTCTGTAAGAGGATTCATCTAATTTCTACAAAGTAAACTGAAATTTTGAATTCTCGCTACACATTCAAATATTCTTTGCACTTGCTGCATATTTCTTAAGCTCACCATGTCAGGAGGTGCGGCCATATAGAACTTGGCGGAAGATAGCAAACGCCACAATTTGTCTAACTTGGCGAAAGATACCAAACGCCACAATTTGTCTAACTGACAAAATTTGCAACCTTACTTTTTTGGGAGAATGTTCAATATCAAATGCAAGCTAAAGAGTTTTCTCGCAAAAAACAATAATTAAATGACTATAATAAAGCATTTTGTTCCACTGAAAGCGTTTGCTGCGGATTTTCCTCCGCTCAAACATAGTTGATACTATTTTTCCATCATTATTACCTTTAAAAAAAGATGCAATTGTTTTTGTAAAACCTCATCTAAACATGGAGAAAAAAGCTTTGTAATTTCGCACATTTTCCCAATATTTTCTCAATGGCTTGGCTGATTTAGATACACTGCTACATATACGAGTAAAGTAGGAAATTATAATGTGGGTAAGTTTATTACAGAATCGCTGCATTCTTAAAGATGGAAGAAAAATGTAAAATTAATTCTGCATGACGAACTAGGAAAATGTCACAAGAAAAAACCTTTAGTCTTGGACGCAAAGACTTAAAAGCACACATGTAAGTTTATTTTGCATTTACCTTTAGGGACGCTGATAAACTATAGGTACTGCCCATAAAGAAAAAAAAATGAGAGTAAGAGAAATAGAGAAAGGAAACTACGAACAACTGCAGTTCATCCTTATAGCACTAAATATGTTTATTGTTTAATGATTTTCACATAGTGGGCAAGGCATTTCAATAATAATATATTTTTTAAAGGCATGTCGCTAACCGTATTTTCTATTCCTAATTAAACATAGACTTATTTTAACAGGTGACTCGATTTTCACAACGGAAGAACAAATATTCTACTTGCGTGCTAATTGGCTTAATAGTCAAGATTTTAAATATGTAATGGTCTACTGCGTTTCAGTCAATATCTGGCCGAAAAATGATACGGTCAGCCTCATCTTTTGCAAATATTGCTTTTCAGCCTGTCATTACAGCTGCGTTAGCACCCCAAGGCAGTGAGAAAGGATATGAATAAGCAAGGATGAGAATGGTATCGCTGAGGACAATAGTACTTCTCAAAGACTCTGGCAATCTAAAGTTGGGAAATCATTCAGGCCAGACAGTTGAGTTGAGGTTTTGCTTTACGGTGACATGTTTTGATATGGTATTTGAATGACAATGTTATCACCAAAAGTTGATGCTATAATCTTAGAGCTCGTTGTAAGGCCAATAAAATTATTTCAAACAAAAACTGTGCATGATTACGTAACAAAAGTCATTCACAATGGTACGTTGTAGCTCACGTACATTTGCCCAGGTATAATTTGCAGAAATGGCTGCGGCAAATACACTGTTGGAAGGGAGATACACCGTGGCCTTTCCCAGTGGAGTGTCCGAAGGCTCACTTTATTCTACATTTTACTGTATGTGTCCGTGAGTCCCGGATAGTGACAGTAACGCGAGAGAAAATGAGAGGGTATGGAAGGCATATCCACAGGGCTTGACAAACGAGAAACTGCACACTTTGCCTCAACAGAATACACTGCCTCTCAAATCACATCAAAGAAAGCTCCTCTCCAAACGAAGAAACTATAGCCAAACAATTGCAAGAAAAAGGTGAGGAACTACTTCAAGTTTTCTCTTACAAAATAACTACCAAAAGGAAGTATCCTTCTAATTTTCACATAACCACAAAAAAACAGACAGCTTGTAAATAGCCTTTAAGCCCGTCCAAGCTTATTATCTTTTGCTGATAATCAAAAACCTACTAACTCAAGCAAGCCATATGTCTTTCATCATAATGAAAAAAGCATCAACATTTTTGAGAGGATGGGGTTCCTAGAAAGCAATAACAAAGAAACATCACATACAATTATTCATTCAATTGTTCAATAAATAACTAGATACAACTTCTTCATACCAGAAATATATAAGATTATACTTTGTATCTTTGATTTCATTAAAAAACGAAGTACTTTAAATGTATATCATACCACTCATTTTATTAGTTCAATTACCAGAGCATATGACCACTGATATTTACCAACTTCAATCATTTTACTCTGACATTCAGCCAATGTATGTTTGTGACATTTCTAAAGTGCAGACCTGTCTGCATGATAAGTAAAAGAGTTAGGGCCTCATTATGAGTTTGGCAGTCCCACCACGGGACCGCTAAACTCATAGGGAGGATGTCAGCACCAAAGCAGTGACATTCCCCCTGAGAGAAATACAATGTTCCAGCCGGGCTGACTAGCAGGAACACTGTAATACGTGTTCCTGCAGGAACAATGTTAGGATATCAGCCTCGACTCCTGTACGGGAGCCGAGGCCTTTATACTAACACACTAGCACCCTCTAAATGCACACTGTCTGCTGGCGGTGCTGGGCTGGGAGGGCTCTGCTCTGCCTCTGCCATTTAATGGGCATGGGCAGTGCAGGGGCCTCTATGCGGGCCTCCAGCACTGGTTGTCCACCAGCCTTTTCATGGTGAGTTTCCCATCATGAAAAGACTGGAAAAAAGAGGGGTTGTATTCTGCCATGTGGAGCTGAATTCAGTCACCCTGCCGGGATCTATGATCCTGGTGGGGATGGCGGTCTTTCGGTGGATCCACGCACCAAACTTGAAATGTGGCAATCAGATCACCACAACCGTTGCAGTCCCACGGCCGCCATAGGGCTGGCGATCCTAAGACCACCAGCCTGGTAACAAGCCCCTTAACCATGATGGCTTTGTAAATTAAAAATCTGGTTTTGAAGAAGGTGCAGACTGGCAAAAGAAGTCAATGGAGCTTCTTCTGAATAGGTATAGTGTGATCATATTTCTTCAGGCTCTGGAGAAGACATTCTGCAGTGTGTATGATATATGTGAAAGGTGCCAGTGTGGAGTGCATATGCTTTGGAGCAGAGCATCCAGATGCAAGAGGATGAGAGCTTGAATAGAAGTTCTGAAATCACTTTTGGAAGCAACATTTTCACTTTTTTGGCAAATGGAAGGGGATACATCGATTGCCAGTGGTAGACGTAAATAAAGTGTGTACTTTGCATAAATATCAAACTTTACAAATCCTCATATAAGAAATAGAGTGATCCCCACCACCGGGGTGGAGATCTCCACATGGTAAAGTACAGGGGAATGCAAAAATGTAATAAGGTATGGAAAAATGTGTAAAAATATATAAATGTTAAATCTTAATCTTATTGAAACATTTATGTTCATTATATTTGCAGAATAATTGTCAGTAATAACTCCATTTTGAAATACAATTTTAATTATTGTAAGTTTATTAGATGACATTAAAATTATTTTCCTAAAGTTTAAATTAAAAGACACAATCCCAACTAAAGTAAAACATATTTAAAACATTATTATGCATTAATAATTATTAAGAATGATGTGTAGAATTAATATTTAAATGTAATTTAGTTAATGTCACACTATCTTTAAATTTGAAAATATGTTATAGGAATATTTTAGAATTAACTGCAAAATGAGTACTATTTGTACATATTTAAACATTAAAACATAATTTTCTATAGCTTTAACTATTTTAAATAATTGAATTTGACCTTTTTTCTTAAGGAGGTTTTCTTTTCCGTTCCTAACCCCTTTGACTGTGGAAAGATGTTGTAGAACCACTGTTTGGGCAAGTGAGTTGCTGGACGTACTTCAGTCCTGAGCTGAAGTAATTTAACTTTTCATTGTAGTGAGTTTACAAGTGAAATGTATGGCTTACTCTTTTGTAGGTGGATAAATACACCTCCCTAAACACTTCCCTGACCCTACCTTTACCCCGTCTTATCCCTCCCAATTGCCATCCCTTTTGGCAGTACGCATTTCCCTTTTTCCAGCCACTCCCCCATCCTCCCACATTTACAGCTGAAATTTACACTTGTATGTGTGGAAAATCTACATTTGGGTGCAAATCTCTGCACAGAAAAAGATAGGAAACATGGAGGCGCAAACATCTCACATAGATTTGTGAATAGCATTTTCTAGTATGTTTTGTAACATACTGCAAAATGTAGTTTGTGAGTAGACACCTTCATGTACAAATGGTAAAGTGTGTTAATAAGAAATCTGTACTATTCAGTTTTCTATATTCTGCAAAGTAGTGTATGAGTTATGTCAGTGACAAAGCAAATTATTTTCAATGGCAATGACTAAATTGCATTAGTAAATATGCATAAGCATGCCATCTATCTGTTTTGTCAAATTCAAATCAAATGTCCTCCCTCAAAGCTATCTGACCCGTTAAGATAACAACTTTAATATAAACTATAGTGTGCATTGACCTTTCTGCTACATAAATTTTGGATCTAAATTGGAAAACAGTTACAACACCTGATATCAAATCAGCATGGATTACAATCATTTTCAGAGTCTATTATAGAGAAATTCAATCTTTTTAATAGCATCAACATAAAACCTAACATGTAAGTATAAGAAATGAATTTCCTCTGTTTAGACCCCCTGGATTTTTTTGCATTTCACACCTGGTTTTTGGACTTTTCTGTGACGAGTCCCATCACCAGAGTCTCACTCAGTGTAAATTCACAGGTATCAGAATGCTCTCTCTTTTCTGATATCTCTGCTACACAGCTAGGGTAAGAGGCTGTGGGCTGCTAACACATGAGCACATGCGTGTGTGCACAGATTGGCCTGTGTGTGTGTCAGACTACCATCTTGCACATTCTAATATCTGTTCACAGGTAGCCTGTCACAGTAGGGACTCTTCATGGATTGGTACTAACCTGAGGTAGGCCTTGTAAAGTAAGTGGGCATTCATAGTGTAGTTTGGTAGGGCTTACTAAAGATCTGTGGTGCTCACACAGTATTACACATTATAGCCAAAATGTGCACTATAGTTTTACTCCATGTAGGCCTAAAAGGTCCATCAAGGTACCAATCGCTGGTTAAATATGCAACACAAGTGTAAATTTAAAACCCCTATTATCCTACATATACTTATTTATGCCATTGTAAGATTTGACATATTTGTTTGGCTCAGCTCAGAAGCAGAATACAGGCCCTTACCCCATCTACTGGGCCAAGGAACATACTCTACTCCCCAAAAAAGGGATCGGTGGCCTCCCCACACAGCAGGATAAGTAACCATGTTTGCCTGGGAAATGATGGGTAGCAAGGAAATCTGCAGCTGTTAAATTTTGCTTGTCACATTGCATCTGGGCTGCGACAGCCCAGGGCCACTCAAAAAAGGAAGAGGGCCAAACCTCTGGAGCTGCCCCAGGAGAGCTCATCTTTGAAGTTTTGGTGAGAAGGGATTAGGCACATTTGTTAGCTAGAGGCAGAGCTGAGACTGTTCGTGGAGCTCTTTGCACAGACAACTTGAAGTCAGCATATTACATTGTCTTATAATTATGTGCAAGATGGTTAGAAAGGGGTGGAATGTTTTTGTGACACCCTGTGATTAGCCAGCAGTACTTGGTATTGAGAACTGTGTGCCCACACTCAACAAACCCTGCACAATGGGCTGACAGAGGCAAAGACACTGGGCCAAGGAGCGACAACAGCGAAAGATGCCTACCTAGAATGAGAAGCCACCTGATGCACTGCAAGGATGGACTTTAGAACTTTGACTCTAGCTGCCTCCCAGGACAAACATGGGCACTCAAGGGCCATTGGTGCTGGTGCCCCATGCCCACTGAAGAACAGTTTGGGGAATGGATCTGCCTGTGGACCCTGGATGTTTCCCCTGGAATTTCTCATGACTGGTTCTTGACTTCACTGCCACACAAGTGCCTTTCAAGAAGCCACAAGGCTCTGGGCCCTGGGGAGAGTGGCAGGGAGTGTATTCTTATGGATAGCAAATGAGGGACTGTGCAAGATACCCACACAAGCAGGAAACAAGCACCAGGAGCCAGGAAGAGGACATGTCTGGCACAGGTCTGATGCAGGGACCCATTAAAAAGGATCTACCCACATAAAGCACCTTTAGAGGCCGGGCAGCTTGAGGAAAATGCTTTTTATGGCTAAAGCTGGCTACGAGGAGCTAAGCAAGCCAAAGATTGTGTGCCTGTGAAATGGGTCTGTAGAATTTGCCACCAGCAGAAAAACATGAAAAACATGAGTATTGCACTGAACTGTGTTCCTTCTAAAAGTACCAGGGTGTTTGTGCCCTGGGTGGGACAGGGGCAACCAGAAAAAATAATTCACAACACAAGGCTGTGGCTTACAGAAATCAGAGTGGGGCAAACCATGCACACAATATACACAGATTCACCGCTGAACACCCTATAATCAAAACAATGTTCAAAATATGCATAAAACTCTGAGTAATTCAAACTCCTATAATTGTTCCTCAGAGACTTGAATGATGTAGATACATTGCTAACATATGAAGAAAGTAAGAAATAATACTGTGGAATAGTGCCTGTCAGTGTGGCTGACTATGCAAATTGCTTCAAAATTTAGAAAAAAACAACACCCTCAGCTGACCACTTCAACAGAAAAAAAGACATATTACAATATCTGAGTCCTGAAATCTTTTGAACTATTCTTGAAAGCACAAGAAATACCAGTAAAGCATTCTTGGTTTCAATTGAAATGATGGAGGGATAGCTAGTGGGATGGAAGAGAAAGAGAAACAAAGGAAGAGATAAAGAATTACTAACAACTACATTTCATCTGAAAAATACTAAATAGATTTGTTCCTTAGAAATCTATAACATTTAACATATCTTCGTATTGCTTCTTCCACATGAAGATATGAGGATTCCATTTTCACAAGAAATATGCATTACTGATCAATGATGTGTCTAAAACTATTCAATCAGTTTACTGGTTTTCACACTGTAGCAATTTAGTCATCTCTTCTTATAACATATTTAAGAACCATGTCAATATTTTACATCACTAATTGAATGTATACATATTTTATGACTTGACTGGATTTTCCCTGAGGAAGAACAATCGATCCTTTTAAAAGCTAATTATGGCAGCTTAAATTAGCTCAACAAATATTTTAAGTATACAGTAAACTACTGGGTTGTATTCAATATCTGACAAAAAAATAACTGTTGTATCAACTTTTGAAACTGTTTGTTTTTCTCCTTCTCATCTTACACTCACTTCCTTAAAGAATTCACATTGTTCTTTCTTGAGACAATATCCGCACCTACAAAACCATCGTTCCAGGTGGAGGAAAAATATTAACCTCAAACATTTATGTCAAGATTCCAAAAATTATTTAGCAGGTCCTTGTAGACCTGTCTATCATTTTCAAATGTATGCTAAAGGTATGAATTGTAAGTTTTTGGTGTGAGATTTTATCTTGGGGGACGGTAGCACACAGTTGTCAATGGGCAGTATACCTGGTGGGTAGTGAAGTTTAATAATGGAGTTATAGGTCCTTAATTACTTCCCTTGGAGTATAGAAACAAGGAATTTATTTGTACACTTTATTCACACACAGCCTGATTCTCAAAGTAAACTCTAACTTTTGTGTAGGTTTACTTCTTTTTGGTATTCACGAACTATGAGTTTAATTTTACAAATGGTGACTTTATGACTGCAGAGACTCTGCAGACAAGGCAGAGAAGTCCACATATAAAAAGATAGGACCAGCCTATATTTTTATGTGTGGAGTCTTTGTCACGACTGTGGAGTCTCAGTAGTCATAACATGACTATTAGTAAAATTAAACTTATAGTTTGTGAATAGCTACAAATAGTAAACTTATTCAAAAGTGTGTTTATTTTCGTGACTCAAGCACCAGGAATCGAGTGGGTGAGTAGTTGACGCTTGCCTAAGAAATTGTTATGGGTGTTTTAATTCAGAGTCTGAATGACATAAGAAATAACATGTAATGAGATCAATCTTCAAGCAGCACTATGTTTAAATATTAATTCTTTTATGTATAGGAAAGATTATATGATGCTTAAAATATCAATTACCATCAACAATAGATGGTATATTTTGGGGCTGACACTTGATCCCACTTACAAGTGTAGCACTCGTAATGAAAAATGCTACACTAAGAATGAGATAGGGCCTGAAGAAAACCTATATTCTCCAAAAATAGATTAAGGAGACATTAATAGATTTATGTTCTCTTGTTTCTCTATTCTAATTTTTATCATGGATATTGTTAACAATGTTATAATTAATTGAGAAGATATGCTAACAGCATGTTACAGCATATTAAAACTTGCTATGGTATATCTGCACTGTCGGAGCACGTAGCCATGGGTGCATGAACTTGCCATGGATGCAAGGCTGGACAATTAATTGGGACAGAATATTGGCACTAGTCAGTGGGATCCAGACCATTAGTCTATGATCCAACAACATAACAAATTAAAAACAGTGCATAAATTCCAGTGGTCCTGAGTCTCAATGTCCAGTCAATGGGTTCACTAACAGGAATCATGTAGTCAGTCTGTGAAACAAAGTACACAATTCCGCATGAATCATCATCAAGTTTACTTTATCAAAGTAGTTGCAAGCCCAATACAGAGGGACTATTGATGTTGGAATCGAATGAGAATCTAAAATACATATCCAGTAGTAAAAATATTCATGAACCTGTATCTCAAAGATGGCTGATTGTGGCCAGGATTTTTAATTTGTAGGGACACCCACAAATGCAGTGCCTAATTTGAGCTGGTTGTTACTGGTGGAGTCCAGGAATAGTTTTTTGCTTGGGTTCAGGAAACAGTTTATATCATCAGCCTTTGACCTGAAACAAGACAGGGGCATGGAGGAAAGGGTGAAAAGGGAAGAGGCAAACAAAACTGAAAAATAGTATCAAATGGAAAGGCATGGATGGAAAGAATCTGCAGGAGTGAGATAAAAGGGCAGACTGGGTATGGTTCGGAAGACGGTGGCAGGAGGTGAAACAAGTCTACCCAGCTTTAATATTCGGAGCATTGACCTTTGGCGCTCATGAGCTTCTGAGGAAATATTAGACAAGGGCACTTATAAATTTAACAGATTAAGCACGGCACAAAGCCATCTAGATCCCCCAGTTCAAAAGGTGTAAGTTGGTAGGTGAAATTTTGGGTTAGTTTCTAACGACATCTACAACTAATGCAAACATAAGAGATGCAAAGGAAAATGAAAAAGCTTTTGACTAAGGTGATCTAATCTTTGTATTGTTATATGACTGTGAGCCTTAGAATGAAAGGATTTGAGAATCTCAATCTGCATAGGACAGATAAAAACTCAGGGAAATTGGGAAACTGCACAATAAAGGTCACAGCAATGCAGCTTTCACACTCCTGGACACATACAATGGCTTCAGTAATTTTCAATCTCAAGGGAGGTACAGAATTCCTTGTTAATTTTTGGCAAGCTCTGATGCAAGTTCCACATGAATCTCCACATTAATGGCTTAGGCCCTCATTACAACCCTGGCGGTCGGTGGAGAAGTGGGGGTAATATTGCCAACAGGCCGGCGGGGAAAAAAATGCAATTACAAGCATGGCGGTGACCTCCATTCCAAACCGCCACTTCTCCAGCCCGGTGGCCGCCACTACACTGCATACAGTACCCCACATACCACCATGGATTTTGTGGGGTTCTGTACTGCCACAAAATCCATGGCAGTAGGCACTATCAGTGCCAGGGAATTATTTCCCTGGCACTTGATAGGGGTCTCCCCCACCCCCTCCCCAGAGTCCTCCCCCCAATCCCACGACCCCCCTACCAGCCCCCAAAGGTAGTAGGACCCCCCTCCCCACACCCCTCAAACATTGACACACACACACCCCTACATGCACACTCACACAACTACTACACATACATGCACACATACACACAGACATACACACAGACATAATTGCACATATTTCCCATACACACACGCCCCTCCCCTAATGGACAATCACCTTACCTGGTCCGGTGATCCTCCTGGAGGGAACGGGATTCTTGGGAGCTGCTCCGCCGCCAGCACCCCGTCACCAGAACACCGCCACACCGAATCCTGGGACATGATTCAGTGGGCGGTGTTCTGATGACGTGGCGGTGGAGCAGCCTCCACTTCACCGCCAACCGTCAGTATGGCTGTTGGCGGTTCTCTGTCCGGAAAAGGGCGGAGGGCTGCTAGCAGTCATAATACGCGGTGCGGAAACCTGCCTGCACTGGCAGTCTTCAGCACAGCGGTACCTCAGCAGTCTTGAAAAAAGACAGCTGAGGTCCAAATGAGGCCCTTAGTCTTATCCACACCTCAGGCAGAACAGCCTTTTCTTCTTCCAAGTCAAATTTCACCCTTAGATCTGATTCATTTAGTAGACCTTTTCCTTGATTTCAGGGGTATAGAAACATGCAGAGTTCTCTTGCTTCCGAATACACCAGTGATATAGTTCCCATCAGATTTCCAAGAGAAAAACAATAGATGGACAAATGCAGCCAGTATTTAACCTGCTATGGAGGAACGCTAGCATGATCCCGTAAAAACCATAATCTGTAAAGTATTGGTACTTAGAAGTACCTACCAATGTTTAGTGCTGTAGAAGGTAAGTATGTTTATGTTGAAAAACCTTGTATAGTTGTAAGCAAGGAATGAATGAGCTAAACAGAACTGTGTGTGCATATTCAGGGAAAACACTGCTGCTTGTTCCTCCTTGGTATGTGACCTTTCAATTGAAACTCGGAAATGGTGTTGGATCTGGCAAGGCAGATTTTTATAATCAAACGTACGAGCCCAGCCTGAGAAAACTCCTAAACAGCAAGTGGTGTTTTAATCAAAATATTGTAGAATCACACACGGAGAGATTTAGATCTCTCCAACCCTTCTGACTTATGTGGAGTACATTGATAAAAAAAGTGATGAAAATGTTTAGACACCTCCAAGGCAATGTGATTTTTTAGGGGGTGAAAATTACTGCAAGATTTGTTTTGTGAGCAGCTTTTGAAATAAGTAAGATGAATAGGCATTCATCAAGCACATGAGAAACATGCCACCTTTTTAGATAATCAACACTGTGTAATATTAAATTTTTTAAGATTCTATATGATCCTTCACCCAAAACAATGTATATCACCCAACCATCCTATTGCAAAAAGATTGAGGGGCTTTTTTACATTCACACTCATCGATTTTTCTAGTTTAAAGAAGCAGCAAACATACCCATACTGATGCTTGGGATGACGTGCGTGTACAAAGAGGGACTTTGGGCACAAGCACAAAGTAGGCTGCATGCGCACGCATGTGTTTAGCCTACTGGGAACAGTAGTCGCTGGTGCATCCCTTTTTCCTATATAAAAAGTGATGCAGCAGTGGCACATAGGGCATATAAATAAGCCCTTTAGTATGGATCTAACACGGATGTGTGAGACTATTGTAAATGTCCTTATAAATTTCCAATATTTCCCATCACTTTTGTTATGCTATGTTATAGTTATTTGTATAGTTCGGTTATCACATCTGAGGGATATCTAGGAGCTTTAGCAGGAAGCCATGTTGCAGATGCCTGGAGGTTTATTCAAAGAGCAACATTTTTAGATTCATTCAAAGCTCAATAAGTGAATAGAAGACTATGATGTGATAAGGGTGGTCATTCCATGCTTTGAGGGAGAGATTATAGAAGGCAGGGACTCCGGCTGTGATTTTGCAGACACGGAGAATGCCTATTAGTCTTACTGCAATGTTTTGAATAGTGACAAGCCGGTTCAGTAGCTTGCTAGTAATTCCTGAGTGTGTTGCTGTAGTCTAGTCTGTTGGTACTCAAGGTATGAGGGGCTTTTTTCTGGTGCTTTCCAGAAGCCATTTGAAGATTTTATTGCAGAATACTGAGGATGTGGACACAGGTGGAGGTCACTGCATTTACTTGGGCTGTCATGTTGAGCCTGTCTTCTAGAATGTTACCCAGATTTCCTGCTTTAGTGGTGGAAGTTGGGTGCAATTGAGGTTTGTAAGCCACCAGTAGTCCCAACGGGATGTTTTCTTTCCAGAGGTCACTACGTCACGTTTAGTTCATTTTACATTAGAAGCAGTTGGTTCTCATCCATGAGATTATGGCATTCATGCATGTAGATACGTTGTTTTTCATGGTTGGTGTCTTGTCTGACAGGGAGAGAATCACTTGATGGGTGTCGGCATAGAAGAATTGGTTGTTGTTGTGTGATCTGATGAGGTCCATGGTGGGGTCATTTAGATGCTGAATAGTGTTAGGCTAGGGGATGATCCTTGGGGTACTCTGTTTTCGATGTTTAGCATAGTAGGTTAATTATGTGTATCCTTTCACTAAAGAGGGAACAGATCCAGTTGAGGGTGGGTCCTTGTATGTCTGTTTCGTCTAGTCTTCTTATTATGGTGGGATCATAGACTGTATCAAAGGCACTGGAGAGGTCAAGAAATATGAGGGCTTCTATGGCTCATGGTCTAGGTTCATCCTGCTGTTGTCAGTTGCTGTGATGAGGGCCACCTCAGTGTTGTGGTCTGGGTTGAAAGCCTGATTGCAATTTTTCAAGGAGCTGGCTTTGAGGTGGTACAAGTGCTGTGTACTATGGCTTTTTCTACTATTTTGGCTGGGTAGTATAGAAGGGAGATCAGGTGGTAGTTTCCTAGTTGTTCAGGGTCTGATGTTGGTTTCTTGAGCAGTCAGTTGACCATTGCATGTGCTCAATAAGTGCCCCAGAGTGGATGGCTCTCATGATCTTATCTGTTTCTTCCATGGTGTGTTTTTTTAGGTCATCAGAGTTTTGCTGTAGGTGCTTGATGAGAGGCTGGGGGCAATGGTGTAGGGTTTGGTTGAAGGTCAAAGTTGTTTTATATGGTTTACATTTTGTCACTGAGGAAATCTGAGAGTTTGTCATATAGTGCCTCTGAGGGGGTGATACAGTTGATGGTAGTGGTTGAAGAGGTGAAATCTTTGATGATTGTAAAGATGTATTTTCTGCTGTTGGAGCTGTTATCTATGCATTCCAGTAGGGCCTTCTTGTTAGCTTCTTTGACTTGTTGGTAGTAGCATCTTAGGGTCTATGTTCCCAGTAGACTATACACATGCATGCACATGCAGCCTACTTTGTCCTTGTGCCCAAAGTCCCTCTTTGTACATGCACGTCACCCCAAGCATCAATATGGGTATATTTGCTGCTTCTTTAATATGAAAAAAACGCGGATTGTGAATGTCTTCTTTAGTGCATGGTAGAAGTGCTTTACCCGAACTCTGTTTGTGGCATGATTGAAGTTCATGTAGGTTTTCAATGTTAGAAAGAGGTTTATACTACAGTGTGCAGGGGTACTGGATGTGTGAGAAAGGGCCTCTTTTTTGCATGGTTAGCCCCTGACTTTTTGCCTAAAAAATGATGTAGTTTCAAAATTGTAAGGGCCTGATTTATACTTTTTTAGCACCATATTTGCGTAATTTTTTGACTCAAAAGCAGCACAAATTTACAAATTAAGGCAAATTCGCAAATGAGGCAATAAAAACTATAAATCAGGCCCTAAGTGTCCTGGGCCACTGGTTCCAGGGCCAGATCTCTTTCCCCAAAAATGTACTATGTATTGGCACTTCAGCTACCCTGTTAAGTCACTAGTAAACGGCACCCTTGGTACCCAGAGCATGGGTACTGAAGAGCCCCCCCCCCCCCAGAGCTGCAACACTACTTGTGCCACTCTGAGAGTCCCCATACCAGCCTCATGCACATTACCACTGCAAGTGCATGACAAGGTGTAGTTAAAAGTTCCAAACACTACATGGTACTCACCAAGAGTGCCCTGTCCTCTAACACTCCATGCACTATAGATAAGTACCCCCTCTGGCAGGCCTTGCAGCCCTAAGGCAGGGTGCACTATAATGCATGTGAGGGCATGTGGTTGCATGAACAGATATGCTCCTCCAGTGTCTTTACAAATCCTTACGTCATAGTAAGTGTACAGGGAAGCCATAGCAAGTACATGTGAGGATGCTGGTCATTACGAGTTCCCCAGTTACATGATGCACTCTCTAAATACTGGGTTGTTTAGTGTCAAACAACTCAGAATAATAAACCCACACTGATGCCAATGTTAGATTTATTATAACATGTACCCAGAGGGCACCTTGGATGTGCCCCCTGCAAAACCTACTAGCCCTGGCATGGTTGCTGAACTGGTTTTTACCAGACTGCCACCACCAGACACAAAACCGGCCTTCTTGGGTGAGAGCCTTTCCTGGTTGAAGGTGTTACACCTCAACCCCCAGGAAGGCATCCTGGCCCAGTGGTCAGCTTTAAAGGCTTTACCACTTTACCACCTTTGAAATCTGACCTCTGACTCTGCTGCTAGCAGCAGGTGGCCACCCAGTGGTTTTCCCACACTTTGAGCATGAAAACATAGTCAGAGTAGGATGAGTGGCCCCCCAAAACCTGCAAACCCCCTCCAGGTATGGCAGACGAGGTCACCGCTCCATTTCAGTTTCCTCCCTCTCTAATGGCAGGAAAACAGCCTATCAGGGTTAGTGATGTCACCTTTCCCACAGGAAGAGGGCAAGTACTGGGTGTTTGGCATCCTAAGGTAAATGGACCATTGGCCTATTCCAGGTACTCCCCTTAACACCAACTAAATGCAGTATTTAGTGGGCATCCCTAGACCTGCAGATCGGATTCAATGGACAAAATTAGGCCAGCGACAAGGAAGACCCAAGGCTCGAAAACGGAAGTCCTGCTGCAAGAAGAAAAAGGTGGCAAACTCTGCCTACTGTGTGCAAAACTTTGCCTGCTGCAACCACGACTCGATAATCTCCGCTGAAGGTTCAACTGGACATCTGACTCCAGAGTGAAGATATCACTCCCTGCACCCAGCAAGTAAGATCCAGTTCACTGACTGGCCATTGACCAACAAACCAAACAGAGCAGCTAAACCAAACTTCACCCAACAGACCTGGAGGATAAAACTGCCAGAGTGCTAAGTTTGGTGGTACTGTGACCTCCAGTGGCTGAGATGTGCCATAGCCTAGGGTACTAGATCCCAACATCAGACATCCAGGAATCATCACCCAGAGTGGCCCTGCTGACCTGCAAACCACCCTCCAAATGACCTGGACCTACCTGAAGTTCTTTGGCTGCCCCACAGGACATCCCAACGACCACGACTGCAAATTTTAAAATGTTCTCCTATTGATTTCTATGGTGTGTAAATATTATTTTAGCTAATCCTGGAAAAATCATAATCTAAAAAGTACTTACCCGATTTTGATGATCTTGGTCTTAAAAATTATATAAAATCTAAGGTATATTTGTAAATTGGTCTCTAGTTATTCTTTTGAGTGTGTGTCCACATTTATTGATACAAGGGGTTCAACAAATGCTTAGCACGTCTCAAGATTAGCCTTACTGTTCGTCCAGGATAAAGCTAAAATATCACATTAAGTGGTCTACTTAATACCTCTGGATACCAAGGTGGGGTTGCTTGGACTCTTTGCACAGTGCACATCATTCTGTACACTATATAGAGAGCCAGTCTCCTACAGTACGTTTAGCCACGTTCACCACCTAAAACTTTGGAAGGGAATGTCAGCAAGCAGAGTATACAAGTTTGTGTTACTGGAGGCCTTCTAAGCACTTTATCTCACAGAAACTGTGACCTTGTGTGGGTCACAATGCAAGTTATAAAGGCTGATATTATGGAGCATTCAGGGTGCTTTATGAATTATAATCTGGGTAAGCTGTCTACCTGTATTACACTGTACTCGAATCAACGCAGCAGTACAACTTGCTGGTGTACAGGACAGTATTGTTATCATGAAGCATCAAAACAACTTGCTGGTGGACAAGACAGTTTTGTTGTCATGAAGGAACATAACAACTTGCTGGTGACAGGACAGTATTGTTGTCATGAAGTAACAGAACTACCTGCATGTGGACAGGACAGTGTTGTTGTCAGAGATTGAGTGCTCCATTGTGATTCATAGGAGGAAATCCAGGATTTTCTCTTTACTCTCTAGTTTCTGCAGCATGTTTAGGGTTAACTAGTGCTATGTGGTCATGGGTAAAGTTTGTATTTGTACAACTGTTATTATTGTTAGAGTATGGAGTGCACTGCTTTTACCTCTCCCTGGCTACTTCATTATGGAACCCATATGAGAGAAGGAGAAGTCCGGACTAATCATTATGTATGAATAACTTATTAGCCAGCAAGGTTTCGCAGTGGGTTAAAAGGTTGCAATTACATCTTCCGTGATGACTAGTCTGCTGTCTGGCAAAGTTACTCAGCTTGTCACTGTCAAGAACTTGATGTGGTGAGTAAATATGAGTTATACTCAGTGCTTATTAAACCTGGGCTCTCCCCTTTTAAATGCTCACAGGCATCTGCCATCTAAAAGTGAGAATAATTTGAAACAGATCTTAATGCAGCAGCTAGGCACAGCCTGGAGCTGTTCTGGGTGCTATGTATTTCTTCTAAGTGAGCAAGGTTGGTAGAGCATTAATGCTGCAGGAGCTGGTTGTGTGTTTGGGATTTTTGTGTGTATTCAAGGGGAGCTGTGTGTGTTTGTGGGGAACTGTGTGTTTTGGAGGAGCTGTGTGTTTTTGGTAGAGCGGTGTGTGTATGTTAGGGGGAGCTGTGTTGGGTTTGTATGTTTGGGGGCTGTATGGGTTAGAAGATTGCAAGGGGTGTTAAGTGTTCAGTTAAAGTTTGGTGCCTTCACCTTTCGACTTTTACTCACTGTTCATGCCATATTATGGTTCTATACTTTTCGGTATTCCTGGAGGGCACTGGTCTAGCTTGGCCACATTTTCAGAACAATGAAAGTACACCAAGGTCAAATCCTTACTCAAGTAACCATCACCCAGGCCCAGCGAACTCAAGAACTATTGACCCATCTCCCTGCTTGCCTTCTCAGCCAAAGTCCTGGAAAAGACCATCAACAAACCTCTCATCTCGAGCTGCACTACCTTCTCAGCTCCTCCCAGTCTGGATTCCGCAGCACCCACAGCACCAAGACCACTCTTATCACAGCTACAGATGGTATCCAAGCCCTCCTCAACCAAGGAGAGACAGTGGCCCTGGTCCTCCTCAACCTACAGCAGCATTTGACATAGTATCCCACCACACTCTGATCAACAGGCTGCACAACATGGATATCCAAGTGAACGCCCTCAATTAGATTGCCTGATTCCTCAAAAGAAGAACCAAGAATATCTGCCTATCTGTATTCAGCTCCAAAACCAAGCAAATCATCCACAGAGCCCCTAAGGGCTCATCTCTCAATTCCCACCCTACATGACACGCTTGGCCAACGTCCTCAGTTCCCACGGGACCCCACCAACGCCAGAGCCAGATTCCACAAGTGCATGACAAGCTTCTCCAACTAAATGAGAGGGAACTGTCTGAAGCTCAACACTGACATAACAAAAGTACTGATCTTCTGCAAAAACTCCTGCCTCGTGGTGGCCCGCAGAACAAGGACCAACAGCCTTCCTATCTGATCATGGCAGGAACCTCTGCATCATCCTCAACAGTAAGCTGACTCCAAAATCCCAGAACAACACAATCTCATCAACCTGTTTCTTCACCCTGTGCATGCTATGGAAAATCTCCAAGTGGCTCCCTACCAACACCAGCACAAGGCACACTGTCACACAAGCCATCCTCACAGGCAGACTACACTATAATAAAATAATGTACTACAGGATATCTACACACCTGGTCCAGAGACCATCCAGAACAGCACAGCGGGGCTCATCTTTAACCTCCTCAATGTACCCACATCTCCTCTCACCTCCAGGATCTCCATTGGCTCCCAGTAGAGAAGAGATGCCAATTCAAGCTACTAACTGACACATACAAGTCCCTTCATAACCTAAGACCAGCCTACATCAACCATTGCCTGAACTTCCACCAACCAACTAGACAAGGTCAACCCACCTCCCTAGCAATCATCCATATTCACCGCATCTTCAGAAGCATGAGCAAAGGACCCTCCTCCTACATTGCAGCAAAAGCTTGAATGACCTCCCCTTCTGCCCTGCACCTTCACATCTCTACCAGAATTCTGGATCGCACTCCAGACCTATCTTTTGCACCCTGCAAGCACCTGGATACCAACTCAGCTTAGCTGCACTGTACAAATCAACTGATTGATTGATTGAAGATCTAAAACATTATTTTGGATACTCTGAGTACACAAAACACAGCCAAAAAATTAATGCCTCGGCAAGTAAGATGAATGCAGCATTTGGTTTGAGGGAGGAAAGTGGTGTATTGCGATGTGCATGCGGGAGTGTAAAGCTGACCAGACAGCTTGTGGTGCTTTAGTTTGGCTCGGTATTGTCAGTGCACAGTTGTGGTTCTAAGAGGATGCGCTGTGCACTATTTAATGATATGAGATTGCACAAATGCAGGTTAATTTCTGCCCACAGATTTGAATCTGTGTACGGATGTAATGACGGTTTCTGATCTGTTGTGAACGGGAAATGAAACATAAGGAGTGATTCAGAAGGAGCCTGGGAAACATAAGGATATGCAATATCCTGATATGTGACTCTGAAGAGCCGCTCTGCTCTCTTAATGGCATAATTAGAATGTGACATCGCTGGTCCCTAATGTGAGACACGATTTTGATGTCCAAATCAGGCATTGTTTCTGATGTAGAGCTGTGTTCACATTCAGACAATGTCCAAGAGTTAATATAGTGCTGTTGATGGAGTATGTGGTGAGTGTGCAGAGGCATGTTGCAGATAGTGGCCGTGAATGAGCGTGAGAAGACGGTGCACGAGGAGATGAAGTGTAACAGCCGGTAATATGAAGTGCATGAGGCCATCAGGTGTGAGGAGGCATGGCATTAAAGAGTAGTGTTAAAGATACCAAATTTTTCACATTCAGTAAATGTATAAGAAAATCTATACTCATTAAACTTATTTCAATATGATTCGCCAAATCAATGCAATGTACCATGGAGGTGTGTATGTAAGCTCCTACCGAAATAAATATTTATATAAATCACACTGCAATATGATTTTTTTCTTGAAAGAATGAAAGTTGGGCTAGACCCAGATTCAAACATATGCCCCTCTCTTTACTTTGCAGGATGTCATAATAGAACTGAGTAACAATGTCTGACCTACAGGTTACAAAACGGTCTCTGCAACGATGCTGGATCCCACCAGGCTATGCATTTAGCCTTTGAACACATGACGTGCGTTTCACATGCAATACTTTTCCACAGCAACATGAACCCTCTAAAACGTGTGTGATAATTCAATCCCGTGACTAGTTTTTATTCAGATGTCAGTAGCAGGTTCCTTAAGCACCTGAGCTAGATTGACAATGTTATATAATGAACTAGCCTGCATGAAGGTCACATATTTAAGTTTTGTGGTACTTACCTTTGGATTTTTACTTTAAGCAAACATGCTAACCACGTGAACAGGTCTTTTTAGTGTTGATAATAGTAGGAAAACAGGCAGGTTTGCAATTTTGCTTGAAGAATCTGTTCAAAGTAATTGCAACTGTTTTCAAAGTTAAAGAAGAAATGTAACAAAGATGTGTTTTACTGAAGAAATGCAATTTGCACCATATCATAAGCAGCCCCCAGAGGTTTGCTTTGTAAGGTTTGTTCAGTGCACTGCTTGGTTTACTTAATTGGGACAATGTGAACAATTGTATCTCACCTCTTTTCTGAGCTATGCTTGAGTGAAGAAGATCTAACATTCATTCAGGGAGGTTAGAGAAGCAAGAGTTTATCAAAATGGCAGCACCTCAGGGTTTTGAGAGTGTGAATGTGCCAACCAAAGGAAAGGAAATGTCCTGTAGTCGTGGTAGATCGATGCAGTTGCTTTGCTGATAGCCTTTGAAATGAAATGAAACGCTTACAGAGTACATTAGAAACCATGGGCCAGATGTAGCAAAGGATTTGCGCCTCGCAAACGGCAAAAATCGCAGTTTGCGAGGCGCAAATGCCTCTTTGCTATGCAGAAATGCATATTGCGAGTCGGGACCGACTCGCAATATGCATTTCAGAATCGCAAATAGGAAGGGGTGTTCCCTTCCTATTTGCGATCCTGAGTGGTATGCAATACCATTTGCGACCACTACCTGCCCTGAAAAAAAACCGAAACTAAAGGGTTCGGTTTTTTTTTTAAGTGCAGCTCGTTTTCCTTTAAGGAAAACGGGCTACACTTAAAAAAAAAAAAACTGCTTTATTGAAAGCAGTCACGAACATGGAGGTCTGCTGACGACAGCAGGCCTCCATGTTTGCGAGTGCCTATACTCGCTATGGGGCCGCAATTTGCGACCCACCTCATGAATATTGATGAGGTGGGTCATTGCGACCCCATAGCGAGTCGCAGTCGGTGTCTGAGACACCGTACTGCATACCAATTTGCGAGTTGCAAATTGTGAGTCGCATGGACTCGCACTTTTCAACTCGCAAATTTTTTATTTGCTACATCTGGCCCCATATTCGTGAGGTTTCCCACTCTCCATAGAGAAATGAAATTTAGGAAACCTGTGAAAACTTTGTACATCCTCAATTTTCTTTTTGCCTTTGGGTCATGGTTAGTGTTAGGAAGCTCTCTGTCATAAACCGCTCCTTTAGCTCTGACATAAATGAAATTGCATGGGTGAAAGAAGAATGGGCACAGTTGGACCACACACTGATTTAAGGCAAGATTCAAACAAAACTAACACACCATTTGTTGTGCAGTATGTGAATTAGATGGTTAGCTATAGACTACAAAGAGTGTAGGCCGCACACTCTAAGTCTCCCTACCCCAGTACTGTGCATTTTTTTGGAGTATGCACATCACTCCAGACAACAAGATGGAGACTTCGCTAGTTACTTCTATAAACAAATGAGAAGCTCAGAGACAAATCTAGTTGTAACCTGTTCAATAATTTGTTTGCCTTTTGTAATTGCTGGAGTTTGAGGTGCTTAAAGCTGGTAGGTGTAAAAATGGCACTAATCTGTGCCCCATGCTCTAATATTGCATGTGTTGTCCTGCACTTTTTTTGCATTCATGCAATTATGCCTTTTTCAAAATGTAAAGGAATAGAACAAGTCATACAATAGTTTTCCTTCTTTTAGGATCTTGCTACTTGTTGATGGTGTTGTCTACTTGTTAGTGTTAGTGCACTATGGGTATGAAGAACTGTGTTTAAAGCTCTTCATTTCCCTTGCAACTTGGCTTTCTTTGAACATGGTTGTCTCTAATAGCCATATAATCAGATACATTCAGGTCCCATAGGAACCGAGTTTGGTTTAGTGTATGTTTGGGTAAAGAAACAAATTGATGTATCGTGCACTACTCTCTCCATCATTCCAATGAGGCACTGTGATCAGACATAGCACTTCCATACTGGGCTTAATTTATGGTCTACAGAACTCCTATGCCAGCACATTATTTAGCTAATACCCAACTATCAACATCTATTTCATGCCCTCGTCATGAACTGTTTTCTCTTCAATATTTTCATTGCAAATGCTATCTACACACCTAATACTATTTTCAATTATTGTTGTATAGAGCTACTGACAAATCCACTCACATATCCATACACCCACTCATACACCAACTAACTCAACAATACTGCTACTCAGATACACAGTCATGCAGACATATAGCCACTCAGACACTCACCCATACACCTAAATCTACACCCTCTCACTCTCCTGTACAAAACACAACAGGAACAATCATTCACCACACATATACTCACACATCCAGTAACTTAGTGATATATGTAATAAAACATCTGCTCAGTTACCTACACACTTACTGTTCCAACTAGATACACACCGGTACATTCAGTGACACACTCACTCATTCACGCATACAGTCACTTACACATCCTCTAATTTATCCATAGGCAAGCTCACACAGACTCTAAATCACTCAAACAGTCACTTACCATACAAACACTCAATAACATACCACTATAGCTAATCTCAGGACCACATACTCACACATACAACTACTGACACATCCAATTATTCACCCGCACACCCACACAGAATACCACTCACTCAATAAAACAGCAACTGACACAGCAACGCACCCTACTCAACAATCACTCACACAGCCACTCACATACTAATGCAGACACTCATACATCCACTCACATCAGAAACATTACAAATAATTATTTAACATGCAATACTTTATTGTATATCTTTGACTCTCCTTTTTAAACACTAACACAGACTGGAGGATGTCATCAGTGGTGTCATAAGTGATATCATCAGTGATGTCACTGACCATGTCATGAGTGATGTAATATGTGAGGTCATAAGCAGTGCATTGCAGGTGTGTCTGTTTTAGTTAGGTCTTGAAACAATAACTGCTGAATCTTTATGGTTTTGTGCAAGTAAATTCAGAACCTAACTATAATGTCCTTGTAACTTTTGCTTTTTTAAGTGAATTTCTAATGTTTTTTTATTCTGTTTCCTAACTATAATGTCCTTGTAACCTTTGTTTTTTTCAGTGAATTTCTATTTTCTTTTTCTTTTCTATTTCCTAAGTATAATGTCCATCTATTAGCTAATGCACTACCGTGGTGTTTGTGTTTATCCAGAGATGCACAGAATTGAATACTGTTTACAGCAGTAGTGAATAGTGTCATAGTTGCTTTGGTTTATGTATATGTAACATGTTAGTATGGTTAGTTTTTCTACATATGTAAGTGCTTCCTTTTTTTGTGCTGATTACCTCATACTTTCATGGAACAACAAAGTGTCTGTTAAATTGGCGAGAAGTGTGCTTGCCTATATGACTTGACCATCACCCTAGTAAATATAGTGGAAGGTGATCCACATCACTAATGTATAATGTGTATATATCACTATGTATAATGTGTATTTCCAGGTCTTTTAAATATGTTAAAGTATTAGTATATATAGTATTGTGCTCAAAAGTGTTAGGAGACACACTCCTATTGAGAAGTTTATGTAGTGGTTTGCTTACTGGATTGTTTTTGTCATTTTTCTTTTTTAATTATTCACAAATTCATTGCAAAAAGTTGTGTTCCGTAGATTTCCGTCCTGTGGATGCCTTCAAATTTAGTGTGTTTTAAAACATTTTTTAAAAATTCCATATACACGTATTGTAATTAATATTTGAGATTAGTAGTTTACTGATACAATGTGTACACTGGTATTTCTGTAAGTAATTTTAATGTCGAACATTTTTTTATTCTGTTTCCTGTACTGGCGACAACGCAATTACTCACAATAATGCCGATGTTCACGAATATCAAGTGACTACATAACAAAGAGATTTGATTGGACAAGACACTTTTCATTAACCTTTAAAGGAAGTCCCCACACAGTTTTCAGTTTTTCACACTTCCAGTGCAGCTATTGCAAGCTTATTTGGAGGTGGCTTGTATTTTCTGATACAAGTACTCGATTTTGAATTTTCTTTTGGTTAAAATCATAAATAAAATGGTATCTGGAGGAAGTGAGTAGCAGGAGCCATGCCCTCAAGAGGAAAACTCATCAGATGAAGAACACCCACCAAAGCATCAATCCATTGCATAGTATTTTTTCACTATCCCCTCTGTGGAAAATAACTGTAGCCAAGCAGTAAAGTGCTCATAATGTGACAAACCTCTTTCAAGGAGGACTTTGAATACATATTCATGTGGGGCTACCTGCATGTTGTCCCATTTGAAAATGTATCATAGTAAGCACTTGGCAAGAGCATGAAGGTGGAGAAGTGCGGGAGAACCATCAACTTCAAGTGCTACACCAGTTATTGTAGGAGAGCACATTCCAAGTGCAGTAGAGCAACATCTTCCAGAAAAGGCCCCAGAACTGAGGAGAACAGAGACTTTTTATTTAGGTTGTAATACAATGCTTACAGCAGGCCAACAGTCTGTTGCTGTAGCTGGAGTGAGTGAAGTGGGTATCTGCAGCTGCATGAATGAGGCGCTGGGTGTGTGAGTAGCTGTATGGGTGAGTAAGTGGCTGTTTTAGTGGATGTATGAGTGGGTGAGTGGTGGATGAGTGGCTATATGTGAGTGACTGGAAGTGCAAATGCCTGTATGGGTGAGTGATTGGGTGTGTGAGCTACTGTGTATATGAGTGACTGGGAGTGTGAGTGGCTGTATCAGTGAGCAACAGTTTGTGTGAGTGTTTATATGTGTAAGTGACTGGGAGTATGAGTACTTGTATGGGTGAGTCACTGGGTGTGTAAGTGGCTGTATCAATGATTGAGTGTCTGTTTGAGTTGCTGTATGATTGAGTGAGTGGCTGTGTGAGTAGGTGCATGAGTGAATGACTTAAAAAGAAACAGAGGTGGAATATAAGTAAGTATTAGTTTTGCTAAATCTAGTGATAAAGTTTCAGTTTCTACAATCCATAAGTTCATACTATATACCAATCCTAATTAGTTACTATGCTTTAACAGTACTTTACATTATAACAAATCATTTGATGTTCCTTGTTTTACTATTCTCAGCCTTTCTACCTGTATAAAGCCTCATCCCTGAACAGTGAGGCAAAATTTAATCATAATGATTATTAAAAAAAAAAACCCTGTTGTTAGGTCAGCTCTTCGCTTTTCTTTTTTTCGGTCAAATTTGGTGCTTTTCAGATCATTAAGCAATCACAACAGCATCTGTTGTCCATGAAAATGAATTGCCACATCCTGTTAAACAAAGTTCTTTGAAGGACCAACCCTCAGCAAAGTGGCAATAAATTACATGGTAGTTTTTCACCATCCCCTGCATGCAATAGCAATTAGTGGCAAAGCACGGTATGTGCTCTTCATGAGAAAAGATCCTGCATGGTATGTGCTTTTTATGAGAAAAGATCCTCCCCAAGAGTACCTCAGCAAATACTCATGTGGCACTACAAGTATGTTGACACATCGGAAGAGATATAACTTCAACTACTGTTGAAAAATACAAATAAAATAAATATAAATTAATATTACATTTACAAAATTCCAGAAACAGAACAGTGCACATTACTTATGCTGTAGCTGGAACAGTACTTCATACTATAGTAAACATTTTATTTTCCCCTTTTTTCTGTTCTCAGCTTATATACTTATACAACTTAAATGTTGCTTTGTATAAAGAATCATCATTCAACTGTGGAGAAAAAACAATCATCTGTATTGCAGAAAAAACACAATTTGTAAACTAGTCAATTCAAATGTGTCCAAAAAGTAATTTTCTTATCATTATACCTGGTACAATAGCACTAATATATAAAAAGGAGAATTGTGTTTCTGGGATGTTTTTCAAGACATCACCCCTGGTAATCCAAATGATGTCTAAAACACTGATGATCCATGTAGATCAAATGGCATACATTTCCTTTTCCCCAGAAATATTTCATTAAGTTTATTTGCAGAAACAACAGTTGACCATTTTGTAATTTGAATGGCTGTTTTTGTATCAGTTTAAGGTTGCAATTATTGCATTGAGTCCATCCAGGTTCACTTTTTAATTAGACAGTGCTGTTTCTAGATGTTATGGTAACTCCTTCATGGAAGATAAAACAATTCTTCAATTTTGGTGAACTTTCTAAAGACATTAGCCCTGGTAGACAGATTGAAGTCTAAAACACTGCTGCTCCATGTACAGTAAAATTGTACTTTTTTTTCAGAAATATTTCTTAGAATTTTGGTTGAAGAAACTAAAGGTAAGAACTTCGTAGTTTGAAAGGAAGTTTTGGTTTGAATATAAGTTTACATGATTGCATTCCTTACATCCAGTTTCACTCTCTAAATAGACAGTGAGGTGTCCAGATATTTTATTAACTCCTTTGTGAAAAATAATAGCTATATGAGTATTAATTTTTCTAGAAATTGAAAGTTGGCCAACTTTGAAGTTTGTAAATTTCGGTTTCCAGTTTAGATCCAACTGCTCTGCATTGTTGAAATATTAGTATAGAGTATTTTCATTTCTTTGTAGATACAATGTAGATATAACTTCTGAGCTACAATTTGGACAGGACATATATGGTTTGTGTTTTTGATCAATCTGTCAAAAGCCACAGTTTTGCAATCTGCCAGCGTTAAATACAGAATTTGTTTGAGTACCGAATGTAAAAGAGCAATCTGTACATTCATGTTTCCATTTAAAAGTCAGTTCAAATAAGTCATCAATATTTACTTCTTCTTTTTCTATTACTCCAAGGATAACCATCATAAATTATTGTGCATCTCTTTGACTGTTGATAGTGAATATTACAGATCCACTGCATGAATTTACAAGGAATGCTTGAAGCAGAATGTATTAGGGTTCTGTCACTGAGTAAATATTGGAGCAAATGATATAGTGCAAAACACAATCTGTTATCTGTTTTTTGTTGAATTTCATTCACAAGATCTGAAAAATAAAAGAGTATATTGAGAAAAACATTTGCATAGCAGTTGACATGTGAACTGTTTACTAACTTGTGACCAACAATAGCTCCTTTGTTTTCCACTTTTCTCTTCTTAGCCCTTTCTTGCTTGTCCTTGTCTTCCTTCTTTTTTTTTAATATCCTCTGTCTCTTTTGAAAACTTCTACTTTAGACAGATTATCTATTTCTCATAAATAGGGTATTGATCTAAAATAGGAGCCTATAGACTTCCTAACCGATTATAATTTCTTACACAGCTTATATCAGCACTAACATTCGTATCATCAAATTCAACCTAAAACAAATCAGACAATGTTCCAAGGCAAGATAATGCCACATGCGACATGCCTTCTTTAAATACTGTACTTCCAATATTATTAACAGCTGCATCTACACTCAATCCTGGAGATTTATAGATAGTTACTGCATATGCTAGAGAGAGTGAGAACTGATGCTGGCAGATATAGAAGTCTTTTATAAGCAAAAGAAGTACAACAGATGAGCCAATCTGCTTCACACTAGTAATATGATCACATTTTATAGCTAAAGAGTCAACCTCATCTCATTTGGAAAATTTATGAAATCAACACCTTAACTTATTGTACCATTTAGTACCCCTTCCTCAACATTTAAATTATGCCACAGTTTGTGCACACGTAAATGTTTTTCTAATCCTGCAATCCTGGATAAAGACTTCTCCAAAGAATCCAATTTTGCTTGTAGTTTTCTGTGAACAGTATTGTCAAAACCTGATGTTCCATTTTATCAATAGCTGTAATTTCCACAATGTCTTCTTTCTCCAGCTGTAGTAATTTGTCTTTGAAGTTGGATCACTCTTATATTATAGGCATTACACAGACTATGGAATCTCTTCTTCAATACTATCATACATTAGTTCTTCTGCTGTGATTTTAGATGGAAGTAGTTTCTTTATAAGTTGACTTTCTAAAGCACACTTTCCTTACTTTGTCAGAACTCCTACTCTAATGTCCTGAATGATATTTCCATATTCCACATCAAAATCTTGATGCATATTTTTCACTATTTCTTTGTATTTGACGTGTGACCAAATAGTTACATTGCCAATACTCTCCCAAAAATTTCTTGTTTCATTATGGAGAACTGTTTCAAAAACAGATTGTCCTTTTACGGGGTTAAGTTGAGGTAGGTCACTGAACACAATTAAACGCTTTCCTCAAAAGAGTACATTATACTCTGTTCTTAAAATCTTCTGCATTCTTAAGTGAAAGAAGGCAAGCATTATTCTCAATACTATGCTCATCTCTTCAATAATTTAATGTTTCACTTTCTTCAATACTCTTGTCACATCATGACAAGCTTCAAAAGATAATTTCTGTATTCCAGTTTATTGTCATGTTCGAGGGGTAACATAATTACTCAATGTAAAGTAATTGCTTTAATAGTATGTGTAACTAATCCTACTGGTGCTGTTACTACAGGTAGCAAAGTTAATTTTGTAGTCCTCTGTAAATAAGTAGTAAAAAACCTTAATTAGAAAACTTTTTCCATTGCCAGCTTGACCACTGATGTATAGTATTATTAGATTAAACAAAGAGCATTTGCATTGTTTCTTCTCATGTGGAAATCCATGCTCTATTTTATCTTTAACTTTAATATAATTTTCTTTCTGTTCTTCTTTCAGTTGTGCTAAGTGCTTGAAATCAACAGTGTCCTCTCTTGTTTTCTGCATTGCAAACTCCACCTCATTCATAGCTGTGGCTGCTTCATGTTGAATAATGGGTTCTTCAAGAGGACTTGACTGAGTAGTGCACAACTTTGGCTGCTTTGTGAACTCTCCTTGGCTATCTCAGCAGCAATGGTCTCTTCTTGTTCAAGCTCATCTTTCGACATTTGCAAGTAGTTTGTAAAGACCACACACTCAATATTATCTTTCAAAGTGTTGAAAGAGTCTTTGTAGCAGTCATAGGGCCTTATTTATACTTTTTGGTGCAAAACTGCACTAGCGCAGTTTTGCACCAAAATGTTTTTCACCGGCTTGCACCTTTTTTTAGCACCAGCTGGGCACCATATTTATGGAATGGTGCAAGCTGGTGCAAAGGGTAGGCTAGCATAAAAAAAAGGAAGTTAGGCAGGTTAGAGTCAAAATAAATGACTCTAACCAGATTAGCGTCATTTTTTGATGCTAAGGGGCATATTGATGCTCTGTTTGCACTGAATTAGTGTCACTTTTTTGTTACTCTAATTCGGTGCAAAACTAACTCCATATTTATACTTTGGTGCTAGACCAGTTTAGCGCCAAATTTATGGAGTTAAAGTCATATTTTGGAAGTGGAAACCTACCTTGCCCTGATGAGATGCAAGGTAGGCATTCCAGTGCAAACAATGACTCTATGGCCTTAACTGCATATTTATACTCCCATGCAAAAATGGTGCAAGGGAGGGAGGAGGGTCAAAAAATGAGGCAAAGCTTGCTTTGCCCCATTTTTTAAAGCCTGGGTCAGGGCAGGCGTTAAGGGACCTGTGGGCCTACTTCCATGGTGGAACACCATGGAATAAGCCCACAGGTGCCCTCCCCAGTGCCCAGGGCCACCCCCACCCACACCAGAGGGACTGTGGAGGCTGGGGAACCCCATCCCTGGTAAGTACAGGTAAGATTGCATTTTATTTTTGAAAGTGCCACAGGGTGCAATGGCCATGCCCAGGGGACCCTTGTCCTCTGTACTGGCCATTGGGGTGGTGGGCGTGACTCCTGCCTTTTCTAAAGCAGGAGTCATTTGGCATGATAGGTTTAGCCCCATAAAATGACGCTAATCTGATTAGAGTCTTTTTTTTTTTACTCTAACCTGCCTAAAGTCATTTTTTGGTGCTAAACCCTCTTATTCTATACTGCCAGCCCCACCCAACAAAAGTAATTTTTTGTTACTCTAGCCTACCCTTTGCACCGGCTTGCACCATTCCATAAATATGGTGCCCGGCTGGTGCCCAGAAATGGTGCAAGCCGGTGCTAAACGTTTTGGTGAAAAACTGAGTTAGTGCAGTTTTGCAGCAAAAAGTATAAATAAGGGCCAATATTTGTAAGTTTGCGCCACTTTTGCATCAAAAAATGACGTTAATGTGGCGCAAAAAAAGTATAAATCAGGGCCCTAGCACCAAAGTGTAAATATGGAGTTAGTTTTCCACCGAATTAGAGTAAAATAAAATGACACTAATTAGGTGCAAACAGAGTATAAATATGCCCCCTAGTCTCCAAGCAATTGTGATTCAGGACGCAACAGCTTGAACAGCTGCAAAAGTGCAAAGCAGAAAAAACTCTCTTCTCTCCGGAGTTTGGCAACTGAGGGCCATATTTATACTTTTTGACGCAGAACTGCGCCAACACAGTTGTGCGTCAAAAATTTCATCACCGGCTAACGCCATTCCAATGCGCCATGCGGGAGCCTTATTTATGGAATGACGTTAGCCGGCACCACGGACTGGTCTGAGTAAAAAAAAATGACTCACACCAGGCTGCGCCGGCTTATGGGAAAATGGGGGTTGTGTGTAAAAAAATGGTGCAAGTCAGGTCTGAGGCTAAAAGCAGGCCTCAAACCGGACTTGCGCCATTTGTTTTGATGCACAATCCCTATTGACATGACTCCTGTCTTAGCAAAGACAGGATTCACGCCCCCTTGCCCAGTTGCCATGCCTAGGGGACTTATGTCCCCTGGGCATGGTCATTGGGCATAGTGGCATGTAGGGAGGGGCCAAATCAGGCCCCCCTATGCCACTTAAAAAAAACATAGAAAAATACATACCTGAACTTACCTCTACTTCCCTGGGATGGGTCCCCCCATCCATGGGTGTCCTCCAGCGGTGGTTGAGGGTGGCAGGGGGTGTCCCTGGGCACAGGGGAGGGCACCTCTGGACTCCTTCCGAGCCCACAGATACCTTAACGCCTGCCCTGACCCAGGCATTAAAAAATGGCGCACATCAGGCTGTGCGCCGTTTTTTAAGGCCCACTCCCTCCTCCGTGCCAAAATCACGCTGGGGGATAAATAAGGCACACAGGCCCTAGAGTCATTTTTTGGAAGGGAACGCCTACCTTGCATATCATTAATGCAAGGCAGTTTCCCGCTTCAAAAAAATGACGCACACGATGGAATTTTGACGTCCGCGGGGTCTGGCGCCAAAGTATAAATATGGGGCACGGTTTGCGCCAAAGGTGCGTCAAAACTTTTGACGCACATTCTGCGCAAACAGAGTATAAATATGCCCCTAAGTTTTCTGTGGTTCATTTGATTTTCTTTGGTGTGTCTGACCAAACAATTCTCACGTTCAAGTACTACACCATGTTTTCTGAAACATCACTTCTATATTTGTAGTATTGAAGTGCTTCATAGAGGCCCGTGTTTTCTAGGTGTGAACTCCTTCTTTGGCAGTATGTGTTCAACATATTAGATTTTACAATGTCTCTACTTTCTGGATCAAATTCTGATAGATACAGCATTTCCAAGAAAAACTTAACACTCTATTTAGAGTGCTTGTAAGGCTTAGACCTACACATACAATTCCCCTTGATTCTGAGAACAAACTAGCTGAATTCAAATGATCTGAACACTTATAGCACCCTATTTCTCTGTGGGAAAGCATTTTCAAACTGAAGGTGTACAATTTCTTGCAAAGGCTCTTTTCTGCATAAATCACCTCCCACATGTTTTTCATCTCTGTTTATTGTTTTTGTAATGTATGAATTCACATAAAGAACAACAGTAATGGAGTTGTCGGCAACAAACTATGTGTATCCATTTTTGCATTTCACATTTGTAGAATTGCACAATTATGTTCATTATTGTAAATAAGACCTCTGAACTTCTCAGGTTGTATCTGTTTTTTGGTGATTTTCCTATCAGTGTGTGTTGGCTGCAGATAAAAAGTTACTTACTCTTCCTTGTGAAATGATGGGTCAAGGAAATCCAATGCAACATCTTGTGTAAAATTTTCCTTTGCATCTGTATTTTTAATGACACTACTCGTCTATGAGTTTGAACCCACAGAAGTTCTTGTCTCAGATGTTTAAGAAAGCATGCCAGTACTTGAATGTATCTTTTACTAACTCTGTGGGTCTCTAAGATGTATGTAAGTGGCTGAATAAATAGCTTAGTTCCTGTGTTGGTGGGTAAAGGGATATGTAAGTGTGTCTGCAACTACATTTAATTCTGCTGGACATATAACTAGTTTCAGAGTATGTGATTGAATGCATATGTGCCTCTGTCGCTCTCTGGCTGGGTGTGTGAGAGGCTCTATGCTTTTAAAAATATGTACAAGTGTTACATTATTGGTGGCATACTGTATGCAGTACTGGGCATAGGCATCTGCAAGTAACTTAGTGAAAATGAAAAGGACATGTCTTACTTTTAAAGTACAAAGCACAGCGCTTCAAGGCATATCTGCAGCTTACCTCACAGGTGAGATATGTGTACTGAAAGTTGACTTTAAGGCTTGGCAAATGGCTTTTCATGCCAAGTCGAGCTGGCAGTTACGCTGCACAGACAGGCTCTGCAGTAGTAGGTCTGACCCATGTTTAAAGGAATACTAGTCTTGATGGTGATTAGGTTGTGTCAGAATGTGGCTACAAATCTGAGTGAGTGCAGGAGTCCCTTTATAGGTGTGCTGTCAGATATATAAGAAAGTTCGCCAGTATATGACTGTCTCTTTTAGTAACTCTATGGGTCCCTAAATGTGTATGAAAGTAGCAGAATAAATAGGTTAGTGCCTGTGATAGTGAGCACAGGGGGTTGTAAGTGTGACTGTTTCTGTGCTTGATATTAAAGCGTACATAATTAGTTTTGAGGTATGAGAGTAAATGTATATGTGCCTCTGTGGCTGTCTAACAGGGTATGTGAGAGGCTTTATGCTTTGGAAAATATGTACATGAGTTGCATTATCAATGGCATACTCTATGTAGCACTAGGCTTGGGACTGCAAGGGGACATGTAACTTAATGAAACTCAAAAGGGCCTGTCTTAACTTTTAAGCACAAAACACCATGCTTTATGGAATACCTACAAACTACTTCAGAGGTGAGTTATCTATATTAAAAGATTACTTTAAAGCTTGGTAAAGAGTTTTTTTATGCCAAGTTGAGCTGGCAGGTTCTGCAGTAGTAAGCCTGACCCATGTTTAAAATACTACTAACATGGATGAGTGACTAGGTTGTGTCAGTACTTGGCTACATATCTGAGTGAGTGTATGAGTCCCTCTATAGGAGTGCCGATATTCAAGAAAATATGCAATTTTTTCACTGTGTCTTTTACCAATTCTGTGGCTCTCTAATATATATGTAAGTGGCTTAGTGCCTGTGTTGATGGGTCCCAGGGTATGTAAGTGTATCTGCAACTGCCTTTGATACTGCTAGATACATAACTAGTTTCAGATTATGTGAGTGAATGTAAAAGTGTCTTTGTCGCTGTCTGACTGGGAGCATGGAGGCTTTATGCTTTTGAAACTATGTACGTGAGTTGCATTATTGTTGGCATAGTGTGAGAAAGGGGTTCTTTTTACATGGTTAGCCCACTACTTTTTGTCTGGAAAGTGACGTGGATTCAAACCTTAAGGACCATGGGCCCCAGCTAAACAGGTTCCCATGGCAAGATCTCTTCCTCCAAACTGTACTATGTTTGTCACTTCAGCCACCTCTGGAAGTCACTAGTAAGTGATACTCCTGGTACCTAGGGCATGGGTACTGAAAAGGGCCCCTCAGAGTTGCAGTGCCAATTGTGCCACTCTGAAAAGCCCCGCAGCAGCCTCATGCAGACTGCCATTGCAAGTTCATGACAAGGTGTGTCCAAAGTTGAAACTTGTCATGGCACTAACCAAGAGTACCATGTCCTGTCCATTAACACTGCATGCAATAGGTGAGTCACCCCTCTGGCAGGTCTCACAGCCCTAATGCAGGGTGCACTATTATGAATGTGGGGTCATGTGTGTGAATGAGCAATAATGCCCCTACTGTGTCTTTGCCAATTCTTAGACACTGCTCAGGGAAGCCATAGCAAATACATGTGCTGGACACTGGTAATTACATGCCCCCAAGCTATATGATGGCCTCCCTGAATACTGTGATTTTTTATATCAAACAACTCAAAATAATAAACCCACACTGATACCAGTGTGGGATTTATTGTAACAAGTCCGCAGAGGGCACCTTAGAGGTGCCACCTGCAAAACCTAACAGCCCTAGCATGGTTGCTGACTGGCTTTTACCAGCCTGCCACCTCCAGACAAAAATCTGGACTCCTGGAGTGGGAGCCTCAACTCTCAGGAGCCAGAACATTAAGCCTTTCCTGGGTAGAGGTGTTACAACTCCTCCCCCAGGCAGACAGCCTGGCCCATGTGTCAGTTTCAAAGGCTTTACTACTTTTGAAATCTGACCTTTGACTCTGCTGCTAGCAGCCGATGGCCATCCACTGGTTTTTCCCCCCACTTTGAATAGGAAACCAGTGGAAAAACGTAGTCAGAGAAGGAGTAGTATCCCCCCTCAGCCTGCAGGCTGCAGCAGGTGTGGCAGATGAGGTGACCACTCCATTTTATTTTCCTCCATCTTGAATGGCAGGAAAATAGCCAGTCAGGGTTGGGGATGTGACTTTTTCCCACAGGAAGTGGTCACATAGCGGGTGTAGCCTTCTTAAGGTAGTTGGCCCATTGGCCACCACCAGGTACTCTCCTCAATGCCTATTAAATGCAGTATTTAGTGGGTATCCCTAGACCTGTAGATAATATTCATTGGACACAAGAAGACCAGTGTCAAAGTAGACCCAAGGCTCGTGAACAGAATTTCTGCTGCAAGAAGAAAAAGGCGCCAAACCCTGCCTGCTGTACCAACAACTCAACAATCACCACTGAGGGGTTGACTAGACAACAGGCGGCCTCTAAAAAACCCCAGTGCACCTCCAGCCTTCTACAAATTGCCAAAAACCTCCCTCTGAATGACAGTTTCAGTCCCTGCACATTGCAAGCAAGAAACTAGTGAAGTCCATTTCACTGACTGGCCATTGACCAGACACATCAGCCTCACAGAATTTCACCCAATAGACCTAGAATATGAACCCTGTGGGTGTGCCAGGTTTTGTGGCACTGTGACCTCCAGTGGCTGAGAAGTATCATAGCCTGGGGTACTGGACCCCCCCAACGTCAGACACCCAGAAGAAAATTTCACTCTGGACTCTCCAATGATCAGAAGCAATCACCAGTCAAGGGAATTCAGGCCACCAAAGAAACACCCCCCCAGAGTGGCTTCTGGGTATTTTTTACCAGGGTTTGTTTTCCTAAGGAGGCAGTATCAGACAGGGGTTCAAACTACATGTCTGAACACATGTTGCAGGAAAATGGAGTGGCTTATAAGTTCACCCCATACCAACCACAGACCAGTGGACTGATTAAACCAGATATTGAAAGGCATGAATAGAGTATTCCCTGAAAAGCTCAGAAGGAGATGGGATGGCTTACTTCCACATCTGCTTTTTGTCTACAGGGAAGTGCCACAAAAAGGAACAGAGTTTTCCTCCTTTGAACTTTTATTTTGGAATCCTGTTAGGGCGCAATTGAATCTTGTGGGGGAAGGCCCGGAAAGGCCTCTCAAAGAGCCTGAAAAGTAGAATCTGCTACCGTGGAAGTGTGGATTGTGTCTGTCTCTATCCAAGGAGCTTCTGAATAGAGGCGCACCTCCTTTCCACCGGGGCCTGTGCCTAAGGTAACTTGGCCCTTTTATATGTTTCATTTGGTTGTTACATTTTGTTTTTGTGATTGGTTGCTGGGGTTAGTATTTGTATTGGCTTAAGGGCTTAGATTTGTGTTCTGATTAGCTCTAGGGGTACGGTTTCCTAATGGAGTAAGAGTCTAGGGTTTGCATTCTGATTGGTCCTAGGGCTAGGGTTCCTCTTTGACTAAGGGTTTGGGGTTACTGTTATGATTGGCTGGCAGGGCTAGGTTTCTGATTGGTACTAGGGCTAGGGTTCCTATTGGACTAAAGGCATAGAGTTACTGTTCTGATTGGCTGCCAGGGCTGGGGTTCAGGTTTGTACTCGGGCTAGGATTCATGATGGACTAAGGGTTTAGGGTTACTCTTCTGATTGGCTGTCAGGGCTAAGGTTCTGATTGGTACTAGGGCTATGGTTACTAACAACATTCAAGACAAACTTCAGCTAGGTAAACTTAACAGAACATTCACATCAACAATCAAAAAAGCAAAAACAGTTAAGACTCGGACATAATTTAAGGTGCTATATCTGCACATAAAGAATTTTATAAAAGTCTTAACAAATTTTGCAAACCTAAATGCATGGAAGGAACTCATCCCAATACTCAAGATTACGCAGGCCAACTAGCAAATTCTTATACAACAAAGGCAGACACATTGGACTTCTATTTAAAACAAAGGAAAACCACCAATACCAACCCATTTTCAAAAATTCCCTCCAAGAGTAAGCCAACCAAGCCCCTGCAATCCTTTAAACATGTAACACAAACTGAATTTATGGATCTGGTCAAAGCACACAGTCCTTCTGTCTGCCCTTCTGACCCTTGTCTCCAACAAATCTTCAGCAATTTTTTTTAATCTACCTCTGCTGCTACAATAGTAAGAAGAATCATCAATACTTCTTTAACTATGGGAATCTTTCTTGAAGATATTAAAAAGGCATGCATACGCCTTTTATTAAAGAAAAACAAAACCTGGGCCCGCAAGACCCCAGCAACTAGAGACCGATTATAAATGGTCCTTTTGAGGGCAAACTGATAGAAAGAACAGCTCTTGCCCAGATGTCACAATTCATTGAAGATAACTTCACAATTTCAGACTACCACTCTGGATTTCACCTAGGAAGAAGCACTTAATCTGCCACCGTCAGCATCTGGAATAATCTTAAGAACACAATAGACCGCAAAAGAGTTGTTACACTACTTCTCCTGAACCTCTAAGTTGCCTGTGACACAGTTGACCATTATACTTTAATACAAAGACTCTGCGAAACCGGCATAACGGGGCCTGCTCTCAACTGGATCACATCCTGCCTTCAAAACAGAAATAATGTCATCCATACTCCCCCTTTCTCATCCAAACCCTACTGCACAAAAGCAGGGGTCCCTCAAGGTTCAATCACCTCACTCATGCTTTTCAACATCTACATGATGTCATTACCAACAATGATCAAGGAATTTCAATTCACATGCTACTACTATCCATATGACACACAAATACTCCTTAAAGTGGAATGCCTGAAGACATCGCAAACTCACAAATCTTCTGTTGCCTCAGAGTCGTTGATCAGTGGATGACTTGGAGCCATCTCAAACTGAATGCTTCCAAAAAGAAATACTCACATTTGGCTATTGAAAAAATGATGACCCACGCTGCTTCTGGCCTGACAATCTGGTTCCACCTCCTAAACTATTTAAGGAAGTAAGAAACCTTGGAATTATCATATACCCCAAGTTAACAATGAATGCTCAAAGAGACAAATTAGCAAGATCAAGCTTCATCGCCATTAAAACTCTGTGACGCATCTTGCCCCACTTCGGATTTCCACACAAGGTGTAGGCTACTATCTCCCTTGTACTATCTAAACTGGATTACTCAAATGCCCTCTAACATGGATCTTCTCTAGCTACTATAAGAAAACTACAACACATTCAGAACTCAGCTGCCAGACTACTCCTACATTTAAACCACTAGCCCACATTTCCCCTGCCTTTAGGGTCCAACATTGGTTACCAGTTGCCAGAAGGTCCACCTTCAAGCTGCTCTGTATCACTCACAAAGCAATGCATGGAACAGAACAACTTTGCATCAGGAACAAAATCACCAAATACATTAAAAAATGAAACCTTGGTTCAAGATTTCCATCTTGCCTCAAAACACCATACAAGAAAAAAAGATGACTGGTGGTATATCTTTCTCTGTTCAATCAGCCAAACTATAGAATAATTACTTTCAAATATAAGATCCATGGATAACTATCTTATCTTCAGAAGACTACTCAAGAGCAGGCTCTTTCTTACATAATTACCATACTTAAACAGCAGTGAACTGTATATCCCCGTGTACGTAAACATGTCATAATTGATTGTGTGTGTATATCTAGATATATCTATTTATTTGTACAAATATGCATAATAATTATTTTATCTTAAAATATATACATAGTCTTTAGGCCTGTTTAACAAATGTATATTTTACTTCAGTTAAATGTATATTATTTAGTAGCCAGATGCTGTGCTATATGAGTTCTATATCTGAGCTTCACATTTACACACATTAAGTAAAATATCACTTGATTATAAGACATTAAAGTAGTAAGGATCCATATGTGACTTCAAAAATATTGAACCATCCCTCACCCATTTTCCTGGGCATTTACACATTAAGAGACAGGTTAAATGCATTCGACAGCTCAGGCGTCTGCGATTTAAGAATGACAAAAAAACAAATTATGGGACCCCAGAATCAATCACTCAAACATTAACAAATAATTCTCAAGTCTAATCTCAAGATGCAGTCAAGAGATATTGTGACTAGCGAGCTCATTTATATATGAGCTCTGTGATTGGGCCCCTTAAGAGCAAGATGGAAGGTACAAGGGTAGGTAAACACACATACACATATGCACGCATACACACATGCACACATGGGTTTGAATACGGTGCACAGTGAAGTGACCAATGTAACTCAACTAACACTGGTGTAATATTACCCATCTGATAAAGGCCAGAATCTTTCTTTCAGCTGACTTTTGAACAATCTTTTGCTCCTGCGTGCCATCGCAGTCATCTGGCAGAGCATGATTTGTACCCTACTTATTCAACTCTTCGTGCTCTGTACCCAGCTTTAGTCAAATCGTCTCTTTTGCCATCCTTGTGATCCTTTGGTAAGTATAATTAAATGGATCTGTGCATACGGCCCCCTGAGCTAAAAAAAACATTCTGCATTTGCTCTTGGGTACATTGTGTCAAGCCGGACATTAGAATGGAATGGGATTAATTTACACCAACACATTTTGGAAATATTTTCATGGATTTCACCTTCATCAAAATGTGCATAAATTGCAATTTGAATTCAAGATTACTGCTAGGTTTTTTGTATTTATTTCCTTTGGCAGGTATCAACTCCTTTCTAGGCGGTGTTCTCCCAAGAGCAACGTGACTTACAGTAACTAAGCAATCTACTCTCAGCTTTGGAAAAAACAAGTCATTTAAAAAAATATATATATATCAGAATGCAGTTTTCCAGTGAATAACATTTAAAGTTTTTCATTCCTAAAAGCCACGTCCAAAGAAGCATCATGTGAATGAGGAGCTACAGAAAGGATACGTAGATAGGAAACTATGGCGGTCATTCTGACCGCGGGGGCGGCGGTAGCCGCCCGCCATGCGGTCACCGCCATATGGCCGCTCCGCGGTCAAAAGACAGCGGAGGCCATTCTGGCTTTCCCGCCGGGCCGGCGGGCGCCCGCCAAAGGAGCGCCCGCCGGCCCAGCGGGAAAGGCCCTGCAACATAGAAGCCGGCTCCGAATGGAGCCGGCGGTGTTGCAGGGGTGCGACGGGTGCAGTTGCACCCATCGCGATTTTCACTGTCTGCTAAGCAGACAGTGAAAATCATGCTGGGGCCCTGTTAGGGGGCCCCTGCACTGCCCATGCCTGTGGCATGGGCAGTGCAGGGCCCCCCAGGGGCCCCATGACACCGTTCCCGCCATCCTGTTCCTGGCGGTAAAAACCGCCAGAAACAGGGTGGCGGGAAGGGGGTCGGAATCTCCATGGCGGCGCTGCTTGCAGTGCCGCCATGGAGATTGAGCTCTGACCGCGGCTTTACCGCCGCGGTCAGAATGGGCAGGGAAGCACCGCCAGCCTGTTGGCGGTGCTTCCGTGGTCCTCCACCCTGGCGGTCGATGACCGCCAGGGTTGGAATGACCCCCTATGTGTATTTGCATGTGTAGGTGTAGATGTATGTGTGTGTATATATATTATGGATATATATATAGAGAGAGATGTGTGTATTATTCTACACTTGACATGTTCATACGTCATTGCATAGTTTCTATGAGTTGCTTGATTAGATGCTAATGTTTTTATTTTATCTCTCACAATAGGTAAACATGATCTTAACTATTCATCTACAAGCATTTCACTATTGAGATATTGAGGAAAGATAAAATACTGTTATAAAAGTACATAAATATATTAACTTAAAACACTGTGGGCCATAGTTATACTTTTTAACGCAAAACTGCAGTTTTGCGTCCCAAAAATTTACCGCCGGCTAACGGCATTTCGTAGCTCCGTGCGGGTGTCAAATTTATACTTTGGCGCACGGCGGCGCAATCAACAGATGGGAGTCATTATTTTTGACGCACACCGCGGCGTCAATGAATGTGGGTCGATTTACGACACCGCAACCCGGATATGCGCCGTTTTTTGACGCTATAGCGTAAAAAAAAAACTCGAACACTGCAAGTGCACCAGAGGAGAGCCAAAATGGATCCCAGATGCCACTACAGACCCCAGGAAGATGACAGCAGACCAGGGACCAGCCAGGACGATCCATACAAGAACCAGGACATTTATAGAAAGAAAAGAAAGTGTCGCTTCAGTGCAGAGGAGCAGGAAATCCTGGTTAATGAGGTGACGGAACACCAGCACCAACTGTTTATCCACTCAAAGTTGCCAATCAGTAGGAGAGAGGCCATATGGCAACAAATTGTTGACAAGATTAACAGTGTGGCTGAAGTACGCAGGACAGTCACCTAGTGTAAGAAACGCTGGCATGACTGCAAACGCAGGACAAAGGAAAAAATGGCCAAGAACAGGAAGGCAGCACTGCAGACTGGAGGTGAGAGTCCAGCACACCAGGAGGCCCTGGACCACATGGAGGAGATGGTCGCAGCCGTCATCCCTGAGGAGATCGTCACAGGGATTCAAGAACAGGACAGCGCAGACTACCACGAGACAACACACATGCAGGGTAAGTCGCATGGGGAATTAAAATACAATAATGTTGACTGTAAGCAGGGGGGGAAATACCTACTACACATTGCATGTAAGTCATCATATACATGGATTGGCATGGGTAAAGGGGTACTGCGGGGGGCATGGCCTGCACAAACAGAAGCTGGGGAACAACATTACACTACACCAACAACAGTCCTTTGGGGGCATGCTGTCATGCCAACAATGGAGCAAAGGGAAAGCCTCGACAGGAGGGAAGGCCACTACGTCAAACTTACATCCTGGCACTCGTCAGCCAACATATCTCCTACAGTAACTAGGGCCCTATTAGCAATCCTCTAGCCAAAACGACAACTTCAATGTAACTGCCACAACAGTTGACACTACCACCTCTGATCTGTGTGCAGCTATAGTAGCCAATGGCAGTAACCTCCCCATGGAACATACATACCTAAATTAGGGGGTGAGGATGACATCTGCAACAATCTCCTGAAACAAGACAGGCCCCAGTACACGCAAATGTCAATGCCCATAGGTGTCACAAACATCAGCCAATGTAAACAACAATAGGAGTGGCACAGCACTAGGGACACACCCATGCTGCATATGTCAGGGTCTAAACTGTGCTTGGCAAACAAGGCAACATCACAAAAGTCATACTGCTCAGACAACAGCATTGAGGATGGGACACATGGAACTGGTCACTGAAATACACCTGCACAGTCAGAGGGGGAAATAGGACACTGATACGACTATCAGGGCAATCCAATGTAACACACATTACCCAACATCAGCAGGACACATTAACAATATCAACATCCATATCAGATCATAACATTGCCATGCATAGGATATGCTACATGTCAATTACAATTAAGTCAATGTGAACGATCAGGGATTGGGGCAGGTCCTGAGAGTCAAGTGTGCTGCCAGGACCATCAGAACACCCACAGCTAGTGAAAGGTCTCACCATGAGAATGGATATACACGGAGGGTCGAGTAGGACAAAAAGGTGGCTATTCTCTATTTGGCATAAAGCAACACCTAGAGGCGATGAGGCTGACAAGTCTGATAACGCAATAACATACATGTGACACACAGGTGGGCCATAGGCCTATAACAATGCCCATCTGAAGGACAGCAGATATCAATACAAAACAAGATCACAAAGTGAATTCATCAAAAGACAGGCACGTCACGTCAAAATTGTCACAACACAGACACACTAATTGTACCCTGTTTCATTGCAGAGGAAGATGGATCACCTGCCGATATGCCTGTCCCAGATGTCCCTGATGACAAGGATGACGAGCCCATAAACATTCCCCAGGAGACTATCCAAAAGGTCCTTGAAACCCTCCAGACCCCACCTTCAGTCACAAGAAGGAGCACAGAACAAGCAGCCAGCGCAGAGGAACCACCCACCACCCCAATTGCAAGACCTGTCAGCTCCAATACAGCTGAGGACTCTGACGACACTGGCACCAGCTTTGAAAGAACTGTAGTTGGAGTACAGCGGGAGCTGGCCAAGGAGGTGTGAGTGGGGATGCAAACTATGACAGCCAGCCTTGAGGGGGTGAACTCGTGCATGATGTCATCTGCAGATCAGGCATCAGCTATGCAAGCCCTAACATCCATACTGCAAGGACTACAAGAAACTGTCAAGGAATTCACCACTGCAGTAAGGGAGTTGACACAACACCTCGCACCCCAAACCTTCCACTGCATGCACGAATGCAATCATGACTCCCTCAGGGCCAACCTGGCTGCCTACCATCGTGATGTGGCTGCTATTCTCAAAAACCAGCAGACCCTCCTTGCTGCAGTACTGCCCTTAAGACCTTCACAGGGAGCAGCGACCGGGATGTCTGACTCCACGTCTTCTAACACTGAGGTGTGTGTTGCCCCTTCACAACCAACAACAACAAGGACGAAGCAGGCAACACCCACATCAGAAGAAGAAGATATGGAACAGATCACATTCACACGGAAGAGTACCCGGAAGCACTAGTCCCTGCACCATGGCCTACTTTGACCAAGGTCCTACGTTTTGTCAAATGCCAGTCTTACAACAACTATACTCAATGACTGTTCTGCTAACCACTATATAACTTGTCAGCATGCCCAGTGAATGTCTCTCTCCTACTAATCGGCAAATCCTGTCCCTCTGCACTGTCTGTAACATCACCCCAGCATGTGAGGAGCATTATCCACACCCCTTCTGTAGGATCACCATGTAAGATTGCACTAGAACGGACTCAGCAAACATGGACAGTGTACACATTGCACTACAGCACCTATCAATAAATTGCACTTGCACACCAAATATGTCTCTGTGTCATTTGACACATCAACTGTGCAGTAGATAACACAAATGTGCCTGTGTGACAATCATGTAGCTTGTCAATACAACTGTCCTGACATCATGTAGTCAGATACATCTGTGCAGTGGCCAGGATTGCATCATAGCCTGCCCATCCTGAGGAGAATAACTGATGAAGGGAGAAACCACAAACCATCATGCTGTGTTTGACAGAATAATGCTTCATCAAGAGAAATCAAAGTCAACTAATAGTGGCTGAGAAATGTTGTCACCATGCAATTCTAACACATTGAACTATGCAGTCTAATCTAAGCAAACACTACAAAACACAGCATCAATCAACCTTTCTGAGTAAACATCCAAATAGGTAATCATGCAGATTTTTAGCACAAATGATCAATGTCAGTAATGAAGACAAGAAGACAAGAGTGTTAACAAGACCTCATCTTCGAAGATGTCCCTGAACATCACACTGCAGTCCGACCTAAAACTGTCCCCACAATAACAAGTCTGGAAGCACACTTTGTGACGTAGAAAACATACTCATCGACACAAATCCTTTGTGATCCATGTCAACTCCGATTGGTGGTTCTAACAAATGGTGGATACTTACCAAGGTAGCACTGGGGTAGCTGCCATTTTACACCTCAGTTTGTTTTTGTTTGTAGCATAGGACACAAATGTCATAGAACAACAATCATCTACACTGATGCCAAGGCCATGATCAAGTAGCAGTTACCACATAATGCAAAGGGTTATTTATATATTTATTCCAAACTAATCACACCAGAGGCAACTAAGGGAAAAGTCATACCTACACTAATCTAACCTGACTACTCATTACCCACAACTGTCCCTAACAAACCTAAGCTAAACTTACTCTTCACATATAACGAATCGATCTAAACATCAATCCCCCACCCACCATTATGAGACAGGACACATGCAGGACAACACATACTAACCTAGACACATACTATACTATCCTAAACAATCATATATTATTTTTTTTTAAACACACAGGAACCCCAACATTGACCCCCACCCACCCACCCACACACTTAATAAGGAAAAGTAGAAAGAATTAGGACCCCCCACCCTCCTCCCTAACACTAACTAAACTAACAACCTATTCTAACCTAACACTAATCCCCCAAGCCCACTAATCATGATAACAAGGAAAGAGGAGGGAGGGGAGGGAATAATGTCCATTGAATATATCAGTCCTAGAGGTTGGCCCTCCGGAGGGTCCGCCTGATAGACCTGACCCGCTTCTTGATGTAGGCCACATCCTGGCTAAGATTGTCCACCTTCCTCATAAATTTGTCCATTTTGCGTTCCAAAGCCAGGAATGCCGCAGGGTCGATTGGAGGTGCTGCTGCTGTTTGGGTCCCAGCAGAGGTGCTCTGTGTGCGTGTTGAGCCTAGCCCACTGGACTGTCCTGCAGCTGTCACACTGCTGGGGCCTGGGATTGCTGCAGAGGCAGGGACAACTGTCCCCGCTGTGGCTGGGGCCACTTGGGGAGAACCGGTGGTTGTGGTGGTGGTGGCTGTAGTGGGCAACCTTGGGCCACCCTGTGGTGAAGCCCACCATGCTCCGGAGGCACGATCCGACTGGTATTTACGGGCCATCCGTCGGAACCCCGACTGCACCTGCAGGATGTGTCAGTACCTCATGGCCCGCCTCTCAAATTCATGCCTCTGTGTGGCACTCATGTTTGCAGCTGTGAAGACAAAGGGCAACTATTTACCATAGGAACTGCATTGTGTGGAATAGCACAAGTGGTCAATCTGACAATACATTTACTGTACTTGTAACAGCTCATATCACCATACAGATCATTGAAAGTCTCAGAGGAAGTACATGGAAAGCCTGCCTACAAAGGTCATCTCACACATAGCACATACAATAATCTACATGATGGGTAACAACTGGCAATAACTTGTCATCAAAGTACTTACAGTTGCAGCTAACAATCATGCTGCACCTCCTCCGCCTATTGGCTGGACTACATATGTCAGTGTATGTGATAACAATCACAAACTTCAAGGTCTGCAATTTGTAATGGGATTTGCTAGTATAGAACTCATGTGCCATAACTGAGTGTGTACACTAGGTTCAAAACCATATTTCATATAATCACAAGTATGTGTAACATACTGGTTGCTTCAGTCCTAGTTACCCTATTCACAAACCCATGCCTGTCTTTGAGGGGGGGGAGAAGAAGAACAAACAATCCCAAAATAGATGCACACCCAGGAGTGTATAGAAAGCTCAACATGTTTTTGCCTCCACACACACACCACTAGTAAGGACTATCAACAATTTGGAGTCAGCTAAACCTTGTCCTATCCAAGGTCCACACATGTCAAAATGTACTGACCTAGGGCAACATCACATACTTCCAGTGAGGCATAATTTTCAACAGACACAGAGGAGCAAGAACACCCATGATCATGAATAGCATGCACACCTAGGCCGTTGCACTCTAGTCCCACACACTTCTAGTACAACTTGTGGAAGTAAATGCTCCCGGAAGATCCAACCTACAGTGTACTCAGTACATAGGTTAATAGGGAAGCAGCAGTCTTCAGACAAGCCATTTGCAGAAGCTATCTGGGAGAATGTCAGTCTGACATGCAGACTCAGTCAGAGACGAGTACCAGTGCAACTCTTATTGTAACTAGTGTATTCCACATGACTCACCCCAGTTCCCGTAGCGGGTCCTACAGGAATGGCCTACAAACCCAAGATCAGACAAATGGATAAGCATTGGTCAACTCAAAATAATGTCATAACTGAAATCCCACTAATTGAACAAGACTAATGATTGGGCACCGCATCACACCTTGCAATGTGTTCTACACACAGTAGTCCTTCACACAACACCAGCAAACACAAAACATACCACACATGTCAACACTCACTGTAGATGTTGGGGTCCTCAAAACGAGCCACCTCTCCCACTGTGTACGGTGCAGGTCCACCTGTAAAGCATGGAAGGAAGAATATGCTCAGAATCCGTGCACTGACAAACAATTTCAAATACAAATACAATGTGATAATCTGACATGAGTAATGAAACACTTTCAGACATGCTCATACTGCATGGAATAATTCCTGTGCAACATTTACATAGGATGGGTCTCCTGCTACAGTTACACACACTTCTACACACATGCAGTGGCCCGGACTGTCATGTGGTGGCAAACATGCACCTCCATTAGTGTGCAGCAACAATATAGGTGTGTATTCATCTCATCATGTGCATCCAAGAGAGACATCCAAAAGCTGGTTACTTGAGGACTGCATGACCTGTCAAACAGCCTATGTGGTCATGACACGTTTGTGACAGTTAGGTACATGGTACAAAGGGCCAGGTACTTTGGCAATACCTCATGTTGTTACAGTTTCCTAAATTGATGTGTCCAAACAATGGTGATTGGCACCAAACATAGATGTTTATACCCTAGTCCATACCTTTAGACTGCCATCCCTAATCGGATTTTGGCACAAGTGACAATAAATACCTGTCTAATATGTTAGCTGAGGGTACCTGAGTCCTTTACAAATATGGTTCATGTTCAGATCTGGCATGTATCAATAAAATGTGAAGGAGCACATTTATCCCGAACAGGCATGGCACCTCCGTGAACACTTTCCCTACACACTAATGAGACACACATGAGACATATGTCTGGGCCACATTGCTATCATCAATTGACGTGAAGTCAGCACTCATTTTCAGCATCATGTAGGGTTTCCAATGTCAGTCTAGCTATAGCGTCAACACACTCAGACAGTATTCTACAACAATATATTGATGACAAAACAACAAGTAAGATGGCACTCTGGACACAAAAGCACAAATTCACAGGACAACACTTTGCACACAGCCACACAGTCTAGAATAATCAGAGACTGCAAAGTGAAAGTGAAAGTACACCCACTGTACAGAATCTGTAAACAGGATATCCTATTACATCACATCCTGCATAACATAGCCGCCGTTTTTTTCCATTATGCGTCATATTTTCACGCATCCAGGTTGTGCGTCATATTTTTTGATGCACAGGAGTGCAGATAATGCAGAGTCAAAATATTTTTAATAATTGGTAAATAATATTTGTATGCAGCATATTTTACAGTTCCAGAGGTGAAAATTAAGCCGCAGCCAAATATGATATCTATTTATTAAACATTTTTTTGAATCTGCATTATTTGCACTCCTGTGCATCGAAAATTATGACGCACAACCTGTATGCATGAAAATATTACGCATTATGACAAATATGTATTTCATTTGTCCAAATGAGTAATGGAATTTTGCATGACCAAACGGTGCTAAGTGATAAACTTTGGGGTTAGCTATAGCAAATGTCCCTTATAGGATGTATAGACGGTATTCACAGTACAATACTAATGATTGGCCAGAATGGATATTAATCATAATTGCGTACATATGTAGGTAATTGCTGATTGCAACTTTCAAAATATGAAAGAGATACCAGGATGTATTCCTTAGTAAATTTGTGAGCACATGTATCAAGCTATTCCAAATAGCATAAAGGCCAATTAGGTAATGCATTTGTCGCCTAAACCTTTTTTGGGGGTAACCATGTGCTAATTATGAGTTAATGTAGCTAAAATATGTTTCACTATTGACATGTAGGGCACACATGCCCCTTATGCATGTGTGTGCTTCACATGTGCATAAAAAATGTATATTTGGGGTGCAGCAGAGGGGGACTTAGGCCCCCAGCACCCTGGGGTTTGCTGTTCCTGACTTGCAACTTTATCAAAGGTTTTCCCAAATTCAGTTATGCTAAACCATTGGCAGCAGGCCCATAGATGCAAAATGAGTATGATTCTCTGTTTGCTAATCTGTAATACCATTTGCCCATTTGAAGTTTGCCCTATTACTTCTTTGGAGAATTCTGACATACCATTTAGCATTGATTTAATAGCAAATTTTCAACGTTCCTTATGTCATGATAGCAAATAGGTTGATGTATGTGGCCCTTTATGCATTACCTGGTTTAGTGGCATGTTTCATTCTTCCTGTTAGTTTACAACTGGGACACTACTGTGATAGGCTGCTTGCAACCATTTTGTTGATTGGATGGTACATGTACATGTGTGTGGTCCAATGTTGATCCAGTATCAACTGTTAAGGTGTATGTTGTCACTGTAACGTCCAGGTCTCATCATGAGTTATTGGCAGCTAATCATGTATCTAATGAGTATCGTTTGTAGCTAAATGTGAGTAAAGTCATTGAGGACATGGTAACCTATACGTGGATGGTCCCACCCTGTCACTGAAGATGTGTAATGAGACTTTCAACTGGGCAACTGTGGTGTGCTGAGTGAGAGAATGTCTCAGGTGTCTGGATCCGGCATGTGTCATTGCAACATTTGTACTAAAGTTGGCCTCTGTGGATGGAAATGCATCAGGAAACATCATAGCCTCTTTGCAGAAGTAAATGGCTGGTATTCACCACACACGAGCCATCTCTATTAATTGAACAATTTTACTCAGCGTGTGAACTGTCAGGGTCCTCATATGTGTCGACTTTTCATGGACATTATCTGAGGTTGCTGGTTCTGCTGGAGGCCACGTACACCATCAAAGGCTATGGCCCAGGTACACTGTCACACTTTGTAGTTTAGGCATTAATGTGGCCCAGACAACGGATGGGCCATGATTTAGCTATTCAAGGTCACTGTCACAAATATGATACAAATAAAAGTCAGATTATGCAATACAATGATACAATACAATGTATTTGAGTATACATTGATGAGGCAAATGACAAATTAGCCTCTGAGGAAAGAGAGGTTTTGGACAGCAAGTGTGGTCCATAGGTGGCCACTGGGTATCTTTAGGGTGACCCACAGACAGGTGCCAGTCAGGCTGACAGGATGCTGGGTCAATCAGGAGCCAGCTCTTTCACAAATTACATGATCAGTGGTCTGACTAGGACTGGTCAGAGGGAGCAGTAGACAGTTGACATGTCACACTGTGTATGTCCTGTGTTGTTTTGAAGGTGACACATGAACCCTGATAAAGTGTTACACGGCAACATTAGTACCAATGCTTAATGTTGTAATTGCCCAAATGTCTACATCTATGCTGTAGGAGGCATCAGCAGGTACGGGGCATGTAAATTTGGTTGGTGTGCATGGAGGGGATCACTGGTGTGGCCTCCATCAGTGTCTCACAAGTCCTGTCGGATGAGATTTGCTTTAAAATGGCCTACAGTACCTTTCAAACGAGAATCAATCTACAGGTGATACCAGGCCTTAAAAACTCCAAGCCAGTGTATTATTTGAGCTGACTTCCATGTAGTGAGATGGTACTATGACAATGGTAGGCATAGGAAAGGGTGTGGCACACTGGATGACTCTTGTGAGTGTGTGTATGTAGATGAGGGAATCTCAGGGTACACATATCAGCATTACAGGGACCTCTTCAGACAGGTGGGGTCTGACCAGGCTCATGGGTGTGTAAGATTTTTAGAAAAGGGCTGACATGTAGATGGGATGTGATGTGCTGGTTGCTTGTCATATGTGTGGCACTTGTGCTGTGTATGTTCTGCTTATGTGTAACTCTAGTGACAGATAGTCTTTGCAAAGATTGTATGTAGTTGGAATTACTGCTCCCAAGAGTCTGGTCATACATTCCTGTTCCTGAAGCAAAAGCCTGATGTATGAGGCCTGTTTTTTTGTATTTTTCTGTGTCCTGATTGTTATATCATTAATGCTCCATGAGGCGACAGTCTTCTTCTGATATTTAGAGCTAAAGGTGTGCAGAAATGAATAGCCAGACCATGATGTGGTGTTTGTTATCAGTGTTTATTTACTATAGTTCATTAAGTGGTGATGGTGATAATAGTTAAAAAAAAAAATTCACAATGTGTTGGCGCCTACGCACTCCAGCAGCCGTGTTTGGTTGTTCCCCCTCCTGTTGCAGGGCAGCATCCTCCTCTTCCTCGTCTTCAGGCATGTATGGGTCTGGTTCAAGGAGGGGAATGTTCCTTTTGACACAAATGTTGTGCAATATTGCACATGTGAGGATGATCCTACAGACCATCTCGAGGGAATATAGTAGGCTACCACCAGTGATGTTGAGGCAGCAGAACCTTGACTTGAGGATGCCCAAGGTCCGCTCGACAATGCTGCGTGTCCTTTTATGGGCCTCGTTCTATGCCCGCTCTGCAGCAGTACTCGGGTTGCCAAATGGTGTCATTATCCATGGCTGGATGCCATACCCCTGATCAGCTGAAAGAGAAAAAGAATGGGATCATGTTGATGTAGATGGCACTATTGAAAAGACCTTTAATGGCAGTAGTTGTCTTCTGTTGTCTGTGACTCTTTTGTGTACTGATGTGACATCCTATACTAGGCTATACCATCTGCATTGTGTTGTTTCCTTGGCTGAGCAAGTGTTTGTCTGCTAACCGTTTGTCATCAGTATGTTTTGGGATTTTTAGTGCAGTGTGCCCTCCCTAGCATTGTGACTTGTGATACAGGTGTCCTTGTGTCTTCACTGGGGATGAGATAATAGTTCCATGCACAGTTAAAATTGAAAGTGTTGTTAACACGTCCATATCAAAGTACCCTGGACATCCCATACCTTTAGGCTTATGCAATGTATTAATGTAAAGGTCATTGGGACACTTACAATTTGCAAGGTGACATTTCGGCAACCACACTTATTAATGTCTTCACATCAGGCTGTACAGTAAATTCCGATGTGTGACAGGTTCAATGGTGACTTAAGAAACATGGCTAGTGATGTCAGGACCTCAGTGTGTTCCTGTCTAGATGTTGCTGTTGTGGTGTATGTGTTGTGTGTCCTAGAGGGTTGCTGTGCAGTGTGTAGATAAGTAGGTTTTTGTACTTACCAACAAGTAGTCCATTGCCATACCGTCCATCCTGGAAGTGTTGGTTGATGGTGCAGTGACAGAAGATGAATGAGTCATGTACACTCCCAGGATATTTAGCCACGATGCTGGTGAACATTCCTTGGTGATCGACTATGGCCTGCACGTTGATTGAATGTGTGTGCTTCCTGTTGCGGTAGAGGTGTTCAGTTGCAGCAGGTGGCACAAGGCGTACATGTGTGCAGTCGATTACACCAAAGACGTGTGGGAAGCCACTGATTGCGTAGAACCCCTGTTTTGTTTCCTGCTGCTTCTGCAGTGTGTTAGGGAAGCAGATGTGGTGGGGTGTCAGGCGAATTATGGCATCCAGTACTTTGGGCAGAAATGCAGAGAATGATGGTTGTGATATTCCGCCTACCAGGGCACCAGTTGTTTGAAATGAGCCACTTGCCAGCATGTGGAGTACGGCAAGCAGCTTTGTTTCTGTTGGTATGGTGTGGAGTGTCACCAAAGTGGGGACCAACTGCCAGTTCAACCGGTACCTCTGTATGATGTCGTGTTCCCTGAGGCCCTGAAGGGTGGTTCTTGGGCGGAATATCCTCTCCTGCCTTCTGCGCTGCCTTTGGGGTCCCTGCTGGTGTTGTTGTAGCTGCTGTTGTTGCTGCTGGGCTCTGCGTCTGAGTGCACGCTGGATTAGAATCACCTCCATGGCTCCCTGTTGCTGCTCTGCTGCTCTGCTGTTTGTTCTGTGTGTTCTGATTAAATACAGGTGTGTTTGCCCCATTTTAACACCTGCCCTGACCCAGGCGTTCATTTTTGATGCAAATTGGGCTTTGCGTCATTTTCTGGCTCCGCCTCCCGGCCGTGCGTCATTTTTGCCCGAAGGCATAAATACGACACACGGCCATTTAAGTCCTTTTTTGGACGGGAACGCCTACCCTGCATATCATTAACGCAGGGCGGGTTGCTGCATCCCAAAAATGACGCACACGGCGGAATTTTGTCGTCCGCGGGCGTCAAAGTTTAAATACGGGGCAACGTTTGCGCACAATTTTTGACGCACAATCGGCGCAAATGGAGTATAAATATGCCCCTGTACCTTTTGAAAGCCTGTGTTTATATGATACAACTTAAAATCTCAATATATCATATTCCTTACACATTTATTCCCTTGATTAGTTAATTATGTGTTTATTTATTTTCTACTCTCATCCTACTGTACAAGCGAACAAACTGTACTCTCTTGAAGGCTTTACTCTGTCTGACCATCACCCTATACCTCTTTCAGTCTATCTACTATCTCCAATTTCTGACTCATTCCTAACCTGTTCTCCAAATAAGAGTTCTCTTCCCTCCTCTATCCCTCCATTATTCCATTCAAATCAACTAACAGACTCACATGTCCTCTGCTCAAATTAACTCATACCCCCCTATACTAATTCAAATATCATACTTATATTTCTCTTAAATATTACAATACTAATCCCTTTGGGCTACGGAGTAGTGTGCTACTCACCAAAAAGCACTTCAATGCCTCATCAAGGGTAGTAAGTGCCATATGAATACAATTAAAACTACAAATACACCTCCTCCACCAGACAGGAAACAATCATCCTAGGACCGGTTTCAGGGTATCACCCTTCATCAGCCAGGCCAACTTGAAACCAGTAGCGCAGCGTGCAAGGGAACCACGTCTGGGCATACCCCTGCCACTTAGGGCACACAAAGCAACATCACAAAGCAAAATAAAATGATGGACTTTTCAAACACTCACCCCCAGTCACAGATCTGGGTTTAATCCATCATTATTTTGCTAGGCACATCACCCCAGTTTGGAACCAGCCACATGCAAATCAGACTTGACACTGTTCCCCAAGGGAACAGTCCATCTTGAACTGCCCGGCCAAGTCTTTCCTGGACAGGAAACAAGCATTCTGTGACCGGTTTCAGATTATGACCATTCATTAGCCAGGCTAGCTTGAATCTAGTGGCACAGCGAGCAAGGGACCCACGTCTGGGCATACCCCTGCCATTTAGGGCATACTAAGCAACATCACAAAAAAAAAAAAATGATGAACAGAGTGCTAAAACATTTCAAACACTCACCCCCAGTCACAGATCTGGGATTAATCCATTGTTATTTTGCTCGCCACGTCACCCCAATTTGGACCCAGCCATTTGCAAATCAGTCTTGACCTTGTTCCTCATGGGAACAGTCCAGCTTGAACTGCCAGGCCAGGTCTTCCCTGGACAGGAAACAAGCATCCTGGAACCGGTTTCATGGTATCACCCTTCATCAGCCAGGTTAGCTTGTATCCAGTGGTGCAGCGAGCAAGGGATCCACGTCTGGGCATACCCTTGCCGCTTAGGGCACACAAAGCAACATCACAAAACAAATTAAAATGATGGACAGAGTGTTAAAACCTTTCAAACACTCACCCCCAGTCACAAATCTGGGTTTAATTAATCATTATTTTGCTCGCCACATCATCCCAGTTTAGACTTAGCTATATGCAAATCAGTCTTGAATCTGTATCCCATGGGAAAAGTCCAGACCGAACTTTCAGGCCAAGTCTTCTCTGGACAGGATCAAGCATCCTGGAGACGGTTTCAGGGTATCACTCTTCATTAGCCAGGCTAGCTTGAATCCAGTGGCGCAGAGTGCAAGGGACCCACGTCTGGGCATACCCCTGCCACTTAGGGCGCACAAAGCAACATCACAAAACTAAATAAAATGATGGACGGAGTGTTGAAACTTTTCAAACGTTCACCCCCAATCATAGATCTGGGTTTAATCAATCAATATTTTGCTCACCACATCACCCCAGTTTGGAACCAGCCATATGCAAATCAGTCTAAACCCTGTTCCCCATGGGAACAGTCCAGCCCAAAAAGCAAGGCCAGGTCTTTCCTGGACAGAAAACAAGCATTCTGTGACCGGTTTCAGGGTATCACCATTCATCAGCCAGGCTAGCTAGAATCTAGTGGCACAGTGAGACAGGGACCCACGTCTGGGCATACCCCTGCCACTTAGGGAGTACAAAGCAACATCACAAAACAAAATAAAATGATGGACGGAGCGTTAAACTTTTCAAACACTCACTCCCAGTCACAGATCTGGGTTTAATCCATTGCTATCTTGCTCACCAAGTCACCCCAGTTTGTACCCATCTGTATGCAAATCAGTCTTGACCCTGTTCCCCATGGGAACAGTCCAGCCAAAACTGCCCGGCCAGGTGTTTCCTGGACAGGAAACAAGCATTCTGTGACCGGTATCAGGGTATCACCATTCATCAGCCAGTCCAGCTTCAATCTAGTGGTACAGCGAGCAAGTGACCCACGTCTGGGCACACCCCTGCCACTTAGGGCGTACAAAGCAACATCACAAAACAAAATAAAATGATGGACGGAGTGTTGAAACTTTTCAAACACTTACCCCAGTCACAAATCTGGGTTTAATCCATTGTTATTTTGCTCACCACGGGAACAGTCCAGCACGAACTGCCAGAGCAGGTCTTCTCTGTACAGGAAAGAAGCATCCTGGGACCAATTTCAGGGCATCACCCTTAATTAGCCAGGCTAGCTTAAACCCAGTGGTAAAGCGCGCAAGGGACCCACATCTGGGCATAACCCTGTCACTTAGAGCGCACATAGCAACATCACAACAAACAAAATAAAATGATGGACGGAGTGTTGAAACTTTTCAAACACTCACCCCGATCATAGATCTTTCTTTAATCCATTGTTATTTTGCTCGCCACCTCATCCCAGTTTGGAACCAGCCGTATGCAAATCAGACTTGACTCTGTTCCCCATGAGAACAGTCCAGCCCGAACTGCCAGGCCAGGTCCTCCCTAGACAGGAAACAAGCATCCTGGGACCGGTTTCAGGGTATCACCCTTCAGCAGCAGGCTAGCTTTAATCCAGTAGCTCAGCGAGCAAGGGACCCACGACTGGGCATACCCCTGCACTTGGGGAGCACAAAACAACATCACAAAACAAAATAAAAAAATGGAGGGAGTGTTGAAGCTTTTCAAACACTCAACCCATGTCGCAGATCTGGGTTTTATCCATTGTTATTTTGCTAGCCACGTCACCCCAGTTTGGACCCAGCCATATGCAAATCAGACATGACACTGTTCCCTATGGGAAAAGTCCAGCCCGAACTGCCAGGCCTGGTCCTCCCTAAACAGAAAACAAGCATCCTGGGACCCGGTTTCAGGGTATCACCCTTCATCAGCCAGGCTAGCTTGAATGCAGTAGCGCAGCGAGCAAGGGACCCACTTCTGGGCACACCCCTGCCACTTGAGGCGCACAAAGCAACCTCACAAAACAAAATAAAATGATGGACGGAGTGTTATAACTTTTCAAACACTCACCCCAAGTCACAGATCTGGGTTTTATCCATTATTATTTTGCTCGCCACATCACGCCAGTTTGGACCCAGCCATATGCACATCTATCTTGACTCTGCTCCCCAGGGAAACAGTCTAGCCCAAACTGTCATGCCAGAAACAAGCATCCTGGTACCGGTTTCAGAGTATCACCCTTCATCAGCCAGGCTAGCTTGAATCCAGTGGCGCAGCGAGCAGGGGACCCACGTCTGGGCATAACCCTGCCACTTAGGGCACACAAAGCAATATCCCAAAATAAAATGATAGACGGACTGTTGAAACTTTTCAAACACTCACCCCCAATCACAGATCTGGGTTTAATCCATCGTTATTTTGCTCGTCACGTCACCCTAGTTTGTATCCAGCCAAATGCAAATCAGTCTTGACCCTGTTCCCTATGGGAAAAGTCCAGCCCGAACTGCCAGGCCAGGTGCTCCTTAGACAGGAAACAAGCATCCTGGGACCGGTTTTAGGGTATCACCCTTCAGCAGCAGGCTAACTTTAATCCAGTGGCGCAGCGAGCAAGGGACCCACGACTGGGCATACCCCTGCCATTTGGGGCGCACAAAACAACATCACAAAACAAAATAAAAAAATTGAGTGTATTGGAGTTTTGGGCTTACGCAGGGTCATCCCCAGTCTTTTTGCCTCCTTCCTCCTGGTTTTTCTGACCTCTCGCTGTTGGCTCTAGAACTCTGAGCACTTTATCACTGCTGACCAGTGCTAAAGTGCAGGTGCTCTCCCATCTAAAGTTGGTATGATTGGCTTATACCTAATTGGCATATTTAATTTACCTATAAGTCCCTTGTACAGTGGTATCTCTATACCCAGGGCCTGTAAATTAAATACTACTAGTGGGCCTGCAGGTCTGCTTGCGCCACCCACTGAAGTAGACTTTCAAACCTGTCTGAGGCCTGCTAGCGCAGGGCCTGTGTGCACAGTTTTCTGCCACAGGGTCCTGGCATCTAAACTTACTTGCCAGGCCCAGAACTCCCCTTTTACTACATGTAAGTCACCCTTAAGGTACGCCCTAGCTAGCCCTATGGGCCGGGTGCCATGTATGTAGAAAGGCAGGACATGTGCCATATTGCATGGCCTGTCCTAGTAGTGAAAAACAGCTTAACTTGGTGTCTTACTGCTGTGAGTGCTGCCTTCTCATAGGATTGCATTAAAATGCCCTGCCTTATGTGTAAGGCGTATTGTCTGATTTATGAGGGGTAGCGTAGGCATGTTTGGTATGGTTGTGATGGTGATAATAAATGCTGCTTACTGGTGTGGGTGTATTTTTTATTACTATCAAAGAAATGCCACTTCTAGAAAGTGCGCATTTATCTGTGCTCATGACTAGGGTGTTTTGCAGCTTGACTCCAATCCACGTCTGGGCAGAGTGACAGTTGGGGCTTTGTGCATACTTTTCAGACAGCCTGTACACAGGGAGGGTGGAGGTGTCACAGAGGTGCATCTGCATACTGAATAGTCTTCCTGGGCTGAGAGGAGGGAGAGGCGGGGCTCATCTGCATTTGTAAAGACTGTTCCCTGGCCTCACACAATAGGATCGTTAACCCCCCACTGATGTTTGGAGCCTGTGCTGAAAGGAGAGAGGGGACACCCCCAGAACCAGTTGTAACTGGCTTGACCCTCCTCTCCCTACTATTGTAAAACACTGTAAGAACTGACTATAAGTACAGGGGAATTTTCCCCACAATTTGGAGACTCTTGGAATCATCTTGGAACTGGACACCAAAGGCTGAAAGGACTCACCAGGAACCGCCATGGACTGCTGCTGCTGTGCTGACCCGTGACCTGCCTGGTCACTGTGAAGGACTTGCCACTTGCTGCCTTTCCCTTGTGCTGGCCTGTAGATGGGCCCTCCACCTGAGGACCTTGTCTTAAGATTCTGCTCCCCAGGGGCAGGGTGCTGTGGCCCCTGACCCCTGCATCAATTTCTTCACAAGGGGTGCTTCTCCGTGGTTGCGGCTGCCATATCGCTGATTGCAGCGCGCTTATGGAGCCTTGGGAGCTCGTAGGCTCCTTGCTGCATTGTGCCCCTTTAAATAAGATCACTGCAGCAGCCCGGGAAGCTGGAAGAACACTCGCGCACCGCATCGGGTGCAGGCGAGTGTCTGCTCGGGCCCCAGGAGGGGTATGATCTTCTTGTGGCTTCACGGCAGGACCAGGGGAAGACGCAGGGAGTGCCCCCTGGCCTCTGCGTTAGGAACAGGACGCTCGTTTTCTGCTGTTAGGAAAAACGGGCATTATTGTGCCCCCCCCTTGGTGGAATGGCCTGTGGGGGCCCAGGGGGCCCCCCAGAGATCACGGGTCCCGGGAGGGGCCTGTCATTAAACCGGAGGGGGTGCGTGGGGCCACCCTCCTGCCCTAAGTTGTTTTTGCTGGCTTTGGCCCCCCTCGTGAGGGCTGGTTGAGCCCCTGGGGGGTCCCCAGTAATCACGGTCCCCGGAGGGGCCTGTCTATAAAAGAGAGGAGGTGCATGTCACCCTCCTCTGACCTCAGAGTATAAGGGAGGCCCCTGTTTTGCGCATAGGAGCGCTGGGGGCCCCATTGTTCGCCTTATAGGCACTGGAGGTGCCTTCATCCAACCAGGTACTGTTTAAAGGACCAATATAGTTGCAATCCAAAGTTCTTTCTACAGACTTTTGTTTGATTCATATATTACCTACCTGCGTTTGATGTTTTTACATATGTGTATGCAAATGTTCCTTTTATGGACATGCTTGCTAATATGTTTTTCTAACTTGCCATATGTTTTCTAATGTTCCTACTGTGGGCATTTTATGATATTCTTATGACAAGTGCTGTGATGTAATAACGTGTTTTCCTGACTACTGCTTATGTTACAGAATACTGAGTAACCTGTGTGTTATGTGTGACTACTGCTAGGTTGCAGAGTAACTAATGTGTAACGTTCTGACAACTGCTAAGGTAGCAGGATAGTACTGATATGTGATGTTTGGTCTGATAATTGCCTTGTGTACAATACAGTATATTTTCATATAATCTGGTGTTGTGTTTCCTTTGTGGTGGGAATATTGCGTCACGTGTGTTGTGTGTGTTGTGCAAACGCTTTACACATTGCCTCTGGGTTAAGCCTGACTGCTCGTGCCAAGCTACCAAGGGGGTGAGCAGGGGTTATCTTGGACGTGTAACTCCCTTGCCCTGACGAGAGTGGGTAAGTTCTGCCTGGCTGAGGTGCCTACCCTAGCCAACCAGAAACCCCATTTCTAACATTGGTTGTCAGCGGTGAGGATAGGACTTGCGCTTGCACAATACCATTGTGACTCATTATTTCACTACAAGGATTGCGTTTAGACAATCACATGTTTGGCTTTTTTAACTTTCTCTCTTTGGTCATTTTTCCTGTTTTCAGTTCTCACGCTTGGGTATTGTGGTTGTCACATTTGAGTTATTTGTACCTTTTCAAGATGGGACTTACCTTTGATTTAGAGGACCTGCTGTTTTACACGCAGGAGGAATTATAGGGGTTCTGTAGAGAGAGGGGACCTCAGGAGATCTCTGAATTTCTTTGAAAGGTTTGTGACATATACCCAGGGAGGGAGTGTGCTTAGGGGGTACCCAGAGGATCCTGAGTGTAGCGAGGGTTCCCAATGGGAGGGCTCCCAGACCTCATCCCTAGAGAGTGGTAGAGAGACTGATCAGGAGGGTGAGAATGACCGGTTGGGGACGCCAGTTGACAGGGAAGGCCCCAGTGATAGGGAGTCCCTTGCTGGGTCCAGTGTAAGAAGCAGGGCTACCTCTCATTCCTTGACGCCTGATGAGATAAGAAATAAGCGGGAAGAGAGGGACCTGAAGTTGCAGTTAGCGCGTCTAGCTGTTGAGGAGAGAAGGGCTGAGGTAGAGAAGGCCTTAGTACAGGAGAGGATGGCTGAGGCAGAGAGGGCCTTTGCCAGATAAAGACTCGCTCTAGAGCGCAGTCTGAAGGTTCTGGACTCACCAGCGCTGCAGGTGGAGTCAAGTGGTGGCAGCAATGTACAGTGCTGTAGCAAAGATGTTCCTCACATACCCATAGATCTGGTACCTAGGTTCCAAGAGGGGGGTGACATACGTCAGTGGTTAAAGGAATATGAGAGGGCTCTGGTAGAGCACAGGATCCCTGAGAAGGATTGGGGAACTGGCCTAGGGAGCTTTATTCCTGAGGAGGGGAGGGATGCCCTACTGACTCTAGAAGAGAGTAACAGGGAGGGGTACTCCACTGTAAAAAATGCACTGATTGTGAAGTATGGTTTTTCCCCTGAGGAATACAGAAAAAGGTTTAGGGGTGGTAAGAAACTGTCCCACCAGTCTTGGGAGGAGTTTGTGGAGGATTTCTGCATTGCACTAGATGGATGGGTGAAGGGTAGCACAGTAAACAATTTTGAAGGGCTGTTTAATCTGATTGTCAGAGAGCACCTGCTTCGTTGTTGTTTTTCAGAGTTACGCCAACACTTGTCAGTGTGTGAGCTCTCTGACCCCAGGGAGCTTGCAAAGGAGGCAGACTTCTGGTTGCGTACCAGAGGGTCTGGTGTGGCATTAGGGGGTGTTCCTAATGAGAGTGGTCTAGGTGTTTCCCAACCAGGTGTGGTGGGAAAGGCTTGTGTCCCAGGTAGGTCCCAGTGTTTTGGGGCGGGTAAGGCACCCCATGTCCAGTCTCAGAGGAGAGGGAATGGGGTTGGGCTGAGGCCCAGGGTACCCAAGCTCCAGACCCAGGTCCTGGAGGGTTCCATGAGTGAACGCCAGGAGGTGAGCCTAGCCTGTGCCGTAGGGCCAGCTGTTCAGAAGGATCCCATTTTGTCATTAGGACTTGGGCGGGTGGCTGGTGATAGCGTTCCGCCGGTCCTGGTGTCTGGTAGTCTCGCTCTACATCGGAGGAGGCGGAAATCCAGGCATAGGGTTGAGAGGGGGCTGCGGGCCCCAGTGGAGAACCTGGAGGGTCAGGGGTCAGCTCTGAGAGCAGAGCCCCCAGGAATGACCTTGGTGAGACCATTTCTGGGCTGGGGGGGATCCCGACTCTATCAGATGGGCAGAGGTCAGGAGACCTGCTCCAGCCAGACTCTTGTGTGGCCCTTGGGGAAGGTGTTTCCCTGGTGGGGGGTAGGTGTGCCCCCCAGGAAGTCCTGGTGCGCCAGACAATGATTCAACCACAGGGTGGTGACTCTGGGTTGGATGATCAGGTTCAGGGGGTAAACTCTGACCTGATGGGGAGTAGGTGTGCTCCCAAGGAAGTCCTGGTGCGCCAGGCAGTGGTTCAACCGCAGGGTAGTGACCCTGGGTTGGATTGCCAGATTCAGGGGGTAAGCTCTGATCTGGTAGGGGGTAGGTGTGCTCCCAAGGAAGTCCTGGTTCGCTGGGCAATGGTCCAGTTTAAGGGTGTCGTCCCTGGACTAGATAGACAGGTTCAGGGGGTAAACTCTGACCCGGTTGGGGGGGCGGTTAGTGTGCTCACCCCCCGTGTGAAACTTCTGTCTGGTGGCTTCTCCTGAGGTGGGGAGACGCAGGACTCTGGAAGTGGGGTTCAGGGAGGGGGAAGCCCGTCCCGGACCCCCGTGCAACCCAAGGGTGTCGTCCCTAGGTTGGGTGGTCAGTCACCAGGTAGTGATCCTGGGCTGGCGAGAGAGTTGTGCAGGGCTGCTGTACCCAGCACCCTGGCAAGTGTGGATTCTGGTGATACCCCTCCTAGGAGAGGAGGGCGGGATCCTAGACGGAGGGGTAGAGGGAGGAGAGCCTCGCCTCTAGCCCCTGGAGAACCTATTGGTGCGGACCCTAGGTTGGTGGATCAGTGGCAGGGCAGAGCCCCTGAACTGATTGGAAGTGGAGTGGAGACAGGTTGCTTTGCACCTGGGGCTACCGCCCCCCACTCGTTATGGTTTCAGAGACCAGAGGCTCCTAGATGGCCTGTGGCCTGGTTCTGGCCATTGGCAGCTAGAGAACCCCCGTGGGTTGGTCTAGGCTTCCTGGGAAGCATTGACAGAGAGATCCAAGTGGAGTCAGGAAGGCGTAGAACTGAAACATGCCCCTGCTGTTGTGGACCTGGGTCCTTGTTCTATCGCCCCAATCAGGGAAGTACATCAAGGTATTGATTGTTCTCCCCTGGCTTTTGGCTGGTAGGGGGTTGTGTTGGACTTTTGGCCTTACGCAGGGTCATCCCCAGTCTTTTTGCCTCCTTCCTCCTGGTTTTTCTGACCTCTCGCTGTTGGCTCTAGGACTCTAAGGCCCGTATTTATACTTTTTGACGCTAAACTGCGCTAACGCAGTTTAGCGTAAAAAAAATTTGCGCCGGCTAACGCCATTCTGAAGCACCATGCGGGCGCAGTATTTATTGAATGGCGTTAGCCGGTGCAAGCAGACCGGCGCTGCCTGGTGTGCGTGGAAAAAAACCACGTACACCAGGCAGCGCCGGCGTAGGGAAAAATGGCGTTAGGGCGTCTTAAAAATGGCGCAAGTCAGGTTGACGCTAAAAAATCGTCTTAACCCGATTTGCGCCATTTTAAACGACGCCCAGACGCCATTTACATGGCTCCTGTCTTAGTAAAGACAGGAGTCATGCCCCCTTGCCCAATGGCCATGTCCAGGGGACTTATGTCCCCTGGGCATGGTCATTGGGCATTGTGGCATGTAGGGGGGCACCAATCAGGCCCCCCTATGCCAAAAAAAAAATATACCAAAAAAAAGAATTGTACTTACCTGAACTTACCTGAATGTCCCTGGGGTGGGTCCCTCCATCCTTGGGTGTCCTCCTGGGGTGGGCAAGGGTGGCAGGGGGGGTCCCTGGGGGCATGGGAGGGCAGCTGTGGGCTCATTTTGAGCCCACAGGTCCCTTAACGCCTGCCCTGACCCAGGCGTTAAAAAGTGGCGCAAATGCGGGGTTTTTTGACCCGACCACTCCCGGGCGTGATTTTTGCCCGGGAGTATAAATACGACGCATTTGCGTCGCCGTCATTTTTTTAGACGGGAACGCCTTCCTTGCATCTCATTAACGCAAGGAAGGCGTTCACGCAAAAAAATGACGCTATTTGCCCATACTTTGGCGCTAGACGCGTCTAACACCAAAGTATAAATATGGCGTTAGTTTTGCACCGAATTTGCGTCGAAAAAAACGACGCTAATTCGGCGCAAATGGAGTATAAATATGCCCCTAAGCACTTTATCACTGCTGACCAGTGCTAAAGTGCAGGTGCTCTCCCATCTAAAGTTGGTATGATTGGCTTATACCTAATTGGTATATTTAATTTACCTATAAGTCCCTTGTACAGTGGTATCTCTATACCCAGGGCCTGTAAATTAAATACTACTAGTGGGCCTGTAGGTCTGCTTGCGCCACCCACTGAAGAAGACTTTCAAACCTGTCTCAGGCCTGCTAGCACAGGGCCTGTGTGCACAGTTTTCTGCCACAGGGTCCTGGCATCTAAACTTACTTGCCAGGCTCAGAACTCCCCTTTTACTACATGTAAGTCACCCCTAAGGTACGCCCTAGCTAGCCCTATGGGCAGGGTGCCATGTATGTAGAAAGGCTGGACATGTGCCAAATTGCATGGCCTGTCCTAGTAGTGACAAACAGCCTAACTTGGTGTCTCACTGCTGTGAGTGCTGCCTTCTCATAGGATTGCATTAGAAATGCCCTGCCTTATGTGTAAGGGGTATTGTCTGATTTATGAGGGGTAGCGTAGGCATGTTTGGTATGGTTGTGATGGTGATAATAAATGCTGCTCAAAGGTGTGGGTGTATTTTTTATTACTATCAAAGAAATGACACTTCTAGAAAGTGCGCATTTATCTGTGCTTATGACTCGGGTGTTTTGCAGCTTAACTCCAATCCACGTCTGGGCAGAGTGACAGTTGGGGCTTTGTGCATACTTTTCAGACAGCCTGTACACAGGGAGGGTGGAGGTGTCACAGAGGTGCATCTGCATACTGAATAGTCTTCCTGGGCTGAGAGGAGGGAGAGGCGGGGCACGCCTGCATTTGTAAAGACTGTTCCCTGGCCTCACACAATAGGGTCGTTAACCCCCCACTGATGTTTGGAGCCTGTGCTGAAAGGAGAGAGGGGACACCCCCAGAACCAGTTGTAACTGGCTTGAACCTCCTCTCCCTACCATTGTAAAACACTGTAAGAACTGACTATAAGTACAGGGGAATTTTCCCCACAATTTGGAGACTCTTGGAATCATCTTTGAACTGGACACCAGAGGCTGAAAGGACTCACCAGGAACCGCCATGGACTGCTGCTGCTGTGCTGACCTGTGACCTGCCTGGTCACTGTGAAGGACTTGTCACTTGCTGCCTTTCCCTTGTGCTGGCCTGTAGATGGGCCCTCCACCTGAGGACCTTGTCTTAAGATTCTGCTCCCCAGGGGCAGGGTGCTGTGGCCCCTGACCCCTGCATCAATTTCTTCACAAGGGGTGCTTCTCCGTGGTTGCGGCTGCCATATCGCTGATTGCAGCGCGCTTATGGAGCCTTGGGAGCTCGTAGGCTCCTTGCTGCATTGTGCCCCTTTAAATAAGATCACTGCAGCAGCCCGGGAAGCTGGAAGAACACTCGCGCATCGCATCGGGTGCAGGCGAGTGTCTGCTCGGGCCCCAGGAGGGGTATGATCTTCTTGTGGCTTCACGGCAGGACCAGGGGAAGACGCAGGGAGTGCCCCCTTCCCCCTGGCCTCTGCGTTAGGAACAGGACGCTAGTTTTCTGCTGTTAGGAAAAACGGGCATTATTGTGCCCCCCCCCCTTGGTGGAATGGCCAGTGGGGGCCCAGGGGGCCCCCCAGAGATCACGGGTCCCGGGAGGGGCCTGTCATTAAACCGGAGGGGGTGCGTGGTGCCACCCTCCTGCCCTAAGTTGTTTTTGCTGGCTTTGGCCCCCCTCGTGAGGGCTGGTTGAGCCCCTGGGGGGTCCCCAGTAATCACGGTCCCCGGAGGGGCCTGTCTATAAAAGAGAGGAGGTGCATGTCACCCTCCTCTGACCCCAGAGTATAAGGGAGGCCCATGTTTTGCGCATAGGAGCGCTGGGGGGCCCATTGTTCGCCTTATAGGCACTGGAGGTGCCTTCATCCAACCAGGTACTGTTTAAAGGACCAATATAGTTGCAATCCAAAGTTCTTTCTACAGACTTTTGTTTGATTCATATATTACCTACCTGCGTTTGATGTTTTTACATATGTGTATGCAAATGTTCCTTTTATGGACATGCTTGCTAATATGTTTTTCTAACTTGCCATATGTTTTCTAATGTTCCTACTATGGGCATTTTATGATATTCTTATGACAAGTGCTGTGATGTAATAACATGTTTTCCTGACTACTGCTTATGTAACAGAATACTGAGTAACCTGTGTGTTATGTGTGTCTACTGATAGGTTGCAGAGTAACTAATGTGTAACATTCTGACAACTGCTAAGGTAGCAGGATAGTACTGATATGTGATGTTTGGTCTGATAAATGCCTTGTGTACAATACAGTATATTTTCATATAATCTGGTGTGTTTCCTTTGTGGTGGGGATATTGCGTCACGTGTGTTGTGTGTGTTGTGCAAACGCTTTACACATTGCCTCTGGGTTAAGCCTGACTGCTCGTGCCAAGCTACCAAGGGGGTGAGCAGGGGTTATCTTGGACGTGTAACTCCCTTGCCCTGACTAGAGTGGGTAAGTTCTGCCTGGCTGAGGTGCATACCCTAGCCAACCAGAAACCCCATTTCTAACAGAGTGAGCAATGAAACTTTTCAAACACTCAACCCATGTCACAGATCTGGGTTTTATCCATTGTTATTTTACTCGGCACATCACCCCAGTTTGGACACAACCATATGCAAATCAGACATGACACTGTTCTCTATGGGAAAAGTCCAGCCTGAACTGTCAGGCCAAGTCTTCCCTAAACAGTAAACAAACATCATGGGACCAGTTTCAGGGTATCACTCTTCATTAGCCAGGTTAGCTTGAATCCAGTGGCGCAGCGTGCAAGAAAATCATGTCTAGGCATACCCCTGCCACTTAGAGCGCACAAAGCAACATCACAAATCAAAATAAAATGACAGATGGAGTGTTAAAACTTTTCAAACACTCACCCCGAATCACAGATCTGGGTTTAATCCATCTTTATTTTTCTCACCACGTCACCCCAGCTTGGACCCAGCCATATGCAAATCAGTCTTTACCCTGTTCCCCATGGGAACAGTTCAGCCCAAACTGCTCGGCCGGGTCTTCCCTGGACAGGAAACAAACATCCTGGGACCGCTTTCAATGTATCACCCTTCAGCAGCAGGCTAGCTTGAATCCAGTGGCACAGCGAGTAAGAGACCCACGACTGGGCATACCCCTGCCACTTGGGGGGCACAAAACAACATCACAAAACAAAATAAATAATGGAGGGAGTGTTGAAACTTTTCAAACACTCACCCCATGTCACAGATCTGGGTTTAATAAATCATTATTTTGCTCGCCACGTCACCCCAGTTTGGACCTAGCCATATGCACATCAGTCTTGACTCTGTTCCCCATCGGAACAGTCCAGCCCGAACTGTCAGGCCAAGGCTTTCCTGAACAGGAAACAAGCATCCTGGGACCACTTTCAGAATATCACCCGTCATCAGCCAGACTGGCTTGAATGCAGTAGCGCAGAAAGCAAGGGACCCACGTCTGGGCATTCCAGCAACATCACAAAACAAAATAAAATTAGGGACAGAGGGTTGAAACTTTTCAAACACTCACCCCCAGTCACAGATCTGGGTTTAATCCATCATTATTTTGCTCGCCAAGTCACCCTAGTTTGGACCCAGCCATCTGCAAATCAGTCTTGACCCTGTTCCCCATGGGAACAGTCCAGCCTGAACTGCCCAGCCAGGTCTTCCCTGGACAGGAAACAAGCATCCTGGAACCGGTTTCAGTGTGGTACCCTTCAGCAGCCAGGCTAGCTTGAATGCAGTGGCGCAGCAAGCAAGGAACCCACAACAAGGCATACCCCTGCCACTTAGGAAGCACAAAACAACATCACAAATCAAAATAAAATGACAGATGGAGTGTTAAAACTTTTCAAACACTCACCCCGAATCACAGATCTGGGTTTAATCCATCTTTATTTTTCTCACCACGTCACCCCAGCTTGGACCCAGCCATATGCAAATCAGTCTTTACCCTGTTCCCCATGGGAACAGTTCAGCCCAAACTGCTCGGCCGGGTCTTCCCTGGACAGGAAACAAACATCCTGGGACCGCTTTCAATGTATCACCCTTCAGCAGCAGGCTAGCTTGAATCCAGTGGCACAGCGAGTAAGAGACCCACGACTGGGCATACCCCTGCCACTTGGGGGGCACAAAACAACATCACAAAACAAAATAAATAATGGAGGGAGTGTTGAAACTTTTCAAACACTCACCCCATGTCACAGATCTGGGTTTAATAAATCATTATTTTGCTCGCCACGTCACCCCAGTTTGGACCTAGACATATGCACATCAGTCTTGACTCTGTTCCCCATCGGAACAGTCCAGCCCGAACTGTCAGGCCAAGGCTTTCCTGAACAGGAAACAAGCATCCTGGGACCACTTTCAGAATATCACCCGTCATCAGCCAGACTGGCTTGAATGCAGTAGCGCAGAAAGCAAGGGACCCACGTCTGGGCATTCCAGCAACATCACAAAACAAAATAAAATTAGGGACAGAGGGTTGAAACTTTTCAAACACTCACCCCCAGTCACAGATCTGGGTTTAATCCATCATTATTTTGCTCGCCAAGTCACCCTAGTTTGGACCCAGCCATCTGCAAATCAGTCTTGACCCTGTTCCCCATGGGAACAGTCCAGCCTGAACTGCCCAGCCAGGTCTTCCCTGGACAGGAAACAAGCATCCTGGAACCGGTTTCAGTGTGGTACCCTTCAGCAGCCAGGCTAGCTTGAATGCAGTGGCACAGCAAACAAGGAACCCACAACAAGGCATACCCCTGCCACTTAGGAAGCACAAAACAACATCACAATACAAAATAAAATAATGTGCAGAGTGTTGAAACTTTTCAAACACACAAACCATGTCACAGATCTGTGTTTTATCCATTGTTATTTGGTGCGCCACGTCACCCCAGTTTGGACCCAGCCATATACAAATCAGACATGACACTGTTCCCTATGGGAAAAGTCCAGCCCGAACTGCCAGGCCAGGTTCTCCCTAGACAGGAAACAATCATCCTAGGACCGGTTTCAGGGTATCACCCTTTATCAGCCAGGCCAACTTGAAACCAGTAGCGCAGCACGCAAGGGAACCACGTCTGGGCATACCCCTGCCACTTAGGGCACACAAAGCAACATCACAAAGCAAAATAAAATGATGGACTTTTCAAACACTCACCCCCAGTCACAGATCTGGGTTTAATCCATCATTATTTTGCTAGGCACATCACCCCAGTTTGGAACCAGCCATATGCAAATCAAACTTGACACTGTTCCCCAAGGGAACAGTCCAGCTTGAACTGCCCGGCCAAGTCTTTCCTGGACAGGAAACAAGCATTCTGTGACCGGTTTCAGATTATGACCATTCATTAGCCAGGCTAGCTTGAATCTAGTGGCACAGCGAGCAAGGGACCCACGTCTGGGCATACCCCTGCCATTTAGGGCATACAAAGCAACATCACAAAACAAAATAAAATGATGAACAGAGTATTAAAACCTTTCAAACACTCACCCCCAGTCACAGATCTGGGATTAATCCATTGTTATTTTGCTCGCCACGTCACCCCAATTTGGACCCAGCCATTTGCAAATCAGTCTTGACCTTGTTCCTCATGGGAACAGTCCAGCTTGAACTGCCAGGCCAGGTCTTCCCTGGACAGGAAACAAGCATCCTGGAACCGATTTCATGGTATCACCCTTCATCAGCCAGGTTAGCTTGTATCCAGTGGTGTAGCGAGCAAGGGACCCACGTCTGGGCATACCCTTGCCGCTTAGGGCACATAAAGTAACATCACAAAACAAATTAAAATGATGGACAGAGTGTTAAAACCTTTCAAACACTCACCCCCAGTCACAAATCTGGGTTTAATTAATCATTATTTTGCTCGCCACATCATCCCAGTTTAGACTTAGCTATATGCACATCAGTCTTGACTTTGTTCCCCATGGGAACAGTCCAGCCTGGACTGTCAGGCCAAGTCTTCTCTGGACAGGAAACAAACATCCTGGGACCGGTTTCAGGGTATCACCCTTCATTAGGCAGACTAGCTTGAATCCAGTGGCGCAGAGCGCAAGGGACCCACGTCTGGGCATACCCCTGCCACTTAGGGCGCACAAAGCAACATCACAAAACTAAATAAAATGATGGACGGAGTGTTGAAACTTTTCAAACACTCACCCCCAATCATAGATCTAGGTTTTATTCCATCATTATTTTGCTCACCACATCAGCCCAGTTTGGAACCAACCATATGCAAATCAGTCTTGACCCTGTTCCTCATGGGAACAGTCCAGCCCGAATTGCCAGGACAGGTTTCCCTTCACAGGATGCAAGCATCCTAGGACCGGTTTCAGGGTATCACCTTTTTCAGCCAAACTAGCTTCAATCCAGTGGTGCAGCGAGCAACGGACCCACATCTGGGCATACCCTGCCACTTAGCGGGGCAAACAAAGCAACATCACAAAACAAAATAAAATGATGGATGGAGTGTTGAAAGATTTCAAACACTCACCCCGATTCAGAGAGGTGGGATTAATCCATTGTTATTTTGCTTGCCACGTCACCCCAGTTTGGACACAGCCATATGCAAATTAGACTTGACCTTGTTCCCCATGGAAACAGTCCAGCCCAAATGACCAGGCCAGAACTTCCCTAGACAGGAAACAAAGCATCCTGGGACCGATTTCAGGATATCACCCATCATCAGCCAGGCTAGCTTGAATCAAGTGGCGCAACGCGCAAGGGACCCATGTCTGGGCATACCTCTGTCACTTAGGGCACACAAAGCAACATCACAAAATAAAATAAAATGATGAATGGAGTGTTGATACCTTTTCAAACACTCAACCCCAGTCACAGATCATGGTTTCATCCATTGTTACTTTGCTCACCACATTACCCCAGTTTGGACCCAGCCATTTGCAAATCAGTCTTGACCCTGTTCCCCATGGGAGCAGTCCAGCTTGAACTGCCAGTCCAGGTCTTCCATGGACAGGAAACAAGCATCCTGGAACCGGTTCAGGGTATCGCCCTTCATCAGCCAAGTTAGCTTGAATCCAGTGGTGAAGCGAGCAAGAGACCCACATCTGGGCATACCCTTGCCACTTAGGGCACACAAAGCAACATCACAAAACAAAATAAAATGATGGACAGAATGTTAAAACTTTTCAAACACTCACTCCCAGTCACAGATCTGGGTTTAATTAATCATTATTGTGCTCGCCACATCACCCCAGTTTAGACTCAGCTGTATGCACATCAGTCTTGACTCTGTTCCCAATGGGAACAGTCCAGCCCGAACTGTCAGGCCAAGTCTTCTCTGGACAGGAAACAAGCATCCTGGGACCAGTTTCATGGTATCACCCTTCATTAGGCAGGCTAGCTTGAATCCAGTGGTGCAGAGCGCAAGGGACCCACGTCTGGGCATACCTCTTCCACTTAGGGCACACAAAGCAACATCACGAAATAAAATAAAATGATGAATGAAGTGTTGATACTTTTCAAACACTCACCCCCAGTCACAGATCATGGTTTAATCCATTGTTATTTTGCTCGCCACGTTACCCCAGTTTGGACCCAGCCATTTGCAAATCAGTCTTGACCCTGTTCCCCATGGGAGCAGTCCAGCTTGAACTGCCAGTCCAGGTCTTCCCTGGACAGGAAACAAGCATCCTGGAACCGGTTCAGGGTATCACCCTTCATCAGACAGGTTAGCGTGAATCCAGTGGCGCAGCGAGCAAGAGACCCACATCTGGGCATACCCTTGCCACTTAGGGCACACAAAGCAACATCACAAAACAAAATAAAATGATGGACAGAATGTTAAAACTTTTCAAACACTCACCCCAAGTCTCAGATCTGGGTTTAATTAATCGTTATTGTGCTCGCCACATCACCCCAGTTTAGACTCAGCTATATGCACATCAGTCTTGACTCTGTTCCCAATGGGAACAGTCCAGCCCGAACTGTCAGGCCAAGTCTTCTCTGGACAGGAAACAAGCATCTTGGGACCAGTTTCATGGTATCACCCTTCATTAGGCAGGCTAGCTTGAATCCAGTGGCGCAGAGCGCAAGGGACCCACGTCTGGGCATACCTCTTCCACTTAGGGCACACAAAGCAACATCACAAAATAAAATAAAATGATGAATGGAGTGTTGATACTTTTCACTCACCCCCAGTCACAGATCATGGTTTAATCCATTGTTACTTTGGTCACCACGTTACCCCAGTTTGGACCCAGCCATTTGCAAATCAGTCTTGACCCTGTTCCTCATGGGAGCAGTCCAGCTTGAACTGCCAGTCCAGGTCATCCCTTGACAGGAAACAAGCATCCTGGAACCGGTTAAGGGTATCACCCTTCATCAGCCAGGTTAGCTTGAATCCAGTGGCGCAGCGAGCAAGAGACCCACATCTGGGCATACCCTTGCCACTTAGGGCACACAAAGCAACATCACAAAACAAAATAAAATGATGGAGAGAGTGTTAAAACGTTTCAAACACTCACACCCAGACACAGATCTGGGTTTAATTAATCGTTATTTTGCTCGCCACATCACCCCAGTTTAGACTCAGCTATCTGCACATCAGTCTTGATTCTGTTCCCCATGGGAACAGTCCAGCCCAAACTGTCAGGCCAAGTCTTCTCTGGACAGGAAACAAGCATCCTGGGACCGGTTTCATGGTATCACCCTTCATTAGGCAGGCTAGCTTGAATCCAGTGGCGCAGAGCGCAAGGGACCCGTGTCTGGGCATACCTCTTCCACTTAGGGCACACAAAGCAACATCACAAAATAAAATAAAATGATGAATGAAGTGTTGATACTTTTCAAACACTCACCCCCAGTCACAGATCATGGTTTAATCTATTGTTATTTTGCTCGCCATGTTACCCCAGTTTGGACCCAGCCATTTGCAAATCAGTCTTGAATCTGTATCCCATGGGAAAAGTCCAGACCGAACTGTCAGGCCAAGTCTTCTCTGTACATGAAACAAGCATCCTGGAGACGGTTTCAGGGTATCACTCTTCATTAGCCAGGCTAGCTTGAATCCAGTGGCGCAGAGTGCAAGGGACCCACGTCTGGGCATACCCCTGTCACTTAGGGCGCACAAAGCAACATCACAAAACTAAATAAAATGATGGACGGAGTGTTGAAACTTTTCAAACACTCACCCCCAATCATAGATCTGGGTTTAATCAATCATTATTTTGCTCACCACATCACCCCAGTTTGGAACCAGCCATATGCAAATCAGTCTTGACCCTGTTCCCCATGGGAACAGTCCAGCCCAAAAAGCAAGGCCAGGTCTTTCCTGGACAGAAAACAAGCATTCTGTGACCGGTTTCAGGGTATCACCATTCATCAGCTAGGCTAGCTAGAATCTAGTGGCACAGTGAGAAAGGGACCCACATCTGGGCATACCCCTGCCACTTAGGGCGTACAAAGCAACATCACAAAACAAAATAAAATGATGGACGGAGCGTTAAACTTTTCAAACACTCACTCCCAGTCACAGATCTGGGTTTAATCCATTGCTATCTTGCTCACCAAGTCACCCCAGTTTGTACCCATCTGTATGCAAATCAGTCTTGACCCTGTTCCCCATGGGACCAGTCCAGCCAAAACTGCCCGGCCAGGTGTTTCCTGGACAGAAAACAAGCATTCTGTGACCGGTTTCAGGGTATCACCATTCATCAGCTAGTCCAGCTTCAATCTAGTGGTGCAGCGAGCAAGTGACCCACGTCTGGGCACACCCCTGCCACTTAGGGCATACAAAGCAACATCATGAAACAAAATAAAATGATGGACGGAGTGTTGAAACGTTTCAAACACTTACCCCCAGTCACAAATCTGGGTTTAATCCACCGTTATTTTGCTCACCACGGGAACAGTCCAGCACGAACTGCCAGAGCAGGTCTTCTATGTACAGGAAACAAGCATCCTGGGACCAGTTTCAGGGCATCACCCTTCATTTGCCAGGCTAGCTTGAACCCAGTGGTAAAGCACGCAAGGGACCCACATCTGGGCATAACCCAGTCACTTAGAGCGCACAAAGCAACATCACAAAACAAAATAAAATGATGGATGGAGTGTTGAAACTTTTCAGACACTCACCCCGATCATAGATCTTTCTTTAATCCATTGTTATTTTGCTCGCCACCTCATCCCAGTTTGGAACCAGCCATATGCAAATCAGACTTGACTCTGTTCCACATGAGAACAGTCCAGCCCGAACTGCCAGGCCAGGTCTTCCCAGGACAAGAAATAAGCATCCTTTGACCAGTTTCAGGGTATCACCCTTCATCAGCCAGGCTAGCTTGAATCTATTGGCGCATCGCGCAAGGGACCCACGTCTGGGCATATCCCTGCCACTTTGGACGCACAAAGCAACATCACAAAACAAAATAAAATGATGGACGGAGTGTTGAAACTTTTCAAACACTCACCCCCAATCACAGATCTGGGTTTAATCCATCATTATTTTGCTCGCCTCGTCACCCCAGTTTGGACCCAGCCATATGCAAATCAGTATTGACCCTGTTCCCCATGGGAACAGTCCAGCTCGAACTGCCAGGAAAGATCTTGCCTGTATAGGAAACAAGCATCCTGGGACCAGTTTCAGGATATCACCCTTCATCAGCCAGGCTAGCTTGAATGCAGTAGCGCATCGAGCAAGGGACCCACTTCTGGGCACACCCCTGCCACTTAGGGCGCACAAAGCAACATCACAAAACAAAATAAAATGATGGATGGAATGTTATAACTTTTCCAACACTCACCCCAAGTCACAGATATGGGTTTTATCCATTGTTATTTTGCTCGCCACATCACACCAGTTTGGACCCAGCCATATGCACGTCTATCTTGACGCTGCTACCCAGAGGAACAGTCTAGCCCGAACTGTCATGCCAGGAAACAAGCATCCTGATACCGATGTCAGAGTATAACCCTTCATCAGCCAGGCTAGCTTAAATCCAGTGGCGCAGCGAGCAGGGGACCCACGTCTGGGCATAACCGTGCCACTTAGGGCACACAAAGCAGTATCACAAAACAAAAATAAAATGATGGACGGAGTGTTGAAACGTTTCAAACACTTACCCCCAGTCACAAATCTGGGTTTAATCCACCGTTATTTTGCTCACCGCGGGAACAGTCCAGCACGAACTGCCAGAGCAGGTCTTCTATGTACAGGAAACAAGCATCCTGGGACCAGTTTCAGGGCATCACCCTTCATTTGCCAGGCTAGCTTGAACCCAGTGGTAAAGCACGCAAGGGACCCACATCTGGGCATAACCCAGTCACTTAGAGCGCACAAAGCAACATCACAAAACAAAATAAAATGATGGATGGAGTGTTGAAACTTTTCAAACACTCACCCCGATCATAGATCTTTCTTTAATCCATTGTTATTTTGCTCGCCACCTCATCCCAGTTTGGAACCAGCCATATGCAAATCAGACTTGACTCTGTTCCCCATGAGAACAGTCCAGCCCGAACTGCCAGGCCAGGTCTTCCCAGGACAAGAAATAAGCATCCTGTGACCAGTTTCAGGGTATCACCCTTCATCAGCCAGGCAAGCTTGAATCTATTGGCGCATCGCGCAAGGGACCCACGTCTGGGCATATCCCTGCCACTTTGGATGCACAAAGCAACATCACAAAACAAAATTAAATGATGGACGGAGTGTTGAAACTTTTCAAACACTCACCCCCAATCACAGATCTGGGTTTAATCCATCATTATTTTGCTCGCCTCGTCACCCCAGTTTGGACCCAGCCATATGCAAATCAGTATTGACCCTGTTCCCCATGGGAACAGTCCAGCTCGAACTGCCAGGAAAGATCTTGCCTGTATAGGAAACAAGCATCCTGGGACCAGTTTCAGGATATCACCCTTCATCAGCCAGGCTAGCTTGAATGCAGTAGCGCATCGAGCAAGGGACCTACTTCTGGGCACACCCCTGCCACTTAGGGCACACAAAGCAACATCACAAAACAAAATAAAATGATGGACGGAATGTTATAACTTTTCCAACACTCACCCCAAGTCACAGATATGGGTTTTATCCATTGTTATTTTGCTCGCCACATCACACCAGTTTGGACCCAGCCATATGCACGTCTATCTTGACGCTGCTACCCAGAGGAACAGTCTAGCCCGAACTGTCATGCCAGGAAACAAGCATCCTGATACCGATGTCAGAGTATAACCCTTCATCAGCCAGGCTAGCTTAAATCCAGTGGTGCAGCGAGCAGGGGACCCACGTCTGGGCATAACCGTGCCACTTAGGGCACACAAAGCAGTATCACAAAACAAAAATAAAATGATAGACGGACTGTTGAAACTTTTCAAAGACTCACCCCCAGTCACAGATCTGGGTTTAAGCCATCGTTATTCTGCTCGTCTCGTCACCCTAGTTTGGATCCAGCCATATGCAAATCAGTCTTGACCCTGTTCCCCATGGGAAAAGTCCAGCCCGAACTGCCAGGCCAGGTCCTCCTTAGACATGAAACAAGCATCCTGGGACCGGTTTCAGGGTATCACCCTTCAGCAGCAGGCTAGCTTTAATCCAGTGGCTCAGCGAGCAAGGGACCCACGACTGGGCATACCCCTGCACTTGGGGCGCACAAAACAACATCACAAAACAAAATAAAAAAATGGAGGGAGTGTTGAAGCTTTTCAAACACTCAACCCATGTCACAGATCTGGGTTTTATCCATTGTTATTTTGCTAGCCACGTCACCCCAGTTTGGACCCAGCCACATGCAAATCAGACATGACACTGTTCCCTATGGGAAAAGTCCAGCCCGAACTGCCAGGCCTGGTCCTCCCTAAACAGAAAACAAGCATCCTGGGACCCGGTTTCAGGGTATCACCCTTCATCAGCCAAGCTAGCTTCAATGCAGTAGCGCAGCGAGCAAGGGACCCACTTCTGGGCATACCCCTGCCACTTGGGGCGCACAAAGCAACCTCACAAAACAAAATAAAATGATGGACGGAGTGTTCTAACTTTTCAAATACTCACCCCAAGTCACAGATCTGCGTTTTATCCATTGTTATTTTGCTCGCCACATCACACCAGTTTGGACCCAGCCATATGCACATGTATCTTGACTCTGCTCCCCAGGGAAACAGTCTAGCCTGAACTGTCATGCCAGGAAACAAGCATCCTGATACCGTTGTCAGAGTATAACCCTTCATCAGCCAGGCTAGCTTAAATCCAGTGGTAAGGGAGCAGGGGACCCACGTCTGGGCATAACCCTGCCACTTAGGGCACACACAGCAACATCACAAAACAAAATAAAATGACAGACGGAGTGTTAAAACTTTTCAATAACTCACCCCCAATCACAGATCTGGGTTTAATCCATCATTATTTTGCTCGCCACGTCACCCCAGTTTGGACCCAGCCATATGCAAATCAGTATTGACCCTGTTCCCCATGGGAACAGTCCAGCTCGAACTGCCAGGCCAGATCTTGCCTGTATAGGAAACAAGCATCCTGGGACCAGTTTCAGGATATCACCCTTCATCAGCCAGGCTAGCTTGAATGCAGTAGCGCAGCGAGCAAGGGACCCACATCTGGGCATGCCCCTGCCACTTAGGGCACACAAAGCAACATCACAAAACAAAATAAAATGATGGACGGAGTGTCATCACTTATCAAAAACTCACCTCAAGTCACAGATCTGGGTTTTATTCATCGTTATTTTGCTTGCCACATCACGCCTGTTTGGACCCAGCCATATGCACATCTATCTTGACTCTGTTCCCCATGGGAACAGTCTAGCCCAAACTGTCATGCCAGGAAACAAGCATCCTGGTACCAGTTTCAGAGTATCACCCTTCATCAGCCAGGCTAGCTTGAATCCAGTGGTGCAGCGAGCAGGGGACCCACGTCTGGGCATAACCCTGCCACTTAGGGCACACAAAGCAACATCACAAAACAAAATAAAATGACAGACGGAGTGTTAAAACTTTTCAATAACTCATCCCCAATCACAGATCTGGGTTTAATCCATCATTATTTTGCTCGCCACGTCACCCCAGTTTGGACCCAGCCATATGCAAATCAGTATTGACCCTGTTCCCCATGGGAACAGTCCAGCTCGAACTGCCAGGCCAGATCTTGCCTGTATAGGAAACAAGCATCCTGGGACCAGTTTCAGGATATCACCCTTCATCAGCCAGGCTAGCTTGAATACAGTAGCGCAGCGAGCAAGGGACCCACATCTGGGCATGCCCCTGCCACTCAGGGCACACAAAGCAACATCACAAAACAAAATAAAATGATGGACGGAGTGTTATAACTTATCAAAAACTCACCCCAAGTCACAGATCTGGGTTTTATTCATCGTTATTTTGCTTGCCACATCACGCCTGTTTGGACCCAGCCATATGCACATCTATCTTGACTCTGTTCCCCATGGGAACAGTCTAGCCCAAACTGTCATGCCAGGAAACAAGCATCCTGGTACCGGTATGAGAGTATCACCCTTCATCAGCCAGGCTAGCTTGAATCCAGTGGCGCAGCGAGCAGGGGACCCACGTCTGGGCATAACCCTGCCACTTAGGGCACACAAAGCAACATCACAAAACAAAATAAAATGACAGACGGAGTGTTAAAACTTTTCAATAACTCACCCCCAATCACAGATCTGGGTTTCATCCATCATTATTTTGCTCGCCACGTCACCCCAGTTTGGACCCAGCCATAAGCAAATCAGTATTGACCCTGTTCCCCATGGGAACAGTCCAGCTCGAACTGCCAGGCCAGATCTTGCCTGTATAGGAAACAAGCATCCTGGGACCAGTTTCAGGATATCACCCTTCATCAGCCAGGCTAGCTTGAATGCAGTAGCGCAGCGAGCAAGGGACCCACTTCTGGGCATGCCCCTCCCACTTAGGGCACACAAAGCAACATCACAAAACAAAATAAAAAGATGGACGGAGTGTTATAACTTATCAAAAACTCACCCCAAGTCACAGATCTGGGTTTTATTAATCGTTATTTTGCTTGCCACATCACGCCTGTTTGGACCCAGCCATATGCACATCTATCTTGACTCTGTTCCCCATGGGAACAGTCTAGCCCAAACTGTCATGCCAGAAACAAGCATCCTGGTACCGGTTTCAGAGTATCACCCTTCATCAGCCAGGCTAGCTTGAATCCAGTGGCGCAGCGAGCAGGGGACCCACGTCTGGGCATAACCCTGCCACTTAGGGCACACAAAGCAATATCCCAAAATAAAATGATAGACGGACTGTTGAAACTTTTCAAACACTCACCCCCAGTCACAGACCTGGGTTTAAGCCATTGTTATTCTGCTTGTCACGTCACCCTAGTTTGGATCCAGCCATATGCAAATCAGTCTTGACCCTGTTCCCTATGGGAAAAGTCCAGCCCGAACTGCCAGGCCAGGTCCTCCCTAGAGAGGAAACAAGCATCCTAGGACCGGTTTCAGGGTATCACCCTTCAGCAGCAGGCTAGCTATAATCCAGTGGCGCAGCGAGCAAGGGACCCACGAGTGGGCATACCCCTGCCACTTGGGGCGCACAAAACAACATCACATAACAAAATAAAAAAATGGAGGGAGTGTTGAAACTTTTCAAACACTCAACCCATGTCACAGATCTGGGTTTTATCCATTGTTATTTTACTAGACACATCACACTAGCCATGCTAGCTTGAATCCAGTGGCGCAGCACACAAGGGACCCACGACTGGGCATACCCCTGCCACTTAGGGTGCACAAAACAACATCACAAAACAAAATAAAATGATGGATGGAGTGTTGAAACTTTTCAAACACTCACCCCCAGTCACGGATCTGGGTTTAATCGATCGTCATTTTTCTCTCAACATCACCTGAGGTTGGACCCACCCATATGCAAATCAGTCTTCACCCTGCTCCTCATGGTAACTGCCCAGCCCAAAGCCCCAGACCCGGTCTTCCCTGGACAGAAAACAAACATTCTGGGACCAGTTTCAGGGTATCACCTTTCAGCAGCCAGGCTAGCTTGAATCCAGTAGTGCAGCGAGCAAGGAACCCTTGACTGGGCATATCCCTGCCACTTAGGGCACACAAAACAATATCACAAAACAAAATAAAATAATGGACGGAGTGTTGAAACTTTTCAAACACTCACCCCATGTCACAGATTTGGGTTTCATCCATCGTTATTTTGCTCAGCACATCACCCCAGTTTGGACCCAGCCATATGCAAATCAGTCATGATCCTATTCCCTATGGGAAAAGTCCAGCCCGAACTGGCAGGCCAGGTCTTCCCTGGACAGGAAAAAAGCATCCTGGGACCAGTCTCAGGGAATCACACTTCGTTAGCCAGGCTAGCTTGAATCCAGTGGTAAAGCGCACAAGGGACCCACATGTGGGCATACCCCTGTCACTTAGAGCGCACAAAGCAACATCACAAAACAAAATAAAATGATGGACGGAGTGTTGAAACTTTTCAAACACTCATCCCCGATCATAGATCTTTCTTTAATCCATTGTTATTTTGCTTGCCACATCACCTCAGGTTGGAACAAACCATATGCAAATCAGACTTGACTCTGTTAACCATGAAACCAGTCCAGCTCGAGCTGCCAGATCTTGCCTGTATAGGAAACAAGCATCCTGGTACCGGTTTCAGAGTATCACCCTTCATCAGCCAGGCTAGCTTGAATCCAGTGGCGCAGCGAGCAGGGGACCCACGTCTGGGCATAACCCTGCCCCTTAGGGCACACCAAGTAATATCACAAAACAAAATAAAATGATAGACGGACTGTTGAAACTTTTCAAACACTCACCCCCAGTCACAGATCTGGGTTTAAGCCATCGTTATTCTGCTCGTCACGTCACCCTAGTTTGTATCCAGCCATATGCCAATCAGTCTTGACCCTGTTCCCTATGGGAAAAGTCAATCCCGAACTGCCAGGCCAGGTGCTCCCTAGACAGGAAACAAGCATCCTGGGACCGGTTTTAGGGTATCACCCTTCAGCAGCAGGCTAGCTTTAATCCAGTGGCGCAGCGAGCAAGGGACCCACGACTGGGCATACCCCTGCCATTTGGGGCGCACAAAACAACATCACAAAACAAAATAAAAAAATGGAGTGTGTTGGAGTTTTGGGCTTACGCAGGGTCATCCCCAGTCTTTTTGCCTCCTTCCTCCTGGTTTTTCTGACCTCTCGCTGTTGGCTCTAGGACTCTGAGCACTTTATCACTGCTGACCAGTGCTAAAGTGCAGGTGCTCTCCCATCTAAAGTTGGTATGATTGACTTATACCTAATTGGCATATTTAATTTACCTATAAGTCCCTTGTACAGTGGTATCTCTATACCCAGGGCCTGTAAATTAAATACTACTAGTGGGCCTGCAGGTCTGCTTGGGCCACCCACTGAAGTAGACTTTCAAACCTGTCTCAGGCCTGCTAGCGCAGGGCCTGTGTGCACAGTTTTCTGCCACAGGGACCTGGCATCTAAACTTACTTGCCAGGCCCAGAACTCCCCTTTTACTACATGTAAGTCACCCCTAAGGTGCGCCCTAGCTAGCCCTATGGGCCAGGTGCCATGTATGTAGAAAGGCAGGACATGTGCCATATTGCATGGCCTGTCCTAGTAGTGACAAACAGCTTAACTTGGTGTCTCACTGCTGTGAGTGCTGCCTTCTCATAGGATTGCATTAGAAATGCCCTGCCTTATGTGTAAGGGGTATTGTCTGATTTATGAGGGGTAGCGTAGGCATGTTTGGTATGGTTGTGATGGTGATAATAAATGCTGCTTACTGGTGTGGGTGTATTGTTTATTACTATCACAGAAATGCCACTTCTAGAAAGTGTGCATTTATCTGTGCTCATGACTAGGGTGTTTTGCAGCTTGACTCCAATCCACGTCTGTGCAGAGTGACAGTTGGGGCTTTGTGCATACTTTTCAGACAGCCTGTACACAGGGAGGGTGGAGGTGTCACAGAGGTGCATCTGCATAATGATTAATCTTCCTGGGCTGAGAGGAGGGAGAGGCGGGGCACACCTGCATTTGTAAAGACTGTTCCCTGGCCTCACACAATAGGGTCGTTAACTCCCCACTGATGTTTGGAGCCTGTGCTGAAAGGAGAGAGGGGGCACCCCCATAACCAGTTGTAACTGGCTTGAACCTCCTCTCCCTACCATTGTAAAACACTGTGAGAACTGACTATAAGTACAGGGGAATTTTCCCCACAATTTGGAGACTCTTGGAATCATCTTGGAACTGGACACCAAAGGCTGAAAGGACTCACCAGGAACCGCCATGGACTTCTGCTGCTGTGCTGACCTGTGACCTGCCTGGTCACTGTGAAGGACTTGCCACTTGCTGCCTTTCCCTTGTGCTGGCCTGTAGATGGGCCCTCCACCTGAGGACCTTGTCTTAAGATTCTCCTCCCCAGGGGCAGGGTGCTGTGGCCCCTGACCCCTGCATCCATTTCTTCATGAGGGGTACTTCTCCATGGTTGCGGCTGCCATATCGCTGATTGCAGCGCGCTTTAGGAGCCTTGGGAGCTCGTAGGCTCCTTGCTACATTGTGCCCCTTTAAATAAGATCACCACAGCAGCCCGGGAAGCTGGAAGAACACTTGCGGACCGCATCGGTTGCAGGCGAGTGTCTGCTCGGGCCCCAGGAGGGGTCTGATCTTCTTGTGGCTTCATGGCAGGACCAGTGGAAGGTGCAGGGAGTGCCCCCTTCCCCCTGGCCTCTGCGTTAGGAGCTGGACGCTCTTTTTCTGCTATTAGGTAAAATGGGCATTATTGTGCCCCCCCCCTTGGTGGAAGGGCCAGTGGGGGCCCAGGGGACCCCCCAGAGATCACGGGTCCCGGGAGGGGCCTGTCATTAAACCGGAGGGGGTGCGTGGTGCCACCCTCCTGCCCTAAGTTGTTTTTGCTGGCTTTGTTCCCCCTCGTGAGGGCTGGTTGAGCCCCTGGGGGGTCCCCAGTAATCACGGTCCCCCGGAGGGGCCTGTCTATAAAAGAGAGGAGGTGCATGTCACCCTCCTCTGACCCCAGAGTATAAGGGAGGCCCCTGTTTTGCGCATAGGAGCGCTGGGGGCTCCATTGTTCGCCTTATAGGCACTGGAGGTGCCTTCATCCAACCAGGTACTGTTTAAAGGACCAATATAGTTGCAATCCAAAGTTCTTTCTACAGACTTTTGTTTGATTCATATATTACCTACCTGCGTTTGATGTTTTTACATATGTGTATGCAAATGTTCCTTTTATGGACATGCTTGCTAATATGTTTTTCTAACTTGCCTTTTGTTTTCTAATGTTCCTACTATGGGCATTTTATGATATTCTTATGACAAGTGCTGTGATGTAATAACGTGTTTTCCTGACTACTGCGTATGTTACAGAATACTGAGTAACCTGTGTGTTATGTGTGACTACTGCTAGGTTGCAGAGTAACTAATGTGTAACGTTCTGACAACTGCTAAGGTAGCAGGACAGTACTGATATGTGATGTTTGGTCTGATAATTGCCTTGTGTACAATACAGTATATTTTCATATAATCTGGTGTTGTGTTTCCTTTGTGGTGGGGATATTGCGTCACGTGTGTTGTGTGTGTTGTGCAAACGCTTTACACATTGCCTCTGGGTTAAGCCTGACTGCTCGTGCCAAGCTACCAAGGGGGTGAGCAGGGGTTATCTTGGACGTGTAAGTCCCTTGCCCTGACTAGAGTGGGTAAGTTCTGCCTGGCTGAGGTGCCTACCCTAGCCAACCAGAAACCCCATTTCTAACATTGGTTGTCAGCGGTGAGGATAGGACTTGCACTTGCACAATACCATTGTGACTCATTATTTCACTACAAGGATTGCGTTTAGACCATCACATGTTTGGCTTTTTTAACTTTCTCTCTTTGGTCATTTTTCCTGTTTTCAGTTCTCACGCTTGGGTATTGTGGTTGTCACATTTGAGTTATTTGTACCTTTTCAAGATGGGACTTACCTTTGATTTAGAGGACCTGCCGTTTTACACGCAGGAGGAATTATAGGGGTTCTGTAGAGAGAGGGGACCTCAGGAGATCTCTGAATTTCTTTGAAAGGTTTGTGACATATACCCAGGGAGGGAGTGTGCTTAGGGGGTACCCAGAGGATCCTGAGTGTAGCGAGGGTTCCCAATGGGAGGGCTCCCAGACCTCATCCCTAGAGAGTGGTAGAGAGACTGATCAGGAGGGTGAGAATGACCGGTTGGGGACGCCAGTTGACAGGGAAGGCCCCAGTTATAGGGAGTCCCTTGCTGGGTCCAGTGTAAGAAGCAGGGCTACCTCTCATTCCTTGACGCCTGATGAGCTAAGAGATAGGCGGGAAGAGAGGGACCTGAAGTTGCAGTTAGCGCGTCTAGCTGTTGAGGAGAGAAGGGCTGAGGTAGAGAAGGCCTTAGTACAGGAGAGGATGGCAGAGGCAGAGAGGGCCTTTGCCAGAGAAAGACTCGCTCTAGAGCGCAGTCTGAAGGTTCTGGACTCACCAGCGCTGCAGGTGGAGTCAAGTGGTGGCAGCAATGTACAGTGCTGTAGCAAAGATGTTCCTCACATACCCATAGATCTGGTACCTAGGTTCCAAGAGGGGGGTGACATACGTCAGTGGTTAAAGGAATATGAGAGGGCTCTGGTAGAGCACAAGATCCCTGAGAAGGATTGGGGAACTGGCCTAGGGAGCTTTATTCCTGAGGAGGGGTGGGATGCCCTACTGACTCTAGAAGAGAGTAACAGGGAGGGGTACTCCACTGTAAAAAATGCTCTGATTGTGAAGTATGGTTTTTCCCCTGAGGAATACAGAAAAAGGTTTAGGGGTGGTAAGAAACTGTCCCACCAGACTTGGGAGGAGTTTGTGGAGGATTGCTGCATTGCACTAGATGGATGGGTGAAGGGTAGCACAGTAAACAATTTTGAAGGGCTGTTTAATCTGATTGTCAGAGAGCACCTGCTTCGTTGTTGGTTTTCAGAGTTACGCCAACACTTGTCAGTGTGTGAGCTCTCTGACCCCAGGGAGCTTGCAAAGGAGGCAGACTTCTGGTTGCGTACCAGAGGGTCTGGTGTGGCATTAGGGGGTGTTCCTAATGAGAGTGGTTAGGTGTTTCCCAACCAGGTGTGGTGGGAAAGGCTTGTGTCCCAGGTAGGTCCCAGTGTATTGGGGCGGGTAAGGCACCCCATGTCCAGTCTCAGAGGAGAGGGAATGGGGTTGGGCTGAGGCCCAGGGTACCCGAGCTCCAGACCCAGGTCCTGGAGGGTTCCATGAGTGAACGCCAGGAGGTGAGCCTAGCCTGTGCCGTAGGGCCAGCTGTTCAGAAGGATCCCATTTTGTCATTAGGACTTGGGCGGGTGGCTCGTGATAGCGTTCCGCCGGTCCTGGTGTCTGGTAGTCTCGCTCTACACCGGGGGAGGCGGAAATCCAGGCATAGGGTTGAGAGGGGGCTGCGGGCCCCAGTGGAGAACCTGGAGGGTCAGGGGTCAGCTCTGAGAGCAGAGCCCCCAGGAATGACCTTGGTGAGACCATTTCTGGGCTGGGGAGGATCCTGACTCTGTCAGATGGGCAGAGGTCAGGAGACCTGCTCCAGCCAGACTCTTGTGTGGCCCTTGGGGAAGGTGTTTCCCTGGTGGGGGGGGTAGGTGTGCCCCCCAGGAAGTCCTGGTGCGGCAGGCAATGATTCAACCACAGGGTGGTGACTCTGGGTTGGATGATCAGGTTCAGGGGGTAAACTCTGACCTGATGGGGAGTAGGTGTGCTCCCAAGGAAGTCCTGGTGCGCCAGGCAGTGGTTCTACCGCAGGGTAGTGACTCTGGGTTGGATTGCCAGATTCAGGGGGTAAGCTCTGATCTGGTAGGGGGTAGGTGTGCTCCCAAGGAAGTCCTGGTTCGCTGGGCAATGGTCCAGTCTAAGGGTGTCGTCCCTGGACTAGATAGACAGGTTCAGGGGGTAAACTCTGACCCGGTTGGGGGGGCGGTTAGTGTGCTCACCCCCGTGTGAAACTTCTGGTGGCTTCTCCTGAGGTGGGGAGACGCAGGACTCTGGAAGTGGGGTTCAGGGAGGGGGAAGCCCACCCGGACCCCCGTGCAACCCAAGGGTGTCGTCCCTAGGTTGGGTGGTCAGTCACCAGGTAGTGATCCTGGGCTGGCGAGAGAGTTGTGCAGGGCTGCTACAACGCACCCCCTCCGGTTTAATGACAGGCCCCTCCCAGGACCCGTGATCTCTGGGGGCCCCCCCGGGCCTCCATTGGCATTTCCACCAAGGGGGGGGGCAAAATAATGCCCGTTTTACCTAACAGCAGAAAAGGAGCGTCCTGCTCCTAACTCAGAGGCCAGGGGGAAGGGGGCACTCCCCACGTCTTCCCCTGGTCCTGCCGTGAAGCCACAAGAAGATCATACCCCTCCTGGGGCCCGAGCAGACACTCGCCTGCACCCGATGCGGTGCGCGAGTGTTCTTCCAGCTTCCCGGGCTGCTGCGGTGATCTTATTTAAAGGGGCACAATGCAGCAAGGAGCCTACGAGTGCCCAAGGCTCCATAAGCGCGCTGCAATCAGCGATATGGCAGCCACAACCACGGAGAAGCACCCCTTGTGAAGAAATTGATGCAGGGGTCAGGGGCCACAGCACCCTGCCCCTGGGGAGCAGAATCTTAAGACAAGGTCCTCAGGTGGAGGGCCCATCTACAGGCCAGCACAAGGTAAAGGCAGCAAGTGGCAAGTCCTTCACAGTGACCAGGCAGGTCACAGGTCAGCACAGCAGCAGCAGTCCATGGCGGTTCCTGGTGAGTCCTTTCAGCCTTTGGTGTCCAGTTCCAAGATGATTCCAAGAGTCTCCAAATTGTGGGGTAAATTCCCCTGTACTTATAGTCAGTTCTTACAGTGTTTTACAATGGTAGGGAGAGGAGGGTCAAGCCAGTTACAACTAGTTCTGGAGGTGTCCCCTCTCTCCTTTCAGCACAGGCTCCAAACATCAGTGGGGGGTTAACGATCCTATTGTGTGAGGTCAGGGAACAGTCTTTACAAATCCAGGTGTGCCCCGCCTCTCCCTCCTCTCAGCCCAGGAAGACTATTCAGTATGCAGATGCACCTCTGTGACACCTCCACCCTCCCTGTGTACAGGCTGTCTGAAAAGTATGCACAAAGTCCCAACTGTCACTCTGCCCAGACGTGGATTGGAGTCAAGCTGCAAAACACCTGAGTCATAAGCACAGATAAATGCGCACTTTCTAGAAGTGGCATTTCTGTGATAGTAATTAAAAATACACCCACACCTTTGAGCAGCATTTATTATCACCATCACAACCATACCAAACATGCCTACGCTACCCCTCATAAATCAGACAATACCCCTTACACATAAGGCAGGGCATTTCTAATGCAATCCTATGAGAAGGCAGCACTCACAGCAGTGAGACACCAAGTTAGGCTGTTTGTCACTACTGGGACAGGCCATGCAATATGGCACATGTCCAGCCTTTCTACATACATGGCACCCTGCCCATAGGGCTAGCTAGGGCGTACCTTAGGGGTGACTTACATGTAGTAAAAGGAGTGTTCTGGGCCTGGCATTTAAGTTTAGATGCCAGGACCCTGTGGCAGAAAACTGTGCACACAGGCCCTGCGCTAGCAGGCCTGAGACAGGTTTGAAAGTCTACTTCAGTGGGTGGTGCAAGCAGACCTGCAGGCCCACTAGTAGTATTTAATTTACAGGCCCTGGGTATAGAGATACCACTGTACAAGGGACTTATAGGTAAATTAAATATACCAATTAGGTATAAGCCAATCATACCAACTTTAGATGGGAGAGCACCTGCACTTTAGCACTGGTCAGCAGTGATAAAGTGCTTAGAGTCCTAGAGCCAACAGCGAGAGGTCAGAAAAACCAGGAGGAAGGGTGCAAAAAGACTGGGGATGACCCTGCGTAAGGCCAAAAGTCCAACACAACCCCCTACCAGCCAAAAGCCAGGGGAGAACAATCAATACCTTGATGTACTTCCCTGATTGGGGCGATAGAACAAGGACCCAGGCCCACAACAGCAGGGGCATGTTCCAGTTCTATGCCTTCCTGACTCCACTTGGATCTCTCTGTCAATGCTTCCCAGGAAGCCTAGACCAACCCACGGGGGTTCTCTAGCTGCCAATGGCCAGAACCAGGCCCCAGGCCACCTAGGAGCCTCTGGTCTCTGAAACCATAACGAGTGGGGGGCGGTAGCCCCAGGTGCAAAGCAACCTGTCTCCACTCCACTTCCAATCAGTTCAGGGGCTCTACCCTGCCACTGATCCACCAACCTAGGGTCCGCACCGATAGGTTCTCCAGGGGCTAGAGGCGAGGCTCTCCTCCCTCTACCCCTCCGTCTAGGATCCCGCCCTCCTCTCCTAGGAGGGGTATCACCAGAATCCACACTTGCCAGGGTGCTGGGTACAGCCCCATTGTTCGCCTTCTAGGCACTGGAGATGCCTTCAACCAACCAGGTACTGTTTAAAGGACCAATATAGTTGCAATCCAAAGTTCTTTCTACAGACTTTTGTTTGATTCATATATTACCTACCTGCGTTTGATGTTTTTACATATGTGTATGCAAATGTTCCTTTTATGAACATGCTTGCTAATATGTTTTTCTAACTTGCCATATGTTTTCTAATGTTCCTACTATGGGCATTTTATGATATTCTTATGACAAGTGCTGTGATGTAATAACGTGTTTTCCTGACTACTGCTTATGTAACAGAATACTGAGTAACCTGTGTGTTATCTGTGACTACTGCTAGGTTGCAGAGTAACTAATGTGTAACATTCTGACAACTGCTAAGGTAGCAGGATAGTACTGATATGTGAGGTTTGGTCTGATAAATGCCTTGTGTACAATACAGTATATTTTCATATAATCTGGTGTGTTTCCTTTGTGGTGGGGATATTGCGTCACGTGTGTTGTGTGTGTTGTGCAAACGCTTTACACATTGCCTCTGGGTTAAGCCTGACTGCTCGTGCCAAGCTACCAAGGGGGTGAGCAGGGGTTATCTTAGACGTGTAACTCCCTTGCCCTGACTAGAGTGGGTAAGTTCTGCCTGGCTGAGGTGCATACCCTAGCCAACCAGAAACCCCATTTCTAACAGAGTGAGTGTTGAAACTTTTCAAACACTCAACCCATGTCACAGATCTGGGTTTTATCCATGATTATTTTACTCGCCACACCACCCCAGTTTGGACACAACCATATACAAATCAGACATGACACTGTTCTCTATGGGAAAAGTTCAGCCTGAACTGTCAGGCCAAGTCTTCCCTAAACAGTAAATAAGTATCATGGGACCAGTTTCAGGGTATCACTCTTCATTAGCCAGGTTAGCTTGAATCCAGTGGCGCAGCGTGCAAGGAAATCATGTCTAGGCATACCCCTGCCACTTAGAGCGCACAAAGCAACATCACAAATCAAAATAAAATGACAGATGGAGTGTTAAAACTTTTCAAACACTCACCCCGAATCACAGATCTGGGTTTAATCCATCGTTATTTTTCTCACCACGTCACCCCAGCTTGGACCCAGCCATATGCAAATCAGTCTTGACCCTTTTCCCCCTGGTAACAGTTCAGCCCGAAGTGCTCGGCCAGGTCTTCCCTGGACAGGAAACAAACATCCTGGGACCGCTTTCAATGTATCACCCTTCAGCAGCAGGCTAGCTTGAATCCAGTGGCACATCGACTAAGAGACCCACGACTGGGCATGCCCCTGCCACTTGGGGGGCACAAAACAACATCACAAAACAAAATAAAATAATGGAGGGAGTGTTGAAACTTTTAAAACACTCACCCAATGTCACAGATCTGGGTTTAATAAATCATTATTTTGCTCGCCACGTCACCCCAGTTTGGACCTAGCCATATGCACATCAGTCTTGACTCTGTTCCCCATCGGAACAGTCCAGCCCGAACTGTCAGGCCAAGGCTTTCCTGAACAGGAAACAAGCATCCTGGGACCACTTTCAGAATATCACCCGTCATCAGCCAGACTGGTTTGAATGCAGTAGCGCAGCGAGCAAGGGACCCACGTCTGGGCATTCCAGCAACATCACAAAACAAAATAAAATGATGGACAGAGGGTTGAAACTTTTCAAACACTCACCCCCAGTCACAGATCTGGGTTTAATCCATCATTATTTTGCTCGCCAAGTCACCCTAGTTTGGACCCAGCCATCTGCAAATCAGTCTTGACCCTGTTCCCCATGGGAACAGTCCAGCCTGAACTGCCCAGCCAGGTCTTCCCTGGACAGGAAACAAGCATCCTGGAACCGGTTTCAGTGTGGTACCCTTCAGCAGCCAGGCTAGCTTGAATGCAGTGGCGCAGCAAGCAAGGAACCCACAACAAGGCATACCCCTGCCACTTAGGAAGCACAAAACAACATCAAAATACAAAATAAAATAATGGGCAGAGTGTTAAAACTTTTCAAACACACAACCCATGCCACAGATCTGGGTTTTATGCATTGTTATTTGGCGCGCCACGTCACCCCAGTTTGGACCCAGCCATATACAAATCAGACATGACATTGTTCCCTATGGGAAAAGTCCAGCCCGAACTGCCAGGCCCTCCCTAGACAGGAAACAATCATCCTAGGACCGGTTTCAGGGTATCACCCTTAATCAGCCAGGCTAACTTGAATGCAGTGGCGCAGCAAGCAAGGAACCCACAACAAGGCATACCCCTGCCACTTAGGAAGCACAAAACAACATCAAAATACAAAATAAAATAATGGGCAGAGTGTTGAAACTTTTCAAACACTCACCCAATGTCACAGATCTGGGTTTAATAAATCATTATTTTGCTCGCCACGTCACCCCAGTTTGGACCTAGCCATATGCTTATCAGTCTTGACTCTGTTCCCCATCGGAACAGTCCAGCCCGAACTGTCAGGCCAAGGCTTTCCTGAACAGGAAACGAGCATCCTGGGACCACTTTCAGAATATCACCTGTCATCAGCCAGACTGGCTTGAATGCAGTAGCGCAGTGAGCAAGGGACCCACGTCTGGGCATTTCAGCAACATCACAAAACAAAATAAAATGATGGACAGAGGGTTGAATCTTTTCAAACACTCCCCCCCAGTCACAGATCTGGGTTTAATCCATCATTATTTTGCTCGCCAAGTCACCCTAGTTTGGACCCAGCCATCTGCAAATCAGTCTTGACCCTGTTCCCCATGGGAACAGTCCAGCCTGAACTGCCCAGCCAGGTCTTCCCTGGACAGGAAACAAGCATCCTGGAACCAGTTTCAGTGTGGTACCCTTCAGCAGCCAGGCTAGCTTGAATGCAGTGGCGCAGCAAGCAAGGAACCCACAACAAGGCATACCCCTGCCACTTAGGAAGCACAAAACAACATCAAAATACAAAATAAAATAATGGGCAGAGTGTTGAAACTTTTCAAACACACAACCCATGTCACAGATCTGAGTTTTATGCATTGTTATTTGGCGCGCCACGTCACCCCAGTTTGGACCCAGCCATATATAAATCAGACATGACATTGTTCCCTATGGGAAAAGTCCAGCCCGAACTGCCAGGCCCTCCCTAGACAGGAAACAATCATCCTAGGACCGGTTTCAGGGTATCACCTTTCAGCAGCCAGGCTAACTTGAAACCAGTAGCGCAGCGCGCAAGGGAACCACGTCTGGGCATACCCCTGCCACTTAGGGCACACAAAGCAACATCACAAAACAAAATAAAATGATGTACTAAGTGTTGAAACTTTTTAAACACTCACCCCCAATCCCATATCTGGGTATAGTCCATCGTTATTTTGCTCGCCACATCAGCCCAGTTTGGACCCAGCCATAAACAAATCAGACTTGACTCTGTTCCCCATGGGAACAGTCCAGCCCAAACTGCAAGGCCAGGTCTTGCCTGGACAAGAAACAAGCATCCTAGGACTGGTTTCAGGGTATCACCCTACATCAGCTAGACTAGCTTGAATCAAGTGGCGCAGCAAGCAAGGAACCCATGTCTGGGCATACTCCTGCCACTTAGGGCGCACAAAGCAATGTCACAAAATAAAATAAAAATGACAAACTTTTCAAACACTCACCCCCAATCACAGATCTGGGTTTAATCCATTGTTATTTTGCTCACCACGTCACCCCAGTTTGGACCCACCCTTATGCTAATCAGTCTTGACCCGGCTCCCCATGGGAACAGCCCAGCCCGAACGGCCAGGCCAGGCCTTCCCTGGACAGAAAACAAACATTCTGGGACCAGTTTCACGGTATCACCTTTCAGCAGCCAGGCTAGCTTGAACCCAGTAGTGCAGCGAGCAAGGGACCCATGACTGGGCATATCCCTGCCACTTAGGGCGCACAAAACAACATCACAAAACAAAATAAAATAATGGACAGAGTGTTGAAACTTTTCAAACACTCACCCCATGTCACAGATCTGGGTTTAATCCATTGTTACTTTGCTCGGCACATCACCCCAGTTTGGACCCAGCCATATGCAAATCAGTCATGACCCTGTTCCCTATGGGAAAAGTCCAGCCCGAACTGGCAGGCCAGGTCTTCCCTGGACAGGAAAAAAAGCATCCTGAGACCAGTCTCAGGGTATCACAATTCATTAGCCAAGCTAGCTTAAATCCAGTGGCGAAGCGCGCAAGAGACCCACATCTGGGCATACCCCTGCCACTTAGAGCACACAACGCAACATCACAAAACAAAATAAAATGATGGACAGAGTGTTGAAACTTTTCAAACACTCACAGATTTGAGTTTAATCCATCATTATTTTGCTCGCCACATCACCCCAGTTTGGACCCAGCCATATGCAAATCAGTCTTGACCCTGTTCTTCATGGGAACAATCCAGTCCTAATTGCCTGACCAGGTTTTCCAAGGACAGGAAACAAACATCCTGGGATCGGTTTCAGGGTATCACCCATCAGCAGCAAGGCTAGCTTAAATCTAGTGGCGCATCGTGCAAGGGACCCACGTCTGGGCATACCCCTGCCACTTAGGGCTCACAAAACAACATCACAAAACAAAATAAAATGATGGACAAAGTGTTGAAACTTTTCAAACACTCAACCCCAATCACAGATCTGGGTTTAATCCATCATTATTTTGCTCGCCACGTCACCTCAGTTTGGACCCAGCCATATGCAAATCAGTATTGACCCTGCTCCCAATGGGAACAGTCCAGGTTGAACTGCCAGTCCAGATCTTGCCTGCACAGAAAAAAAGCATCCTGGGACCGGTTTCAGAGTATCACTCTTCATCAGCCAGGCTAGCATGAATCCAGTGATGCAGCGAGCAAGGGACCCACGACTGGGCATACCCCTGCCACTTAGGGCGCACAAAACAACATCCCAAAACAAAATAAAATGATGGACGGACTTTTGGAACTTTTCAAACACTCACCCTCAGTCACAGATCTGGGTTTAAGCCACCGTTATTTTGCTCGTCACGTCACCCCAGTTTCGGCACAGCCATATGTAAATCAGTCTTGACCCTGTTCCCCATGGAAGCAGTCCAGCTTGAACTGCCAGGCCAGGTCTTCCCTGGACAGGAAACAAGCATCCTGGGACCGGTTTCAGGGTGTCACTCTTCATCAGCCAGGCTAACTTGTATCAAGTGGCGCAGCGAGCAAGGGACCCACGTTTTGGCATATCCCTGCCACTTAGGGCGCACAAAGCAACAACACAAAACAAAATAAAATGATGGACAGAGTGTTAAATCTTTTCAAACACTCACACCCAGTCACAGATATGGGTTTAATCCCTCGTTATTTTGTTCACCACGTCACCCCAGTTTGGACCCCGCCATATGCACATCAGTCTTGACCCTGTTCCCCATGGGAACAGTCCAGCCCGAACTGTCAGGCCAAGGCTTTCTTGAACAGGAAACAAGCATCCTGGGACCAGTTTCAGGATATCACCCGTCATCAGCCAGACTAGCTTGAATGCAGTAGCGCAGCGAGCAAGGGACCCACGTCTGGGCCTACTAGCAACATCACAAAACAAAATAAAATGATGGAGAGAGAGTTGAAACTTTTGAAACACTCACCCCCAGTCACAGATCTGGGTTTAATCCATCATTATTTTGCTCACCAAGTCACCCTAGTTAGTTTGGACCCAGCCATTTGCAAATCAGTCTTGACCCTGTTCCCCATGGGAACAGTCCAGCCCGAACTGCCAGGCCACGTCTTCCCTGGACAGGAAACAAGCATCCTGGGACCGGTTTCAGTGTGGCACCCTTCAGCAGCCAGGCTAGCTTGAATGCAGTGGCGCAGCAAGCAAGGGACCCACGTCTGGGCATACCCCTGCCACTTAGGGCGCAAAAAGCAACATCACAAAACAAAATAAAATGATGGACGGAGTGTTGAAACTTTTCAAACACTCACCCCCAGTTACAGATCTGGGTTTAATCCATTGTTATTTTGCTCGCCACATCACCCCAGTTTGGAACCAGACATATACACATCATTCTTGACTCTGTTCTCAGTGGGAACAGTCCAGCCCGAACTGCCAAAGCAAAGCATTCAGCAATCAGCATTCAATTGTGGTCATCTGGCTGGAATCTCCTTCTAACGTACATTGGTCAAAGTAGTGTTTTTATAATAAAATAGTTGATATTCCAAGAAAAGATCCCTATGTAAGAGTGTGTATGTTTCTATGAACACTAGAGGCACTGCATTACCACGTTTGCCGGCAACCTATGTAACTGCAGCTTTGAGAAAAACACAGAGGGAAAGAAATGACTTGTTTGAAAATGTAGTCCTGGCCTAGGCAAAGAACAGCTATATATAGAGAAGTAAAACAAGACCACAAATGTGGTTATTGTTAAAATAATAAACAAAACTGAATAAAATATGTTTAGGTTAAGGTGACCCTGGGAAGTGTAGGGTTAAATGGTGCCCTCTTTCGTTGATATAGGTTAAGGTGAACAGCAGCAGGCCTAGTTCACTAAAATAACCTGTATGAAGCTGCAATTAAATTGGCTACGCAACAGTACTGTGCAACAAATTGTGTGATAGCACGGGGCATGGACAGAAATGCATCATATTTCATAAATACAGTGCATTTCTGCATTTTCCCTGTGGTGCAGGTTATCGCAGCAAGGTCACTTGCTGCTCTGCCCTGCGCCACTTTGTTGTAAATGTACCCCTAAGTTTCAACTCCTCCACATTGCAAACCACGCCCTAAATCAGTTACCTGGGTTTCGCAATTCTCTCTGTAGTTAATATTTCTCCATCCCTTCAGGAGAAACGAAAGTTCTTCCAAATATTGTCCAATGTAATATATGCAGCAAACAACTATCACAAGCTGTAGTGAAGTATTCACATAGCACATCCTATATTTGGAAACACCTCAAAACCATACATAGAAGGACGTATCACAGGATGATTAGAAGGATGTAAGGTGGTCCATCATCATCAGCAGCTGGAACATCTCTGTGACCCTTACGGCCTGACAAGATGGTTAGCATATCCCACTGTCATTACAACCTTGGCGGTCCCCATTACAACATCCCCGCTGGGCCGGTGGGCGCAAACCTAGTTTACGCCCGCCGGCCCAGCGGGGATGCAGCCGCAACATAGGAGCCGGCTCCTAATGGAGCCGGCGGTGTTGAGGCCGTGCGACAGGTGCAGTAGCACCCGTTGCGCTTTTCACTGTCTGCTATGCAGACAGTGAAAAGCTGCACGGGGCCCTGTTAGGGGGCCCCTGCACTGCCCATGCCAGTGGCATGGGCAATGCAGGGGCCCCCAGGTGCCCCAGGACTCCCCTTACCGCCAGCCTCTTCCTGGCGGTGCAAACCGCCAGAAACAGGCTGGCGGTAGGGGAGTCATAATCCCCAGGGAAGCGCTGCTTACAGCGCTGCCCTGGCGGATTATTACCGCCAGGGCTAAAACGGTGGGAAACCGCCAGCCCCGGCGGTGCGACCGCGGCGCTACCGCCGCGGTCATAATAAGGGTCTCCGTACCGCCAGCCTGTTGGCGGTACGGACGCTACATTACCCCCAATGACCACCATAATGTCTTAGATAGTATATCTACACTTTAAAATAAGTATGGTCTCCTCCCTGTTATAGTATATTACTGTGTGTGAGTGATCTTTAATTTTTTCAAATTGCTAAACCCAGGGCCTCGTCATTGTAAATTTACAGCCTCCATGTGTTTCACTCTTTTATGGCATGTGCCTTTTCTAGGCTCCAAATTTGTTACCTTTCTCCATGTGGCCGCGGTCATAATATGGGTCTCCGTACCTTCAGCCTGTTGGCGGTACGGACGCCACTTTAGCCCTGGCTGTCGGAGTAATGACTCCCTATATGCCAGTTCTACTAAAATGCCATCTGTTACCAAGTTTATTGATGCTGTCCATCAACTAATTTTTACTTTTTTTCATCTCACTCTTCTATCTTCCATTCTTCTTGAAACACACGTAGATATCTGCAAAAGCAAATACACAGTACATTTAACTTTACATTACATACTATAAGCAAGTGTGTAGCTACATAAGTGGTTATTTCAGTGTAGTGCCTGGGTATGGATGGTTAAATGGGTATATGTATGGCTGTATGGATGTTTGACTGGGTTTCTGAGTGGTTGAGTAGATATGTGAGTGAGTGTATCAGTGTCTGTATGGATTTGTCACTGAATGGGGAAGTAGCTGTGTTTGATGTGTGACTGGGTGTTAGTGACTGTATGGGTGTCTAAATGTGTATCCAAGTAGCTATGTAGATTGGTAACTGACTGTGTTACTGGGTGTTTGGGTGTGTAACTGTGTGTGCTAGGGACTCTGTTAGTAGTAGATACGTAAGTGTTGTGTGGGTCTGTGAAGGGATGCCTAAGTGCCTCTGATGCTGTCTGACTGGGGGTTTGAGTTGCTGTATGCTTTTGTGAATAGGTATGTGAGTGTGTGTATGGTGGGTGACTGGGTGTTTAACTGGGTGTATAGGCGTGCATGTGTAACTGAATATGTGACAGCTGGGTATATGAATGGCTGTATAGGTATGTGAGTGGGTGTGACAGTGCCTGCATGGGCGTGTGAATGACTATGTAGGTAAATGTATAGGGGAGTAAATTGGTGTGTGAATGGTTTTATGGGTTTGTGGCTGTTTGTGTTAGTCACTGTCTGGCTATGTGAGTGGTTTGTATATAAGTGTTTTTTTAGGAGTATAACTGGTTGTGTAAGTCCCTGTTTGGCTGTGTGAGTAGGTACAAATGACCTTCTATTAAATTACATGCAAAAAGCAAGTACCCTCATCTAATTTCAAATGTATTCATTCATGCTAGCTTAAACACATACTACATTTTCATTATAGCAATTCCTTTCTCTCCTTTGCTGCTCACTATATTTTTACTTAATGTTCTCATCTAATCTCCCTTTATTTTGCCTTTTATTATAGAGTCTAGAAGCTAGACATTTTTTTTCAGGTTATATAATGTATAGTTTTTTTTTAAATATACTTTTTTATAGTACAATCTAATTAGCATACCTATTAAATCTATTTGCTGTTTTCCAACTTTTATTTTAATTCATCGTTTCCATTGTTTTTTATGGAGTAAGACTCGACTCGTATTCTTTTGAAAATTCATATTTTAACTTGTGGATTCTTTTGAAAATTCATATTTTAACCTGTGTATGTTGGATTTTTGTCATTTTGGTCTTGTTTGATTTTGATAAATATTACCTATTTTTCTAAAGTAGTGTGGTGTCCATTTTGTAGTGTTTTCACTGTATTACTATGTGTGTTGGTACAAATACTTACACATTGCTTCTGGGATAAGCCTGCCCGATAGTGCCAAGCTACCAAGTGGGTAGGCAGGGGTTATCTAAGTGTGTTTCTCCATTGCCCTGACTAGAATGAGGTTCCTTGCTTGGGCGGGGGTAAACTGACTGACAAGCAAAGACCTAATTTCTAACAGTCGGAAATTAGAAAAATTAAAAAAAGAAGGAGCACAAAACCGGGTGAGCGATAGTGTGAGTAAAAGAGTGAAAGGCTACAGAATGGTGAGAGAGAGTGTTAAAAGATAGAGGAAGGCAACACAAAGGGAATGTTAACACACATGCAAAGATAAGAATTGCAGAAGAGGCAAGAAAACCAGCAGGCAGACATCCTGGTAAGGTGAGGTCAAGGACAGAGGTACAGACACTAGAGAGAAACATACTCAGAAGAGGAGGCACAAGCCTCAAGATGCTGTAGCTGCGCTTGGGAGGGCTGTGACCATTCAGAGAACTGGTCCAGGTAAGTCATGGGCCTCGGCACCTGCTTAGTAGTCTTATATCTCGCTGCAGCTTCCTGGGCTTTCTACTACCTTCTCATTTAATTGCAGTGCAGAAGAAAGAATCTGGCACCAAATGGTGAACTGAATGTTCATCTTCTAAGTCCTTCTTGTTGCTTAGTGACAACCAGCAGACGTCAGTAGTGCAGGGCAGCCCCAATACTTTTGCTGTGTAGTGTTGCACTTGATAGGAAAGGGAGTTGTATTCCCTGACCTCCACCACCATCCATACATATCTATTTTATTAGAAGAACAGACACCAAGCGAGGGCAGTATCCTAGCAAAAACAATGTGAACCACAGTACAACAGCATCCACCACTGTTTCCTTCTTACGAGATCAGTAACAGTTCAAATGGCTGATTTTGATACAAAACAAGTCTAAATGTCACTCAGAACACATTGCATGTCAAAGGGAGGACTTGAGATACTATATATTGTATATGGGATTGATATTAGGCCTCTTTCTTCCAAAGTTACAAGTAAAAATCTTGTAGAACTCAAATCAGCGACTATCTGCATGTCATGTTTTTTTCATTGTCTGGAATGAGTGGTGAGCAGCCTTCCTTGACTATGGGTGGAATCCACCTTAGAGAAGATCAAGAGGCTCTTCAGTCAGCTCATTTTGCTTAGTACACTGAGGGAAATCACAGGATGGCTAGAAAATGGAATGCATGAACATGGTAAAACTTATTTTTCTGCCATGCAAGAACTTCTGTTCTTATACTTGGTTGTTATATTTGCCAGTACTTGGCACCCTTTTCATCAGGAATCTCTGCTAATTCATGTTAGCAGTATTTTGTATGGGGCCCAAAAGTAAGGTATTATGGGGACTTGCTATTGAATATGATTCCTTTTGTCAAGGTCTTTCAGGCAAGATTGTGTATGCTTTTTTGCAGGTACTTCTCAAAATATAGCTTACCCACCTGCTAATTTGCTAATTTTTATTTATTTTCATCAATCCAAGACATACCTAATTAAAAAAAGAGTGTGTAAAATAGTAACATTAACATCACCAAGGTGAGAACATGGCAAAGCATATTAGACATCTTCTCAGAGGGCTCACAGTGCAGAAACTTCAAAGTTGATACAAAAAGCAAACAATTTAATTCCCCCAATGGAATACATTGCCTCTCCAGGCATATCACAGTTAACTCATTCTACCACAATAGCCAAACAATTACCTGATAAATGTGAGGAATTCCTAATATTTATTAGACAAAATAACCATCAAAAACAGAATAAAGCCAATCTATTCACCATCTTTGCCACCAACACAAAAACAGCCTACGGTACCCTTCATGCTGAAGATCCCTCTTAGTAAATATCACACTACAAATATATCTTCCATCACTATGAAAGATAACCAACATTTTTAGACCTGTTTAATCCTGTCCAATGCCTCCAAAATCACGAGACAATTTCCCATACTGAAGAAAGTCCATAGTTTCTTTCCTTGAAGTTAACTGTTTTTTGCTCATTTGAATATTTTCATGTGGAGGTTCATTAGAAAACCACAACTCAAAAATATATTTGTTAGTAAGAAGCCTGAGGACTACACACGGTTTGTGAAATTGTATGCATTATCTTCAACGGAAAGGGGTTATTTTAAGTACTAGGGGATGTGTTACATGAAAGAAAGAGTGCAGAAATCTTCCATATTCATAAATGTATAAATATCTCTCCATGTTTTGGCGCATTGTGCAAGGGTGCTGGCATTACAGGCAGAATTGTTGTTGTGAAGGGGGGGATACAACTTTAGAGGCATATTCCTCTTTTTAAGTGTGCTGCAGAATGCAGAACACATGGAACAAAAAAGTAATGAGGAAAAGAAAGTAAAGATATTTCTCCTCATTACACCTCTGTGGGTTAGGAGCATCCTTTTGGGGCAAACCCAGGTTAAGAAGCCTTTGTAAATCTTGGTTTGTGTCTAAATACAACAGTGGAATCTTGGGAATGCCCAAGCTCTACCCATGAAACACCTGTTGCACATAGTATTACCTTGCGTTACTTTGTATATACTGAATCATGCAAAGCCACCCAAAGTGGCTTTCCATGACTTAGTAAATGAGATTTAGGATTTTGCATCAGGGCAGCACCACAAAAGAGACACAACTGCCAAGCAAAATTGTAGTAAATCTGGGCATAGATCTCAGTTACTAAGCACCAAAAAATATGCTTACTCATAAAATGCGCTAGTTACAGGAAAACAATGTATTTTACATACACATGATTGGTGCGAGCAAGTCTAGGAAACAGCAATGAGTTCTAGGTTTGCTCTCTGTTATGCTTACTTTTCTTTGGTTGTTTTAAGGTAGAACACACCTGGGCCTCCTTCATATCGATATCTTATTTGTAAGAGCTAATAGTAGGGCGGATTTATAAATTACTAATTAGTGCTATGGGTACGGACGTTGGTGGAATTAGTGCACTTTTACAGTTTTAAGTAACATTGGCTAAAACATGAGATCCAGAATGAAACATAACTGCAACAGAATATGATCTTTAATGTAGAAATATTATGAGTTTATTAAAAAAGTGTAAAACGTGTGTGTCAGACAGAAAACAACATGCAGTTCAATACTACATACTTCCAATGTATTCCAAAATCCTAAAAAATGTAATTTCCTTTGGGGAGAGCATAAGTATTATTGTCTATCTCTCTAAGGTTTTTAATTTTTAAGCATTCTATATGAACTGAAGATAAGATTCAATAGAAAGTGGTACTCTCAGGCCTGAAGTTAAAACATAGGAGAAGGAAAAGCTACTTTATGACTAGTTACCACATTCAACTCACTTAGGGCCTTATTCACAAAGGTAAAGGCTAATTTATTGTGTGTTTACTGTTTTTTGCTATTAACAAACTATGAGTGTAGAGTTTATATGTAGTATCTTTACGACTGCTGAAAACTCTGCACATGAAAAGATAGGACGGTTGCTGCAGTAGCAAAAATAATACACGTCAAACTACACACTTAGGGGGTCATTACAACCTCGGCGGTCTTTTAAGAAGACCGCCGAGGGACCGCCGTGCGGAAGACCGCCAGTAGTGTTGGCGGAGCTGCCCCCATGGCTCCCGTCCTCTCCCGGAGGATCGACGGACCAGGTAAGTCGATCGTCCATTAGGGGAGGGGGGTGGGGGTGTTGTGTGTTGTGTGGGTGAATGGGGGTGTGCGTCTGTGTATGTAGGGGGGGTGTGTGAGTGCGTGTATGCTTGCGGGGGTGATGCGTGTTTCGAAAATGTGTGCGTGTATGTCTGTATGGATGTCTGTATGGATGTGTGCGTGAATGTGTGAATGTGGGTGCACGTGTCTGACTGTGTGTGTGGATGTTGGCATGTATGTCAGTGTGTGTGCGTGTATGTGCGTTGGTGGTGCCTGCGTGCGTGTCGGGTGTGTGTCAGTAATGGTATGTTGGGGGTCGGGGTGGGGAGGGAGGCCCTGCCACCTTTGGGGGGTGGCAGGGGTGGTGGGGGTGTGGAGAAGGGAGTCGGGTGGGGTGGGGGTGGGGGTAGGGGAGACCCCTATCAGTGCCAGGGAAGGAATTCCCTGGCACTGATAGTGCTTACCACATTGGATTTCATGGCGGTTCCTACTGCTGGAAATCCACGGCGGTAAGCCGGGTCACAATACCGGCGGCGGTATTGTCACGGTTGCCGGGCTGGACACCCAGGTCTCCAGCCCAGCGGGCGGAACGGGAAAGTGTTGGATGGCCATGGCGGTAACCGCCATGGTCATAATACTGAAAAAAAGACCGCCAGCCTGTTGGCGGTCTTACTGCCGCTTTAACACCGTCCACCAGGGTTGTAATGACCCCCTTAGTTCGTGAAGAGCAAAAAAGTAAACTTATTTCAAAAGTGTAAATTTACGTTTGTGAATAAGGCCCCTCGTTTTGAGGTAAACGGGAAAAGTACACATATTAGAACTTATTAAGACAGACCACAATCCTTTGTGAACTGAAATTAATAAGACCCCAGATTATCAACAAACGTGGTACAGCTTTGTAAACCACATTATCAACAGCTACAAACATAAACTCAAACATTTTTTTATAAATATGAAAATTTTAAATCTCCCAAAAACAAATGCATGAAAATGTGCTTCAACTCTGCACTTGAATGCAGAATTAAGAACTTTAAAAGCTGTATGACAAAACGGCGCATGCCCTAATATGGGGGTAGCACCTTCAGAGCATCGCAGGAGGGCAGTTTGCAACTAAAAGCTGGAAGGAACCATGGCCCCAGAACCCGATGACTGCATAGTGCAGCAAAGGGCACAAATGACATTTTATTCACATTTCGCACTCTGAAAGCGATCAAATCAAGTTTCAAGTGTTGAGAGTGTGCACAACTGTTCTGAAGAGCTGCATTTCCCGTGGTATAAATTAAGCACAGTGCAGACAACCAACAGGAGAAGCCGCAAATGACTTTATTCGAAATTATTTAGTTTTGATCAGCGTGTTCAATTATTTCTTTTGTTTATTATAATATTAGAACATGAGCAACAAGCTAGATTGGTTTGCATAGTGGTGTACATTGGGCTGTACATTCCTTACCTGTTTATTTTCGGGAGGAACTTGTGACGCTTCAACCCAGAGCACCACAGTGGAGCGGAGGAGCGTGTAGTCAGGCAGGGAGCCGGCCCTCCGGATCAAGGGAAAAGGAAAAAGAGGCACCCTGCCGCTCTGTGAGGGCAGTGTAAGCTCCTCGCCCCTCACTTCCGCCCTTCCAGTTCTGCTCCCATCCCATCAGAAGGCAGGAGACGCAAGGAGATGCAGTTGCAGTGAATCAGGAGGCCCCCACGTTGGCGAGGGCTGCCGAAGGATGGCGAAGGCTGCCGAGGCTCCTCACTCCTGCCCCGTCCCCACTCCTAGAAGACAAGAATTGTCGTGAGCCAAATTTCTCAGGAGTCTCGGGAGTCTCAGGAGCCAGGAGAGCAGCGTAAGCTCCTCGCTCCCGCTCCCACTCCCACTCCCACTCCCACTCCCACTTCTGTTTCTGTTTTGTCTGTGCTTCTGCTCCCTTCTGCTCCTTATGCAGGATCCTGCTCTCTACTCGGCGCTAGCTATGATGGGGCTACTCCTTGCCCCGTTCCCACCCTCAGGAGGATAAGATCGCTGCGAGTCAAGAGGCACCGAGGGGAGCGAAGGCTACGAGGAGCCTCCCCTTTGCTCCTGGAAGGGGAAAGTGACGCTCCCAACATAGGGAGCAGTGCAGGAAAGATGCCAGGAAAAGGGGGAAGATGAAAGGAATCCTCCCCCAAAACACTTAAGGAAAGTGTTTGAACCACTGAACTCTGAGGAATGCTGAGGAAGCACTTAGAAGCTAGCCACACAGAGGAACAGAGGAATAGAGGAACAGAGGAACAAGGCCGGCAGGGGGGGAAGAACTGCAGGCCTGTTTGAAAGTTGGTCGAGTCATGATCGGAAGGGGGCCTTTCACCTGACTTTAAGGTACTGTGATTTGTTGCTGGCCTCACTTTTATTATTGTGTTCCCTCTGTCCTGGCTTTGACTTGCCCTGACCTACTCCGCTCTGCCCCATTTTGTTGATCCTCATCCTGTCAGTAATTGTGTTAAAAGGAGAACTTAAGGTCAGTGGACTGCTCGTGAACCGATTACCTTTGTGACCGAGAGTGTGCCCGAGAGTGTCCATGTACTTTCAGAGGGATTCAGAAGGGCGTACTAGAAAAATCGAAGCCAGAAACATACCAGATACATACTAAGCCCTGGTGGATCGTTAAGTAACTCCTTTGACAGGAAAATTGGTTTGCTGGGAGAGAGTACCCAGGATATAAGCAGATTTTAGTAGAAAGGGAGAAAAAGATCAGGAATAAATCAAATTACTTCTAAGCGAACAAGAAGGAGTAGGTCATTCCTTAGTCTGGCCTTCAAAAAAAACAAATCAAACCCCCTAAGAAACAAGGGGGGCAGCAACTAAATGTAAAATGTTTAAACTCTATTCTCCCATTTCTTCTGAAGTATTCTTGTGAGAAAATAATGGTCAAGGCAGGAAATACATCCAGCGTCAATAATAATACCCTTCAAGGTCCCGTTCAGGGTGATGACTTGGATAACATGACAGATGATGGCACTACTGTTAGAGAGGGATCAGCTGTTTTCACCACCTCCTCCCACCTGAGGAGGTCCAACCAGGCCGAAGTTATGGAATTTAGCATTCCCGAAATTGATTGGGATGAAGTGCCCGGCCGCGGAATTTCCCCTTGGTCTATACCAACAACGTCCGTAGTAGCACAATCTAAGATCGATTCCCCTATGCTAAGGTTATTTAGTAGTACTCCTTTGGACCACTTTCTTTCAGATATAAGTTCTTCAGAAGCCCCGGACCTAGTGTGTCCACCAGAACAACATATAGGGGGTTATTACAACTTTGGAGGAGGTGTTAATCCGTCCCAAAAGTGACGGTAAAGTGACGGATATACCACCAGCCGTATTACGAGTCCATTATATCCGGTATATCCGTCACTTTACCGTCACCTTTGGGACAGATTAACACCTCCTCCAAAGTTGTAATAACCCCCATAGTCCTTTCTGAATCCTTTAAGTGCCTCAAAAGAATTCTATCATCCATTTCTGATCTCACTCAAGATATTCTCTTTCCATTAAATTTTTTTTACTAGAAATTCAAAACATGAGCCACTCTCCTGATGAGTCGATCAAGACAACTAAAAAGGATGCATATAAATGTTTGGGTCTAAGTACAAATGGTACTTGTTTGCAAGTTCCAATTGTTGTATGCTTGATGAACTTAGGTGATAAGTTTTCCCACTCAAATAGAGGAACCCAAGCAGGAAAACCACATTTGGATTAAGTAGGCACTACATCTGTGAGCCTGGCCTCAGAAAAGAATGATATATATTCCCTGGACAACCTCTTTTCTAGTATGAATTTACCGCACAATATTACACCATCGGCCCATGATGTCCATAAAAAGGAACCCGCTCTAAATCCTAGAGCGGTTCCATTCCCAATCTTTTTCCCAAAGATCATTTATCTATAAAGCTGATGGAACAAAATGAAATGCAACATACTAGTAAAGCAATTAAAACAAGAGGGAAAATGACATGGAAAAAAAGGAACCGGCAACTCTCTAAAAAATAAGCAAGGAAGGCCAAGTTTCAGGAAAGAGAACAGGTGGAATTTACAGACATGTTGGAATAGGTCCCCTTACTCAAGAATTCCCAGAATGGGACTGAGGGCTTCTCTAGATGTACTGCCGCGAGATCATGGACAGACATCTACTGGTGATACCTAGTGCCATATCTGATCCCATCAACGTAATCCCGCCTGATACTGACCCACTTAGAGCTATGGATATTTGCCCTAGATTAATTACTCAGAAAGTGGGAGATAAACTAAGAGGGGATAATGCCCTTGCTGGGCATATGGAGTTACCGGACTGCTTGGAGTTCTTGACTATATTTGACTCAAATATATGCCTAAATCATTCCTTTCTAATGTCATGGTTTTTGGAAATAGAAGAACTCAAATTAATTGAGAGTACTGATATTGCGAGTGTTATTCTTGACCACAGAATAGGTGGGCGCAAGGCAAAGGTATGGTTTTCCTCTAAAACTATCTTGAAATTAATTCTGGTTAACTGTGCCCAATTCCAACGCAGGGGTATAGATGTTATCCCAGTCTGGGAGAAGTCAATGTAGTCTGGTGGGCAGCTTACTACTCATGGTTTTGACTCCGCAAATTCTATCATGAACTGGGGGGAAAATATTCTCTCACCTCAGACAAAATTGTGCAAGTTTCCCTATTCCAAGGTACAAGGGTAGTGAAAGTTTTGGAAGTTCCCAAATATCAGTGCTCCAGTCCCAATCAAGAAAACTGTAATTGGTTAGCGGGGGCCCTGAATAGATCTCAGCTGAAGGGTAAGCTGATACAGTCATGTTACTAACACTGACCTCTCCTTGTTCTCTTGGAATGCCGCACGATTAGGGAAAGACCAAGGTAAATGAAATGTATTGTGTTCAATGAAGATCGACTTGGTTTGCATTCAAGAGACCTGGTGTTCAAATGACTTCTCATGCCCGGGTTACATGGTTTTGAGCAAAAAAGCACTCCTTACAAAAAAAGGGCGTGCTAAAGGGGGTTTAGCCATGCTTTTAAGTGACAGATATAACTGGGAATTTGATAGCCTCCCCGAGACTACAAACTTTTTTCAAATAGTATGAGTACAAGTTAGGGGGGAGAAGGGTGGGAAATCTCCCCTGGCTATTGTAAATGTACATACCCCCTGAAAAGGAATTTGACAATATTTTACAACAACTGCTTCAACAAGTTTGTGCTATAAGAAATTCTGTCAACTTAATTATAATGGGGGACTTAAATAGTAAATTTCTAGTTCTCTGCTTCACAACTTCAGTGACCCAGATAGGGAAAAAGTGCTGAATATTCCCTCTATTTTATTCCCTCCTAGAATTACGACAGATAAAAGATGATTAATTTGAGACGTGCGCGAGCCGCCAGCTAAGATGGCCGCTAATTAACCGAGCTCCTCGCATCGTCGGGCGCGTTTCCGACACCGGAGCCGTTTTTCTTTTACTTTTTATGTACCCTGACATAAGACTGCCTGCTGGATCTGCTGGTGAGCATTTTTCATGTTTTTAAATGCCACCTAGCTTATTTTTGTGACTTTTAAAAAGGTCTTTACATTTCTCTTCAGAAAATGTGGCCATTTCGAAAACTATTACTCAGCAAAACGATGTTCTTATTTGTTGCTTTTTGATCCTTTGATGGTTTTGTTCGCAGTTTTCTGCGCAAGACATGTAATTTATTTTTACTATCTCATCATTATTTATTGGGAGTTCCTAGACCACTCGTTTCCTTATTGAAGGATTTTTATTTTTATGGGAAAACTAAAGAAAATAAAATCTCTGTCACATCAGCTCTCCTCAACTGATAAACTTTCGGAGTTTTTACATTTGGATACTTCTGCTGCAGCGTCTTCTTCTGCCAAGTCAAAAATGTCTTCCTCATCGTCTTCTTCGCCTAAAGTCTCCCAGAATATCTCTACAACTACTCATAAGAGGGTCAAACAAGACCCACCTTCACCAGTAAAATCTCCCTCACTGATCTCTTTTGAACTTGTGCTTGAGGAAATACGTGCAATGCGTCCTTTTATTGAAGAAACTAATTCTTGGATGCAAAATCTTGATACTAAGTGGTCTCAAATAGAAGGGAGAGTTTCTGTTTTAGAGCAAAGAGTCAGTGATGTGCAAGATGAAACAAATAAAATTGCTAACTTTGAGAAGGAAGGTGCAAAATTTAAGACACTTGCGGAAAATTTGGAAAACAGAAACAGGCACAATAGTCTTCGCCTTTATGGATTACCGGAGGGTCTTGAAGGGAGTGATCCAATTTCATTTTTTACTTCATTCTCTCCAAAGTTAGTGGACCTACCATCTTCTACAGTTTTGAACATCCAAAGGGCACACCACATTGGCCATCATCCTCCGCATTCCTCCATATCTAAACCAAGAGCCGTGATTATTTTCTTTCTTGAATTTACTGATCTATTGAGAGTGCTTAATGCTGCAAAAGCCAAAAAACAAATCTCTTGGCAGGGAAGTAAGGGCCAGATGTAGCAAGCCGTTTGCATGTTGCAAACTGCAAAAATCGCAGTTTGCACCTTGCAAACTGCCTCACGCGATGCTCATTCACAAATTGCGAGTCGGTACCTACTCACAATTTGTGAATGCGACTCGCAAATAGGAAGTAGGAAGGGGTGTTCCCTTCCTATTTGCGACTCGCATCGCAATTAAGAATTGCTTTGTGACTGCGAATGCGGTCGCAAAGCAACTCGCAGTTACCACCAGTGTCACACTGGTGGTAACTCATTCACATAAGGGAAGGGGTTCCCATGGGACCCCTTCCCCTTTGTGAATGTCGACAATAATATTTTTTCAGAGCAGGCAGTGGTCCTGTGGACCACTGCCTACTCTGAAAAAAACGAAACCAAATGGTTTCAGTATTTTTTTCATTTTGCAACTCATTTCCTTTAAGGAAAACGGGCTGCAAAATGAAAAAAAAAACTGCTTTATTTAAAAAGCAGTCACAGACATGGAGGTCTGCTGACTTCAGCAGGCTACCATCCCTGTGAGTTCAGGGACTCGCTATGGGGTCGCAAAATGCGACCCACCTCATGAATATTGATGAGGTGGGTCTTTGCAACCCCATAGCGAGTCGCAGACGGTATCTGAGACACCGTTCTGCATCCGAGAGTGCGACTCGGAAATTGCGAGTCAGACTGACTCACAATTTCCGAGTCGCAATCTCAGACTTTCCTACATGTGGCCCTAAGATCTTCATCTCTTAGGATGTGTCCAAAGCTACAGCAGACAGGAGAAAATAATTTTTGGATCTTCGTCCACAGCTTTGTGACTTGGGAGCTCGTTTTGGATTATTCCATCCGTGTTTGTTTAAAGTGACATATCAAAATAAGACCACTTCATATACCTCCCCTGCATCTCTTCTTGATTTTCTAAGACTACACTCTACAAACCCTATGGAAACAGCTGGTCCTTCTACACGTTGACTATATATGTTTTTTAATTTATTATGCCCTTGTTCATTACTATTACGATATAGTTGATGGTCCTTCATATGCAGTCAATACATTATATTATATTGATGTGACTATAGGTCCTCTTTGTTACTGTATAGTTTTCTTTCCACAGGTTCCTGGTGTTCTATAATCATTATTTTTGCTCGTAACATTTGTCCGTTGATGCATTCCGTTTCCTTGCTGTGCTGTCTTCAGTCTGTGCTGTCACCACCACTCTCCTATTGTTCATTCATCTCAGGTATGTGTTTGCAGTCGTCTTTATTTGACATGTACTGTCTCTTCTTTTTTTCTTGAATACTTTCCATCTTTTTCCTTGCTGTTTCCCCTTTACTCTTCTCCCTCTTTGTTTTACTTGTTTTTCTTTCCTCTATATGTATTTTCAGTTACTTTTGGTACAGGACCTTTCGTGTATGTGTATGGTTATGTGATGTAAAAATTCAGTTATTTCTTGGAATGTCAAAGGAATTATTAACCCAATAAAAAGGCAGGGAATTTTAGCCCATTTAGCTAAATATAATCCAGACTTGGTTCTTTTATAAGAGACCCTTTTGACGGATTCTGAAGCTCTGAAATGTAAGAGGTTGGGTGGGCAATGTTTTTACTTCTCCTTCATCTACAAAGAAAAATGTTGTAATTGTGCTCTATCATAAAATATTATCGGTTAATGTTATTTCGCAAGACTCGGATTCTGATGGTAGATGGCTCTTTGTGAAGATAAGTATTAATGGGATTACAATGGCTATTGGTAATATTTATTGTCCTAATCACTCAGATTATCGTTTCTGGCCTAATGTTACCAAACAGTGTTTGCATTATAATGATGAATGTTTTCTTCTTGGAGGGGATTGCAATCAAATTATTGATCCTTTTATAGATAGGCAATCTGTAATTAAAATTTTCACCTCATAAAATAAACAATTTAAGGCATTTCTCTCACAATGTAATTAATTGATTCATGGAGAACCTGTAATCCTGATAGTAGGGATTTTTCGTTTTATTCTCCACCACATGGCTCCTTATCTAGACTTGACCATATTTTTGTTTCAAAATCACTATCCCAAAATCTTAATAATTCCTCCATTGAACCTATGGTAATCTCTGATCATGCTCCAGATATCACAGATTTTGATTTGCTCCTGTGCATCCCAAATCCAATAGGTGGCGATTTAATAATTCTTTGTTGCATGATTTTTCCACTTCCTTTGTTGCCTTTGCAGAGGAATTTTTCCAATTTAGTGATAACTCTCATGTTTCCCCACAATTGTTATGGGAGTCGTTTAAGGCTGCAGCTCGTGGTCATGTAATACATTTTGTCTCTAATAAAAAGAATACTTTTAATGTACATCATCAATCTCTGCTTCTCAAAATTAAACGGTTAGAACACCAATATTATTCTTCCTCTTCTAATTTTAATCTACAAGAACATATTCAAGCAAAATTGAAATTTAACAAAATCTCGATGAATAATGCCTCCTCTTTTCTTCTACATAGTAGCGCACGCTATTATTCAAAATGGGTGCTTCAGTTCAGATTCACCCGCAGCCGTCACACTTAAGTCCATATTTTGATTTTAATAAAGCTGATTTACCCTAAAAGAGGATTTTTTTTTTTTTTAATGGTCTGAGGGCTTGTAGCAGTATTATTCTGAATGGGTGCTTCAGTTTGGATTCACCCGCAGCCTTCACGCATAAGTCCGTTAAGAATAACTCCATTATAGACTAAGGGGGTCATTACAACCCTGGCGGACGGTGTTAAAGGTGCGGCAATACCGCAAATAGGCCGGCGGACAAAAAAAGGGAATTATGACCCTGGCGGAAACCGCCAACAAAGACAGCCACTTTAACACACCGCCCGCCACGGCGGTACAGACAAGCAGCGTGGCGGTCACCGCCAACAGACAGGCGGAAGACAATGTACCGCCCATAGTATCACAACCTACCAATCCGCCACCTTTTCCGGGGCGGATTCACCGTGAATAAAAACACAGCGGAAACTGTTACTGCAATGGGAAAACGCTCACCTGAACACATCCCACGAGGAAGGAGGACTCCATGGAGCCGGAATTACACATTCTACCGGCCCTTGTATTCCTACTCATCTACGAAGACCAACGCCGGCACGTGCGAAGACAACAGTGAGTACTGCACCTACGACATAGGGGAGGGGGGAGGCAAAAGTTAGGGGGACACACACGAAACACCCCCACCCCCACCCTCACATATTTCAACACACACACCAATGCATTTACAAAAATCACAGTACCAACCCACAATCCCCCCGGAAGAATGCAAAGACAAAACGAAATCAGTTCAAACATTGTAATGTATCAATATACATGTTTCAAAAATATACAGATATATCATAAAATCATTCAAAAATATATACAATACGAGAAGTAGTGCAGATATGCACATATCAATGTCCGTGCACCACTAGTCCAAAAATGCATGGGCGAGGCCCACAAAAGATACCTGTCCACAATCGGAGAGAACACTGCCGGGGCATCAGATAGAAATACTACAGGCACCTCAGGGGGAAGGGAAGGGGGGGCACCTCAGCCAGATGAGTGCAAAGCCAGATCCACGACGGGGCTCCATGCCCATTGATGTATCCTGGGGAGTGCAAAGCCACAGTCTCTCAAGTCTCTACAGTGGGTGGCTTGCCCACTGTACCATCCTGGGGAGTGCAAAGCCACAGTTTCGCAAGTAGATAACAGCCTCCACTGGCTCTGGAGGGGGACTGGTGCCCAGACTGGATTAGTCTCCCCGTGAAAGTTCCTGTCCCGTCACTGTCCCAGCTGCACATGGGATGACGATGCTTGATGTAGCGGTCTTTTCATTCTTCCCCGGTGCATGCCCTGTTCAGCGGTGCTTTGCTATGGCGGTCTCTGGACTGTTCAGCGGTGCTTTGCCATGGCGGTTCAGGACTGTTCAGCGGTGCTTTGCTATGGCGGTCTCTGGACTGTTCAGCGGTGCTTTGCCATGGCGGTTCAGGACTGTTCAGCGGTGCTTTGCCATGGCGGTTCTAGAACGGGCATTGGTGTGTGGCATGATGTTCCCTGGACTGGGCATTGGTGTGTGGCATGATGTTCCCTGTACTGGGCATTGGTGTGTGGCATGACGTTCTGTCATTGCCCAGTGACGATACTTGGGCCCTCCTGGGCCCTGACTCTGGCGGTGGTCTCCTGACCAGTGACGATACTTGGGCCCTCCTGGGCACTGACTCTGGCAGTGGCGGTGGTCTCCTGACCAGTGACGATACTTGGGCCCTCCTGGGCACTGACTCTGGCGGTGGCCGTGGTCTCCTGACCAGTGACGATACTTGGGCCCTCCTGGGCACTGACTCCGGCGGTGGTCTACTGACCAGTGACGATACTCGGGCCCTCCTGGGCACTGACTCTGGCGGTGGTCTCCTGACCAGTGACGATACTTGGGCCCTCCTGGGCACTGACTCTGGCGGTGGCGGTGGTCTCCTGACCAGTGACGATACTTGGGCCCTCCTAGGCAATGACTCTGGGGGTGGTCTCCTGACCAGTGACGATATTTGGGCCCTCCTGGGCACTGACTCTGGCGGTGGTCTCCTGACCAGTGACGATACTTGGGCCCTCCTGGGCACTGACTCTGGCGGTGGTCTCCTGACCAGTGACGATACTTGGGCCCTCCTGGGCAATGACTCTGGCGGTGGTCTCTGGACCAGTGACGATACTTCGGCCCTCCTGGGCACTGACTCTGGCGGTGGCGGTGGTCTCCGGACCTGTGACGATACTTGGGCCCTCCTGGGCAATGACTCTGGCGGTGGTCTCCTAACCAGTGACTATACTTGGGCCCTTCTGGGCACTGACTCTGGCGGTGGTCTCCGGACCAGTGACGATAATTGGGCCCTCCTGGGCACTGACTCTGGGGGTGGTCTCCTGACCAGTGACGATACTTGGGCCCTCCTGGGCAATGACTCTGGCGGTGGTCTCTGGACCAGTGACAATACTTGGGCCCTCCTGGGCACTGACTCTGGCGGTGGTCTCCTGACCAGTGACGATACTTGGGCCCTCCTGGGCAATGACTCTGGCGGTGGTCTCCGGACCAGTGACGATACTTGGGCCTTCCTGGGCACTGACTCTGGCGGTGGCGGTGGTCTCCGGACCAGTGACGATACTTGGGCCCTCCTGGGCAATGACTCTGGCGGTGGTCTCCTGACCAGTGACTATACTTGGGCCCTCCTGGGCACTGACTCTGGTGGTGGTCTCCGGACCAGTGACGATACTTGGGCCCTCCTGGGCACTGACTCTGGCGGTGGCGGTGGTCTCCTGACCAGTGACGATACTTGGGCCCTCCTGGGCAATGACTCTGGCGGTGGTCTCCGGACCAGTGACGATACTTGGGCCCTCCTGGGCACTGACTCTGGCGGTGGTCTCCGGACCAGTGACGATACTTGGGCCCTCCTGGGCAATGACTCTGGCGGTGGTCTCCGGACCAGTGACAACGGTGCTGGCGGTGGCGTCCCGACCGCCGGGAAGGATGCCGCCCTTCTCCGCTGTGATGCTCACAACAGGCTGTGCAGACTTCCTCTGGTCCTTCCCCACCTTTGGAGGAGTCCCAGCTGACTCTGCAATCCCCCTGGGACCTCTGTGAGTTGTTTGGCCTCCAGGAGTCTTCACAGGGTCCAGTTGGCCACTTTCCAATTTCAGAGCCTTTACAGGGGGTGGGCTGCCAGTGCCTTAGCTCCTGGTCATACTGCCTGCCCTGGTGGCCGGTGCACTCCACACACCTTGAACAGGCACCACTGGTATTGGAGGCTTTTTGGCTGAGGCGCTACGACGGGACTGATGAATTGGAGGAGGGGTGGGGGCAAAAAGGTCAACTTTACAGAGGGACAGTTTCTGACGAACACTGGGATGGGTAGTTTGAGGGGGCCTGGAAGTGGAGGAAGAGGAGGTGGTTGTAGGAGGTGTCACTTTAGTTGTTTTGGGTGCAGGTGCAGGTACTGGAGGCTGTCGTGAGATGGATGGATGTTGGGTGTGTGGGTGCCCGCATTTGTGTACTTTGGGAGGGGCCGTCACAGACACACTGGGAGAGGACACAGGGGACGTGTAAATGGGAGTGGAGGTGGTGAGTGGAGGTGAGCGGGGTGTGGTGCTGGGTGTTCTGGTGCGAGTCCTGGTGCCTGTAGATGTAGTGCATGCAGGTGAGAGTGTAGACGACACTGGGAGGGAGTAGGGTGAAGAGGAGGAGGGGGACACAGTGGAGGCAGTGGATGTTGCTGTGTCTGCATGTGTGTGATGCTTGTGTGTGTGCCTGTGGGTTGTGTGGTGCCTATGTTTGCCTGAGCTTCCCTTGTGTGTTGACTTGTGTGCATGCTGGTCTGTAGGTGTGCTTGGAATGGGCTGGGGTACAGGGGATTGGGTCTGGGTGGAGGAGGTTGGAGGGGGGAGGCTAGACACAGGGACAATGGCTGCCATCAGTGCTGAGGCCAGAGATTGCAGGGTTCGCTGAAGCACAGCCTGACCAGAATGAATACCCTCCAGGAATGCATTACCGTGTTGCAACTCCCTTTCTACACCCTGGATGGCATTCACAATGGTAGACTGCCCAACAGTGAGTGACCTGAGGAGGTCAATGGCCTCCTCACTGAGGGCAGCAGGGGTGACTGGGGCAGGGCCTGAGGTGCCTGGGGCGAAGGTGATGCCCACCCTCCTGGGTGAGCGGGCACGGGGCGAACGCTGAGGGGCTGCTGGGAGGGCGGTGCTGGTAGGGGAGGTGGCAGCTGTACCTGTAGAAGTGGGGTGCACAGATGGTGCCGCCACCACAAGGGAGCTCCCTTCGGCGGACGAGTACGTGTCGCTGCTTGGTGATCTGGTGGCCGATGTGAAGCTCCCCTCGCCCTCCGTCCCACTGGTGCATTCTGAGTCCATGGTGTGGCCCTCCATGGCCATGTGGGATGCAGCTCCCTCGTGCTCCGGTGCCACTGTACCTCCGCCTCATGATGCTGATGCACAAAAGAACTGGGAGACCACAAAAAGGGAGGGGGGAGACAGAAGTGCATGGCATACAGCTACCGTTGGCGGACAATACAGACACAGCAGCCCCCTGCACTAAGCCGTGCTCCTGGCCTCTGCAGATGCAATATCTGGGATCTGGCCTACATGGCTATGGTGGACATCTGCACACATGGATGCCACAGCGGTATGTATAGCTGCACTTTGCACTCTACTGCGGTGGGGTGGAGTGCCACATGGCCTGCATTACGGAGGGGCCTAGCCTACGTTTTTCAGCCTGACCTAGGTACACCCACAGGCCTCATCCCCCACACAGACCCCTCCACTGCGCGCAAAGTCAGCAGATTGAGAGTGTACTCACCCCCTTGTGTCTGCTGTGATGCCCTGAAGCGCCCATCCAACTCCGGGTCTGCCACCGCCAGGATCCTGAACATCAGGGGGGTCATGGTGCGACGGGCACCCCTCCCACGTTGGGAGGCCATCCCCAGCTTAGCCTCTGCCGTCTTCTTGCTCCAGCGGCGAATGTCCTCCCATCTTTTCCAGCAGTGGGTGCCCCGTCTCTGGTGGACCCCCAGGGTCCGTACGTCCTTGGCGATGGCACGCCAAATGTCCTTCTTCTGGTGGGCGCTGACCTACATGACATGCACAAGGGAAGACGAGAAGTCATTACCAACTGCACTGTCGATGTGAGTGCCCCCCCCCACTCTAGCCATGTGGCCCATTCATTCACATGCATTAATGTTCCCTGAACTCTGCCCCCTTCCCTCTCACAACCAGCCCTCTCCACCCAGGCCTAGCCCATACAACGTGCTCCCTGTGTACTAACCTGTTGGTCTGGAGGACCGTAGAGTAGCGTGTACTGGGGGAGGACCCCGTCTACTAGTTTCTCCAACTCCTGAGCAGTGAAGGCAGGGGCCCTTTCCCCAGACGCAGCAGCCATTGTCTCTTCCAGACCAAGGTCACAGCAGCACTTGCAGTGTAGGTCTTTTCCTGTCGAAGATCAGGTATCCAGTGATTGAACAGATAGAAAATGGCGGTCACGTCCGCAGCGGTGACGTCCGCAGTGGTGCGTATCATCACTGCCGGCGCACCTGTTCATTGGCTCCTGGGACCCATAGGGTCCAATGTTAACCAATGCAGCATTGCGCCGCGGTCTACGACTGCCTACCGTGGCGGTGTGCAACACCAATGCAGTTACCCCACAATCCCATTGTCCCAGTTTAGAGGTCAGGCAGCCGCCATTTCAGGGGCCCACATGGCTTCATTTACTTCTGCGTCACACATAGCTAGGCCTACACTCAACACACATACAGGAAGGGTTTTGTGTTTGGTGTCGTCTTCTGTGTAACTGTGGGTACATACCTGGAAAAAAATGGACTTGATCGTCGCTGTTGTCTTTCCTAGGCGCCGTCAGCTGGGACATTTGAGAAGATGGCGGAATCCTCCGGTGTACCGACCGCTGGTGGACCTGTTGACAATGGAGGAGCGACATTTACTCGTCTCCTACAGGTTTGACCGTGCCACAATCCAGGAACTATGTACCCAGTTGGAGCCTGACATGATGTCACCAATCCGCCATCCCACTGGAATCCCCCCTGACGTGCAGGTGCTGTCAGTGCTCCATTTCCTTGCGAGTGGGTCATTTCAGACAACAGTGGCCATGGCATCAGGGATGTCCCAGCCTATGTTTTCCAACGTATTGTCCAGAGTGTTGTCTGCCCTGCTGAAACACGTAAGGAGATACATCATTTTCCCTGAGGTGGAAGATTTGCCTACAGTGAAAGGTGACTTCTATGCCCTTGGACATATCCCCAACGTCATAGGTGCCATTGATGGGACCCATGTAGCTCTGGTCCCCCCCCACAGGAGTGAACAGGTGTACAGGAACAGGAAGAGTTATCATTCCATGAATGTACAGATGGTATGTTTGGCAGACCAGTACATCTCCCAGGTTAATGCTATGTTCCCTGGCTCAGTGCATGACGCCTACATCCTGCGGAATAGCAGCATCCCTGATATGATGGGTCAACTTCAGAGGCACCGTGTGTGGCTATTAGGGGACTCTGGTTACCCCAACCTGTCCTGGCTATTGACCCCAGTGAGGAATCCCAGGACCAGGGCAGAGGAACGCTACAATGAGGCCCATGGGCGGACTAGGAGGGTGATCGAACGCACCTTCGGACTCCTTAAGGCCAGGTTCAGGTGCCTCCATATGACAGGTGGTTCCGTATTCTACTCACCGAAGAAGGTGTGCCAGATCATCATCGCCTGCTCGATGCTTCACAATCTTGCTTTGCGACACCAGGTGCCTTTTCTGCAGGATGGTCCAGATGACGGTGTTGTGGCAGCTGTGGAGCCTGTGGAGCCTGTGGACAGTGATGAGGAGGAAGCTGAGGAAGAAGACAACGACAACAGAGAGTCTGTCATACAGCAATATTTCCAGTGACACACAGGTGAGAACATTTTCATTTTTACCATTACATTCACTGTCACACGTCCTCCTCTATCCTGTGTGTAATTTCATGGGATTATTTGGTAACTGAGTTGTTTCTTTCCATTACGGTTTCACAGGTGTGGTTACCAACGTGTGTCATCTGCTTGCATTCTTCAAGGACTTGTGATGTGTGACATTGGTATGTTGCCTTTACATCTAACAACGCATTTTGACACTGTCATAGATATTACATTTTACCAAATCATAGACTGACTCCAGATTGTTTTGTGTTTCAAGGATGTTTATTGAAGTGCTCAAAAATGGAGGGGGGGTTGTAAAATGGTGATGGGTGATGGTGGAAGAATGTCCATGGCAGCGTCCAGTCTATTAGTCTCATAGGTGCACTGCCCATATGGTCATAGGAAGTGGAGCTGGGGCAGTTAAAGTATGGACAGGGTAACAAAGTGGGACAGTGGGGTGACAATCAGGGTGGTCTCATTTCCTGGCGGGGGTCTTGCCATCTTGCTCTGTCCTGTTCCTGGTTCTCAGGGACCGCTTGTGAGGTGATTGTCCGACTTCAGGGGTGGGGTGCTGGTGTGGTGGTCATGTGGCGGGGCGTCCTGTCCACTAGCACCGGCGGAGGTGGTAGGCAGTTCATCGTCCATGCTAGTGTCAGGGGCCCCTTGGAGTGCCACGGTGTCCCTCATGGTCTGCTGTATGTCCTTCAGCAACCCTACGATGGTGCCCAAGGCGGAGCTGATGGTCCTGAGCTCCTCCCTGAACCCCAAATACTGGTCCTCCTGCAGGCGCTGGGTCTCCTGAAACTTGACCAGGACCGTCGCCATCGTCTCCTGGGAGTGGTGGTATGCTCCCATGATGGAGGATAGGGCCTCGTGGAGAGTAGGTTCCCTTGGCCTGTCCATCCCCTGTCGCACAGCAGCCCTCCCAGTTCCCCTGTGTTCCTGTGCCTCCGTCCCCTGGACCGTGTGCCCACTACCCCTGCCCCCAGGTCCCTGTTGTTGTTGGGGTGGTGGGTTATCCTGGGTTCCCTGTAGTGGTGGACACACCGCTGATTGACCTGTCCTGGGTAGGGAGGTTTGGGCCCGCTGGGTGGGTGCTGTGCTGATGTTACCAGAGGGTGGAAGGTCAGTGTTGGGCTGTACCTGTGCGACGGGAACCGACTGTCCAGAGGCCCGCGATGGTCCGGGCTGGTCATCAGGCTCCAGTAGGGCAGAGCTGCTATCGTCACTGTGGGCCTCTTCTGTGGGTGAAGTGGAGTTGTCTGGACCCTCCCGTGTGGTGACGGTCCTTTGTGATCCTGCAGGGGCATAAGAGCATGATTATTGCATGTGTTTGTGTGATGGTGTGCAATGGGTGGGTGTGCGTGTACCCCAGTGCAAGCATTCCTGTGTGGGGGCTTGTGTAATGATGGTTAGGGGGTTGTAATGGGTATGTGCAGTGGCCATGCTTTGGTGATGGGTGTCCATGCTTAGTTGTGTCATGCAGGGCTTGGTGTTGGGATGTGTAGTTTGTGTTATTAGTACATTAGTGAGGTGTTGGAGTGATGGGGGAGGGTGTGAGGGTGGGGGTGTGTGATAGCATGCAGGTAGGGTGGTGGATATGATAGTTAAGATTTGGCTTACCAGTGTCCATTCCTCCACTGACTCCTTCGAGGCCCTCAGGGTGCATGATGGTCAAGACTTGCTCCTCCCATGTTGTTAGTTGTGGGGGAGGAGGTGGGGGTCCGCCCCCAGTCCGCTGAACCGCAATGTTGTGCCTGGAGACCGTTGAACGCACCTTCCCCCGTAGGTCGTTCCACCTCTTCCTGATGTCCTCCAGATTTCTTTGGTGCTGTCCCACAGCATTGACCCTGTCGACTATTCTTCGCCATAGCTCCATCTTCCTGGCTATGGATGTGTGCTGCACCTGTGAGCCAAATAGCTGTGGCTCTACCCGGACAATTTCCTCCACCATGACCTGGAGCTCCTCCTCGGAAAAGCGGGGGTGTCTTTGGCGTGCCATGGGGTGGTGTGTGTGATGTGTGGGGCGGTGTGAGTGTTGATGTGTGTGGTGATGTGTAGTGGTGTGTGGTGTTTTGTGGGTGGATGTTGTGTGGGTGATGGTGCTGTGTGCCTCTGTATGATGGGGTTGTCTTTGCTGTGGTGTCTCTCAGGCCTTTGTCTAAGTTTTTGGTCGTAGGGGTTTGTGGGTGATGTGGGTGTGTGTTTTATATTGAATTGGGTGTGTGGGAGTGTTGTTTGTATGTGTATCAGGTGTGTGAATTTGGAATTGTCTAGTGTTTTGGAGATGTGTGTGTATTTTGAGCACGGCGGTGTGTACCGCCAATGGAATACCGCGGTTGAAAGACCGCCGCGTGGATTCTTGTGTCGTAATAGCATGGGCGTGTTTCTGTTGCTGTGGAGGTGGAGGATTTGTTTTTGCCAGTTTAACACTGACCTTTGGTGTGGCGGAGTTGTGTGGGTGTCTGAATTTCTGCGGATGCCGAGATGTGTGTCATAATAGCTGTGGCGGGATTCCGTGACCGCGGCGGTGTATTGGCGGTCTTCTGCACGGTGGTAAGCGCCTTTTACCGCCAATGTTGTAATGACCCCCTATATTTGTACCTCGTACAACATCGCTCAAAGAGTCGAGGCTATGTTAATCTTAGACACCCTATACAGTGACCACAAGATTCTAAAACTTACCATTAAATTGCAGCTAAGGGCCACAGATCCATGGTCTGTAAAAGGCACAAACCTTAGAATTAACGGAAGAATAGGAGAATGTTTTGGAAGACAGCTAAAATAATATCGATCAAGCCATTGTTGGAAAACATTGTGTGAAGTGTGGAGGTTTGGGGGAAAGACTTTCTAACACATTTTCCCATACTTAATGAGTTACATTACTACGCGTAAGCAGCTTGAGCGTAGTATAACTGGAATCAAAAAAGCCTAGCTACCTCTCTTGATTGTGAATAGAGAACTAAATAAGTTAGTAAGGCGACAACTGGAGTATAAGACTTAGGAAAATAATGGGAAAATAACAATACTTAAGAGAAGAAAATCGCGACTAAAACTGGTGAAATGAAGAAAAGAAGAGGATCACAAGTGGATCGCATTGAGGGAAGCATTCGCAAAGAGAAATCCAGGGAAATTTTCGGCTATCATCCCAGAGGGGTGCGGAAACTGTAAAACCTTATTCGCCCCCAGATAGCAGAGAAAACTGGAAGTTGTATATTCAAATCCTCTATACTGAAAACCAGTGTGCTTACCATGGGAGAGAGGTGATAGTATTAAACAGAGGGGGAGAAATGGACAATACGGGTGCTCCTACTGTGGCTGAATTAGAGGGGATTATAACTTCAATGTGCTCTTCAGGTGCTATGGGCCCGACGAGGTTCCTATGACTCTAATGAAAAGTGAGCCTTTGCTTTGGGAAAAACTTCTTCATCCAGTATTTGGCACCTGCTATGCCCAAGGTAATATCCCAGAATCATAGATGGGTAGTATAATACTTCCTCTACATAAAAAGGGAGATACAACAGTACCATCAAATTACAGACAAATTGCCTTACTAGATGCAACAGGAAAGATATTTGCCAAAAGTATCTTACTGCAATTAATTGATTGGGTTGAGGAAAATGGTATTCTTCCATTGGAACAGGCAGGCTTCAGAAAGGCCCATAATACTTTACATATTATCCTTATAATGCAAACTATAATTGACAAAAATGTCCAGACTAGGGGGGAGATATTGAATGCTGCATTTATTGATTATTCCACAGCATTTGACAGAGTGGATAGGAAAATTCTGTGGAAGAAAGTTCAAGAATTAGGGATTCCACTTTGTCTCCTGTGATTGCTGATTGACCTACACTCTTCGACCTGATGTAAAATCCTTATGGGCGGAGAGCAGGAATTGTCTTCAAAATTTTCACCCAAAAATGGGCTGAAAAAGGGCTGTTTACTGGCCCCTTTGCTTTTCTCCCTTTATATTCATGTCCTCCCTAAAAGCCTTAGGAGCACTTTTGGCTATACCCCCGTGGTGGGAGGCTGGCGAATCATATGCTTATAATCTGCGGATGACATAGTTGTGTACCATCTTACCCCAAAAGGCCGAAATCAATGCCTGTTACATAAACCACAATTTCCCCATAGGAGACCACATTATTAACAAACGGATTGTCTTACAATAACAAACAGAATGGGTGCAGATGCAATTAAAACAAGAATCAACTCAATTTTTCTAACCACACGTATTCTATACAATTCAATCTATAACACAGTCTCCCTCCAGATTTTATTCCTCAATAAACAACATACCTTATAACTTGTTGTGATTTAATTCCCAAGGCTACATCTCCCATTTTATTCCTTGAATAGTCCTTGTTTCCTTCGACAGAAACAAAAAATACTCTAAATCATATTTATTCCAATACGTAGTCTTATCCTCATTATCAGATTTCTAGGGACATCATGTCCTTTTACCTACCGAATTGCTTATATTTCCTTCGTATCCTTCATTTTATAATTTATCCCAGCCCTTCAAACAAGCAAAAAACAAGACAGTCTTATTTCCATAGTTACCTCTTCTCAACTTAAAAACATATTCCTTCTGTTTTCCTTCCATCAATGAAAAACAGACAACACCAAACAAACCACACCTCTTATAGTGTCTTAAATACATGGTATTATGAACCCTCCAACCGTACATTAGCATAACATGCTCAAATCACATACACAAAAATCCTATTACCTTATGGCCATTAATGTCTCTCCTTCCCAGTTCCCATCATTACTTTGATCGTACTGAAAGAGTGATGCTACAAAAAGCGCGTTTTTCTCTTCTCCGACCGCACATACAATTAGCGGCGTATTCAAATACTTCAAAACATAGGTGGTCATTACAACCCTGGCGGTCGGTGTTAAAGCGGCAGTAAGACTGCCAACAGGCCGCGGAAAACAAATGGAATCACGACCGTGGTGGAAACCGCCAACATAGACAGCCACTTTAACACTCCGACCGCCACGGCGGTACAAACAAACAGCATGGCGGTCACCGCCAACAGACAGGCAGAGGACAATGTACTGCCCACAGTATCACAACCTACCAATATGCCACCTTTTGCGGGGGGGATTCACCGCAAACAAAAACACGGCGGAAACAGAACTTCGAAGGGAAAACGCTCACCTCTACACACCCCACGAGGAATCAGGACGCCATGGAACCCGAGCTCCAGATCCTGCCAGCCCTCATCTTCTTGCTCCTCTACCAGGAGCTCGAACGCCGGCGGCGAAGACCACGGTGAGTACTGCACCTACGACACAGGGGAGGGGCGAGAGGGGTGGGACAGAAGGATGACATTCAGGGTGGTCGCATTTCTTGGCGGGGGTCTTGGCATCGTTCTCTGTTTTTGTCCTGGATCTCAGGGACAGTTTGCGGGGTGGTTCTCCCTCTGCAGGGGGTAGGGTGCTGGTGTGGTGGTCCTGTGGCGGTGCCTCCTGTCCACTAGCGCCGGCAGAGGTGGTGGGCAGTTCATCATCCAGGCTAGTGTCAGGGGCCCCTTGCTGTGCCACAGTGTCCCTCCTGGTGTTGAGTACTTCCTTCAGCACCCCTACGATGGTGCCCAGGGTGGAATTGATGGATCTGAGTTCCTCCCTGAAGCCCAAATACTGTTCCTCCTGCAGCCGCTGGGTCTCCTGAAACTTGGCCAGTACCGTTGCCATCGTCTCCTGGGAATGGTGGTAGGCTCCCATGATGTTGGAGAGGGCCTCGTGGAGAGTGGGTTCCCTGGGCCTGTCCTCCCCCTGTCGCACAGCAGCCCTCTCAGTTCCCCTGTGTTCCAGTGCCTCCATCCCCTGGACCGTGTGCCCACTGCCACTGCCCCCAGGTCCCTGTTGTTGTTGGGCTGGTGGGTTAGCCTGGGTTCCCTGTAGTGGTGGACACACTGCTGCTTGACGTGTCCTGGGGACAGAGGTATGGGCCCCCTGGGTGGGTGCTGTGCTGGTGTTTCCAGAGGGGGGAAGCTCTGTGGTGCCCTGTGTCAGGGGAACCGACTGTCCAGAGGCCCCCGATGCGCCGGGCTGGTCATCTAGATCCAGTTGGTGACGTTAGGTAGGGGTCCTGCAAGGGTATAAAAGGATGTTTATTACATCTGTGTGTGCCATGGTGTGCAATGGGTGGGTGACCGTGTACCCCAGTGCTTGCATTCCTGTGTGGGACCTTGTGTGATGGTGGCTTAGGGGGGTGTATGGGTTTGTGCAGTGGCCATGCTTTGGTGATGGGTGTCCATGCTTTGTTGTTGCATGCAGGGCTTGGTGTTAGGATGTGTGGTTTGTGATGTTGGGACATTTGTGAGGAGTTGGAGTGATGGGGTTGAGGGTGGGGGTATGTGATAGCATGCAAGTAGGGTGGGGGATGTAATAGTTAAGAGTTGACTTACCAGAGTCCATTCCTCCATCTACTCCTGCGAGGCCCTCAGGATGCAGAATCGCCAAGACCTGCTCCTCCCATGTTGTTAGTCGTGGGGGAGGAGGTGGGGTCCGCCGCCAGTCCTCTGAACCGCAAGGTGGTGTCTTGAGACCACGGAACGCACCTTCCCCCGTAGGTCGGTCCACCTCTTCCTAATGTCATCCCGATTTCTTGGGTGCTGTACCACTACATTGACCCTGTCCACTATTCTGCACCATAGCTCCATCTTCCTAGCTATGGAGATGTGCTGCACCTGTGATCCGAATAGCTGTGGCTCTACCCGGATGATTTCCTCCACCATAACCCTGAGCTCCTCCTCAGAGAACCTGGGGTTTCTTTGCCGTGCCATGGGGTGGTGTGGGTGATGTGTGGGGTGGTGTGTGTAGTGATGAGTGGGGTGATATTTAGTGGTGTGTTGTGTGAGGTGCGTGGAAGTTATGTGGGTGATGGTGTTGTGTGCCTGTGGATGCTTGGTAGTAGTTTGTAGTGTCTCTCTCTGGCCTGCTCTCGTAATTTTGTCGTAGGGGTTTGTGGGTGATGTGGGTGTGTGTTTTATATTGTAATGGGTGTGTGATAGTGGTGTGTGTATGTGTATCAGGTGTGTGTATTTCGATTTGTCCAATGTGGTTGTGTTTTGTAAGAGTGTGTGTATTTTGAGCGCGGCGGTGTGTACCACCAATGGAATACCGCAGTTGAAAGACCGCCGTGTGGATTCGCATGTCGTGATAGTGTGGGTGTATTTCTGTTGGCGTGATGGTGGAGGTTTTGTTTTCGCCAGTTTATCACTGACCTTTGTTGTGGTGGACTTGTGTGGGTGTCTGAATTTTGGCGGATTCTGAGCTGTGGGTCATAATGACCGTGGTGGAATTCCGCGGCCTCGGCGGTGTGTTGGCGGTCTTCTGCACGGCGGTAAACAGCTTTTGCCGCCAATGTTGTAATGAGGGCCATAGTGTCATTCCACCTTTGTCAGTTTCACTTATTTTGAAGTGCCTGTTCGAGAAAACAAACCAGGCATTAATAATCTCTATAGATTTTCTCGCTCCCGTCCGCGGATCGACCTTCAAAACACAAAAAACTTTCTGCGGTCGCTTATTTCACTTATTCTGCAATGCCTGTTCAGAAAAAAAGTCAGGCATTAGCAAACTTTATAGCTTTTGTTCGTTTACGTCCGCTGACCTGCATTCAAAATACAGAAAACATTATGCCCATGTCAGTTTCACCTCCTTTACAAGCTCGTTCCGAAATTGGAATAAGTGGTAAGTATAGATGATGTTGGGTTATAACAGAATGGGATGATGAGTAATTTGGTTTGAGTGGTTTGATTTGTACTATTTTAGGGGTCCCTATAGGGTAGTCTTGAAGAAGACCCGTGGAGGAGCTTTTGAGTTTGGCCCAAGAGCGTGAAGGGGATTGAAACGTCGACGCTGATGCTCTAGCCTGTTAATGGTTACTGTATGGATGAAGGACCAAAATGTCAATTTAATACCTTCTGAATTAAGGATTGGTTGAATGCAGAAAAAGATTAACCAGCAGGCTTTATATATGTTTTAGTATTTGTTATATCAGACGGTAATGAGATTCGTTATCTCTGGTTTCTTTTTCTGAACATGAGCACTTGATCTTTGCACTTTTTCTGTCCTTCTATTTTAGGGAGTTGCGATAGGGAGTCTTTTTTGTATGATTGTGTTTTTATTCTGTATATATAACAATAAAATAAGTTATTTAATTGTATCAACACCCATTCTGTTTGTTATTGTAAGACAATCCGTTTGTTAATAATGTGGTCTCCTATGGGGACATTGTAGAATATGTAACAAAGTTTTCACCCAGTCCCCTGGGTTCATTTTGGGTCACCCTCTGTGGTTTCTAATATATAAATCAACGCCTGGCTACCCTAAATATTTACTCTGAGAAGCACTACTTAAGAATCAATACATCAAAGTCTCAGCTTGTATGCTTCTCCGGGAAAAAAAACAGAAGGAAAATCTGTACCCCCTGGGTTCTGGGTCAACATAAGTTGGAACAGATAGATATATACCAGTTTTTGGGTAAGATCTTTTCGGCCTCAATAAATTAGTAAGAGCATATTCGCAATAATACTAATAACGCTATTTCACACACCCAAGGTTTGGCGGCTTTCTTTAATGCAAATTGTAAATGTCACTTCTTACACTTATTGTCAGACTATATGGTTAAGATTCCAGCTACTCTCTTATATGCAATAGAGTGTATGGACATAGACAAATGGGATTTTCTTGACCAGAAAGAAGGCCGTATTCTAAGACGCATGGCCTCCTGTAATCATTCAGCCTCAGGGGCATCGCTAAGACTTGAATTAGGCATTAAGAATTTCTTTGTGCAAGGCCATGATAAGAAGGGGACATAGCCTTATTCATAGCGAGGAAGTTACACTGAGAAACCTGGCCTTCAATTAAATCTTTAACAACCTGAGAGAAAAATCTGGATTTTTCAGAAACTACATCAAAGCTATTTGTCTCCCAGAGCTGGACTTGAACCTCATTCCTTCGATACCCCATGTATTTCTAAAAACATTTTTGAAGGAAGCAACATGGTCTAAAGGTTTTTTGATGGACCTGGATGCATGTCACCATAGAAGAGATCTTGAAAAGTTAACCAATTCTGTAACTATGAAAGTAATGCTACCTTATTTGACCTGGAATCTACCACTTGGGGTGAGGTGATTTTGTATTTTGATCAGATTTAATAGAATACCCCTGAGGGACCTTATTTCCAAGTTGGATGGCTCTATTAACTCCTGTGATTTATGTCAAGGTGGGGTACAGAATATCAAACACATATAATTTGTCTGTTCCGCTTTAGCTGCACAAAGGAATATATGACTGAAACCCCTCTTTTTGCAGCTAAATGTTAGATCTTATATAGAGCCCTTAGACGATGTTGTATGCCCCAATAAAATATTTTGTTACATGATTTTTACATTTTTTCAAACTTTTTGCAGATATTTTGATCTTTTGTATACTGTTTGATTATGTATTTATATCTATCTTTTTCTTAGAAAAGTGTGTCATTTTATTATGAATTTATATAGATCTGTATCATTACTCATGTGGATCTCTTTGGGGTTCCAAACCATGATAATAAAAAATTTAATTGAATTGAGCAACTAGCCCCCAAGAGGAAAAGGAATGTTACCTTAGAACTGAAGATGAAATTAACATCTTTCTACCATAAGGCAAGATCTCAGCTGTCAAAGCCAAAAGGGGGGTATTTTGTAGCAAAGTTCACAACTTTGAAATATTCAAGTTTAATCACAGGAGGAGTCAGTAGTCAATGAACAACTATAGCTGACTCAAAAAACAGTGATCAACCCAAGACTAAAACAAGAGTAAATACAGGGAGAGGGTCGAAGGGCAGCTGAGGAAGCCGATTTAGTAGAAAAACAAGAAAGGTGAGTGGATGGAGATTCAGCTGCCAATTAAAGTGCAAACAAAACAACCAATGTTGTCAGGCATAGTTACACTAGCTCTCTGCCCTCTCTGACTTGGAAGTCAAGTCCAGGTCCTCAGGTTTCTGAAGCAGAGGGTATTAGACCCGACGCAGGAAGTATTTCTCCTCCATGATTTAAGACTTCCTTCAAGTTTCTCTGAGTCCAAGTATAGACCATCACACGCACATGTCTCAGCGTGATCTGAGGCAAATCATTGCCAACAGTGAAATGTGCAGGGAAATCCGGGCATACCATCATCTTCTCCATACAACCATCCCCTCTATTCAAGTGGGACCAAAGCTACTTGTCTGTCATACTCACTATTGTGCATGCTCTACCCTGCATGTCTGACCTTCTTGGGTCTGTGGTTGGGGTAGGAATATTCATACAACTATCAAGCAACTAGCATACATGTGTCACAGTGTAATAAAAGTGACTTTACTTACTGATGCCTTCAAGAGCAACATCTCAGAATTCTTCGGTCAATCTTCATGGTCCAGTTGAAAAGCAAGGAAAATTAGGATGAAATCTCTCATACATCCTGTTGGTTTTGTATTACAATATCGCTGTCAAAATATTGACGAATAGACATGTCTTGACAATAATATCAACCGTAGCACCCCTTCCCTCACGTAATCTCCCCAAAATCACTCCTCCCCAATGATACTCTTCTATCAGTTCCACACAACCACTTACAGCTGACCAATATAGGTCAGCTGTAAGTGAATACTATTGTTAGGTAAGTGTAGATTTAACTTTTGAATCATGCTGAACTATTTGCCACACCACTCCTGCCATGATGAGTGTTGGGGCCTACAGAAAATCAATCGCCATCTTTCACATCCCTGCTGAATAGGCAACACAGCCTAAATGTATTCAAGGGTTGAAGCTGACTTTGATACTTTCTTTGAACATCAGTTTCGTATACTGGGAGTCTAAATATCTTTCAGTATTTCTATAATGGAAAATCACAGAGTTAATATCACGTTCCACTTTTATGTCCCACAGCTCCATCTTCCTGGCTCTTATCTATACTTTCATCTCACTATATGTGACGTATTGTGGTTCCTGAGCAGGGGAATACACAAGAAGAGGAGTAATGCGGGATGTCATCTTCAAATGTGCTTTTCCTTGAATTCTTTGTCAGCTGAAATGATCTGACATTCCCTTAATACCTCTGTGGTCTGATCAACTTTCTTTATTTCTGGCAGAATGGGATTCTTCACTTTAGGCATTATGTCATGACCTTCTTCTGATTTGCATGGCAAAGCACCTAGGTCACTATAATCAAAAATGCCTGATAAAATGAACACCAATGTGATCATATCTTGACTTGTGTATGTTGGATTTTTGTCGTTTTGGTCTTGTTTGATTTAAATAAATCTTACCTATTTTTCTAAACTGGTGTGGTGTCCATTGCGTAGTATTTTGAATGTATTACTGTGTCTGTTGGTACACATTTTTTACAAATTGCTCCTGAAGTTAAGCCTACCTGCTCGTTCCAAGCTAACTGAGTGTGATTCTCCTTTACACTGACTAGAGTGAGGGTCCTTGCTTGGACAGGGGGTAACCTGACTGCCAACCAAAGACCCCATTTCTAACACGTCCACACCCTGGAGCCTACAACCATACCTTCTTTACCACATAGCTGCGCCTGTTCAACACTCTCTTCTTTTACTTTCTATGGGTGCCTTTACCTCAAAAGACCAAGTCCTGAGCTGGAAGCAAACCTGGTCAGACCCTAATTGCCCTCTCTCTGGTCTTCTGGAGGAAAGTGTGCTTCACTTCCTGTGTATCTGTCTGAATGTCTCCTGCATGTGATAGCAGCTGATAAGTCCTGCCTTGAGGTCACTTCAGATCAAGACATTTAAACGGTCATAACATTCAGCTCCTATGCAGAGCTACAATTTTTTTAGAAATAGTGAAAAAGTTGTTCTTATTATGTTAACTGACCCTGCACAGACATTGTTTAAAGAACAGGCCTCGGAACACATTAACTGTGTCACATAGCTCCCCAAGTGCTTTTGGGCTCTTGAGCAAATGCGGGCCAATGGAGGGTAATATAGGTTTAATGCCAGCTCATTGTGACCTTTTAAAGCTAATTTGCACACCCTTATTCTACACTTTAGAGTTCAATCACTGCGGTATTACTTTATTTCTGTTGGTTTTTTGTAAATATGTGTTCTATGTTTCTACAAGTTCTTCATTGTTTGCTCTCATGATGACATTATAACTTTATTGACCCTTAACATATTTTACAAACTTTACAGCAGGCCATTTCAAGGCACTATTTTATTTTGCTGTTTTAGTTTAACATGTGTTTTATTTTTGTAAAGTTTTATTTTCAAGATACCATGGCTATCGCATAGGTTCACTGATCTGTCAGACTGCGTGCTCAAAAGCCAACAAAAATCTATATTATAGGCCTAGCATCATAGGGTTTACTAGCTACTTATTATGCATAATGCACTTTAACGCACTGGACGAGAAGACGTTGAAATAAATTGTGATTTTTTGCTAGGCACGTTAAAGCAGCTCCTTGTTTGTTTTGCTTTCTTAACTGATTTATTACATTTGCACCATATGCGTTTACCGCATCAACAAGCTTCTGATGTGCTCACAGTTGTTTATAATTGCGTTGATTATAATTAATCTGCACTAAAAGATTTATATGTAAAAACTTTTTTTCTCATTACATAAGAGCGCAGACAGCAGGCATCATCTTCTTCCAACGTCTAATATAAGATGTACAAAGAAAACTATTTAGGTGGAATACATAAAGATATTTCAAAGTGAGATGTTTTGAGACAAATCAGTTACCAACTCCTTGGTGCCCTACACTTAAATATGACGAGGAAATAAACTAAAATAACGTCCATCTTCCATTTAATTTATCTAACTACATGATAATTTTAGCATGACTTAGTACTATTTCAAAATCCACAACAATTGGGGCACAGTATAGGTTATGTGTTCTCTGCATACAGCCCCAAGCCAATCAGAGGTTCTTGCACTTCATCCTGAGCTGAATGAGGAATATGGAGTTTAGCCGTAATGCGCATCGACTAGGTGTGTAAATGGTTGACCAATAGTATTTTCCCTTTATTCATGTCATTTTCTCAAGGAAAGGAGTGGGGTCAGAACTTAAACATGTCCGTGATATGCTAAGTAACTACTCTAGTAATGAAATATGTGCTCTTTGCATATACCTAGGCCGCTAATAGAATACTTAACTTCACTGTATGTTTGATGTAATAGAAATAGCTATGCATATTTCTTCCTCAAACTGTTGGAACGAGAAAGAAGACAAGAAAGAAAAGCCTCTTTATATTTCATTGCAGGGCAGGCTCCCTTCTATAAGAGCAGCTTTCATTTCGCCAGCAGCTGAACATTGCAAATGATATTTAATTTATACTTTTCTGTCCTCATTTTCTCCTTCATGGACTCCATCTCTGCTACCATCTCACTGAAAGACTAAACGGGGCCAAAACGGTACTTTTTGCTTTTGATGGCACAGGCAAAAAGAATAGTGCATGTTATTGTCCTAAAAAATCTCCAGTTTGACTTCAGTCTATTGATCAGGTGGACACAATATGCAAATGTTTCTGTACTCGCTACAGCAGTGACTAAGTGCAAGAGTTGGCTAAATTCAAGGAGATTACAATTCCCTGTATTTTTTTAATACATCTGTTTCAACTAGGATCGTTTTACCGTACACACGTTAGGCTGATGTGGAAAAGTATGATAAACCATCTTCCCTGTCTCCCTCATCAGATAACTTTGCTTCATGAAAACAAACAAGCTGATCCAAAATTAATTAAACAGGCCCATCAATGTTTCCCGTTATACATTTCCATCCCATAAAGCTTTTGTACTAAACATTTTAAACCATATCGCACTCACAACATTTATTTTATTGAGTCTGATTTTAGCGAAAATTAAATATGGTATGCTGTAAAGTTTTTAAAATAATGTTCCTTTTATCATGGCATATTTAATATAAGATATTTGACTCTATTTGGCTGGAAAGGTCTTCTTCTATAAAGTTTCAAGTGCAAGCGTGAAACATCTGTGAAGAGTATTTAGACTCTGAATAGTTAGATTTAGGGTGGGATTAATCAAACCTGAGGTACATTTTAAAGGAGTGACCACAAAATTATTGGCTATGCTATGTAAATACTGTTCTTCAAAAATATCACAACCAAAGTATGGCTATCAAAATATAGGAAGGTAATTATAAATAGGTGCGTATAAATTTAATTCACTTAACAACAAAATCTATACTCACCTATATACAATTTCCTTCAGGTATCCAGGGAGTCCAAATCTATGTACGTTGATATGTAAATATATTTAACATATCATGGTGGTGTTATACATAAGATTGTGAGCAGAGCATGATGGTGTGTGTGATTTATGGTTAGTTTATCCGATCATAACTAGGAAATTTCTGTGGTTCTAAGGTTTTGTTTTATAACAACAAATACATTATAATTGAGTTACTTTTATTGAGTTTCTGAGGTCATTTAAATATATGTTAAGGTATTTTGACCACAGCTAAAATTTACTCCACTTTACCCTTTGTTTTCAGTAAATCTCTTTTTTTTTTTTGCTCACATACCACATCCAAATGTTCTTTGCCACTAACGTCCTATTTACTGCCCATTCCAACATTGCACTATTCACTGTGATCAGGGCCAGGTCCTGGACCCAAACCACCACAGGCGGTAAGCCTCCTCTGTCCATGGCCTTTGACCGTGTGCAGTAGTTGTCAACAGGGCTTGGCCTACTGCCAGACCCTGTATCCAATCTGTTGGGAGAGGCCAGCACCCATTGTGCACTGTTTCAGGTGTTAGCCACAAAACTAGAGATTTTCACTCTGCCCTCACTATGAAAAAACTTCAGCTGTGTGCAGCAGGGGTTTTCCCACACAGCCTGGACTGCAGCAACACCCTGGACCCAACCCATGAGCAAAAGCTAATCCCTTGCTGCACACAACCTTCAGCCATGCACATCACAGGTTAGCAACAGGGTATGGCTTTCAGCACAACCCCCAGTAGATGACCATCTCACATATCAAAAGCATAGTGTGATGGCCTGCAGAAAATACATTGGAGGTTGGCTTTTGGCTTGGCTTATTTTATTTGTTTTCATTGTGGATATGCAGTTTCTAGTTTGGAACCATAAATTCACAAATACCCGGGTGTCATGTGCCCGGGGAAAGCTTCTGTGACCCATACTGTTCCTTCAGAGGTTTACGGTTCTGGCTCTGAGGGCATAGGTGTGAATCCAATATGTGAGTTGCATAAGTAAGAGAAGCTTTCCCTGTCCTTGTGATACCCAGACACAAAGGTTACACTTGATTTACGTTACTGTTTTTGGAACTACAAATCCTGAAACATAAAATGGCAGCTTCTGTCTGTGGTACTGAGACAGGTATCATGGACCCTAGACTGCAGAGAGATACAGAACATCCTGCTACTTATTTTGGATTTTTTTAACTATACTTCATGAGAGTTGACTTTAAAGATATCTTCCACTTTAAACCTAGGGGTAAGGGTGTAACCATCCTGCCGCTTTACATAACCTTCAGGACATGAGGATTATGCCCCACATGCCCCACATCCTAAAAACATCTGCTGCAACACAAATTTCCTCTAGCAGCAGCCATTTAAATCACTCAGATTGCATGTCCTATGTTGGAACCGAAGTTCCGAAAGGGAGCACTGAAAAGAGGCTCCCTTGTCCAAATAGATTCCTTTATTTTTTAATATTTTCTTTTTTTAATTTACTCTGTGGAGGTGCTATGAAATTGTCCCTCACTACATTTCAAGGGGTCAGGATATAACTACCTTGTCCCATTAAGTTATCTTTTATTTTTACCCGGATTTTTGGACAATTAAATCACTTGGATCAATATTTCCGATTTTGGAATCACAGTTTTGAAAGGGATGATGGAAAACAATGCCCCATGTTCAATATATTTGGTTTATTTTTTTATATGTCTACATTCCCTCAGGATCCATCTATTCCAAAGAGCAAAGACGTACACAAGAATGAATCCCTTAAAGTCTATTCACCAACTTTCTAAATGCTTAGATTTCAGAAACTACAGAATAGATTTGGTTTCATACCAAACATGGTTTAAATCCCATCAGTGGTTGTAGAATCATATGCAGAGCTAAAATTTAAAAACACATCTTTTGTATTGACAGATTCTCATTCAGTACATATATTCTTATTTCCATATTTCTACGTTTTTGGTAGTGGAAGCATCTCTGCAGGGAAACTTAAATATATATTAATTAACATTTGAAAGAGCCTTGATAATTCTGGCTGCTCATACATTGGGAGGTTTAATACTGACTGATTCACGTTTTTCAGTTAACTACTGTAGGAGGATGGCCTGGTTTGTAGTGGGTCTGCTGCCCTCCCCAGCTTCTCTGGCTGCCTTCTGCCTTTCTCTTCTATCAGTTACCTTTTCTTTTCTTCTCTCTGTCGCTCTTTCACTTTTGCCTTTTTCTTCTATCACACCTCATTTTTCCCTAGTGCTTTTTCCTTTCTCCTCTCGTCCTCTGCCCCCCTGCTCTCTGTGAAGCACCTTTCCCACCCTCCCACACCCCAGCTGACTGCTCCCCCTCCCCCTCCCCATCTTAATGGTGGCCACACAGCGGGTGCAACGCTGGTGCACCGAAGGCAAGGCCCTCTGTGCTCGTCCGCGCCTGGACCGCACCCCCGCCAGGAACCCTGGTGGCTTCGGTTGAGGTCCCTCCCCCAGAACCTTGAGACCCCCACAGGTAACTAGCCATACTTTATAAGCAAGGTTGATTGATTGGGTACCTAAGGTACTTACACCTTATACCAGGTTAAGTTATCCCTTATTAGTGAAATGTAGTCAGTGCCTAGAAGCCAGGCTCCCTAGGGGAAATGTGGATGAGCAGCCAAGGCCTAACAAGGAGACATACAAAGCTCATGCAATACCACTGTAGTCACACAGTACTCACACACATGAAAGTAAATACGCAGTGTTACAAAAACAAGGTACTTTATTTTGGTGACATGAATGCCTAAAATACTTTAGAGACTATGGGCAAGATGTATCATCACGGCCCATTGCAATTCGGTAATATCGATTTTTAAGAAATCGATATTACCGACTCGCAAAGGGCCATGTATCACATTTGCGATTCGGTAATAGCGATTTCTTAAAAATCGCAAATGCTGTTACCGAATCGCAAATTGCGATACCAGCCCCATTCGCAGCTATGGGCCTGTTGGCCCATAGCTGCAAATTTTTTGCGTTTCCAAAATTGCGATTTCTGTACCAGAAATCACAATTTTGGAAATACACAAGGCTAGGGTGCTGGGGACCTAAGGCCCCCTCTGCTGCACCTCAAAATCATTTTTAGCAACATGTAAGGTACATACATGCAAAAAGGGCATGTTTACTTTACATGTTCAATTTAAAAATGCAGTTTAACTGCATTTTTAAATTTTGCACCAGGTTACCACCTGGTTGCAGATCATGGTGTTTTGCATGTGCAAAATCCCATTCTGCGAAAAATCGCAATTTGCGATTTTTTGCAGCATTGCCTTGGGACCTGGATTTTGGGAATCACAAATTGCGATTCGCAAAATCCAGGTCGCAACGCTAGAAATCGCAATTTTAGCGATTTCTACTTTGTGGTCTGCGAAAGCCTTTCATGCATTGCAGACCACTATTTTGCACTCGCAAACGGCTGAATTTACCGATTCGCTCCGTTTGCGAGTGCAAAATATTTTCATACATCTGGCCCTATACTCCCTTAGGAGGTAAGTAATATACGCAGTATATACATTAGAATGCAGATATAGCTGTAAAAACAGTTAGAAAACAGTGCAAATAGTGAAAATCACAATAGATAGCAATGGGCCTCGGGGGAACACAAACCATATACTAAAATAGTAGAATGTGAAAGTCAGTTTTCTACCTAGGCAGGTGTAGTGTGTAGAGGGGCCAAGGAAAGCAGGAGTAAATCACAGTAAGTGTTGGAAATAGCCCTTTTTGAAGGGTCATCCCTAAACTTTTTTGCTCCTTCCTCCTATTTCTGACCTGTTTTTGTTGGCTTTAGGACTCTGGGCACTTTACCACTGCTAACCAGTGCTAAAGTGCATATGCTCTCTGGATAAATGGTATTGTTGATTGGTTTATCCCTGATTGGCATATTTGATTTACTAATAAGTCCCTAGTAAAGTGCACTAGAGGTGTGCAGGGCTGTAAATCAAAGGCTACTAGTGGGCCTGCAGCACTGTTTGTGCCGCCCACATTAGTAGCCCTGTAACCATGACTCAGACCTGCGACTGCAGAATGTGTGTGTGTGCAGTTTTAAACTGCCAGTTGCGACTTGGCAAGTGTACCCACTTGCCAGGCCTAAACCTTCCCTTTTACTACAAGTAGGTAGCCCCAGGGGTAGGATGCAGTGTATGTTTAAAGTAGGACATATACTAATGTGTTTTATAAGTCCTAACAGTGAAATACTGCCAAATTCGGTTTTCATTGTGCAAGGTCTATCCCTCTCATAGGTTATCATGGGGGCTGCCTTTAAATATCCTTAAAGCCCAGATTCCCCTTGAGAGCAGATACAAATGTCGAGTATATGAACTCACAATTTAAAATATTCCAGTGAAGTTGGTTTTTAAATTGTCTGTTTGAACTTTTAGACACTATTAGAGAGTAGGCATTTTCTTGCTTAAACCATTCTGTGACTGTGCCTGTTTGTGGATATGTCTGTCTGGGTCAATTTGACAGTTGGGCTGTTTTGCACCTCTCTAGACAGTGACACAAAGGGGGTGGGGGTGTATCCTGCATATCCCGATGAGCTCTCTGAGCTCGAAGGGAGGGAGGAGTGATCTTTCACACCTGAAATGACTATGCCTGCCCTCACACAATGCAGTCTCCAACCCCCTGATGTGTGTCTGGGGCCTGGCCTGCACAAAGAAGGATCTTGCAAACACTTGAGACTTTGCAACTTCAAAGGCAGAAAGGGATATAAGAAGAAGACCCACAACCCCGACTTCAGACTCTTTCTGGAATCAAGAGGAACCTCTGCCAAGGAGAAGAGCAGAAGAGCTGGAGGAGTAGTACTGTCCATTTGCTGTGTTGCTTTCCTGGGCTGGACTGCAGTTGTTGCTTCTGCCTGAAAAGAGTGCAAATGGTGAACTTTGCTGTGTGTCTTGCTTGAGAAAGTTCTCTAAGGGTTTGGTGTAGAGCTTACCTCTTGTTGAAAGTCTCAGGAACACCAAAGACTTCAGTTTCCTCTACCTGCAGCATTAGGAACTGTGTGAACCATTGCACCGCCACCAACAAAGCCGCTGGCCTGCAACGTGACCTACTGATGCTGCATGAAGCTGCACTGCCCCGCTTCGCACCGCTACCCTGATCTCACTGACGCCCTCATCGGAGACTTCACTGAGCCGCTACTCGCACCATGACCTGTGGGCCCTGCACTCCGGCATCACCTGCTCACATCGCAACCTGTTCGTCTCCGACGCCTCTGCTCCTTCTGACACTGGAGCTGCTGCCTGCGCTGGGGTCTGTGGACACCGCTCATGAGGTACACGAAGCACAGTCCCATCCTGCACTGCAGCCCGGTCCACCGACGCCAGCATCATCAACTCCAGAGTCGTCATCAGGCATCTTGCCTGCACTGTGGCCTGTGAACACCGCTTGTGAGAGTCACAAGGCACTGTCCTGTCCCCCACCGCTGGCTTGGGCCTTCTGACTTCAGCACTTCAGAAATGATGATGCCACTGTCTGCACCGTGACCTGGTGACACCGCACGGCCCACCACTCCACTTAACACCACAGCACTGGTCTCACAGGATGCTGTCACTGAGCCACTGCCTGGACCGTGACCTGTGGGCACCGCATGTCGCATCAACCCGCTTCGCGCACCAGCCCCAACGCCATCCACGCCAGTGTTCCCGTCTTCATCAGCCCAGAGTTCGCTCCGCAATGTGTGTGACTTCAAGGGCCAGACGACCCACGCACCGACTCCAGAACCGACACTGCGACGCCAGTGACGCCGCTTTCCGGAGCTCACTGCAAGGATCACGACACCCTGCAAATCCAAGGTACTGTTTGTGGGTCTACCCAACACCTTAACTTGCCCGCGATGCTGTGGCCGGCCTGAACTATTGGTTTTGTTGATCACGACGCCGTGGAGCTATCAACTTCATGGAACTCTATTTTTAGTAGATCTTGCAGAATTCATATATATATTACTGTATGATGGATTTTTATCATATTTGGTCTTGTCTTATATAGATAAACATTGACTATTTTTCTAAAACTGGTGTGGTGTCTTTTTGTAGTGTTCTCATTTATTACTGTATGTTATGTGCAAATGCTATACACATTGATTCTGACAATAAGCCTGACTGCTCGTGCCAAGCTACCAAGGGGGTGAGCAAGGGTTATCTGAGTGGGTATCTCCCTTATCCTGACTAGAGTGAGGGTCCCTACTTGGACAAGGTTCAAACTGACTGCCAACTAGACACCCCATTTCTAACAGTAAGTTTCCGAGAACACACAAGAACACATGCTAGAAGATTTTGCAAGATCCGGAAGAGACTGGAAGACACCAACGATGGATTCTTGGACCTGAAGACCAGAGGAAGAAGGAGACCATGTCCAAGAATAACTGAAGAGTCTAGGGAGAACAGGAAATGGATGAAGGTGCAAAAGAAGAACCACTGGTGAAAAAGGACAGTCAGTACAGCACCCAAGAAGACGGATGCGGGTTCCTGGTTGGTGCAGATGATGTCCCTCGCCAGATGGATGATTGCAGTCTGGTTTGCATCGATTGATTCTGCCAGCAAGCCTTGGCACATAACACATAACACATACATATAACACATAAAGCTCGCGGTTAGCAGAAAATGGTGCTACCCAGGACAAGGAGGGACCTGGTGGCCTCTAACCAGGAAAGGGAGACAGAGGGGGCTCTCAGCAACTATGAGCCCTCGGAAGACCAGGTAGCGCACACAGCACAAGACCAAAAAAGGTGCAAATGGAGGCCCATGCATCACTACAGAAAAGGATCCCACGCCACTGGAGAACCACTCAGGAAGCTGTACGTCACAGTAAGGAATGCTGGAGGCTGCAGCTGTGCTGTGCACAAAGAACTTTGTGGAAGGTCACACACAAGCCTTGGACAACTTCAAATCAATCAGTGCACAGGGGTACTGTCTTGCGAGGGGAGGCAAGCTCTTACCTCCACCAAAGTTGGACAGCAGGACCATTGGGACCACTTCAGTCCTCCACCCGTGTTGGTAGATCCACGCACTTCTTCAGGAGAGGGGACCCAAGCCACTGGTCGTCGCTGCAGAGGAGTGCCTGTGAATCAGAGAAGTGGATCCTTCACTTCAAGGGACATTCCTTCGTTCTTCTGGTGCAGGCTGAAGACAGGTAGTCCTTGGTTGATGCACGACCTGGAAACAGTTGCAGTTGCTGGCAGGAGCTGAAGATACAATGTTGCAGAAGTCGTCTTTGCTTCTTTGTTGCAGTGTGTAAAGTTCCTGGAGGGTCCAGATGCAGTTTTATTTTCGGTAGAAGGTGAAGTAATGGATGCAGAGGATTCCTGAGTCTAGCAATATGAATCTGACTCTAAATAGCCCTCAAAGGGGGATTGGTCAGCTACACAGGTAAGTACCTATCAGGGGAGGGCTCTGACGTCACCTGATGGCACTGGCCACTCACCTGCTCCCAGAGTGCCCCACCACCTTGGAATCCAAGATGGCAAAACCCGGGGACACTCTTGAGAAGCTCTGGTCACCACCCATGGTGTTTCCTTTGTCTAGTTTCGTGCCAGAGCATGGACTGGGGGTCCCTGAATCGGTGTAGACTGGATTATGCAAGAAGGACACCATCTGTGCCCTTCAAAGCATTTCCAGAGGCTCTGGGAGGCTACGTCTCCCATGTCTGTAACACCTATTTCCAAAGCGAGAGGGTGTAACACCTCTCTGCCAAAGGAAATGCTTTGTTCTGCCTTCCTGGGCTCGAGCTGCTTGAACAACAGGAGGGCAGAAACCTGTTTGTAAGGTGGCAGCAGCTGGGGCTGCCTGGAAACCCTGAGAAGGCTAGTATGGCATACTGGGGGTCCACTGTGGAGCCACCAGAGTGCATGGAATTTTACAACCAATGTCAGAATCAGCATTGGGTAATCATTCCAAGATGTTAGGCACCTTACATAGCCATATTAAGAGTTACCATTGTGAAGCTGCACACAGGTATTGACCTATGTCCAGTGCACGCATAAAATGGCATCCCTGCACTCACGAAGTCCGGAAAAATGGCCCTGGACAATGTGTGGGCACCTCTGCTAGTGCAGGGGTGCCCTCACACACAGGTACTCTGCACCCAGCCTTCGGGTAAGAAGGCCTGTATATGGGTGACTTATAAGTGACCTGGTGCAGTGTAAATGGCTGTGAAATGGTGCATGCACCATTTCACACAGGCTGCAATGGCAGTCCTGTAGAAGCCTTTGCATGGGCTCCCTGTGGGTGGCAAAGTAATGCTGCAGCCCATAGGCATCCCCTGAACCCCAATGCCCTTGGTGCCTAAGTACCATATACTAGGGACTTATAAGGGGAGTCCAGTATGCCAATTTGGGCTGAAATACTGGGTTACCAGTATGCAGTGACCAAATTTAGAGGAGGGAGAGCATAAGCACTGGGGTCCTGGTTAGCAGGATCTCAGTGACACAGTCAAACACACTGACATCAGGCAGACATTTGGGGTAACATGCCAAAAAGAGGGTACTTTCCGACACCTACAGTATGGCCAGAATGCATTCTCAAATCTGGACCAGGTTACCAAAGGATCCTTGCTAAAACAAGTAGCATCTGTGTGTTGGAAGCTTAGAAGAAATATTGGAATAGCATTCAAATGAATCAAAATCAAAATATACATCTTAAACAGAATGGGTGACAACGAGGGGCCCTAAGAAGTACCACATAAAATACAATAAGTAATGAGATGACCAAGACATGGTTCTCTGAGAAAGAAGCTGACATAGGCCCTCATTACAACATTGGCGGTAAAAGCCACTTACCACCGTGCAGAAGACCGCCAACACACCGCCGCGGAATTCCGCCACAGCTATTATGAACCACGGCTCGGAATCTGCCAAAATTCAGACACTCACACAAGTCCGCCACACCAAAGGTGATTTCGGAATACTGTATTAGCAATAACTGTGGCAAAAAGCTTTTTCATTGGTAATGGCAACATACCTATGTCACACAACTCTAGTCCATGAGGAATCAAAGCAGATGTCACACAGTGGGATCCACATCTCTGAAATCGTAAGGGAAAGTGACAACTCAGTGACCATACACTGGGTGAAAATGACAGACAGTAGAGAGGTAGTAGTGTTTAAGTACATGAAGTATGCAGGTTTGTATTCTTACCTGTGTCTCACTGAAATTATTTCTGGATCACTGAGTCCCTGTTGTCCATGTCTTCTTCCTCTGCTTCCTCGTCTTCACTGTCCACAGGCTCCACACCTGCAACAACCCCATCTGTACCATCTGTACCATCCTCCTGCAGAAAAGGCACCTGTCGTCGCAAAGCCAAGTTGTGAAACATACAGCACGCCACGATGATCTGGCAAACCTTTTTGGTGAGTAAAATAGGGAACAACCTGTCATATGGAGGAACCTGAATCTGGCCTTCAGGAGGCCGAAGGTCCGCTCCATCACCCTCCTAGTTCACCCATGGGCCTCACTGTAGTGTCCCACGGCCCTTGTCCTGGGATTCCTCACTGGGGTCAGTAGCCATGACAGGTTGTGGTAACCAGAGTCACCTGCAAATGGCGAGGGACAACTGTTAGACACACACTAACCTGGAGGGATATCCCCAGACCCAGACAACCATTCCCACTGATTAGCTTCCAGGTGCTCACCTAATAGCCACACACGGTGCCTCTGGAGTTGACCCATCACATAAGGGATGCTGCTATTCCGCAGGATGTAAGCGTCATGCACTGAGCCAGGGAACATGGCATTCACATGGGAGATGTACTGGTCTGCCAAACATACCATCTGTGCATTCCTAGAATTATACCTCTTCCGGTTTCTGTACACCTGTTCACTCCTGTAGGGGGTTACCAAAGCCACATGTGTCCCATCAATGGCACCTATGATGTTGGGGAGATGTCTGAGGGCTTAGAAATCACCTTTCACCGTAGGCAAATCCTACACCTGAAAGAAAACGATGTAGCTCCGCATGTGCTCAGCAGGGCAGACAACACTCTGGACAACATGTTGGAAAACATAGGCTGGGACATCCCTGATGCTATGGCCACTGTTGTTTGAAATGACCCACTTGCAAGGAAATGGAGCACTGACAGCACCTGCACTTGAGGGGGGATTCCTGTGGGATGGCGGATAGCTGACATCAGGTCCGGCTCCAACTGGGTACATAGTTCCTGGATTGTGGCACAGTCAAGCCTGTATGTGATTATCACATGTCTTTCCTCCATTGTCGACAGGTCCACCAACGGTCGGTACCTGGAGGATGCCGCCATCTCCTCAAATGTCCTAGCGGATGGTGCCTATGAAGGACAACAGCGAGCACAGAGTCAAACAACTCAGAGGTACGTACCCACAGCTTACACAGAACACCGTTCATAATCAAAAAGTGGCCTGTATGTGTGTTGAGTCTAGGTCTAGGTATGTGTGACGCAGTTGAAAATAAAGCCATGTGGGCCCCTGAAATGGCGGCTGCCTGACTTCTAAAGTGGGACAATGGGATGTGAGGTAACTGCGCTGGCGTTGTACACCGTCGCGGTAGGCGGTCGAAGACCGCAGCGCAATGCTGCATTGGTTAACATTGAACCCTATGGGTCCCAGGAGCCAATGACGATGTACGCCGGCCGTGACGGTACGCACCGCCACGGACGTGACCGCCATTTTCTATCTGTTCAATCACTCGATACCTGATCTTTGACAGGAGAGGACCTACACTGCAAGTGCTGCTGTGACCTCGGTCTGGAAGAGACAATGGTTTGAGTGTCTGGGGAAAGGGCGACTGCCTTCACATTGGAGGAGTTGGAGAAACTTGTGGACGGGGTCCTTCCCCAGTACACGCTACTCTACGGTCCTCCAGACCAACAGGTAAGTACACTGGGAGCATGATGTATGGGCTATGCCTGTGTGGAGAAGGGTGGATATAAGCAGGAAGGGGGGAGAGTGCGGCGTGCATGAAACGACGGTGAGTGCATGTGCCTCATGGCAAGGGTAGGGATGGGGGCCAATCACTTTGACGGTGCAGTAGGTAATAACTTTCTCTTCCCCTGTACAAATCATGTAGGCCAGCGCCCACCAGAAAAAAAGATATTTGGCGTGCCATCACCAAGGACGTCCGGACCCTTGGGGTCTACCACAGACGGAGCACCCACTGCCGGAAAAGATGGGAGGACATTCGCCGCTGGAGCAAGAAGACGGCGGAGGCTCAGCTGGGGATGGCCTCCCAACGTGGGAGGGGTGCCCATCGCACCATGACCCCCCTGATGTTCAGGATCCAGTGGAGGGGTCTGGGTGGGGGAGGTGAGCTGTGGGTTTCCCTAGGCCAGGGCGAGATCCGTAGGCAAGGTCCCTCCGTAAGACAGGCCATGTGTCACCCCAGCCCACCTCTGTAGAGTGCCAAGTACACCTAGTCATGCCCCTGTGTCATCTATGTGTGCAGATTTCGTCCATAGCCTTGTAGGACATTTCCCAGGAATTGAACAGTGGAGCCCAAGAGCGCGGCATAGTGCAGGGGGCTTCTGTGTCTGTCGTGTCTGCCAATGGTAGCAGTAATGCATTCACTCAACATGTCTTTCCTCTGTCGTGCCCCCCCTTTTTGTGGTCTCCCTGTTCTTGTGTGCATTGGCATCATCAGGCGGAGGAGCAGTGGCACCGGAGCACCAGGGGGCTGAATCCCACATGGCCATGGAGGGCAACACTACGGAATCGGACTTCACCAGTGGGACGCAGGGCAAGGGGAGCTCCACGGCGGGGACAGGAGCTGAGACCAGTGACACGGACTCGTCCTCTGATGGGAGCTTCCTTGTGGTGGCGGCAACATCTGTGCCACCCCCATCTACAGGTACAGCCGTCACCCTCCCCCCCTTCCAGCACCGCCCTCCCAGCAGCCCCTCAGCCTTCACCCTGTGCCCGCTCACCCGGGAGGGTGGGCATCACCTTCGCCCCAGGCACCTCAGGCCCTGCCCCAGTCACCCCTGCTGCCCTATGTGAGGAGGCCAATGACCTCCTCAGGTCCCTCACTGTTGGGCAGTCTACCATTTTGAATGCCATCCAGGGTGTAGAAAGGCAGTTGCAACAAACAAATGCATTCCTGGAGGGCATTCATTCTGGTTAGGTGGCCCCTCAGTGAGCTTTTCAGACTTTGGCCTCAGCACTAATGGCAGCCATTGTCCCTGTGTCTAACCTCCCCCTCCAACTTCCTCCACCCCGACCCAATCCCCTGTACCTCATCCTATACCAAGCACACCTACAGACCAGCATGCTCACACGTCAACACACAAGGGAAGCTCAGGCAAACATAAGCACCCACATCCCACAGGCACTCACACAAGTATCACACACATGCAGACATAGCAACATCCACTGCCTCCACTGTGTCCCCCTCCTCCTCGTCTCCCTCCTCCCTCCATGTCTCATCTACACTCACACCTGCATGCACTACCTCTACACCCACTATGTCCCTCTTCAGCACACCCACCACCACACCCCGCTCATGTGCAGTCACCACCCCCACTACCATTCACACGTCCCCTGTGTCCTCTCCCAGTGTGTCTGTGACGCCCCCTCCCAAGATACACAAACGCAGGCACACACCCACCCACCCAACAGCCATCCACCTCACGACAGCCTCCAGCGCATGCACCTTCACCCAAAGTCAGCAAACGAACACCTCCTACAACCACAACCTCTTCCTCCACTCCCAAACCCCCTCCAGCTACCCATCCCAGTGTGTCCCAAAAACTTTTCCTGTCCAACCTTGACCTCTTTCCCACACCTCCCCCACCCCGTCCGTCTCCTAGGTCCCGAACTAGCACCTCAGCCACAACATCTCCAGGACCAGTGGTGCCTGTAGTCACCGGAATCTGGAGTGCACCGGCCACCAGGGCAGGCAGTGTGGCACGGAGCCGCAGCACAGACAGTCCCTCACCTGTGAAGCGTCAGAAGTTGGCCAGTGCCCGGCGGGAGAGGGGGAAGATTCCAGACACCAAAGCCGCTCCCAGGGGTACAGGTGGGAGTTTGGAGTCAGCTGCGACACCTTCCAAGGTGGGGAAGGGGCACAAGAAGGTAAGCAAGTCTGGGAAGAGCAGCACGGCGGAGAAGACCGCCATCATCCCAGCTGCCCAGGAGGCCACCACCAGCACCAGCCCAGCTGCCCAGGATGCCAGCACCAGCACAGCTGCCCAGGAGGTCACCGCCAGCACAAGCCCCGCTGCCCAGGAGGCTACCACCAGCACAAGCCCCGCTGCCCAGGAGGCCACCGCCAGCACAAGCCCCGCTGGGCCATGAAGGACCTCCAGCACAAGCCCAGCTGGGCCATGAAGGACCGCCAGCACAAGCCGGCTGGGCCATGAAGGACCGCCAGCAAAAGCCCCGCTGGGCCATGAAGGACCGCCAGCAAAAGCCCCGCTGGGCCATGAAGGACTTCCAGCACAAACCCGCTGGGCCATGAAGGACCGCCAGCAAAAGCCGCGCTGGGCCATAAAGGACCGCCAGCAAAAGCCCTGCTGGACCATGAAGGGCGACCGCCATCTCAAGCACCGCTGAACAGGCCACCGCTGCCACAAGCACCGCTGAACAGGGCACCGCCGTCTCAAGCACCGCTGAACAGGGCACCGCCGTCTCAAGCACCGCTGAACAGGGCACCGCCGCCTCAAGCACTGCTGAACAGGGCACCGCCGTCTCATGCACCGCTGGCCCATGAGCGCCAAGGGCACTGATGCTACTGAGTCCGTCACGGGCAGAATGAAGCACTCTGGGCACCATTCCTCCTCCAGAACCAGTAGAGACTGTCATCCACTACCTCTGTCCTTAGCAGGATGAAGCACTCTGGGCACCATGCCCCCTCCAGAAGCAGTGGAGACTGTTATCCACTTGAGAGACTGTGGCTTTGCACTCCCCAGGATGGAACAGTGGGCAACCCACCCACTGTATAGACTTGAGAGACTGTAGCTTTGCACTCCCCAGGATGGAACAGTGGGCAAACCACCCACTGTATAGACTTGAGAGACTGTGGCTTTGCACTCCCCAGGATGGAACAGTGGGCAAGCCACCCACTTGTGAGACTTGAGAGACTGTGGCTTTGCACTCCCCAGGATGGAACAGTGGGCAACCCCTTTCCCTCCCCCTGAGGTGCCTGTTTTGTTGCTCTCTGATGCCCCTGCAGTGTTCTTTCCGTCATGGCTGGGGATCTTGTGTGGGCCTCGCCCATACCGTGTGGAACCAGTGTTCCACGGACTTAATTGGAGCACTACCTGGACTACTGTGCTTGGTATATATTTTTTAAATGGTGTATATATATATATTTTTGCCTACTTGATTTTAATATATTACAATGGTTACACTCATTTTCTATTGTCTTTGCATTTTTCCGGGGTGGGGTGTTGGGGGCATGTAACTGTGATGTATCAATATGAATTAGTGTGTGTGTTGTAGCGGGTGAGGGTGGGGGTGGGGGTGTTGCGTGTGTGTGTCCCTGTTATTTCCCTCCCCTCTCCCCTGTGTCATAGGTGCAGTACTCACCGTGGTCTTCGCCGCCGGCGTTCGTGCTCCTGGTAGAGGAGCAGGAAGACTATCGCAGGGAGAATTTGGAGTTCCGGGTCCATGGTGTCCTCGTTCCTCGTGGAGTGTGTAGAGGTGAGCGTTTTCCCTTCGGAATTCCTGTTTCCGCCGCGTTTTTATCCGCGGTTAATCCGCCCAGGAAAAGGTGGCGGATTGGTGGGTTGTAATAATGTGGGCAGTACATCATCTCCCGCCTGTCTGTTGGTGATGACCACCGAGCTGTTTGTTTGTACCGCCGTGGCGGTCGGAGTGTTAAAGTGGCTGTCTTTGTTGGCGGTTTCCGCCACGTCATAATTGCAAATTTTTTACCGCCGGCCTGTTGGTGGTCTTACCGCCGCTTTAACACCATCCGCCAGGGTTGTAATGACCACCATAGTATTGAGCAGAGCCCATAATGTGTGACTCTCAGATCTTTAACCAAAGTATTATAATGATAGTGTCAAACACCAATGTCAGGTCTACCAAAATTAATGCTACTGCACTTCTGTCATCAGGCGCAGGTTGTCCATCATCAATCAATGCAATGATTACATTTCCCTGGTGGAGGGAGATTATAATTTGTTTTATACTAAGCCTTCTCAGGTAAATACATACAACCTACTTGATACTTAGATTTAAAAGCTTTCAAATACTAGTCTGAGCCATGACCTTTGTGATTGCAGGAATGACAATTAACAGTTCTATACTCTGTGACATTCTCATCAAGTACATTAGAAGATATATAATTAAAAAGAAAATATCTAATATTTTTACTTGTTTTGCAATCAACACACAATTTTGAGACTTTGTATTACGCAGCAAAATTTGCAGTCCTAATGCAGCCTTTTAAACGGGCACGCAGGCGTTAGCATTGTGAATACTAAATAGATACAGCGCTAATAAAATTCACAAAATATCTGAAAATGAGAGGCAACATCATTGACAGCTTTAGTTGATTTAGGAATGCAGCTATCTACTATGTGCAGTATAAAGTGAGTGAACGTGTGCTTAATCTTGTACCTCAGTGGTTAAAGTCATTTTCACAATAGTAATTTCGTAGGAGCTTGTTCCGATTACTTTCTATTTATGATCATTAAACATCCAAATCATGAAAGGGAGCAGCACAAGAGAAAAATGATAGACATTGCAGGCTCCAATTTATGTAACTTTTCCCAGAAGGAAACTATGATAATTACTTGCTTGCTGATTGTTGTAATTCTGATGCTTGAAAGATTGGAATCACGTGTGTGGTAAATATGCAATATTCAATGCAGCATATATAAAATGTTTCCGTATCTAGACATTTTTTTTTATTTTGCTTTAGGTGGCACACAACAGAATTTTAATTCCGTTCAAAAAATGAAAGAGAAAACGTGGGCGGGAAGAATTCAGGAGTCTAACGAAAAGAATGGCGTGCTTCAGTGCGCAAATCTATAAACAGATGACTGTCGTCGAAGAAAGAAGGAAAGCCTATCATTGCTGTGTTAAAATGTGTTCATTTTAATTACTAGCTAACTAGCATTATCATTAATCTTATTCTGTCTTCGAAGACAATTCATATACACCAAAAGAAGGGATTTAATTGTCCTTACGCCTTGTGTATTCACATTCCTCGGGCCTGGGAGCAAAGCTGACTAGAAAAAAAAAACAGCCTATATTTAAAGCTTACCAACAGCATGCATTCCCATACATTAGAATAGAGCAGGTATATACATATTTCCTTTACTGAAAAGTATGCCATTGACAGTTATAAGTTTCTCATCAGCAGCTAATCGCCGAATCCCCCAATCAACTTCTGAATAGAATTATTACCAAATACCAAATTACCAAAATATATTTTGCACATTTCCCTTCTTCCCTCTGCCTAATAATGATATTATTATGTTCTGTTAGGTTTGATAACATTTCTGTGAGAGAACAGGGCTGATTGCAGAGGCCCCCTAACCTTTTGCCCCCATTTTCCACTTTTTGATGGTGTTTTCCTGACTCTGATGGTGCCCTGGGTGCTGCTAACCAGTCCCAGGGCCTGTACTCTGTGTAAAATCAGTATGCAAATTAGACTAATTATAATTGGCTAAGTCAACCTACCTATAAGTCCCTAGTATATGGTAGGGCATGTAGGTTTAGGGACACCAGCATAGGTAGGGCACCCATAGGTGCACTGCTGACATGCCCAGTGTCATTTTAAAGGCAGGCCTGCCTTGCTGGCTGCTTTTAAATTAAAGTTATATGCAAATTCTACTTTGGAATTAAAAGTAGTTCCAAAGTTTTAAACTACCTTATTTTTACATATAAGTCACCCCTAAGTTGTGCCCTATGTGCCCCTAGGGCTGGGTGCCATGTAACTATAAGCATGGGCCTTCTAAAAATAGTTTTATAAGCCCTAGTGAGGAAAAAACAGCCACATTTGTTTTTCCCTCATTGTAATGAATAGCCCCCGTAGGCTAGAATGGGGAGACTTTATTTTAATTTTCAGAGTCCCCTTAAGTAACAGATACCAGAAGTTTGGTATCAAATTAATTGTTATAATACATCCCACAACTTCTAGTTGTGGGATTTAGTATAACTTGTTCAGGTAAAGAGTTTAAAACTTTACCTGAAAAGTTGCCAACTTCAGCCCTGCAGTGTTTTTGCTGCTGTGTTCTGATTGGCCAGCCTCTGGCAGCCTGGCCAGGCTGGCTTGATGAGGTGTGAAGTGGCCTGGCTCCACACAAAGAGATGTGCCTGTGCGAGGAGATCTCCCCTCAGCAGATGGTGAGGCAGGAAGGGGTGGGGCTGCCAAACTGGTCTTCAAAGGCAGAGAAGGATATTTGGAGCAACCCAGCAACACCCCCACAACCTGCAAATCCGGACAATTAGGTGCCCCCTTGATTAGATTAGGAGAGGGCAGGAGAGGGGTGTGTTTAGGATTTTTGGCCACACCAGTGGGTGGGCTCAGCCAGATGTCACCTCCAAAAATCACTTTCAGCCATGATGGATTTTTGCGGAATGTTGCTCCCTGGGATTGATTTTTGCCACATTTCCCAGGAAGTGGTCATCACAGGGGGAAGACCCTGCCCCTGTTTGGAGAACCAGGACCTCCCCTGTTGTTTACCCAGGAGCAGGGATAAACTGGCAGACCTGCACCCACACCTCAGATCCCCATCAGATTCCAACAAGGAAGAACCACAGGAGAAGACGGACTGCCCTGCTGGACCCCTGGCCTGCACCTGGAACCTTCACTCTGAAGGACTGCACCAGCTGCACACTTGGGCTTCACCACAAGAAGGACTTTGCCTGGCTTCAACTGGTTCAAGGAGGGACTCCCTGTTTGCTACAGGTAAAAAATTACTAACCAGAGTCCCCTGCACCAACTCCTGAAGAAATCAACCCGCTGACCACTGTCCAGTGGCAAAAAGGAGTTTGCACCAGGTCCATTCTGGGAGTTGTAGTCCGCACCCCCAAGGATCATCACAGAGCTTCTTTTGGATTTTTAAACTGTTTCCTGTGTTTTATTTAATTACTGTTTTGTGATATTTGAATGCTTTACACTCTGTCTCCTAAGTTAAGCCTTGCCGCTCATTGCCAAGTTACCAAGGGTTGAGCTAGGCTTAATTTACTGAGACCTAACTGGACCTAAGTGGAGGTTAGTGGCCTATTGCTAAGTGTAGGTACTTACCTGCCCTCACCAATAACCCATTTTCCAACAATCTCTATGAAAGAGCACCCACAATGAATTATCCTCAGCCTCCTTCCAACCCAGAATACAACTCATAAAGCATTATATAGTGTGGACATTTTGAGATGTGTTGGTTTGTAGGGGAATTGTGAGTAGTCCCTAAAAAGGGTGTTGCAGAGAGTCAAAAGATGGGATTTCATTGTCCTTAAACCTTTTGTATTGAAATGCCATAATCCTCTGATCAAAGGTGAATAGAAATAACAGGCCATATTTAAAGCTTATCTAGAGCGTGCTTGCCCTTCCTAAATATATGGCCACCGGTGTTTGGAGGACAAGCACATAATACCGATTATACCTTGAAGGTCCAACATCAATGCACTACCATTTTAGAGGTCAAACACCACCCAAGACAGATGGGGTTCCAATACTTTCTCCTGTTCCCAGCCAGATGTAATCAAGGAGAATCCCAAATCCCACTTCTTCACAGAGGCCAAGGATGCGTGGGATTGGGTAGGTGCAAACTCGGACAGCTCCAGCTCCTTACCACAGAGGAATAGCGACATAACCAAACCACTTGGACCACACCAGAAGCACCAGGGTTATTCTCTGAAGGATCCCAAATAATATCCGTAAGGTCACCCTCATTCAACCTCAACCGCTTTCAAAACCCCAACAGTAGAACAAATAATTGCAGATCATAGATAGACTCTCAAAGCTGTGGCAAACCTGGGATTGGATGCTTGCCCATCAAACATGGACAGTGGGCTGCATATTTTCTCCTCTGATTGAGAGTGTGACCCTTCACTTATTTCTACATAAAATACTCCACCTACCCATTGGCAGAAATTATATTATAATTGCTCACATTGTTTATTCATCAATCTACCTCCCCAGGCCTTTTTGTATCTCCTCACTTACCCCATAAATCTAAGCGCCTTTTGACCAAACAACCTAGTACTACTCACCTCATACAAATGATGCTGGGCCCACAATACTTGTTTAGAAATAAATAGGGTGGACTCTGTTTTCCCACTACCTCAACCCTGCTATGGCCACCTCCCGACTATTACGATTGGTTATTGTTTACACTCAGTTTGGGCATTCCACCTGTAGGCTCTATAAGTTCTTCATTTCACACCAATCCCTAATTACCACCTTTTCCTTAATCATGATCACCGAGGTTGAAGGATGGCAACTACTCCATTTGGTATGTAGCAGTAGTTACAGTCACAAGAGTCCATTTGAATCCCCTTGGCCCTATTGCCATTACTCCCTCACAGCTTCAATGACCACTAACAGGATCCTTACCCCTAATGTTATGGGTATGCACACTGCACAAACGGTGTTCTATTTTCTCCTATCTCAATTGACACCAAACCCACGTAGCCCTTCTTCAAGAAATGCACACTACTTCTATTCAACTGCCTCACCTCCAGAAATACTAGCATGGATCTATGTATGCTACCACATTCTATGCATATGCTGGGGCACCATGATATGGATCTGACTTGGGATTCCAGGTCTCATACGTGGTGGTAGATACGACGAGAGATATGTTGTACTTGTGGGGCATCTTAACAGACAGCCCATTTTCCTAGGGAATGTTTATGCTCCTAACACTGACCAAGACACCTTTTGGGTGACTGTATCAGCGCACTGGCCTCAAAGACTCCTCTGCCATGGATCCTGGGAGGAGATTATAACTATATTCTGAACTTACAGTTCAATCGGTCACACCCGCCCTTGCCGTGCTCCCTTCAGTATGCTCAGACAGACCGCTTTTTTAACTGGGTTACACATTGGGTGCTGACAAATGAGTGGAGATCTCTCCATCCTACCTCCTGATACTATTTTCAGTCAGTGCCTCACAATCTGTATGTATGCCGTGGCCATGTACTGTGCTCCCATGCTCTGTTGCACTCCTTCCAAGCTGCAAGCTAGGCCACATAGGGGGTCATTAAGAGTTTGGTGGTCATTTGGGAAGACCGCTGCAGTTGTGGCTGCCAAAATTCTGCCATGTGGGCAGTAATCCGACTGATGTTTTAAGAGTCACACTGTAAATTCCACCAAAAAACAGCCAAATTGTAAAAACCACCAGGACACTGGATAACTCAAAAGAGGGGGTTCGATCACCAGCACCGCCAGCCCAACAAAAATCTTCTCATCAGACTACTATCCACAAATCATGACGGTGGTTCTTCCATGGGGGAAAACCATTGACGATACGAACTGCGGTGGTCTAAACTCACATCACACCAAACACAACACCACATTGGATAACTTGAAAATCCCACACCTGACACACATCCACACACTAGACACACCTACACACTCCACTATATACACACTCCTACATAACCCACAATCCTTTGCAAACAAAATGCCACAAAGATCCACAGAGGAGCAAATATCAACGCAGATTTCCTAAAACAACTTCTGGCACCTATACACATTTCACCATGCATACATCAACCACCTCCACAACACGCAAATTACTAATACACTCAACAAACATCACCCACTAATTTTTCAGTTTTCAGCCTTTTTCTTTTAACACTACCTCACCATCTTTACCACCACTATCATATCTCCACAAAAACACCCACGTTTCACTGATAATGAGTTGAGGGTCATGGTGGACAAAATTGTCAGGGTAGAGCCACACCTGTTTAGAGCACAGGTCTAGCAAACATCAATTGGTAGGAAAATGGAGTTGTGGCAAAAAATAGTCAACAGGGTCAATGCTTTAGGCACCTATGTTCACTCAAGGGAGGAGGTGCAATGACCTCCAGGTGAAGGTGTGTTCAATGACATCCAGGCACAAGCTGACTGTACTGAAGGCTGGTGGTTTCCCCCCGCCTCTACTTTCACATTTTGGGAGGAGAAGGTCTTGGACATACTGCATCCTAAGGGCCTGACAGAAATACTTGGGGGGAGTGGAATCTGGTAAGTCCCCACTACATTCATGTCACCCAATTGTTTAGTCCTGCATGCTCACTCACCACCTTATCCCAACCCAATTCACAAACCACCCCTCTGTCCAAATGTCCCAATACCCCTCTTTGGCATGCCACATGTCCACTAAACTCATCTGGCACCACAGCACTTTTGAATGTCATGTGAAGTACTGGGAACTGATAGCACTACAACTCCCAAAAGGCAACATCCCACCATGATGAAAACCTGAAAAGTGCACCAAAAGTGAGATGTCATGTAGTATAGCTTCTTCAGCCATGTTTTCAGACATGTTATATCAGCAACTAGGACTGCTGTGTGTGCACTTTAGCCTACTTACATTTTATTCAGCTTCATTTTATTTTCCTGGCATGTCACAATTGCAGTGCTTTTTTTGTTTTGTTTATCTAGTTGTTCTTTTGCCTAGGAAAGCATTACGTTCCTAGTAAGACGATCTTTTCACTTTGTGCTCTCCTCAAAGCGCAACCAGACAGAGTTGCCAGCAAAGTGGTACATTGTGTCTCCAACATTCACAGAAACAGACACATCCTTACGTCGGGACATTGTATTAGAACATCATCTGTTTTATTATAAAAACACTTCTCTGTCGTCCCAAACACGTCAAAGGGAGATTCCAGCCAGATGACCATGACTTCACGTTGATTGCTGATTACCTTCTCTGCAGCTGCTTGCTTAGACTACCGAATCCCTGGCCTACATGGGGATGGTTTCTTTTTAGACAACATGCTTCCTTGCTCAGGGCTGGAGGATTATGTCTTCCCAGGGGGGAAACCTGAGCTGTGGATTAGGTTTTATCACGCTGTGCTCTAACATAGCCTAGATAGGAACCACATGTATTACACATATTAACAGTATGGTGGGACTTTTTCTGTGTTTCATTCTTCTTGTCACCATTTTGCTTGCAGCGTGTTTTATCATCCTAGTTATTGCAATTTATGCCATCTCATCTAAGATGCAGCTAATTCAATAAACCTTATTGAATCACTCTCAGACTCTGTCTTTGCATATGTGAGACTAATGTATCTGAGAGAAAAGGATGAGATATGATCAACCACAATTCTCCTGAGGAGTCATTTTTGTCATGCGCCGATTTGCCACATTCATCCCTGCTCTTGGGCAGAGGTGAGGCAATGCTAGTTAGCAGGAAAACCCAGGTTAGGCTGACGGTTGTCACATGTTGTGGGATTTAAATAAATTCTGCACAATTTAAGGGATCCTGCCGCCTTATTCCAGTAGTCGAATTAGGATATTGAGAGCCTACGCAACAGCCGTGCGTGTGAAACTAACTACCAATCTAACTCTTCATGAATTTCCAACTGTGAAACAGTTATAGCAATGACAGCAATGCAAAGGGCCACTCCCACTATCATTACAAGCAAAACACAGCTCAGCTAAATGCCCCATCAAACTGCCCTCAAAATTCCTAAGATTAAAAGTTACTTACCTGGGCTGTAAATCTAGATGCCAAAGTGGATGCACATGCAGTACATTCAGATATAGGTCAATGTCTATTTCTTACTCCCATACTGTGCCCCTACTTTGACACTATTGTACATTGTCCAGTTTTTTATTGTGCCATGCATTATGCCAGACACTTCACCAGGCAACAAATATGAACACCCATGTCAATAGTCAGACCACATATGATGTTATCAGCAGTCTAATGACTCCCAAAATAGTTTAACATCTTTAAGCATGGTGTATGGTATTGCAATTGCAGAGTCTCATGATGTACTAAGAAAGATTTTGCTGCAGTTGTCATTGTAATTTCTGGGGATCATGTTAAGGCACTGAGTACATCTCACACAACATCACTAATACTCTAAATAAGACATCAATGCTTTTATCACTTAAAGAAACTCTGGATTCCACTTATCCCACAGGTAACCTTTCCATTGCCACCATGGAGAGGATACGTGAGACTGCCCCTGCCCCTCTGGATGAAGGATCCAGTGAGGACAAAACTCCTGGATATGTGGACACGGAGGACTTAGCTGGCTCATCAAGGCACCATTCACCCCCAAACCTGTGTCCTAAGGACTGTTTCATCCATTGTGTGCCCCCTAGTACAGGTATTTGTGTCTCACCTTTTCACCCCTGACAATGATGGTCCTGCCACCACTGGGAGGAAGCACACTGTTGATGTCAGATACAACATATGACATCTAAAGTACAGCATCTTGCTGTGCATTCCATGACACTCCTCTTGGTTCACATTCCCAGAATCTTCTAATGTACTATGCATGCATATTTATCTGTGACTGTCAGTGTTTGATAGTCCAACTTAGTTTACATGTAAAACTTATTGATTGCACCTATGCTACATTACGGACACACATAGATTGTTGAGAATAGGTTTCCATTACTACCAATCCCTCTGTCACACAGCTTTTACTACTCACAGGCACAAGTAGACTACTAAACATAAAGGCAGCACTTACTGATATTTCACACAATATAGGGAATCCTTAATGACACAGACTTCATAACTTTTCCATACATATAATTGCATCAAAAAGACAGCTACCTGACCTACTATACTGGACATGAGGAAGTGACCTAACTCCGTTGGTGGATGACGTCATAACGGTAGGCAGTTAAAATTGCTGTGAACATTGCAATTGGAACATATTGCTGCCCGTGGCGGACTTGGACCAATGGCGATGTCTGCCAGTAGTGACTGTCCTGTACGTGGAGAACATGACTGCCATCTTCTGCAGTATTGCTCACTTGACTCCTGACACTGCTGCCAGAAAGACCTCTACTACCTGAGCTGCTGTGTACTGCCTCTGGGAGCTATTATGCCACATCTTAATAGTGATAGGGCACCAGCCTTCACCCCAGAAGAGATGGACAAGCTTGTGAAGCAGGAACTACCCCTGTATAAACAACTATATGGTGCACCAGAGAAGCAGGTGGGTCCAATGGTATACCAATGTGTGAAAGGTGGAGTGCATGATGGTGTACATTAAATGTGAAGTAGTGAATGTTTTGCCACTCGTGCCTGGGTGCATGGAAATGTGTGCACGTACATGGACAGACATACAGTAGTGTCACATGGTAGATAGTGTGTAATCTAATTTCCTTCATACACAGCAGAGATTGCAGCATGGACAACAATGATTGTGTGAGAAATGTTTTTGTGGACAATCCATGTCATGGAAAATCATGTGGCCTGGTAATATGTGCATAGTCAATACCAGGTACTGATCATGCATGTTGTATGGGACACTCCACTATACACAAGGGCTGCCTGCAGATGCTAAATTGTGAAGGAGCTTGAACTTAGATGATGGGAATGTTTGCCTACTTGCTGCGACTGAAGTGTTCTGACCACTTGTGTTGGTATGGTACATGTAGACATAACCTTCTCCTTTTGTCTGTATCATCCATGCAGGTCAGCGCCCATCAAAAAAAGGGAATCTAGCATGCTATCGTCAAGCATTGAGGGTCCACATCTGGCAGAGCACCCACTCCAGGAAGTGGTGGGAAGACCTGAGATGCTGGGCCCGGAAGACCTCAGAGGCCCAACTGGGGATGTCCTCGCAGCGAGGGAGGGGTGCCCGTCAGACCTTGACCCTCCCAGTGGCCCACATTTTATCAGTGGCCTACCCTGAGTTTGATGGGCATTTGAGCGCAGCACAGCAGCCAAAAGGGGGTAAGTACTGACTAAACACATTTAAATCCCTCTGCCAGTTCAGTGTCTGCTGTATAAGTATCTAAACTGTAACAATGTGGTAAGTGCTAGAGGTAAAGGGTCTCCTAGGAACACATAGAAGTATTGTTGCTACCTTCGATACACAAGTGTGGACATGGTATTGTGTATAGGGAAATATTACTCACCTATGTTAAGCCTATTGTGTAACAGCATGTGGTGATGCACATGTGACTGTGTCATATGTGTCATTCTACAGTGCTATACATATATTTAACATGCAGTGTCATCCTTTCCACCAACTGATGCTTAGTCCAGACATCCTGTTGGTAAGTTGTCCAGCTCTCTGGTCCCAGTCCTTTCCTATTCCACAGGACCTAACTGTATGTGCAAAACACGGTCTCACAGGTCAGTACATGCCAAACATTCCTGATTTGTGAAATAGATGTAAACTTCGTGTTAGGGTGTAATCTCATCCAGAAATTTCAAATGGCATGCTCGCTACACTTATTCAGAGGTGTGAGGAGGAGTCCCCATTGTTAAGTGTAGACTGTACATTGGCAAATGTGATGTTTACATGATGAAAAGCATAGTGGTAATGATCCATTCCTAGTGCAAGACATATCATAGACATGTGAGTTATAACTATCTGTACCATATACATGTTATAGAGAAGGTATGTGGCTTGCCTGCTATTCACTTAGCCAATTTAATTCTGTCCATGCTACAAAGGGCAAGGCATCTCCTATAGGTTCAAAATACACTGTTTTTGACAACATCATGTGCACATTGGTACCTCCTGCCATTTCAAAGATTTAAGTTAAGGTTTGGCATACTTACTTTTGCTATTCTATATCTGTTTTGAAGTATTTAAGTATGGATAAGTTCATTTAACCACAACTTCATAGTATTGCAGGTGTTGGAGCTGACAGCCACCTGTTTGTGGAATGGTGTATGTTGTCAGTCAAATGGATGGACACTAGGTGTATTCGTCAATCATGGTTACTTTATAAGTGGTCCATGTCAGTCTAACTGTACTCCAAAGATGTAAGGTGACTCATTTCAGAAGTTTTGATAATGATGTTGTTCATTTGGTCTTGTCATATTGAGGTTGTTACTCATCATGATTTGTGGAATTGCATGGGGCCTTCATGAACACAACAGGTGCCCATTGTATTAAAGGTGTTGGTATGCTCCCTGTGGTTGTCTGTGGGTGTATCCTGTGTGCTAAGTAGACCTCTATTGCTGTACATTACTTTATTTTCTGTGTGAGAATGACTAAGATGATTAGGTCCAGAATGTATGCATAATATTTCACAACAACACAGTTGTTACATGCATTGTTGAAATGGATTAGGAGTCTATTATACTTCAAAATTGGATATGCCAAATGAAGTAGATGCATCTGAGTTATTTTGCCATTGTGAATGTTATAGACAAAGTGACATTTTAGAGATGTGATAGCTAAGCAACATGCTGTGGTGTAATAGGAATGTGCTGAGGTAACTTTAATAGAACATTACATCTGGCAAGGACTAATTAAGTGCAGATTTGGAGTAGGTATGAATTTGAAATCAAAGTTTACACTGGTTTCCATTCATGGTTTGTTGTTTCACAGTGATGCCCTATATAGAGACACACTTTCTCTGTTCACAAATCATCTTGTGCAGGAATAGTTTGTGTTTTAGTTGTACTGATAGGATGGTGATGCAGTGTGCAGATAGTAGGCCTATCTTGGTTGTAACATTGGTGTAATATGCTGTTGTGGAATGTACATTGTTGTTGGAACATAATGTTGGCTCAAAATAGTTTCTACCTGGGGTTGTTTTACACATAGATGTAAATTTACTGTAGTGTATGATGTAATGTAAGTGGTATGTAAAGAATGAGATGACCCTACCTCCCTCTCTGTTTTTCTGCATCAGCATCGGCTGGCAAAGGAGATGGGGCACAGCTGATTGAGGAAGCTACTGGCCACGCAGCCTGAAGTGATGGTACCACTGACACAGAGGACCCAGTGGCACAGAGGGTAAGGGGAGTGCAAAAAGGGAGACAGGATCCAGTTCTTCATCTTTGGAATCCTCTTACAGTGGACACTCCGTGGCTGTGGCAGACCCATCTAGGACCAACCCAGCACCATCGCAGTCCACCACCCCCTTTCTATCACTGTCCCCCACTCAGTGGGCGGTGCCTGCTCACCTAAGAGGGTGGGTGTCTCCTTAGCCTAAGGCACCGCAGCCCCTGCCCCTTTCAGCCCTGCTGCCCTCAGGCTATTGACCTCCTTAGGTCCATTACTGTGCCATCCAGAGACTTGCAGTTCAGATCCCATAGAGTAATGTGTTCCTGGAGGACATTCACGCTGCACTGTCTGGCCTACAGAGATCCTTTCAGACTCTGGCCTCCACACTGATGGCAGCCGGTCACCCTTTGTCTCCATTCTCCACTTCACCTTCCTCTTCCCAATCCCCTCTTCCCCAAAGAACACAGGCAGACAGGCATGCATCCATCTCAACGTCCAAGGGTAGCTCAGAAAATCACAAGCACCACAAGATGCACCACTGGCATGCACACAAGCAAAATTCAGATGCACACACAACCTGCTCTGAACCCCCCACCATACCCGCATCACATTCAGCATACCTGACACACCTGCAGATACTACACCAATATTCACAGACACAGCTACCACTCCCATCCTACCCACAGGCAGCACCACAGCAGACCCTCAGACATCTACCCCAGTCACCACACCCACAGACACCACAACGACTGACACACCCACATGCAGCACATCCACCATACCTGCCATCACCACCCAACAGACACCCACCACCCACAAACATACCTCTCACAAACATGCACCCAAGACATCCAAATCAACAACCTCAGACAACCACTCCCTCGCCCTCTACACCCAATCCCTTTTGCAATGACCATCCCTGTGTATGTAGAAAAGCTTTCCATTCAGAGTTTGCCCTTTTCCCTACTCCTCTCCCACCTTGTGATACACCTAGATATTCTGTGTCCCTCCTCAAGTCTGGCCCTACCACCCCCAAGACCTTCTCTACCACACCTGCAAGTATCCATGCCCCTCCCCTGCCAAGAGGTCTACGCCTCCTAAAAAAACAACCCTTCCCTAAACCTAAGATTAAGCCAAAAAAACCAAAACCAGATACCAAAGGCCCCTCTCCAAAACTGAAATCCAACCCCCTTCCACCACCACCCAGATAACACCTGAGGTGCTTTCCTTCCCCATAGATGCCCCTACCTGTGGAGATTACATGGCAGTCAGGAGTCAAGTTCGGGGCATACGTGCACTGTGTGCATTAAGACTGTTTTTAAGGACTGGCTTATAGCCTTTGTTGTTCCAATATTTTGGTTTCTAATTATAATTTAAGCCAACCTGTTGTTGGTTTACTGCTTAAATCTTTCTCATGCATTTCTCTCCCTAGTTCGGAGTTGTTCCTGGCTGACATTAGTTCTGTGTCTGTATATGTGTGTGTGTGAATTGCTTGGGCTACCTGTATTGTTTAGCCAGTAAGTGAGGTTGTGTGCATTGCTTTAGTCTGAAAGTGGTAGGGTGTGGGCTGTGTGATGAAGAAGTGTGTCTTCAATTTTTTTTATTATTTTGGTATTGAGTGTTGTTTCTGTTGGGATGTGTTTGTTGGTGTGTTTTGTGGCTTTGTGAGCTTTGACTGTATGGATGTGCATGTTTTGTGCATGGTATGTTAAATACGATGTTCTGTGTAGGTCGATCGATAAGCAGTATGGTTGTATATTTGTGTGTATTTTCTGGCTGTTGGTGTTACCATGTGATGTATGTGTGATGTGTCCTTGCGTAGTGTCCCCTGTGGGTCCCTTTGAAGAGGCAGGAGATGATGCAGTTGTGTTGTAACATGTTGTGGAGTTGTGGGGTACTGTGTGAGTGTGTGTCTATGCAGTGTGTCCGTGCGTACCTGTATGTGTTTGTAACATGTGTATATGTATGTGTGTGTGGTGACCATAGCATGGTTGTTGTGTACATACAAATGTGTGTTGCTGTATGTGAGTGTGCGTGTTAGTGTGCTGTTACATGTGAGTGTCGCCCTCGCACCCCCTTCCCAAATGTATGTTGTGTGAGTGTACAGCAATTGACAATCTACAATAGTGACAGGTAAGTGTGTGTACTTACGGTTGCTGTCATCATCGTTGAAGATTCCAAAGGATTTTGGTGAGCAGAAGCAGCGGGAAGACATCTAGTCCAGGTTCCATGGCGGCTCCAGATGAGTATGGCTTCCTGAGTCTCCTTTTATGCAGTTGGTTTACATATGGGTTTCCGTGGTAGTGCGGCCACAGCGGAAACCTTGGCAGTGTGTAACCTCATAATCTGTCCGGCAGAAACAGTCTCCGTTGGCTGCAGGTGGCTACCATCGTCCATGACAGCCAAACCGCAGAGGAGGTGCCAGCAGTGCTTTGGCTGTGTTCTGTACTGAACACACCAATGTCATAATTTGGCAGTCTTCTCTGCCAGCCTGTTGGCGGTAGCACTGCCACCCCCAACATGGCGGTACTGAGACCGCCAAATGCATAATGAGGCCCATAGTGTCTGATCACCAGGCACATACGGTTGATTTGCAGTGAGGGGCTCCACACCCTCAAACCCCAAAATGGCACCTGTTGTAAGATTACCTCAAAGACCACGTTTTACAAGAAGCACAAAAAACACACATTTGCAACTACGTTGTGGAAAAAGAGGGCACAGCCACTATTGCCTCCCTCAAATAGGATGCCTTTAAGGTTGTTACAAGTGGTATATGCCTTAAGGAAATAGTGGGCATCCGTTGTACCCTTGACAAAGAACTTACAGGACTAGAGTGCTCCTTAGCATCATCAGAAGCACTGCTGATCAGGACCTTCCGGATTGACCTTCTTTGAGCCAGGCCAGACGTCAACTTGCCTCCCTAATGGAGCAGTTGTGCTGTTTTAACCTCATTGCCTACACAGCCAATACCCATAGAGAGGGCAATAAATCAGGCCCCCGTTAGGCATTGTTAGTGCGCCAAGAACAAAGGGAACTGATTTCTCCCTCATGCACGGTCCTCTGTACACAACATGACAACCTCTTGGAGTTCTATAGATAGTACTCCCATATATAGGACACCATGGACAATCCCACAGGGAGCCACTGATTCTTTCCTTGCACCATTTTCCCTGTCATACATCACTGTGGCTCAAAGTGAAGCCTTAGATGCAATCAGAACACCAGCAGATGTTAAACAGGCAATTCAGGACCAAGCCAGGAACAAGACACCGGGTCTGAATGGCCCCTGTATTGAATACAATGGCATATATGCTAATGTCCTGGCACCTTGCTTAGCCACTGTTTATAATGAGGCCCTCCGCATAGGAGAGCTGCCGGCCTCCCTCAGGAAATCCCTGTTAGGCTCCATCTCCAAACCTCACTGTGACCCTACTAATACCACCTCCTGTTGTCCATTTCAAATCTTGGGAACAAATTACAAAATAATAGGAAAAATGTTATCTACCAGATATGCTCAGTTTCTTCTGAAACTCATACGTCCTGACCAGAATGGGTTTGTTCCGGACTGAATCACTTCTTACAACATGCGCTGCCTGTTCCACATACAGGACCAGGGACTAGGACCACCTATGCGGTGAGCCTAATCCTGGACTTGGAAAAAGCATTTGACTTTCTGGACTGGAATTATCCTTTCTGAGTCCTCAAGCATATAGGGATAGGCAAGCGTCTTCATGCCTACACTTGCCTCTTATATACAAACCCACTTTCCTGTGTTCAGATAGGTTGATATACTTCTGAAGCCTTCTCTCTTGAATGCAGCACTCAGCAGGGCTGTCCTCTCTTACCCGTGCTCTTCGCGATAGATGTGGAACCCCTGGCCTTTCGTCTTCATTAGGAGGGCACATATTGGGGCATCTCTTTTGAAGAAAGGACACATGAGGTGTCACCTTACATGGATGATCTTCTGCTACTCCTACAAGATGGCCGACTGGACCTTGCCCCACTCCAGACAACTCTGCAATCATTTGCTAAAGCCTCTGATATTATGGTCAATTGGAACAAATCCTCTGTATAATTACAAGAGATCATGCTGGGATGTACCCCCCTCATCTGGCACCATTCTCCAGTCTCAATACCTGAGTATTTGCCTCTATTATACTCTGGCTGGTCCATTTGATGGCAATCTGAGACTGGACCTGGCTTCACTGAAATCCCAGATCTCTTTGTGGACGAGACTCCCACACGAGACAACTAGTAGGATTGAGCTGTTGAAGATGGTGATCCTTCCTCAACTTCTATATTACTTTGCCATCCTCCTGGTGATACCCTTGGAAGATTCTTCCTGGAACCTGACTCTCTGCTTGTTGAACCTATATGGGGGAGCAGTCATCATAGGATCACACAAAAAAAGCTACAGCTGCTCACAGGAGAGGGTTGACGGGTTGTTCCTTCCATTAAGGCCTACTTCTTGGCAGCCCAGCTGCAGTGGCTTTCCCAGTGGATAGGTAAACCTCATTTTGGAGAAACTTGCTATCACTCTCCACCACCCTCCTCTACATCTACTAGAACCCGATTACTTCCACAGGCACAACTGCCATCTCCACGATGTTCCTCGTAAATATGAGTAGCAAATAAACGCTTAGTCAGAGCCCGCACCCTAACACAACACAATCCCCTGTGTGCCCTAGGATTCCCACTTCAAGGTCTTCTATATTACCTGGGTGCCTAAATGGCCTCTGACCTTCGCTGGTAGAAATGTTCTCTGACCACAACTGGCAACCTATTTTCTTATTTACACTTATTTTCTTTTGTACAGCACCAAGCAGATTTCAATCTCCCAGAGGTATAGCTTCTCACCTCCTGTCAACTACACAACATGTGCCATACACTTTGGCAAACCAGGGACAATGATCTCCCCATCCATGTAGTCCTGCAGGCACTCCTCACCATGGGAAGTGCAATCATTTGATTACTTGGCTCTACAGGGGACTCCTCAGTTATGCTGGCAGTTCTTTAGACCCGCTCCATGCTAAATGGGAAGAAGATATCAGGTGGATGGTGAATGACACAGAATGGGCACAAGCGTTAGAGTTCCCTCATATAGTTTCCAGAAACGCTAAGTTTAAAAACTCCATTGCACTTCCTTGACCCCTACCCAGTTTAATTGATATTTCCCATTGTCGATCTCCACTTCCCTCGCTGCCATTCAAACAATGCAGGTCTCCAGCACATCCTGTGGTCCTGCCCCATCCTGGTCAACTACATGCTATGCTCCACAAAGTTACTGAGCTTCCTCACATCTATAACTAGGAAGCATGTGCCCCTGGCATATTTAAAAGCAGAAAGTGCAACATAGTTCGCACCCATTTGGCAAGCAATGCCTTGTTGCTAGCCAAGAAAACACTCACAATGCACTGGAAAGCCCTGTACATTCCAACACTTTCTGCATGGCATGGTACAGTGTGCAAATGGGGTACGGCAGAGGGTACTGCCCTTTGATATGAAGAAGAATGCCGCATTCACAGGCACCCTAAATCCCCAGAATGAGAAACAGAGTTCCTACACATCACATCCCCAGATGAGCTCCCTTCCTGACTCTACTACTGAACCCCCTTGAGCCCACATCTTAGTTGCACATCTCCTACCCCCACATCTACACATGAGATCCCTTTACCTTCCTGGACATCACCTTCTACTCCCCCCAGCCAGTATTCATTCCAGAGAAACTCAGCAGGCATACCTCCCAACTTATCCCACCACCCCTAATGTAGCGACACCGATTTACCATCTGTTTTATAGATTGGCAGTCCCAATTTCTCTTCATTTGTCCCCTTCCCCACCCCCCTTTTGATTCCCTGATCCGTATATTGGAACACTTCCCCCACCTCCTCCTTTTACACTCCCCCTTTTTGTCTTATATATATTCCTACATCACAAGAGGCTATATTACTTATGGTACCTGTTGGAAATGGTTCTTACTGCAGGGACATTCCCAGGCGGTTTGTCTTCCTCATCCTCATTATTTTCTGACTTTGTTTTTAATGAGTTTAGGACTCTGGGCACTCTACCACTGCTAAGCAGTGCTAAAGTGCATGCTGTCTCTGCTTAAAACATGGTAACATTGGTGTGTCCACAATTGACATATTTAATTGACTTATAAGTCTCTAGTGAAGTGCAATATATGTGCACAGGGCCTGTAAATTAAATGCTACCAGTGGTCCTGCAGCACTGATTGTGCTACCCACTACCGTAGCTTTTCACCGTAGCCTGCCACTGCAAAGCCTGTGTATGCAGCTTTAAGCTGCCATTTCAAACTGACAAAAGGCACCCACTTACCAGGCCAAAACATTATTTTATATGATGTATGTCACACCTGATGTAGACCCCAATTAGCCCCAAGGGCAGGGTGTAGTGTATTTAAAAGGTTGGACATGTACTTTTAAGTTTAACATGTCCGGGTAATGAAAAACTGCTAAATTCATTTTTCACCAGTGCAATGCCTTTGTCTCCCATAGGTTAACATTGGAGTTACCCTGAAGCATTCTTCAAAGTATAACTTTGAATTGGGAAAAGATAGTAATATGGAGTTTGGTATTTCTGGACTCACAATTTAAAATCACAACTTATGGTGAAGTTGGATTGTAAATTGTAAGTCTGAAAATGACACTTTTAGAAAGTTGCTGTTTTCTTGCTTTAAATATTCTGTGTCTCTGCCTGTCTCTGAATACACATCTGGGGTAGATGACAACTGGGATTTGTGCATTCTCTCTAGACAGTCACACTCAAAAGGAGCTGGAGTGTGACATTTGCATCCTGATAGTCTATCACCAGGCTGATGGGCCATTAACTGGCTTGATGGGGTGCTGAGCTTAGCCTTACTTACACTTGAATAGGGCTGTGCCTCTCCCCACATACATTGCTTTTGCTGCATAACCCCCTGTAGAGTGTCAGGAGTCAAGTACCAGGACTGTGTGATCTTCAAAGGCCTCTTTGAGGTCTCCCCACTTTAAAGGCACATTTGGGTATCAGTACTGGACCCTAAACCCCACCAAATCAGACCTCTACTGAAACCACAGATATGAAGAAGGACTGCTGTGCTGCCAGGAGGGACTGCCACTCTGCAACTGCATTGCTGTGTTGGCCTACTGCTTGCTGTGTGCTGTGCTATGCTTTAGGAGGGACTGCCACTTTGCTACTTTTTTTGCAGTATTGGCTTGCTACCTGCTGCTTCTTACCTGGAGTGACAAGGACCTGTTCTCTACATCCTTGAACCCAAGATTCTCCAAGGGCTTGTTGGCTTACCCTCGTTCTCCGCAGTCTCAGGGATATCAAAGACTGCCTGGAGCTCTCCTGCGGCTGTTGGACTTTGACATCTGTGAGTCCTACCCTTGCCTTAGGTGCCCCCTTCAGTCCTGGGCCTCAGAAGTGGGTTCTGCAGCTGATTTCTGTAAAAATGGATGCATCGTACCCTCAACATTGACGCTTTACTCCATCAAATGTACTATTACAGTAGACCCTGCATGGTTTCTGTAGCTGGCCTACCCTCCATCGTGACTGACCAGAACATTGGATTTGTACAGGTCTCTAGTGACCTCCTGTATCCTTTTGACCGCTAGTGACTTCTAAGCACTGTTTTCACATTTAATCTTTAACAATTCATATCTCAAATTCTACTTATTGGATTGTTGTTGTTTTGGTCTTGTTTTACTCAGATAAATATTCCCTATATTTCTATGCTGGTGTGCGGTCTTTTTGAGGTGTCACTCACTGTGCTACTGTAATTAAGTGTTGCACAAATACTTTACACATTGCTTCTTAAGTTGAGCCTGACTGCTCGGTGTCAAGCTACCAGAGGGTAAGCATAGGTAAATTTAGGGTGTGTATCTGACTTACTGATTAAGAATATGGTCCCTACTTGGACAGGGTTTATATCTCTGCCAGCTAGAGACCCAGGGCCTCATTTATGAGTCCCGAGTGGCACACTGTACCAACCTTTGCATAATTTTTTTGGCACTCTGGTGGTGCAGTGTGCCAGCCTATATTTACAAGGTCACACAAAGTCACCTTCTCATAGCTTTTCATGGCCTTCTAAATATGGCCCCTTTCATGCATAACACTGTGTGAAAGGGACATTCCAATGGTGTTGCTTGGGTTGTTCCCACGCCACAGTGGTGGTTTCACTGCCAACGGACAGGTGGTGAAGGCCGCCACATTATGAGTGTGGCGGGTTGGCCTCTGTCAAAGACCCCATATCCCCTGGAGATTTATATCTCTGACCTGGTGGTTCAATGAAGTCGGCTTTCCACCAGGGTTTCCACGGCGGTAGCACAGCCATGAAAACACGGTCATCCGGCAGGGAATGGGTGCTTCCACCACCGGCAGCGGCCTGCCATCAGGATGACCTCCTCGCCGGATAAGGTAAGTCGATCATTCAATAGGGGAGGGGTATAGGGTTATCTTTCCGCAAACAGTATCCAGGTCAAGGTTGTGTCCTTTTTACCTACATGTTGAGAAACCTAAAGATGTGCAGGGTTTGTGGCTACCTCTGTCAATAACCAAGAAAATAGCCACTATATTTCTATTGGGAAAATGGAATGGAAATGTGCTGTGAATGAAAATATGTTTGATTGTGTTCTAATAAAGCCATCAACAAAAGGTTTAATGAACCAGTGTCAACCTCTTCCCAGATTTCAGTAAAAGACAGTCACAAAAAATATTTTTCTAAGGAGTAGTCAATTCCTTTTAATTTTCGTATGTCTACCTACTTGTGGTTTGTGATGGAAACAAGCATGAAGTCAGGGTGAAGTCAGAAAGCTGTACATTTCCTAAAGGTAGACACAATTCTGAATTCACTGAAAGGTGGTGTAGAGCATTAAAGTTTTTTCCAAGAAAACTCATTGTTGAATTCAAAAACTGCTAAATATCACAAGGAAAAAATTTAACTAGGTTAGAATGATTTAATCTGTAATTTTTTGCCACAGTGGTTGATTTGTAATCATACACTGTATATCCAGGAGGCTCTTCTAGTAGCAGGGATATATTGTGTTTGAAGGTTGTAAAAAATCATTAATACTCATAGCCACTAAATGATCTACAGTTTTTAATAATTTTTCATTGTGTACCATCCATGCTTTATTTCATACGGCTAAATCAAATCAATGGGAAATGTGTATTCTGAGAAATTAGTTTATTAGTTGGGATGGATAGTAGTCTACCACAAGTAATAATGCCACTGTTAAAGGATTTAAAAGTACCGAAATAGTTAAAAAGTCAAAAACACAATACAATAAACATCACGCTTCAATTTATAACAATAGAAAATCTATTAATGAACAAAATATCAAAAATCTAATAAGGAAGGGAAGAGACATGTTTTGTTTAAAGCTTTAAATAAAAATAGCGACAAACAGTGTAAAGCTCCAACCAACCACCACTGGTGAGCCTCACGTGGACCTAAGTAAGTGTTAAGGCCAACTGAAATGGAGCACAGGTCAAATGCAAGAACCTGGTTGGCCCCAGTCCAAGGGTTGCTTGCAGACTCAGAAACATTTAAGATGAAAAGTTGTCATTCTTGAGTCAGCGATGGGTCGAGCTGCAAGTTGGATCCAAAGCAGGCTAGACAATGGCAAGATGCTGAAGCTCAGAGTCCCAGTGTGATAATCAATGAAGAAGTGAAAGCTCAAGCAGATGAAGACCCATTCCAGGAAGGCTTTGACGTTGATCAGCTTTGGCTTGGCATCACTCTCTGCTAAGCCCTCTATATGCCTTCAGCGGGGCAGACCACTCGGAGGCCAGTTCTTTGTCCTGGGAACAAGTGAGAGCAGGTCCAGTCTTCAGGGTTTTCCTCGTAGGTCATAACAGCAAGTGCAGTCCTTCTGTCCTCAAAGGTCCAGCAGTGTGTTTCTGTTTTCCACTGGTCAAGCAGTTTTCTGAAAAGGTTGCCCAGGGGTGTCTCACGAGTGATGTGTACTTTACAAACACATAACACAACATACCATAACATACCATACCATAACATAACATAACATAACATAACATAACATAACATAACATAACATAACATAACATAACATAACATAACATAACATAACATTACATAATATAACTCATGTATTCCTGGCACTAGATTGTGTGTGGTGTTCTCTTCTTGCTGCTCCCTGATCAATAGGGAAACTTTCCCAAGGGTAACTATTCACTTTTGAAGCACTTTCTGTGTACCCAACTGCAAACACGCCCACATTGCTCCTCTGTACCTAAAACCAAGATTGTATAGTCTTTCTTCCCCTGTGCAGAGCTTGTGTGGCCACAATGGAGGTGTGACCAGTGATATAAGCATGAACGGTGGTCACTTAAAACCACGTCCGAGGGCAGGTACGCTCCCACTGTTATTGGTGCCTGGCTGACTACGAAGAAAATAGAAGGAGCAGGCACAGACGTGAGCCATTGCTTAATTTGTACTTGTTATTTCCGGTGCAGAGCACCAGCACTTATTTCTGAGGGCCGGCGCTTAGTTTTCTGTCTCAAGCATTTACTGCGAGCAGAAGACACGTGGGAAAGAGGGAAGAAGAGAAAAACTAAAAAGCATCAGAAAGGGAAAAAGCAGGAAGCTGCAAGAGTGAGCTGAGGGGGTGAGGAGTGGGTGTAAATGGATCAAAGAGGTCTGAGATGGCTTCAGGATTAAGTTGCCTCAGTATTATGTGCTCACACTTTTAATTGCAGCAGCTGCGTAGTCAAGAGGAGAGCTTTGAGCACCAGCACCTTTTTATTTACAAATTAAGCACTGGTGTGAGCTACATTCTCATGTGACTGGGCAGGTCCCTTGGAAGATAATTAAGTTCCAGGGCACTCTTCATGATTGTCATCCTGTGTCAGAGGACAAGGATACCTTCACAAACACACACCTTTTGCCTCAGCTTTAGTGGCCAATTAACACCCAGTCAAGGAGCTATTGAGCTACTTGGTGACACCTAGAAGCTCAGGCAAATGGGATACTAAGGGCCAGAAGTAGGAAAGCATTTTGCATTCGCAAACTGTGCGAATGCCCGTTTGCGAATGAAAAAATGCCATTTCAGAATGTATGAAATACATTCTGAACGCAATTTTAAGGAATCGCTAAAATAGCGATTCCTTAAAATTGCGACCCTGTTTAGAGAGTCGCAAATTGCGACTCTCTAAATTAGAGATCGCAAATAAGGATTCCTTATTTGTGATTCCTTAGCACTTGTATGAAGCAATTCGTAAATGCGATTTTGGCATTTAGGAATCGCTAATTACCACCAAGTTGAACTTGGTGGTAACCATGTGCAAAATTTAAAAATGCATTTAAAATGCATTTTTAAATTGTACATGTAAAGCACACATGCCCTTTTGGCATGTGTGCACCTTACATGTCCCCAAAAATTGTTTTGGGGTGCAGCAGGGAGGGCCTTAGGCCCCCAGCACCATAGGGTTTGGCATTTCCAAAATTGCGATTTCTGGTTCAGAAATAAAAAATTTCGAAATGCTAAAAATTTGCAGCTATGGGTCAACAGGCCCATAGCTGCGAATGGGGCCGGTATCGCAATTTGCGATTCGGTAATAGCATTTGCGATTTTTAAGAAATCGCTATTACCGATTCACGAATGTGATACATGGCACTTTGCGAGTCGGAAATAGCGATTTCTTAAAAATCACTATTTCCGAATCGCAAATGGCCTTGATGATACATCTGGCCCCAAATGCTTTAGTCAAGCCAAAGGTGACAATTTAAAAGTATCTTTTGTTAGACATTTGTCACACTTCCAAATTTACCAAAGAATTTGATTGGTGATAAATGTTTTAAAAAGTCCAGGAAGTAACTATTTATTGGGCTCCTAGGTGAAGATAACATTATTTCATTTTCATATTTCCCTCAATGTTTTCGTATGCAATAGCTAACCGTGCTACAGTGAAAATAGCTTTTCAGAACTTTTCATTGTAGGGACATACAGTATTTAACATTAAACTGCTGCATGCCCTTCTGAAAATACCATACGCTCTGCTTTACAGTCATTTAGGTCATTCTTACTGGTAGCTTGTTAATATTTAAAAGGTGGGTTTAGGCATTTCAGGTTAAATTTGTAGTTTAAATCACCACAGTCTAGTTATGAGTGACAGGCTGGCAGTCGTGTCTTGCATTGTCATTTTAGCACTGGCATAATATGTGTTGCAGTCCCTTGATGACATTTAACTTACCGACTATGGGTACACATTGTACCATGTACTAGGGACTTAGATAAGTTAAGTATACCAATGAGGAGCCTGACCAATTTCAACAGGCTTTAGGAATCAGAGCACATGCACTGAGGCCTGGTTAGCAGAGTTTCATAGTCAAAACGCAGCATCAGCTCAAATAAATGGGGGTAGTTATGCCAAAACAATGTGTTTTCTCACAAGTATGAAAATTACCAATGGAGTTTTGGAAGGTGCCCAAGTAAAGGAGTTTAGGAATAGTGGTTATTTCTGCAATTTTGAATTCAGTGTTACAAATTGTACCATGTCATTCAGAGAGCATTTTGAAAAATGTGTTTTTTGTTTGCATACTAGTTTGCATATGGAAGCCAAAATTAGATGTAAATGTATTTATTAACAACAAATATTCTGCTATATTTTCTTTCTATACTTGTCATAATAAAAACACAACCCTACCTGTGTGGGTGTGCCTATTGTCCACAACAGGAAAGGCTAAGAATGCAACAAGGAAACATCAAGATTTTTCCTTTTAAATTCACTCATTCTGACAATGCAGGCAGCTTCAGTATTTGGGCCCAGGCTCTGTTGACACCCAGGTAAAACTACCAGCCTCATACATTTCCAAAAAGCAAACATCCAGGGGAGTCTACAGCGTTTTGGCTAGCATGGATCTCATTATGTTTTCCTACACAGAATGCCTTGCAAATGGTAAACCTGAGCTAAAATCAAAGAATTTGTCTACATTTCTGTGAGCGAACATTTCACAATTTGTGGGAATCCGCATCATTCCTACAACCCAATGTTTCTATTCTTTTCCAAATAACAACTTTACCACACTTGTGTGAGTGGCCTATTACCCATAACAGAAACCGGTCAAAATGAGGATCATATGTAGTCAATTTGTTGTCAATTAGTTATTTACAAGGTCATGGTTTTAGTCCATTCCTACAATGTACATTAGGTCTACCCACACTTGGGAGACAGCATTTAGAGCAATAGAAGTGTGGGAACACATGATGGTAAGACATTGACCATTGCCAGTGAGTGCCAGAGTTTTCTGTCACATATAAATGGGAATAAGTCAGTTTTGACCCATACTTTGATGTTTGCAAGGCATTCTTGATGACAAATCATACAGGTACCCACTCTAGTCACATCACTCCAAAATTCTCTGGGTATCTAGGCTTTCAAACATGTCTAGGACTGGTGGGATTATCACGTTTTTGGCTGACTCAGAGCCCAAATACTGAAGCTATTGACCATAGCCAGTGAGAGAAAATTTGGATTTTCCAAGTGTTGTTTTGACATATATGTTGCCAAAGAAGGGTGAACCCCCCAATCTGCCTACTTCCCCCATTGAAGAAATATTGCCTTTTGCCTGGGGGGGATGGAGGCTGATCCTCTCTGAAAAGTCAGGTTGGAGTATTTCCCACTTAGGCCACCAGGGAATAAAATGTGAAATGGAATGCAGTGTAGGATTTGCCCACTCCTCAATGAAGCCCCACACTGGGCACCAGATTGTTTTTCTGCTATCCACTGAAGGCAGACTGAAGGAGTAAACCCATCCTCTGATGGTACTCAAAAGAAACTAACTTCCTCTCGCTTGCTGTGAGTAAGGCTGCAGTATTTAGAGATGGGGTATGACCAAATGCCATGATGGGTCATTCACCATGCCAATCTTTTTTTCTAATAAATCAATCTGCTCCTTGTGCACCTCTACCATTTTTATCCCTCCCCCCCTCAGAAATGGCAGATTGGTGCTAAATCTGCCACTCTGCCCTGAAGGCAGAGGATGCTGAAATTCTGTCTGGGCAATCATAATCGGTAATGCAGTCCAATGTCAGGATGGGGCATCCCACACCCCATTCTTGTTTTAATAAAAATGCATGACTAGCATCTAGTTTGCTTTTAGCCCCCATCCTTGTGAGAGCAAGGGTAACTCCCCTATTATGCTCTCAGGTGGGAAGGCAGAATGTTTTTTGAGCTTTAGGTTGGAGGTGCAGTACACTGAGAGGATGACATAAAACCTACCTCAGTTTTTATAAACTTTTATCATTGGTTTTTAGTGTGCTTTCTGTCCCTTGGAGAGGACAGATTTGGGATACTCCCCAATCTGTCACTTTTGGGGGGTAAAAAACTGTTGGGGCTTTTGGGGGCGGTGGTGCAGCTCTGTGCCAAATGGGCCAGCCACTAAACTGTTCTCTTTTTATTAAAACATAGCTGTGGTGTCCAGTGGGCTTTCTGTCACCCCTGGGAAGGGAGATTTGGCTAAATTTAACAAGCTACCCTTGGATAGCAAAACAAGCCAGTGTCTAGGGGTGGGGACATGGCCCAATGCCAGGTTAGGCCACCCTTTCTTCATTCCTTTTACAAACATGTAACTCTAGTATCTAGTGTGCTTTCACTCTACCTGGTGACAGCAAGAGAGGCGTAACAGCCCCAAACTACCCTCTGATGCAGAAAATTTATTCAGTCTATCTCAGTGGGCATGTTGACAAACTGGAGGACAAGCTGGCCCCAACCCATTCCTTTTTATATTACAAAATATACCTAATGTCTAGTGTATTCTCAGTCCTCATAGGGAGGGCAGGAAGATTGGGGATAAAACTCCAATCTGCCCTCCTCAGGTGGCCAGGAAGACTATTGGGGCTTTAGGAAAGAGGGGCAGTGAGATGATTAGATGCGGCCTGATGCTAAGATGGGCGACCTCATACTGCATTCATTTTTTATTAATATTTATCCCTGATGACTAGTGTTCTTTTTGTCCACCATGGAGGCATATTAGAGTTAAATATCCTCAGGGGCAGAAGAAAGTTTTAGGCTCTAGGAGTGGGAAGTGTGGCCACGTTGTTGTGCAGTTCCTATTTTGGTAATAAGACTGTGTTTTTTTAGGGTGGAAGCACCACTGAGTGTGGGTGACTGAGTCCGTCCCATATCATCCAGAAGCTGCCTGCCTGATTCTTGACTGGCCCGCAGTGCCTCTCTCAAACCTAGAATGTAAAGGTAATTTGTGGCAACCTAAACATACCTCTTTCGCTCAGTTACTAAACATGCACACATGCCAAGGCAAACAAACATTTCAATGCATTTATTGAAGCAATTGCATCCTATTATAAAATGCATGGGCTGCTATAATAAGTCAGATAACACATAAAACATTGATCATCATTATGATTAGGGTAAGGAAGATAAACAACCCCACCACCTCTGTATGATTCTAAAGCCTGAATAATTCCTACCTACACCTTATCTTTAAAATCTGAGAGCATAGCAGTGGTAACCCTTCCTCTTATTCCGATCTAAGAGTAGGACCATAAACCCGTACATGAAAAGGCTCGCAATGCTCTGCCTGTTGTCTGGATGACAATCCTCTTATTGACTAAAGAGTCAGTGCCAGGATCAGAGAAGCTGTGAATCGAATGGTGTACATCGCATGAGGGTCATGACTGGAATGCCCTCTGCCCTCCTTAGGCCTATGCAGTGTTTATATAATTAATCCTGCAGTGTCCTAAGAGCAGGCCTGATGTGATAATATGTCTAAAAAAAGAGCATTGGCTCATTAGCTCCTGGAGTGGCAATACCAGTTAGAATATCATGTATCAAACATTACAGCCTTGAAAAGGGCACAAAGTGAAATGTGTGTAAAGTGCTGCTAACGTGCATTGCAAACAACTATGGGGGTCATTACAACCCTGGCGGTATTTGCCCACCAGGGCTGTTTTGGCGGAAGCACCGCCAACAGGATGACTGTGCTTCCAGGGGCATTACGACCACGGCGGAAGCGCCACGGCCGCACCGCCGGGACCGGCGGTTTCCCGCCACATTGGTCCCAGCGATTTAAATCCCCCAGGGCAGTGCTGCTTGTAGCACTTCCCAGGGGATAACGAGTCCCCCTCCCATCAGCCTTCTCATGGTGGTAAGAACTGCCACGAAAAGGCTGGCGGAAAGGGGAGTCATGGGGCTCCTGGGGGCCCCATGGAGCTTTTCACTGTCTGCTATGCAGACAGTGAAAAGCGCGACGGGTGCTACTGCACCCGTCCCACAGCCGCAACACTGCTGGCTCCATTTGGATCTGGCTCCCATGTTGCGGCCGAGATCCCCGCTGGGCCGGTGGGCGGAGACCAGATTTCTGCCCGACGGCCAAGCGTGGATCTCATAATAGACCCCGTGGGAGTGCGGCTGCATTGGCGGCCGCCCAGCAGTTCAACCTTGGCTGACGGTGGTTGCCGCCCGCAAAGGTTGTAATGAGGGCCTATGTCTCCTCAGAAAGAAGCGGCTGATTAAAATATAAAAACAAGAAGCTGAAATCTGGCTGTACTAAAATTATGAAATGAATAAAAACATGTCTATGTGTTAAAGGAACAGGCCACAGGTGTAATGCTAAATTAAGGGTGCCCAACGCAGGCGCTAATGGGAACCCACAAAAATGTCAGGCCCAGCAGACACCCACCCGATTTTTTGCCTTATAAAAATGTATCCCTGGAGTATAGAGTGCTTTCTGTCCCAATGGGAAGGGAAAATGGGGATTGAATCCCCAAATCTGCTACCCAGTTGGTCTGAAAGAACTTTAGGCCCTGGGAGCAGGGTTTAGCCTATTGTCAGGCTGTCCTTGCCACTACCCCATTCTTTTTTCTACAAAAGAAACTACCTTTGGAATCCAATAGGCTTTCTGCCTCTGGGAGGATGAACTGTGTGTACATTCCACAATCTGCTCCTTAGAGTTAGCAAAAGTTTGTCTAGGCACCATTGCTTGTGGGTGCAACCCAATACCGAAGCAGACAGGTCCCCAATTTATTCTTTTTGGGTTTATAAAAATGTATCCTGATGCCTAGCATCCTTTCTGTCCAGTGTAAAGGCTGATTGGGGGTTTACCACAGTCAATCTCTGGGGGAGGCAGCATCCAGACCATTCTTTTTTTTACAAGAAACTTATTCCTTTTGTGTAGTGGGCTTTATGCCAGCCTGGGGAATGCAGATTGAAGGTAAATCGTCAATCCTTCCCCAAAGAGTGTAGAAAACTGTTTGGGTTTAAGAGGCCAAGGCTGCAGCATAATGGCAGGACAGGGTGATCCCTATCCCACACTTTTAATAAAAAGGTAATTATGTTATATAGTGTGCTTTCAACTTCCATAGAGTGGCAGGATGGGGGTAATCCCCCAATCTGCATTCATGGAGCACAATTCCACTATTTCAACTTTAGGGCCTATATCAGACTGGCTGGCCTCATCTCATAATTTTTTCAATAACATTTCTTACATGTGTCTAGTGGGGCTTTTGCCAACTTGGAAAGGGTAGATTGGGAGTAAGCCAACCAATTACACCCATGACTGGAATAGAAAGACAATTAGGGCTTTACATGTGAGGTGCGCGGGCTGATATGAGGCTGAGCAAGCCTCCAACACATTCTTTGCTTTAAATAAATGAGCCCAGATGTCTAGTGGGCTTTTAACCTCCCCGCCGGCAAGCCAGATGTTGGGTTATTCCCCAAATCACTTTCTCTAAGGGGGCAGAAAGACTGTATTTTCCCACTGTATGTAGAACAACAGTCCATTCCTGGGTCTGCTCCCCACTTCAAGCCATTCCTAGATGGTACCGGGGGGTCCCAGCTCAGGGACAATCATCCTGCAATGATCTCTGAGAAAGTGTCCACTGCAGGTGATTTAACTGGAAAGGTGAGAATTTCCCCTTTGTGATGATACCGCTCCATGTTATTGGTGCTCAGGGGGGTGGGATATATCCCCAAGCATCAATCACAGTGAAAGTAATAGAAGCTCCTATTATTTTCACTTTCTTCACTGATAATCAGCATTTTGAAAAAAATGTCTCAAGCTGCTGGGAAAGCTCTTTCCAAGCAGCCTGAACTTTGGGCATACAAGTTGGGCTGATCTGAGACATTCACATCCTCTAAACTGTAATGGCAGTGTGGAGAACTGAATTTCTCATCCTCAGCACTGCTAAGAATGGCAGGAAGTATTGGCAATGATTGCACCGAAGAAGTGATGTTACAGGCCGACTCCTCATCCAAAATCTTGTCAATCTCAGTTTGATTTTTTCAAAGAGGAGCCATTCAGTTCATAGCTATGATAAGAGTAATTGGAAGGAAGGGATGGGTAGAGGGTGGGTCTTGAAGCCTGGCAAAATAGCATGAGGTGATGTACAACTAGAGGAAAGCCTATATCAGTGCTAAATTCTTTTGCTTGTGGCTGGCCGTAAAATGTCATGTTAGAGAAGCAAAATATACTACTATTTAATTCTAATATTCCCTAGGCAATATCTGATCATTAGTGAAAAAAGGATTATTTTGCAGCATTGTCCAACCTAGTTTACACATCTACACTCAGGCGGTCATTCTGACCGCGGCAGGCGGCGGTCGCCGCCCGCCATGCGGTTACCGCCGAATGACCGTCCCGCGGTCAAAAGACCGCGGCAGCCATTCCAACTTTCCCGCTGGGCCGGCGGGCGACCGCCAAAAGGCCGCCAGCCGGCCCAGCGGGAAAGCCCCTGCAACGAGGAAGCCGGCTCCGAATGGAGCCGGCGGAGTTGCAGGGGTGCGACGGGTGCAGTGGCACCCGTCGCGATTTTGCAGACAGTGAAAATCTGTATGGGGCCCTGTGAGGGGGCCCCTGCACTGCCCATGCCAGTGGCATGGGCAGTGCAGGGGCCCCCAGGGGCCCCACGACACCCGTTCCCGCCATCCTGGTTCTGGCGGTGAAAACCGCCAGAAACAGGCTGGCGGGAAGGGGGTCGGAATCCCCATGGCGGTGCTGCAAGCAGCGCCGGCATGGAGGATTCCCTGGGCCAGGGGAAAACCGGCGGGAAACCACCGGTTCCCCTTTTCTGACCGCGGTTTTACCGCCGGTGTCAGAATAGCCCAGGAAGCACCGCCAGCCTGTTGGCGGTGCTTCCGTGGTCCCCGGCCCTGGCGGTCATGGACCGCCAGGGTCGGAATGACCCCCTCAGTGTCCACACCTACACACTCATCATTGTTTGGTAATCCTGGTGAGCATGAAAATGTTACAATATCTTGTCCACATATTTCTTTAAGAACCAGATTCAAAATCCTCTGCAGATTCAGGACCAAGATACACATATCTATCTTGTTGTTTTGTTGAGGTGTAATTATCGGTAATCTCTAAAATCTACTGCTCTACCACAGCCACTCCAAAGATCTCAAAAGAATCCAAAGGCACTCATTCCTTCTCCATACATAAACACAAATTCAAATCAATCAAATAAATTGGTAAAGCAATGAAGGAGTAATGTCCTTACCTCTGAAAATGCGCAGGGTCCAGCTCTGAGGTTAAAATAGAACTTCCCAAAAGCCAAAATGGACTCCTGAAAATGTTTGCTTAGTTAAGCTATCAGACTCAAGATTGCTAGAGTGAAACTTATGTGTGCTAGCCCATATGCTTTGATTACAGTACAGATATTGGGCTTAGCTGCAGCTTTTGCTTGAACTGCAAAGTTTAAACTGAGTCCAATTTCAGTCTGAGGGTACATCATTTTACCCATCAGTGAAGAAACAACTTCACTACTCTGTGTTGATAAGTCTTATTACTGTTATCTTGGATTTTGGATTACAGATTGAGGCATTATTTCAGAAAATCACTGTTCCTAATTCTAAAAAAAACCTATGGTAGTACAGCTACAGGGATATTATCTCAATGATGAAAATGACAGTAAATACCACACCTTTCATTCAGGTCAAGTAGGGTGCTTCACAGGACAGGTCAAAGACTTGAATATTCAGCCAATAGCCTAAAGGTGCCCTAGGCAGCAACGATCACCATAATCCCAAATCTTTCCAAAAGGCATTTTACTTAGAAGCAACATGTTTATTGCATCACAGGAGAAATATGGCATAGATGGGTATAAAGGATTTAAAATAATGGGTTGGGCATAGTCTCCTGTGTTTTGAATACGGGCAGCTTAATTTCTTGTCTCCAAGATGAGGGGTCACTTCTCTTTGTAAGGGCAGTGAGAAGGTGGTAACTATGTTCACAGCGTGTGGTAAGTACCCATGTCTTATGCAATTTTCATAATTAGTACAACAAAACAGCAGTTTAAAAATTATTTTTTTATTATTGTTTTAACATTTTGGCACATATTGTGTCCATCTTCTTTTGCTATAGTACAGGGTGACTGTATACTGCAGTCTGTTCCTTGGTGAACAAGAGAAAACCACAAGTGCATAGTGAACAGGACAGAAAAACTGTTGTCTTAAGAGGAAAAAGTGAGAAGATACTAGAAACCCATATACCATCAATTCATAAGTATCTAGTACTATGTAGGTATGTAGTTGATCCATGAAGGAGGGTAGCAACTGCCAAGGAAGAAAAAACTGCATTGATAATTGTATGAGCAATAAAGAAAAAAATGCTGTAGAAGCATACCAAGGCAACTCAGTGGTTACCCTTAAAGGTTACAGTAGTGCACCAGGACCCAGAAGCGAGATCCATGTTGGTTTGGTGCTAAGGATAGGAAATCACGTTAAAATGTACTGGGAAAAGAAGTGTCTTACAGTGGAAAGGAAATACCAGTTAATCTGCAAATAGCAAATTGGAAGACGATGAGAGAGGATCAACCAAGCCAGCCAACCAGTTCTCATTGAAAAGCACACAGACCGGACAATTGCTGTGGAGTACAGCAAATTCTGATCAAGTGCCTAAGTGTGACATTTTAGAATAATAAGGTCCAAACATTGAAACAATGAACCTAGTATTTATTCAGCACACCCTTTCCAGTGCTACCAATCATCAGCAACATCCCAACCAACAGCTTCCTGTGTACCTATACAGCACAGATTTATTTCACAAGGTTCTAATGTATGACATCATTAGGAGTGGTGCATTTTAGTCAACTCAGGATGTAACACTAAGGCATATTGTGGACACGGTCCTGTAAGCCCAGAGCACCTGCGAGTGAACTATTTACATCTGTGCACAGAAAGTGGGGGTAGACAGTCTGTTTGTCCTAGTTCTTCTTGCTGCATGTTAAGTCTGCAACTATGAGAAATCTAACACTGGACTACTGGGACATGATAGTAGAAACACAACAAATATGTCATGTTTCAACCTGCAGGACGCAAGTATCATGGTGCATAATGATGCTGACTAGTGGCCAGAACAATATGTAATGCAAAGTAGTTGCATGTTTGGCCCCATAATCACCACCTGTGGAAAACAGCAATTTCTGAAACTCCGTTTTTTTGTTTGAATAACCATTGCACCATTTTTCAAATGTGGCTAATGGTTTTTACATTGTATTGCATTATCCCTTTTTAAACTTACCTGCAACCTTGTGCTTATATGAAATAGTGTGTACTTTTCAAACTGTTATACTTGTTAATTAAAAATGATGACAAAATAGATAGGCCCTGTGTATCCAGTAACACTATTTTGAGTGCCAGCTCCTAATTTGTGGAAGATTCAACCAGTAGAAAAATATGGAAACAAAAAACTGGATGTGCAGTTTGTGCACCTCGGAATAAGGAATAACTTAAAATTGGCATGGCAGTTACCAGGCCATTTTGTAAAGCTTGGAATTGGAACCAAATTGTACACCTGCTAATTTATCATTTTGTGTTAATACAAATTATATATATAATTCAATAGGTGCACAATTCACAACTACATTTCAATGAGGCCTATTTACTGGACCATGTAATGGTTTGAACTTCTTTTTCGAAAATGAATGCATTTGCCCCCTAAAAAAACATATCCACAATACATGTAGTCATCTAATGTTCTTAATAGTGCATTTGTTTTCTTTAGTAGCTTTCCAGAAATGGTGGCTATGCCAGGTATCAGGAATACTCTTTGGTCACGTGGATGTGCCCCACATGGCAGAATATTGAGCAGCTGACCCTCCTCACATACCATCAATGAGTCCAAGGTTGATGTAGGAGTCTTTTCCTTATATTTTAAAATAGAGAACTAGGGTATTGGAGGGTGGAAGTGAGGGTGTTCCTCCATTTTAGACATTTATGGAAACGTAGGGTAGTGCTAAGGGTGGTTTGGGAGGTTGTCAGGCTTTATTTACCTCTTGAGTGCTTTAGATGAGATGGTGTTGTGCTCAACACCATTTGGGGCTGGCTGAGCTGAGGGTGAGAGCATCTCCTTCTTACCGTTTAAACATTTAACATTACTTGGCATGGCGTTTTAATAATATTTTGAGTTGAAAATATCACTTTACTATAATGTTGTTGCCTTGACATCATGATAGTCAAAATATCTTCTGAAATATCAAAGATAATATTGATGTAAAAATGTTGTTATATTTAATATAGCTGTATGTAGTATAATTGTTCTATAAAATTGCAGTATTGCAACTGTTATGCATTTGTATTAGTTTTTGTTAATATGCTTAAATATTTTAGGAGTGGTTTGTTTTTGTAGTGATAAGGGGTGAACATTTGTTTAACTTTGTTTAAAATAAGTTTAAGTTGAATTATAAAGAGTTATTTTTATTATTTAGATTTGTTTTTGAGTTTTTTAAATCAGGTAATGTAGTTTTTTCTGTCATTAGTGGCTGGATGTAAAGTTAATATGAAAAAATGGTGAGGAGTTTTAGAATGGATTATATATATCTTGAAGGTATTATTTTGTAATGCTTATGTATTTTTAAGGAAGAAGGAAAGAAATTGTAAGTAATATGTTAGAAATATTTTTCATATCTTATTTAGTTCTTGTTTGTGAAATTGTACATTAAATTGAATTATATTTATTAACTTGTATTTGCTTTTTCAATTTGATATTTTTTCAAAATGAATATTTAAACTCAGTTCATGTATTATTTCAAAGAAAACATTATTTTCAATTTACTGAGGCTTTGTCATATGCTTTTGATAATGATGATATTTATTAAAAAATATAGGTGTGTAAACTTTAATATTTTTACAATAATTAATAACAATATTTAGAAATATGTCAAAATGAAATAATATAGGATAATTTTAAATAAATTGTAAAATACATTTCGGAAATTCTTAAAAATCTGTTTACAGATTTATCTGTTTAGATGCTTTATTAACTTTACAAATGAAAAATAAAATCTGTATTTATTTATTGGTGCATTGTTAATGAAAGGTATACTTTTTAAAAATGATGGTTTAAATCAGGTTTTATTTGAGTGTGAAAAGTAAATCTAACCCTTTTAAAGTCCAACGCTTATTCTAATATACCCACACCTTCCTCAATGTAGCAGTAATTGGTGTGGGAATAGTAATTAGTGTATTAGGTATGTTTCAAATCAATATTTTCCTAAAGTGTATTGTATGTATTATTTGTATGTTATTTTAGAATTAATGTTATTTGCCCTGTCATGTTTTAAGTTATTTAAAGGGTTATTCATGTTGTATGGTTGAGTATTTTGCATTGTTGCACACATTTTGAATTGTACTCAAGCATTCTTCCCTGTTTCTGTATTGTTTTTGTTTGTTTTGTAAAGGAAATAAGATTGGCTTTATTTTACCAATATTATCTTTAATTCCCCTTACTCTTCAGCTATCCTTCAATGTTTTTACACTTTATTCTTTGGTCTTTGATGGTTTCAGAGCACTAAATTGTTTCCTTCTTGATATACTTTTCTATACTTTGCATTTTAATATTATTTTGGTATTTGTTTTGACTGTATTTTTGATGCACTTTGGCAGATTACTTTGAGATCAGAAACATTAGCAACCACACTTTAATATACTATTGCATTATTTTTAATGGGTGTGAAATGTTTATTTCTTTTAAAGTTTGCTATGTGTTCTGTATTTTCTTTCTTTCTTACTAATTGGCTTTAGGTGCTCCATTTTAGGAGATGATATCTGTTTGTGTTAGGGTTTGTGCACAGCAAAGAGCATGTCCCCTCTCACTGCACTAGTGGGTTCTGTAATAGCTCCCTTTTAAACTTACTATTCAAACCCTTTCTTGTTATCTCACCTTCCCCCCCCCTTAGGCTTCTGTGTATGTTGTTTAATGTGCTGTTTTGTTTACACATTGGGCCTTGCTTTTACCAAGGCTTCTTTAAAACACTCCTCCCTAGGCCATGTGTTAATTCAACTCATTTGCATAATAACTGAAACTCTGCACACCTTTCAAGAACATGTGCAGCATGTGAGGACCACACCCAGCCCTTCAAACCACACCCAGCTCTGCTCACCTTTCAAGAACATGTGCAGCATGTGAGGACCACACCCAGCCCTTCAAACCACACCCAGCTCTTCGAAGCACACCCAGCCCTGTCTATAAAAGGCAGCCCCCGAGCCTCACCCAGTGCTTGTGCTCGTCTACCGCCCGCTTACCTGAGAACAGATCCCTCGGCGCTGGCACTCCTGCTCTCTACAGACTTTCATTGGCTTCAATGGGCGCAGCTGCTGGCTCTTCCTTCTTCTGGTTTCCGGTTCCTCCTTGCCTCAGCCTCTCTCCTACAAACAACCTGCAAAAGAGAAAGAAGACAAGGTTAGACTGATCAGTATCTCTTGCCAGCAACAAGTAAGTGCAAAACTTTTTATTACCTGAAGGAACTTTGACAACAATTTCTGGATTCGTGTGTGGACGGTTTGAAGCAAGATACCTTCCACGAACATTGTGATTCAGGCTCTTTGTTGCAAGAATACCTTGCGGAGCTTTGTGAAACAAACATTGTTTTTTTTTTATGGAACTTTTAAGAATCGAACAGTGGAAACCATTAACAGCAAGGCAAACAGTAAATCAAGGACTTGCACAAATTACATGCTGTATTTTGATGTAAAAGTACAGTATTTGTTTTCCAAAAGATTCTGGAGATATGGGAAAAGTGAGTCTGCTATTGGGAATTTAGGCTTTAGTTATATTAAGATGAATGTTTGATATTGGTAATTCTGATAACGGTATTTGTTTAATGTTTTAGAAGCTTTACAGTAATAGAAAGCACATCCCAGAGCAGTAACACATTCCAAACCTGGAAACTCGAGACCAGGATCCAAGAGGTACTTTTAGAAGAGAATTTCTAATAAATAAAGGGATAGTCAGGAACCCATTTAGGAATAGGTTGCACTTATCTGTTCTTTGTTTATGTTTCATTAGGCACCAGTTTCTACAGAAGTCAGAAAGGGCCGCAGATTTGTGCAGCACTTCAACAGTGGAAACGCAAGAACGGTGTTGTCTCTCTTTTTTATTTTATCCACTTCCCCCCTACCCTTGAGCTTCTGTTCTTAGTGCACTGTGTTAAAAACTAGTGTGCTGGAACAAGCAGTTTCAGGGTGGGGTCGGATTGTCTTCAACCTCCATCAGAACTGAACAAGAACTCAGGTGAGCTGGGCTTTGACAGAAGCACAAGCCTTAAAAAATGTCAGTTCTGGTGGACGATGAATACCGGGGAAGAAATAGAGGGCATTGACGTCACGGATATGGCGCAGGCCCTAAATGAGGACTTGGCTCATAATGAATCAGTGTCTGGCATCTTACAACATATGCAAGAGGAAATAGAGAGATTAAAGATGGAGAATACCTCTTTAAAACAGGATTTAAGCAGGTATAAATTTAGGGGATCTCAGTGGAACACAGCTTTTACGCCTTTGTTTAAAACCACCTCAGAGACAGGGGCGCCATCAAAACATACAACTTTGCCTCCCCCAGTTGAGGTTACTGTTAATGTTCCTAATGCTGTGCCCTTAGCAGCACCTGAACGTTTTCATGGAGATAGTAACAAATTCCATGTTTTTATCCATCAATGTCAATTACACTTCGTTTGTAAGCCACAACAGTTCCCTACTGATGCTACGAAAGTGGCATTCGTCTTGTCTTATTTGGGTGGCACAGCAGCCAATTGGTCAATTCCTTTCGTGGATAGAGATGATCCCATCCTCCATAATTGGAATCAATTTAAACGTACCATGACCAGCCTTTTTGCAAAACACACTTTCATGCAGGCAAGTGATAATGAGCTTTTAAATCTTAAACAAGGTAACAAGGATTTATTGACCTATCTCACTAGTTTTAATCGTTTACTCACCGAGACACAGTGGCCAGAAGGAAAGCGTGTCTCCCTTTTTTATAAAGGTTTGAGAGACGAGTTAAAAGACGCGCTGGCTCATATCGTTGATTGGCCAGAAGACTATTCGGACTTTGTAGATTTAGTTGTGAAATTAGAACATAGACTAGGAGAAAGAAAGGGAGATAAATACAAACTGGAATCACGGTTAACTTTTATTAAACACGAGAAGAAAGACACAGATAATAAACTCCCTGAACCTGAGCCTATGCAAATAGGGACACTCAGAGGTCCACTCACATCAGAGGAAAAAGAAAGAAGGAGAAAACTTCAATTATGTTTATATTGTGGCAGGGCAGGTCACTTTGCCAGAGAATGTCCAGTAAAGCCTAAAACTCCACAAAAGGGTGCTGTTTCCTCCACCTCCTCAACTGAATCGGGAAACGATTAAGCTCGACAAGGGGAGAGGTTACTTGTTCGAGAAAACATTTTAATCAGACCTCTAATGCTGCAGCCTTCATGGTACCGCACATACCTAGACATTTCATAATTCAGGTCGTTTTAATTGTTACTACCCAAGTGAGGCATTCTCTCCCTGTCCTACTGGACTCAGGCGCGACAGGAAATTTTGTGGATAATAAGTTAGCTGAAAACTTAGGACTTCCTATGTGCCTAAAGCCTTGTCCAGAAGCAGTATGTGCAGTGGATGGGTCAGAATTGACCTCTGGATTAATCACAAAACAAACAAGTCCACTTGTTATGGTCTGTCAGAACGGGCACACAGAGGTGATTAGCTTTGATCTGATAGATACTCCTAATTTTGGTTTGATTCTCGGGGTACCCTGGTTAACAACTCATAACCCAAAAATTGACTGGGTGAATAGAACTGTTACTTTGGATTCCTCTTTCTGTAGAACCAATTGCTATCAAGAAGCAGGTACAGAACAGAGCACAGTATTACACTGTGCTAGTGTTACACAAGATGAACCAAGTCTCCCTCCTGAATATTCTGACTTTAAAGACGTCTTTGATCCAGTAAAGGCTAGTGTGCTGCCCCCACATCGGTCTTATGACTGCCGTATAGATCTTATCCCAGGGGCCCCTTTACCTAATAACAGAGTATATGCTTTGACTGACGAAGAAACCAAATACTTAAGAACCTACCTAGATGACCTACTACAGTCTGGGTTCATCCGTCATTCCACATCTCCGGTATCATCTCCACTCTTTTTTATCCCGAAGCCGGATAAATCCCTGCGCGCGTGTATCGATTATAGAGGACTAAATAAGGCTACAATAAAGAATAAATATCCTCTTCCTCTAATACCTGTGTTGTTGGATCAATTAAGACATTCTACTGTATACACTAAACTAGATCTGCGGGGAGCTTACCACCTGGTCCGAGTAAAAGAGGGGGATGAGTGGAAGACAGCTTTCAAGACAAAGTTTGGTTTATTTGAGTACACAGTAATGCCCTTTGGGTTATGTAATGCCCCTGCGGCCTTTCAGTTCTTTATAAATGAGGTCCTACACGAATTCCTGGACGTTTGTGTCATAGTATACATAGACGACATCCTCATTTACTCTAAGAACTCAGAAGAACATACCCAACATGTTCGTGCAGTATTATCAAAGTTAAAAGAAAATCATCTTTTTGCTAAGTTAGAAAAGTGTACTTTTAATGTCAGCAAGGTGGACTTTTTAGGATACTGCCTGTCACCTCAAGGAATAACTATGGATGTAAAGAAAATCAGTGCTATTGCTGATTGGCCAGAACCATCCTCTGTAAAAGATATTCAGAAATTTCTGGGTTTCGCCAATTTTTATAGGAGGTTTATTGCACATTTTGCAGACATTGCGGCCCCAATAACTACCTTGTTGCGGAAAGGGCAACGATTTCTTTGGACTGATGAGGCGGCACACGCCTTTCAACTCCTAAAACAAAAGTTCACTTCAGCCCCAATTCTGAAACATCCTGATCCTGACTTGCCCTTTTTTGTTGAAGCGGATGCTTCACAAGTAGCTTTAGGAGGAGTTCTCTCTCAACGAGATATAGTAGATGGCCAGTTACATCCTATAGCCTTCTATTCCAAAAAGTTATTACCAGCTGAACAAAATTACACTGTGGCTGAAAGGGAACTACTAGCTATCAAAGTAGCCTTTTCAGAATGGAGGCATCATTTAATGGGAGCCAAGTACCCAGTTACAATCTTTTCTGACCATAAGAACCTACAGTTTTTTGGATCACTTAAAGCACTAACACCACGTCAGATGCGCTGGTTAAATTTTTTTAGCACATTTGACTTTGTTATAACCTATAGACCAGGTGCACAACAAATTCAATCTGATGTGTTATCTAGATACGGACATACCTCAGACATGAAACAAGATAAAATAGGAGAACCCATTATTCCTCCCCAAAAGTTTTTGGCACCAGTACAACAGAAGGATTTCATCACAGATCTATATAATGCACACATGCAAATAGCACCTCAGGATTGGTTAAAGGATTCCCATAACACAATACAACGAGGTTTATTGTATCACGACAACATGCTGTTAGTGCCCACCTCTGAATTACAAACACAGGTGATAATTTGGCATCACGCCTCACCGTTGGCAGGTCATCCTGGTTGGGTAAAAACCCTGGAAAATGTGCAAAAACACTTTTGGTGGGACACTATAAGAAAGGACATTAAGCAATTTGTCACTACCTGTCCAATTTGTGCAAGACATAAATCTTCTCATAAGGCCCCTGACGGCTTGTTAATACCAATGCCAACACCCAAGCAACCTTGGCACACTGTGAGCGTAGACTTTATTGTAGGCTTACCACCTGTAAAATCCTTCACAACAGTGTTGGTTATAGTGGATTTTTTATCTAAAATGGCACATTTTGTACCATTACGGAAATTACCCACGGCGGCAGAATTTGCCGATATTTTTATAAGGGAAATTGTGCGTTTACATGGTTTGCCAAGCAAAGTGGTGTCAGATCGAGGGAGCCAGTTCAACTCTAGATTTTGGAAAAAATTATGTGAAAAACTGAAAATAGATGTGGCATTATCCACTGCTTTCCACCCAGAGACAGATGGACAGACTGAACGACTGAACCAAACCTTACTTCAAACGCTACGTTGTTTATTGGCTGATTATTCTAGTGAATGGTTGGAAGCTCTCCCTGTAGCGGAGTTTGTTTATAATAATACTGAGCATTCAGCTCTACTTTGCTCACCATTCTATTTCTTGCAGGGGTATCATCCAAGAGCTATACCCATTTTGTTAGAAGAGTCCCTGTTGCCTACAGTAACGGATAGACTAACAAGGTTAGGTGACATACAAGACAAAGCCAGGAAACATTTATTAAAGTACAAGGAAAGCATGAAAAGACAAGCAGACAAACACAGATCTGAGGCCCCAATGTATAAAATTGGTGACAAGGTATGGCTCTCCACAAAGAACCTAAACATAGAGGGATCACGAAAGCTGCAACCACGTTTCATTGGACCCTTTAGTATAACTGCCATAGTAAACCCGGTAACAGTAAAATTAGATTTACCAAAAGAATATCCAGTACATACTACATTCCATGTGTCCTTGCTTAAGCCGTACAACCCAAAAACCCGACCTGAACCACCACCTCCACCCATACCAATTAAGGGAAATCTAGAATATGAAGTGAAAAGCATAAAAGACTCAAAAAGAATTAGTGGACGTCTGTTTTATTTAGTAGAATGGAAAGGATATGATGAATCTGAGAATTCATGGGAACCAGCATCATATGTACATGCCCCACAGCTGATTAGACGGTTTTATTTAAAAAACCCAGGAAAACCCCGTCCTGTAGGAGGGCCTTTGAGGGGGGCAACTGTTAGGGTTTGTGCACAGCAAAGAGCATGTCCCCTCTCACTGCACTAGTGGGTTCTGTAATAGCTCCCTTTTAAACTTACTATTCAAACCCTTTCTTGTTATCTCACCTTCCCCCCCCCTTAGGCTTCTGTGTATGTTGTTTAATGTGCTGTTTTGTTTACACATTGGGCCTTGCTTTTACCAAGGCTTCTTTAAAACACTCCTCCCTAGGCCATGTGTTAATTCAACTCATTTGCATAATAACTGAAACTCTGCACACCTTTCAAGAACATGTGCAGCATGTGAGGACCACACCCAGCCCTTCAAACCACACCCAGCTCTGCTCACCTTTCAAGAACATGTGCAGCATGTGAGGACCACACCCAGCCCTTCAAACCACACCCAGCTCTTCGAAGCACACCCAGCCCTGTCTATAAAAGGCAGCCCCCGAGCCTCACCCAGTGCTTGTGCTCGTCTACCGCCCGCTTACCTGAGAACAGATCCCTCGGCGCTGGCACTCCTGCTCTCTACAGACTTTCATTGGCTTCAATGGGCGCAGCTGCTGGCTCTTCCTTCTTCTGGTTTCCGGTTCCTCCTTGCCTCAGCCTCTCTCCTACAAACAACCTGCAAAAGAGAAAGAAGACAAGGTTAGACTGATCAGTATCTCTTGCCAGCAACAAGTAAGTGCAAAACTTTTTATTACCTGAAGGAACTTTGACAACAATTTCTGGATTCGTGTGTGGACGGTTTGAAGCAAGATACCTTCCACGAACATTGTGATTCAGGCTCTTTGTTGCAAGAATACCTTGCGGAGCTTTGTGAAACAAACATTGTTTTTTTTTTATGGAACTTTTAAGAATCGAACAGTGGAAACCATTAACAGCAAGGCAAACAGTAAATCAAGGACTTGCACAAATTACATGCTGTATTTTGATGTAAAAGTACAGTATTTGTTTTCCAAAAGATTCTGGAGATATGGGAAAAGTGAGTCTGCTATTGGGAATTTAGGCTTTAGTTATATTAAGATGAATGTTTGATATTGGTAATTCTGATAACGGTATTTGTTTAATGTTTTAGAAGCTTTACAGTAATAGAAAGCACATCCCAGAGCAGTAACACATTCCAAACCTGGAAACTCGAGACCAGGATCCAAGAGGTACTTTTAGAAGAGAATTTCTAATAAATAAAGGGATAGTCAGGAACCCATTTAGGAATAGGTTGCACTTATCTGTTCTTTGTTTATGTTTCATTAGGCACCAGTTTCTACAGAAGTCAGAAAGGGCCGCAGATTTGTGCAGCACTTCAACAGTGGAAACGCAAGAACGGTGTTGTCTCTCTTTTTTATTTTATCCACTTCCCCCCTACCCTTGAGCTTCTGTTCTTAGTGCACTGTGTTAAAAACTAGTGTGCTGGAACAAGCAGTTTCAGGGTGGGGTCGGATTGTCTTCAACCTCCATCAGAACTGAACAAGAACTCAGGTGAGCTGGGCTTTGACAGTTTGGCTCATCACATACTAATTTATTTAACACTTTTTTTTTTAGTAATTTTGACTTTTCTGTCTAAGTAGAATGTGTTTTTAAAAATGGTCATTTTTGACTTATAAGTAAAGATTATTATAACAATTATGGCCCGATTACGAGTTTGGCAGCTGGATCACCAGTCCGCAGCGTTGGTGGTCCAAAGAAGCCTCTCACCAGTGATATTATGATATATGCAGGTTGAACCACTGGCCACGTTGAAATCTTGTTCCCCTCCAGTGGGGGGTTACAATGTTGATGCATACTCTGTCACCATCATGGCCGTGGCCTACCACTGAGCTTATTATAAAAAACACAGTAGGCCGTCACAATATGCTCTCAGCAAAGCACCAGAAAAGTGACCTTTGGATGGATTAAAAAACAACACAGTTGGCATCCATTGGCCAAGTGGCCAAGTGGACATACCTGCAAATCACACTATAAAATACACCCCTTCCCAGACCATGATCCTTTGCCTCTCCAATGCAGTACAGCAAGATAGAGGCCACACAATTTTTTTTTCATTTTTGTTACAAAAGGCAGCCCTTTTTCCCGTGATGTCACAGACCAAAAATCCACATTTCTCAGAGGATGACTTGAGAGTCATGATGAATGAAATCACATTTGTTTGGACCCCAAGTCCAGCATACCCCTCTCAGTAAGAAAATGGAAATATGGCAAAGGATAGTCAACAGAGTGAATGATGTAGGGACGTGCTAGACTCTTTTTATTGGGCAGGAGCCCTTTAAACATCACGTAGCGCTGCCACCACTCGGGACGCTCTAGACTCTTTTAATTGGGCAGGAGCCCTTTAAACATCTCTTTTCATTGGGCAGGAGCCCTTTAAACATCACGTAGCGCTCCCGCCACTCGGACGCGCTAGACTCTTTTTATTGGGCAGGAACCCTTTAAACATCTCTTTTCATTGGGCAGGAGCCCTTTAAACATCACGTAGCGCTCCCGCCACTCGGGACGCGCTAGACTCTTTTTATTGGACAGGAGCCCTTTAAACATCTCTTTTCATTGAGCAGGAGCCCTTTAAACATCACGTAGCGCTCCCGCCACTCGGGACGTGCTAGACTCTTTTTATTGGGCAGGAGCCCTTTAAACATCTCTTTTCATTGGGCTGGAGCCCTTTAAACATCACATAGCGCTCCCGCCACTCGGGACGCACTAGACTCTTTTTATTGGGCAGGAGCCCTTTAAACATTTATTTTCATTGGGCAGGAGCCCTTTAAACATCACGTAGCGCTCCCGCCACTCGGAACGCGCTAGACTCTTTTTATTGGCAGGAGCCCTTTAAACATCACGTAGCGCTCCCGCCACTCGGGACGCGCTAGACTCTTTTTATTGGGCAGGAGCCCTTTAAACATCTCTTTTTATTGGGCAGGAGCCCTTTAAACATCACGTAGTGCTCCCGCCACTCGGGACGCGCCAGACTCTTTTTATTGGGCAGGAGCCCTTTAAACATCTCTTTTCATTGGGCAGGAGCCCTTTAAACATCACGTAGTGCTCCCGCCACTCGGGACGCGCTAGACTCTTTTTATTGGGCAGGAGCCCTTTAAACATCACGTAGCGCTCCCCCCACTCGGGACGCGCTAGACTCTTTTTATTGGGCAGGAGCCCTTTAAACATCTCTTTTCATTGGGCAGGAGCCCTTTAAACATCACGTAGCGCTCCTGCCACTCGGGATGCGCTAGACTCTTTTTATTGGGCAGGAGCCCTTTAAACATCACGTAGCGCTCCCGCTACGTGGGACGCACGTGGGCCGTGCCCGGGCGAAGCCCGGGCAAAGGGCGGGCCCATCCTGCGCCCGTCAGCGGCTGACAGAGGCTGGGCTGGGCCACCCCCCTGACATTTACCACCCAAACAGGCCTCATTGGACTCAGCCCCATTTGCTATTGCCAACACTGTGCCCCCAGTAAACTACTCTACTTAATCTGACACTTTATAGTTCAGCCTTGCACTAACTTCCACTCCAGATGGGCAAAAGGAAAGCAATAGAGGCTGGGGACGGGGTTGTGCTGAAAGCCAAGCGAAAAAGACATAAGCATGCTGCTAGCAACTGCGTCATGGACAGAATCGACTCTCTCCTGGGTGAATGTAATGGAATATTAACTAGCTGCCAGGGATATAATTCTATTGAAACTGGGGGGGAGCCCTCACCAATCAACAGGAAGGATGGTCCTTTGAAAATCGCTGACATTTTCGTGAAACGTGGACAACAAGTCACTGACACTACAGGGCAGGGCGAGAGCAGGAACGTTATCACCCATACCGCCCCTTCTCTAGTAGAAGACCTACCACTGGGCACCAACAATTTCATCCAGCTCAGTAACTGCTTTAATCCCTTAATCAACACCCCTGAATCACATGATGACATCAATCCAGGCACCCTGGCAGATGGGCCAGCAGCCACAAACATGCATTTTCCTCACGTAACCCCACAGCATATTGAATGCATACAAGATCTAAAAAAGGAAGTTATAGAACTCAAGCTTATGGTTAAATCCTTAATTGCAATAGTAAAACAGCTAACTCACGCATATAACACGGCCACCACGAACCTTGCCCAAAATCCAACCCTATCAGGCATCACAACAAACCTGCCCAACTTCTCAGCTTCCAGCCATGTCGGCCCCCTCCCTATCGGAGATAAGACCACGAACTCATACCAGACACCCTTCTTCCACAATTCAGGCATAGGAAATTCACTAGACGTCCATCACAAAAACCCCAAACCCACGAGCAACACTGCCTCAAAATACTTTGCACAGCCTGCCACTGATCGGTCCCATTCAGGTAATATAGTTCTAATGGTTAACGTTCCCAAGTTAACCATATCGACACACAAGGAAGGGGCAGACTCTATCAAAAACAAAGCAATCCATTGGATTCGCCATGTTAGAGGCTGCCGCTCCATAATACGCGAGGACTTAATTAATGTAGTACGACGGTCAGACCCGGGAACACTTTTTGACATCCTAAAACTGACACTCCAGGACGGGACCATGGTGAACAATTTGGTGGCCCTAGATGCAAGAACAAGCCCACCAGCACACTCATGCATCCAGTTTAAATACCCCAGGCAACCTACGCACCACGAGGAGTGCCCAAGTTACCACCCAGCAGAAAATGTATCCACTCCTGGTAAAAATGATTGACTTACAGCCTCACCTAAAATCTATGCTGGCAAACCTTGCAACCTTCTAACATCTATCACCCCCAGATCTGCCTTAAACCCCACCACTGTCTGTCCATGTATTCTCCCCCCTATCCATGATACCAAGACCACTGCCAGTCCACTGAGCAAACATAACAACGATGCACCTTTCATCTTGCAAGCGCATTGCCCACCAAACCAAGTGCTGCTGGCTAGGCCTGCAAGCACCTCCCGGATCAGGACCAGGTCAATTCCAATAGAGGAATATCACCAATCACCTCAGGCCCCACGGGTACACCTTGGTATTGACCCACTTCTTCCCACTCAACCACATCTGCCAGATCAACCTCCGACAGCCAACCATACAAACCCCAGGCATCTAGACAGGATAGTTCAGCCACTGACTGGGGTACGACTTGTCTCGTGGAACATGGCAGGTTTGAAATCTATTCTCCACCTTCCATCCTTCTCTTCCTTTATTGACGAACATGACAAATGTCTTGTCCAAGAGACATGGTCACTCGACCCACTTTTTCGAACAGGCTATTCAAACTTCCACATCCCCGCTGTGGCCAGTACGAGAGGCAGGCCCTCAGGGGGTCTGACCATCTGGATCAAAACATCACTTAGCTGCCACATATCACAGCTACCTACCGACTCTCCCGACCTGTTAGGCCTTCGTCTATCCTTTGGGCCTGACTCTGTGGTGAACATCTTTAACATCTACACTCGAGGGGTCAGGGGGGTCAAGTCTCCAAAACCCTCTGTGCCCTCATAGCCCTCTTACAAAACTATCCCCGCCATCATAAAACCATTGTGGCAGGGGACTTCAACGTCACATTCGAACCTCTTGACTGGGACGATCTCAGGTCCACTAACGAGGAGGATCAAGCCTGGTCTATCCCTGCCCTGTCAATCTCACCCATCAAGAGATGGACGCAGGTCGCTGTCCAGGTCAAATCACTGACCATGGAGTTCGGGCTCAGGGCGTTAAATGGCAGAACCAAATCAGACACCAATGGCTGTCACACGTTCAACAAAACCAATCACACCAGCAGAATCGACTACTGTCTATTCGACATAAGACTATGGCCTTTAGTCATCGACATGATGATCATTGAAAGGACTGAAAGCGATGACAACCCTCTCTCTGCCCACACATTAGCTCTAGGTAATCTCCCATCCACGTTTAACTCCCCAGCAGTAGCACCCGAGGGTATTAGCCTGGCCAACAATAAACAACACTTAAAATGGGACATGGTCGTGGCTCGGCCCGCACTCATCAACGCTGCTATTAGCACCCTAAAATCCACACTAATGGACCTGGAGGCAGGTCCTGCAATTCCCTACCAGGAAATAAGCTTAATCCACACCTCCTGTTTCAGCGATATCGCAGCCCACTTTTCAGTGCTCCCAGCCCATGAGAACAAACGACACATAGGTAGGCACCGCTGGTTCAACAAAACGTGTCGGTCCCTAAACAAGCGCTTAGTTCAAGCCATTAAATCCAAGGACCCTACCGCCATCCGGGTAGCTAGGAAGTCCTATAAATCTGCAATACGCAAAGCCAAGCGTGACCAAGATAATAAATGGTGGACAGCACTCAGTGACGCTGTGGGTGAGAGGAACCATAGTCTGTTCTGGTCCCTGGCAGAACGAGGCCCAGAAACCAGTGGTTTGGACATCGCAACCAATATTGCCCCGAAAGACTGGGTAGTTCACTTTAGTAGCCTGTACTCCCCTGACCATGATAGCCCCATTCCTGTTTGCATGGGCCCCCACCTATATCCCTCATTAGCACCCACCACCGCAGCACCCCTGTTGTTCTCCCTAAGCGACATAACCTATTCCCTAAGAACCTTAAAACGCTGCAGGGCCCCTGGATCAGACTGCGTCCCAGCAGACTTGTTCTCAACAGACCTAGCATCCTGGTCAAGATACCTCACCATTATAGCAAACGCAATAGCATCTGTGGCGCCAATCCCCGAGTCCTGGAAAGCGGCTATTGTTATTCCAATCTTTAAAAAGGGCGACAGATCACTTCCCTGCAACTATAGACCTATTAGCTTAATTGACTGTGTCCAAAAAGTCTTCTGCCACTGCCTCCTAGGAAAGATCGAAGAATGGATGACTGAATATGATATCCTTAGCCCCCTCCAAGCCGGTTTCCGGAAGAAAATTTCCACCACTGATCAAGCTCTCAGATTCCTATTATTATATTGGAAAACAGTGCTCATTGGTAAAGGCAGCCTTTATGTAGCTTTTGTGGACCTCAAATCTGCTTTTGACCTAGTACCTCGCAACAAACTATGGGACACTCTCTCTCGGATGGGAATCCCGGAGCACATTCTTGCCATACTGATATGACTCCACGAGTACAACTACGCACGAGTCAAGTGGGGCAACAAGGGCCAACTAACTGATAGAATCCACGTTTCCAGGGGTGTGCTGCAAGGGTGCGTCCTTGCCCGACCCTCTTTTCCCTGTATATCAATGAAATCATCCCCTCCCTCCTCAGATTGCAGGCTGACGCACCTTCACTTGGCACACAAAAAATCCCAGTCTTACTCTTTGCCGATGGCACTCTTCGGATATCCAAGACCCCTAGCGGCCTAAGGAAACTCCTTACGTGCTTCGAGAAATTCTGCTCATCACAGGGACTGGAAATCAACGCCTCGAAAACAAAACTAATGACCCTCAATCCCCATAGATCTTTTAAAGGGAAGTTTACTTTAGAGGGCTCCACACTTGAGAAGGTGGGCATTTTCAGCTACCTGGGCATAACATTCACTGACAACATGTCTTGGAAACCACACATAGGAAAACAAGTTCTAAAACTAAAACAAACAACAGGGGTACTACTAAAAAACTTTCACCTCTCACACACAAAACCAATTCGGCCAGCATTACAGTTATACGAAGCCCAGGCCGTCTCCTCAGCGCTTTACGGGGCTGAACTATGGGGCTATACCAAAACCCAAGACTTGACCACCGCTGAAAATAACTTCCTGAGAAACCTTGTGTCCCTCCCGCAAAGCACCCCACTGTTCCCCCTTTTTAAGGACCTCGGTATCAAACGCATTGGACACAAAGCCCGCCTGCGACCTCTGCTGTACTGGCGGCGTCTCTGGACCACCCCTGAGCTCGACATCTTGACTGAAGCTCTACAAGTCATTCTAAAAGCCGACCATCTTCACAGAATCCCATGGCTACGACGTATCAAGGGTTCACTGTACACACTCGGGCTAGATGATCTCTGGAACTCACCAACCACGTCCGTCTTCCCCTCGAAAAGCGAACTAAAGAAACTATATTGGCAAATGGCAAATTACGAAGACACAAGGGCTGCACTCCACACCACACTATCTTGTGACTTTGCCAACCTAAAAGAGTAATGCAAGTACAAAGCTTTTTGGGACCTAATCACGACCCCAAGGGAAAGGAAACTGTTTTTCCAGCTCCGCATTAGAACACTCCCATTAAGACTTCTCACCAGCAGCTGGTCACACAACGAATCAACCGCATGCCCAGCTTGCAAAGCCCCCGTCGAGAATCTCCCTCCGTCCTTTTTGCCTTCCCCGCGTACACCGCCCCTCGCAGGAAATGGCTGGCCCCGGCATGCAGACTACTGGGAGTCCGCAGCTCTGAGCTAGCCCTGCGAATCCTCAGATCAGACACTAGGCCAGCGCTAGTGATCGACGTCGCCAAATTCCTCGGAGCTAGCTGGCTTGTTAGAGGGAAATCCCTTCTGTATAAAGACTCCAACTAAGACTGTCCCATCGTCCTGTGCGAGCGCATTTTATTCCATTTTTATTCCATCTTTTCTTATCTTTTACTCCCTTTTTATCATTATATTTATTATTGTAATTATCATTTTCTGTATTTATTTGTATTTATTACTGCTTGAGCTTTTTTGGCTCCTGTAGCCGCAATAAAGCTCCTTTGAATTGAATTGAATGATGTAGGCACCACCTTGCATACAATGGAGTATTTTAGGAAGAGGTGAAACAACCTGAGGGGTAATGTGCATGCCCTGTCCTCCAAGCAACACATGGAGTCCCAGAAGACTAGTGGTGGTCCTCCCATCGCCCATTATAACTCTTTCCCTGGGAGGAGAAAAGGGGTCACAAAACGTCAATGTCCTGTATGCTCACATCTCAGCTTTTGCTATTGTGTTGTTCATCTACTTTCCAAGCATGCAATAGCCAAAGTATCAGAGCTGGTAGACTGTCAATGTGTATTGTCATACATAACATCTCACGTGTCAATATCCATTGCATGCCATATGTTAAAATGGGGTCTGTAAGTGTTGCAATATCAAAAGATGATGCCAGGACCCATGGATATGTGTCAATATATAAATGTATGGGCCAACCTAACTACAGTGTGGCAACAGGTATGTCAGACTAACCATTTGTCAAGTGTTGGGAAGTAGAGAGAGTGGCATGATTACAACTACCATGAGGCCCTGGTTTTATAACTTTAAACAAGAGTCGATAGTGCACTCACACAAAGACACTTGTTAGCCATGTCACAATTGTTGTTCACTCATTATGGAGTTAATCATGTGTGCAGTGCTGGGAGTTAGCAAGTGACATGACTATAACTACCATGAGGCCCTGTTTCTGTAACTCAAAGCAAGAGATCATTGTTCTCTTGCCTTTATTTACTTGTTTCCCATGTCACTACTTATGTTCACTCATGATGAAGTTAATCATTTGTCTAGTGCTGGGAGTTACAAAGTGATATTACTACAACTACCATGAGGCCCTGTTTCTGTAACTCAAAACAAGAGGCCTTTGTGTGCTTGTCTAAAACACTTGTTAGCCATGTCACAACTGATGTTCACACATCATGGATTGAGCAATCTACATATCACTCTTAACTCTGAGAAATATCTGCCTATCTAGCTTGATGTTGTACTGATAAACCCAAATGACACTATTGATGCCATGAATGAAAGCTTACCAAGTGTGTACATCAAGTAGTTGTAAGGCATCAAGCTGCTTCATCTGATTGGAAGTGGCAGGTAACCCATTGACTCTCTACTGCTCACATGATGTCTACTGCTACACATACAACCAATTTGTGTGTTCACCAATACCTTATACAACTAGACCTTGGAATGGTCAAATACACGTTAATTCTCCACTGTTTTGACCTAAATGTTTCCTAGATGTCATGTTCATTCCTTTGTCCAAAATGCAACTTATGAGCACATGTAATGAGCTGCTCAATCCTATTACTTTTTTAAAGTGCAAAATCTCTTGCTAACAACTTCATTACCATTGAAATATATCTCAATAGGAAACCCTACCTATTAACATTATCCTGGTCTCTACTTACTGTGACACTAAACATTTGTATGTATATTCATGCTTCCACCAATAACAATGTACTCTATTTCTCAACAGATCGAACTGGCACTGCACCTGTGCAGATCTTGTTCACCGAAAAGACACTCAACCCACCCTTGGATGAAGCTCTCAGGAATGACAACATTCATGGACATGTGGATGTAGATGACAGACCTGAAACATCTGGTCAGCCTGGTCAGACAGCAACAATGAGTCTCACTGTGACAACATCAATACCTCCCACCATAGCTGCTACAAAATCTGAGCCAGCAACATACTGCCATAGCTGTGTATTTAGACCAATTAGTACAATCGTGTGCCCCCAGTCCTGGATCCTGAAGTGCAAACCATCACCCCTGACACAGAGGGATGAGGAGCCAGTTGGAGAGGGCTCCCTGGACCAAGGGCACATGCTCGTGGGGGTAGGGTCCATGTGAGGGATGCTGTGGGCCGGCAGAGTGTGCCCACTGGTGCCACTCACAATCAGGACATCATCATCCAAGTCCTGGGGGTCTATCAGGAGTCCCAAGGCATGATAGGCCATGTAGTTACCGAACACCGGGAAATTTAGAAAGTTCAGATGGAGATGTCCCAACAGGTGGTGGCCCATAACTCCAATATGGGCACCCTAAAAGGGGTGCTAATGGACTTCCATACAACCCCGAGCAGGGCTTTTCAACCAACATCTACCCTTTCCTGTAGTGCAACTACATCAAGCTTATCTACACCTGTGGCAAACACGGGAAGGGAGGCGCTGCCCCAGAAAAAACATTGTCAGATATTCCTGCCTCTGCAGCAGCTGAACCCCCTCACCCTCACAAGCAGGAACATCCATGCAAATGTCGAGGAGGTGCAAATGGCAAGAAACCTAACATTGCCAGCAAGAAACCTCAACCTTAATGCCCACCTTTGTGTATTACACATTCACTCTGTGGACTAATTCTGGACATTTGCCCATTTCTGATGGGAACAGTAATCTGGACTTTGGAATTCAGAATATCTGGCATCTACATTTATGGCCTCATTCACCATGACTGACTACTTCACTTTTTATTTACGTTTGTTTGTGCATAAAGTCTTCACCTTTAAAGCTTTAATAAATTCACAAGTCACAAACTCATTGCCTGCTATAGTAAATTTCACAGTTAGCAATGTAGATATTTAAGACCGTGTGAACTAAACAATGACAAAAGAAGCTACTTATGTAAGCATGGGTATGTTGCATGTACACAATGCTTAGCTCAGGATCACAAACATGTCCTGTAGAAAAGGCAAAAATGAATTTGGTTGATGTCATCAGCTAGAACCATATCGCCTACAATTGCAAAAGGAATCCAACATCCTATAATGCAAGATTCGGAGAGATGCAGTACAACAGTTCCTGATCACAGGATCATTACAATCTAGTGCTTCTGCATCTGGTGGTATAACACAAAATAATGTCAGTGAGATGTTATGTACCAATAAACCAGGCCCTATCCGGTTGCAGTTGTGACATCAGCTGAGGTATAGTACTGTTCCGCATTACAAAGGAATCATGGGCTGAACCTGTGAACCAGGCACAGGCATTTGAAATGTACAAACCTGGCAAGCAGACAACTTGCATGATGATTGAATAGAAGTGCTTCTTGTTTCAATAGCCTTGTTCACTGGCATACAGTGGCACTAATGCAACATGGGTGCCACCAATGGCTCCCACCACATGTGGGAGGCGACAATATCCATACAAACCAACAATCACATTCACTGAATCCTCATCTCTGGGGAACCTGATATAGCTGTCAATGTGTTTCATCATTGATGATAGCACGTCTTTTAAAACACTACTGAACATAGGTTGCGACATACCACCAGATATAGCCATTGTATACTGAAAGGCCTTGTGGCCAGAAAGTGTAATACTCCCATGAGTCTCACAGACCTTGTACCTTGTGTCTACTATACATTATAGTAATGTTCTGTGATCCAAAGTGTTAGTGAAGTGTGTTCTGGCACATGCAATGACCCTCTCTGTATTTGTCATTTCAACATCATCCCAGGCAAGTGGAGGAGACAGGGCTGACATCTGTGGGGAAGCAGCTGACCACTGTACCTCCAGGTTTGACACTATATACATGGAAGGACCCAGTGGCCCTGAAGGTGATGGGAGTTCCATGGAGAACACAGACTCTACATTGTTGTCATCCGAGTCCTGCTCCAGTGGACACTTCCTAGTGGTGGTGGGACATACAGGACTAGTTCCTACACCATACTTGTTCACACCACGACTAACATCTCTACCCTCCCTTTTGCTCCCTACCCAGTTGGCCGGGCCTGCTCACCCAAACGTGAATCCGTCTCATTTGCTCCAGGCACCTCACCCCTGCCCCTGTTCCTCCTGCTGCCCTGAGCAAGGAGGCTATTGACATCCTGATCAACATCTCTGTGAGTCAGATGGCACTACTGAACGCCTTCCAGGTGTAGGGCAGCCATCTGCAACAGATGATGGTCTACCTGGAAGGTACCCACAGTTCCATGTCTGCCCAACAAAGGTTGTTTCAGGCTCTGACCTCCTTCCTTCTGGCAGCCTTCCACCCATCCCACACTTCAACCCTACCACCTGCCTCTTCCCTAGCCAATTTCCCTATTCCAATACCTGTCCAAAGCACAGTCGCACATAAGCACACATACCTTAACAGCCCAGGCAGCACACATAAACAGTAACACCACAAAACATACAAGCACGCAGCCACTCACTGGACGCTCAGCCCACTCATAACCACCACTACCCCCACCATGCCCCCAGGTACTCATACCCACAGACCCATCCACCACCCCACCATACCCCCAGACACTACAGCCATGCCCACAGACCCACCCACTACCCCGCCCATACCCCAAACACTCTATCAACACTTGTATACCCAGGCACTGCTCCACCATACCCCTAGACACCACACAAACAGCTATTTCTACCACTCACACAATATCCCAGACACCACACCTACACCAACAAACACACCCACCATTCCCACCATACCCTCAGTCACCACACCCACACCAACAGACACCCCTACTCCCAGCATACCCAGCACAACCACCTCACACACTACAAAGAAACAAACATCCACACTCACCCACACAACAGACACCTACAAAACACAAACATCATGCTTCTGACACATAGACAGCAGCACCAACAACACACACACCCATACTTGACACTTCCAATTCCTCAACCTTCAACCCCTAATCCCTTCTGGACACCCTACCCATTTCCAAAAAGAAAGTTTAATGTTTGCCCTTGCCATTATCCCTATAAACAACACCCCATCCGAAAGCCAAAAGGACCACATCCATGTCCCAACTTATCCCTTCCGCATTCAAGTCTTCCCCTGTGACACCTGATCCCTCCGCTGAACCCTGCCATACCCTAAAACCCCCCAAAAAAGGACACCTCTCCCAAATTCAGGCCTACCCCTTTGAAAGCCAAACCCCCTCCCACAACTAACCTCTCTCCTCCCAAAGGATATCATCGAAGTACATGGACTGCCACCTAGCTGCCCCTTGCTAGTAAGGTTCCCAAGGCAGTGTTCTGAGTGGCAAGTTTAGTGGCACAGCAGTGTGCTGGACCACACATTGTCTGCTTGGACTTGCCATTGGCTTTTACTTTACTTCAGTTCTGTACAATTGCTAAGTTACTTGCACAATAGTCCTGCACACTACTTTTCTACCATTTTCATGTTCATGGTTAATTGGGATATATGACTACAGTTGTGCTTGATTCACTTTGATTGGTGATCCTTTTGATGTGGTTTGTATTATTTGACCTTGGGACCAGTGTTAGAGTCAACCAGGACAAGGGGACATGTTCAATGAATGTATATGTGGGATATAATTTTGTTGGGGCCTAACATTTTGTTGGGTGTAGATTCATGTGGTAAGAATTTCATCTTGGCTTGGCCAATGTCAACATCAATTGGGTTACCCCCTTTCTCCCTATGAGATAGGTTGGACATTTGTTTAAAGTGTGCAGGTTGGGATTTGTTTCTCCACACATGTTAGGTGTTCAATAGTCATACTTTTGTATATGTTTTAATGGATGTGACAATTTTCACGTGTGTACCTTACACCTACTTTAACTACATGTGTGACCAATTCTGCTACTGCTGTATTTCCCAGACATGCATGGCACTTGGTTATAATATTGATTGTTTGTGTCACAGTTCCTGTGCAAATATTGGTTTTGAGGCCTGAACAAAGCGGAATGTAGCCAACTGCACCAGCCTTCTAGGGGTCTCCCTGGTAGAGGCATACCTATTCTGCAGGAAATCTTTATATTGTGACCTTTGAATGTTTCTCACACTGATTATTTTTCATCTCATTTACCTTGCATTATCTTGGATAGTAGGAGATATGTGGAAGTCAACTACAGAGATTTAGCAGAGAAGATGTGTTTCAGTTTCATGACACATCCATACAGATCTATCTTTCATGTCGCAACAGGCCATGGCATGTGAACAATGTGTAGGTGGAATATTGATGAGGAGTTGCTGTTGTATAGCACAATGTTATGGATGCATCGCTATCCATGAATATTGGTTGTGTACACATTTAAAATGTATAAGAGTGTGGCTGTGCAGTGTCAGTGACCTGGCCAAAGAGGGCAACATAGAGCTGTGATTGGGTCACACATTGAGTAAAGCTCCGAACAGGGGCACACAAAATATGTATTGAGCATGGACCGTGTAACCCATGCCCAGTCCATAGAGGGTCATTGATTTGCTGTGGAGTTGATGGTAACGGGTAACTATTTGGCTTACCGTACATTGCTCCCACAACAGAATCGGTTTTGGCTATCATCTAGCAGCACAAGCAGTGGAAGTGCTGTGCGATCAGCTCCATGGCAGCACAGGATGTGTGAAGCTCAGTACAGGCAAATTTCCACCTTATATGCCTCCCTTTCTGTCAGCTCAGATGTTGTGGTTGGACCGCTACAATCACTTCAGCGGATAGCCACCTTATAAGTGGTCCTGTGGTTGCATTGGCGGTCCACCCTCCAACGGATGAATTGGCCAATCTCACCAATGCTGTGGTCTAGATTTGCTGGTGGTTTCGGTGGGTTCGTGCCAGTCTTTCGTCTATGTAACACTGCAGCAGAGTGACCATCACCACCACTATGGCAGTTCCAAGACCGCCAAACTTGTAATCAGGCCCAATTAGTGTGGTATATTTCTGTGGTCTGAGGTTGTATTTATGTTTTACTAGGAATATATGGATCTTTTGGAGTATTGTTCTTGCTAAGGAGTCTAGGCATCATAGACCTTGGTTGCTATCAAATCTTTGTACTTAGTATTGTAGTATTTCATACATTCTTTTAGTTGCTGTTGGTACATTAGTTTGTAGATGGGTTAAAGTTGTTCTATTTGAAGTTGGTCGTAGCATTTTTCTTTGTATAAGATTTCTAGGAATTGGTATTTTGTAGTGTGAATTCAGACTAATATGCCTGGGAGGGTGTTGTGTCATCCTTCCACTGTTTTTTTGTTTTGGCATGTTGTATATTGCATGGTAATATCACAGACATTCAACTATTGTGTATGATTCCTAGGTTGGCATCTGTCCCCGTAACTGTGTAGTTTGCCAACTGAATATTTGGAAAATAGTCCATTAGGGGACTTAAGGACTGATTATGAGTTCTGTGGATAGGTTACCCCATCAAAAACATGACTGATATCCTGTCCACCTTATTACATGTGCCTTATGATATAATGGAATTGTAATTTAGCAGATGGGATATCCGTCACATTTTTGACAGACTTACCCCGTCCGTCAAACTTGTATTCAGGCCCTTCGTTTTTTCTTCATGTGTTTGGCAGCAAGATGATTCTATTCAGAGGCTGTAGTCGTTTGCTACTTCTGTGACTGGGACACATGCTAGGGTAATTAATTTTAAATTGCATAGGCAAATTGGGTGTCTACACTAAATGCATCTTTCTGTTGGGGTTCTCACAGTGGATTGTGTATATTTGAGCAAATGGTATGATTAAACATGTCGTTCATCATTTGTTGAGGGTCAGCCAGCGAGAGGAGCTAGCAGTCGATGATAAGCACCTCTGATGGACAGTCACCCCCTCGGCACTTCAGGCCTTTTAACTGAAGCTCCCAGGACAGAGTCTGTCTTTGACATGCCCCTTGTCCTGAGAGGGTGGACCGCCAAGTGTTTTGCTGGGTTGAAGAGATCCCACCTACAGGACTGTGAAATATCCAGCCCAGTTAATATCACTAAGCCAGGGGTGTATGGATTTAATGCACTTACAATGCCTGGCTACCTGACCTGAACTTGTAAAACAGTGGGGAACCCCTCTGCCCTTAAGGACAGGCCTCTACTGAGTGGAGTGTTTGATTTTTGCTTGTTTCAAAAACAACATGTATTAGCTTTAAAATTCTGATAAATATTTTTAGTATTCGCTTTTTATTTTATCTTAAATTAATTTTTAAACTGCATAGTGATTTGCGTTGTTTTACATTAAGTTATATTTACTTGTCGAGTTTTTTTTGTCAAATTTGGAGTTGATATTTTTATTTCCATCTTCGAATTTTTGGCTCTTTTCTGCATAGTGTCTGACATAGAGTGTTTTTATAGCATTTTTTAAACAGTAAGTAATCTATATTGTTTATTTTCTTTTAAGTTTCTTTCAATTTTTTGGTTGTTTTTCTTCTGTTTTGTCTATAGTTTGTGTTCGCTAATTAGTGTATATGTTTCTAACCCAAATGTAAAAATATACAAATATTTTTAACCTCTGATTTCTCCAAAGCTACCAAACAGATTTACACTAAAATGCACAACATAGCTTTCTGGGCCAATTTCGAGCTTCCTGCCAAATTTTTACTCCATTCATCAGTTTTTGTGGTAGCACTGCCTACAAAAGGCCATGGAAAATGCATGGGGAGTTTGCATTTTGGATCCCACACTCTTTTTCTTGGCATAAAATGAAATCGCCTGCCAAAAACACATGCACACATGCCACTCCTCATCCCCTCTGCCCCCTCCTGTGGCCCAGCCCACCCCTCCCCCACGCATGCTGCTGGATGAGCCAGAAGCTGTACAATAAAATAATAATTAAATATAATTTTATTTTACAGCTGTTGGCTCTTAGCCAGTTGAGGGCGACACTCCTCGCCATTGCAGAGGAGCATTCCCTGGTAACCTTACAACCAAGAATTAAATTGTGTCCTGTATTATGGATGGCTTCCTTGTTCTTTCTCACCTCCAGTAAAACTGATTCAAGGGTTGAGCTAAACAAGGAAAGAGAGTCTTTTAAAAAAAGATGCCAAACTATTTGTACATCAATTCGCTCTGATTTTTGTGTAAAGTTTAGAATATTTAGGATGTATAAACATGATTTTGTTTGTAAAAACAAATGTAAACGTCTTTAAAACTTTTATTTTGAAAGCATACTTAATTGACTTGATTTCGCAATCTCAATATATGCATGAAATATATTACTTCTACAGTATATGATTCGTATCTTATGGTATGCCATAGTCAACACAGGAAATAAAATGGCTCCTGATAACTTTAACATAAGAGTTATTGAAGTTTCAGTCATAACAAGAGAAATGCTAAAATAAGGCTCAACACCAAAGATAAAAAATATTTACCTAAAAGTAGTTAATGGATTAGGAAAAAAGTGACTAATGGTGTTGAAGATGTCAGCATAAATCTTTTGTGATAGCCCACATTTATTCAGACTCCTAGTGCTTGCGTGGAAGACGTCCATCAGTTTACTTTCTAACTTGGCACGAAAACTGTAATTTGTCTCAATCAGCAGCAGTATACATTTTTGACAGACTACACACAATAAGACACCAGCAAACAGCAGAAAAAAACCATATAAACATTCAGAATATTTCTAGCTTACACAAATAGCCCCTGCGAACAATACCCTTTCTTAACATTTATCAGGAATGATGAGATAATGTGTTATGCCACAACTTGGACGCTTGAATCAACACCTTTTCCCTGTGGATAGCTGTTGTCCAAGCAAAATCAACATCTTTCCATGGACCACGCTCAAATCACATTTTCAAATACTATACAATTATCAAGGAATTCCAATATTTTCAAAGTTATTTATGATAGGATCAATAAAATCTGTCAACATTTCTTTGGATTTCTTGCTTTGTCTCGCAATTCCTATTCAATGGTATTTTGGAACAGAGAATTATAACAAGCAACCGGTAGGTGTATGATCCGACTGTCAATCAACTCAGCTATATATATCTCGAGTTTTTTAGGCCCTGATTACGACTTGCTGATTAACTGCGATAAATGTGGTAACCGCACATACGCAAGTACGACCTGTTTGATGAGCATTGCGCACTCACATTTTAAAAACACTCAGTAGTGGCTGCTGCCAGGAAGGAAGGTGGGGGGGAGCAATAATTTAAAAAAAGTACCTGCCGCCTTGGTGTTTCGACTTTCCAGCCGTCTCGATTCAACTTGTCATCTTCCCCTCCCACCCAATCCTAACGCTCTGAGATTTGCCTGAGTGGGCAGAAATGCTCAGGGGAGGAGTGGGAGCCTGTGCTTGATCTCCGCCTATCTGTGCAGCACAGCTGGGTGGAGAGTTCTAAGTGCGAATGTCAGTTTGGCTGGCCTCAGACATCCGGCCAACTGACATACACACATAGAAGTGTGCATACTACTCCTGCTCCCTGGTGACGTGGGGATGGCTGGCCCCACCACATCCTCATTAAGTGGAAAATTAGGTTATAATAAAACACTTTCATTATCACTATATTTTTCTGCTTTCAACAGCGTTGCAATGCTCCTCCGCCATAGCTGAGAGGCTGTCCCTGAAAACAGGTGCGGGCATATTTCTTAAGATTGTGTGCTATATTTGTATCAAAATAGTGACCCAAATCAGTACAATTTTTTATTTTTTATTTACTGTCCACCGCATAGTTTTTGATGCAAAGCCCTATCTACTAAAAAACGGACACAGGGTTTTGCATAAAAAAGAATGCTAATTTTAAATAGGTGCTATCAAGGAGAAATGCTTTTATTTCTCCTTTCTGATCTAACACTACATGTATTCCGCACTGTACAGCCTACACACACAGTAGAAAAAGTTAGTCTAAGCATTTTGCACTGGATGGTTACACGTCTAGAACAGAATCTATAATAAACTGATGCAGACACCTTTGCATTATGGGGCAAAGTTGTGTGTGGCTCCCAGCAGCCTGATTGTGCACCAATGCTAGGGAGAGAAGGGGAGAGTCCCCTTTCTCTGTAGATATGGTACTGTCCAACTCCCTCCTTATCACACAACGCAGCACAACATTTGTGGCCACTGCATTGTCTGAGAATTTAGTAAATAGACTCGTGAATTTTGGCAGGTTGAACCAGCTGAAATTTGCAAGGGAAAAAATGCCTGATTAAAAAAAAAAAAACTGTCTAAAACTCACATGGATACATGGACCAAATGCAGGCATAGCAACGCAGTACCGAGACCGCATTATGAATACGTTTTGTGACAGGACATGCTAACCACATAAGGAGACCATATTATTCACTGATTTACGACCACATGGAGAAAGGTAATACATTTGGAGCCTAGAAAAGGCACATGCCATAAAAGAGTGAAACACACAGAGACTGTAAATTTACAATGACGAGGCCCTGGGTTTAGCAATATGAAAAAATTATAGATCACTCACACACAGTAATATACTATAACAGGGAGAAGACCATACTTATTTTAAAGTGTAGATATACTATCTAAGACATTATGGGGGTCATTCTGACCCTGGCGATCATGGACCGCCAGGGCCAACGACCGCGGGAGCACCGCCAACAGGCTGGCGGTGCTCCCATGGGCATTCTGACCGCAGCGGTACAGCCGCGGTCAGAAACGGGAAACCGGCGGTGTCCCGCCGGTTTCCCACTGCCCAAGGGAATCCTCCATGGCGGCGCTGCAAGCAGCACCGCCATGGGGATTCCGACCCCCTTACCGCCAACCTGGTTCTGGCGGTTTTGACCACCAGAACCTGGCTGGTGGTAACGGGTGTCGTGGGGCCCCCTAACAGGGCCCCACCAAGATTTTCAGTGTCTGCCAAGCAGACACTGAAAATCGCGACGGGTGCAACTGCACCCGTCGCACCCCTTTCACTCCGCCGGCTCCATTCGGAGCCGGCATCCTCATGGAAGGGGGTTTCCGGCTGGGCTGGCGGGCGGCCTTCTGGCGGTCACCCGCCAGCCCAGTGGGAAACTCAGAATAACCGCAGCGGTCTTTTGACCGCGCAGCGGTATTCTGACGGTTCCCGCTTGGCGGGCGGCTCCCGCCGCCCGCCAAGCTCAGAATGACCCCCTATATCCTTCAATACCATCATTAAATATAAGTGACTGGGAGCATAGGTCCTTTGATGTTTAGAAACTGTACTCCATTTGAGGACAAAAGAAAATAACATTAGTTACAGTTAACACAAACAATGGGCAATAGAGACAACCACAATTGAATGTGGGAATGGTATGCTGCTAAGAGCCAAGCTTGTATGACATACTTTTTACAAAAGGCTGTCCAAAAGGAGGAGGCAAGTTGTGAGCTACAGTTACACGTAATGCTAGAAGGTAGTTATCCATGAGAACGTATCATATTCTGAAGGAAGCTTTCACTTAGTTTGTTCTGCAGAGGTTTCTATTTTAAGAGGATGAAGTAGATCACTTTAGTGACTCAGCACACTACAGCTGGAATGGTGCAATTCACCTTGTCTTTGAGCAAATGCATTGAGATGGAATGTCAGTGTGTGCTAAATACTCTTTTTTGTGTGGTTACCCCATTTTTTGTGAGCTAATGCTGACGATGTTTTAACTCTGCACACTAGGATACTTCCATCCAATGTATGTTCCAACTTAGCTCTCCAGTAAGGCCATAGTATGTGGTGCAGAAATATGCTAAGGGCATGGAATGGCAAATGGCGCCTGATGGACTGCAGCACCCATTGTGTCATCCATTTGACTGCCAATGAAAATCATGGCCATAACTACATATGTAGCCCCTTTGATGCAGCTTTTAAATCTGCAGGCAAACTTATCAAAACAACCACTTTTGACAAGAAGAAATTCTACAAATTAAATATTAATAATCACTCTTAGGTTAGCCTTGCCACTTTTAGGTAGGCCTCGTAGTTCACATGGTAGGGGGAATGATATTTAAATGGAGAACATGTAAGAATTCAATGCTTGATTGTTTCTACAGTGACTAGCCAAAGCCATTGTCACTGTTAGTGTTGTCTGTTTTTTTAAAGAAAAATCTAAAGTATAGTTAATATACTAATTCTGAGATGGCTAAACCATTACTTTAAATATTTTGTAAAATCCATTGCAATGGTGAAGATGGATTTTTAATAGATATATGGGGAAAGTAACTTTTGAAAAGTTACACTTTCACTGGCTGAACAACCTGCAGGATAAATAACATTATTCTGTCTGCCGCTGACCTGTCAGTACCGCTTTGATGAGGAGTGAAATGCTTCTCTCAAAGCAGTGACAATGGCTAGGCCTGGCAGGAGGGATCGGATGAGGAATTTGATTCTGCTTAGCTCAAAAAATGGAAGTTAAGGAGGATCCAGGAACTTCACTAAATTGAATGTGATCAGGGAAAGATATACTTTTATATTTCAGTGATAAGTGAAGCCTGGAGAATTCTGGTCTTATGATTTCAAAATATATAATATTATCCCCACTTTGGTCTTATTGGAGGAGAAGGTGAGACAGAAATACTCATTATTTTAAGCACATCCCCTAGATATGCCACTAGCACCCTCAAGGGGCAGAAAGATTCTGGTATGATAGATTTTACTGAGAATGGTGCACTGTGAGATAGTTTGAATTGAGGCCAGCAGGATATGATGGAAAAGCAGGACGGTTTGCCCTTGGACTTTTTTTGCCCACTGGTCAGGTTATATGCAGAAGTCACCCCCATCTACTGCCTAGTGAACTGAACAAAAGTCCCACCTTACCAGCAGCACCTCGCACCATTTTCCAAATCTCTGGCAAAACAGAAGAGGACTAGTCCTGCTGTTTTAACCATGTTGAGACCCCAAGGGCTGCACCTGCTCGTGCACGTATCCAAGACTAATATGTGGACTTCAAGGGTGAGTTGGCTCACCTCTTTCGTAGCTACAGGGATATCAAATGCTGAAAGTGTACTTTTTCCTAGAGTGGTGAGTTGACCTGTTACAACTGACTTGACCATGCCGGTAGCCTTTGCTTGAATATGTCTTGGCACCTTATTTCTGTCACAAACGTTCTGGAAGCCTTAGAAGTGACAAAGAGGAACATCTTCAAACAAACCGCAACGTTGGGTTCTAGGACCTTTTAAAACTGCCAAAGATTCATTAGGGCCTTGCAAGAAAGGTGTCTGATTTCAAGAGTACTTCACTGGATACGGCTTCAGTCCTTTCCCATAGGAAGATTTTGAGCTGCAAAAAAGAGACTAAGGGCCTAATTACGAGACTGCCAGTCATAGGATCGCCAGACCCGTGGTGGCAGTCAGACCGCAGCTGCTAACACATTACGACCCTGAAGGTCTGATGCCAGGGGACGGCCGTCCCACCTGGATTGGTGATCCCACTAGGTTGACAGCAGGTGCAGGTTGCAATCATCCAGGGCAGCGCTTCACACTGATTCTCTGCCAGTCTTTTCATGGCAGTTTCTCTGCCATGAAAAGGCCAGCAAAGAACAGGTACAGAGAGCCACAGGGGGTACCTGCACTGCCCATGCCATGGCATGTATAGTGCTGGGGTCCCCCTGCCCAGCACCCTCGTAATGTGCACTGTCTGATGTATAGACAGTATGCATTACGAGGGTGCTGGTGCCCTCTGTGGGCAGCAGCATTGCCACTGGTTCGATTTTGAGCCAGTAGCAATGCTGCCACCACTTTCCTGCTGGGCTGACTGGCAGAACCCTTGTTTTCCTCCCAGTAGCCCAGCAAGAAAGTCATAATGGGGCCAGCGGGGAGGTCGGGAGTTTGGCAGATGGGTGTTCCCATCGGCCAAACTTGTAATCAGGTCCTATGGTACAGATCTTGACCAGGCGAAGATGAACATTTTATCTGTCAGACAAGTGGGTAAGACAGGCAGTACTCACATTCTCCCAAAGTAACAAAAATGTTCTCACATAGAACATGAGAAACTGGTCAAGGGGGTAAACAAACATGTGTGTTGTTTGCAGTCTGATTTGTAAAGAGCAGAAAGACACTGCAATATGTTCACTAGACTTAATCAGACTTGATCACCAGTGCTCATGCTTTAGGAAGTCAGTTGCAGGGGTCTCCAAATGTTTTTACATGTGGAGGTCTCTCATTCTGAGCTACTACCAAAATCATGAAATGAGAAATGATAAAAATAGGGACATTAGTCATCAATACCTGCACATAAAGTAGATGTGTTGCCATTCATGTAATTTGATGTTGCCTAATTGCATGTAATTAAGAGAAGATTAGCAAAATTATGTTTAATATGCAAAATGGAAATACTTTATTCAGCACTATATTTCAGCTCAAAATGTTTCCCTGCATCCATGTTTGATGTAAGGACACATTTTATTGTTCAGCTGAAACATAAAGGTAGCCCAAGCAAATGCCACATGTATTGTGGCCATTCGTGTTTTTCCAGCACACTTATTGTACTGCAAACTGCACATATTGCAGACCCTCCAGGGACAGAAAGATTCTGGCATGATAGATTTTACTGAGAATGGTGCATAATTTTGGTACTTCTTATCAGATGCATAATGTAACATTTCTACCTTTAAAACCTATATACTGTGAGCAGCAATTATTGTCATCATTATGGGACTCAATAAAGCATTTATAATGAGTAAAACCTGTGTTTGCGTATTTTTTTTATAAATGTTTAACCATCAATCATAAATACAGGCCGTACGGGGATCACATTGTAATGACATTGAATTGCAACCATACACATAGCTCGTAAATGATGCAGCACTCCCAGCTGTAGAGCAAAAGCTTCAGCTTTAGGAGTGCTTGAAACTATGAGGAAGGAAAATCCTGGGGAGGTGAATGTTTTTGAGCCCCACCCAACTAAGCATTTGGACTCCTCAAATCTGTCCTGGAGAAGCTGTGCACTTACTTTCATTGTTGATAGTGACCCTCCCTCCCTGTGGCCACCACAAGGGGAGAAACAATCAAAATGAGGGCAAAGAAATCTAAATTTGAGCCAGCCCTGCAGGCATTAAGGGTCGCTCCTTCGGGAGCCAGGAGTATTTTATTAGAGGCTCTTCCGCTGTGCAGGGGGAAGGCACATTTGTTTTTTTATCTTTTGTTGTGCATTTTCCTTTGTGGCCTCATGCCACACTTTTGCACCTCAGTGCCTGGTCGCCCCGGGTACCCCACGTGCAGGAGCCCACATTGGGGGACTGCTCAGGGAGTCCATACCTGGTGCACGCTTGTGCATTGATTGAGACTGGCCTCTCTCTACCCCACTCACGGGGAAAGGGGTAAGCTGGCCATATGAGGGGATGGAGTAGCGGCTCCCCCATCTCTCTTGAGATCAGGTGCCAGGGATGAAGTTTTGGGCCCCCTCCCACCATCGTCTGGGAGCATGAAGGTGCTATCTCACCATTTAGACTTCGCAGGCATAGGAATGGAGCACTGGACCTCTTCCTTCATATGTGGGAGAGCGTGATGGTGCTCCCTTGCAGCAGACTTTTATTTGGGGCCCCGTATGGGGTCCAGGGTAGTCCCAGGCATCAAACTCTGCTCCATTCACAGAATTTTCAGAATTTGGCCAATCTGCCCTATGCGGAGAAGTGCAGAGTTCCCGAATTATGTCATCTAGCGCAAATTGAAATTCTTTGTTTCTGTCCGTGCACACAAGATTTGTTTTGAGCTCTAAAATATTCTCAGTCCGCTAGCGAGCACATGTGAAAATTCACACCTGTTTGCACCAGTATAGTGCAACTCTTGAGTGTGAACACACCTTCAGAACATTTTCTTCTTGAGAAGCGGCTAAATCTACCCAAAAAGATGTTTTCAAGTGGATTTTCTACACGGACTGTTCAAGTTTTTTTTTTTTTTTTTTGGGTGAGAGAAGCCTTGTAAAAAAAAAAAAAAAAAAAATACAAGACGGAAGTGCTTCAGAGACTCCAACTTCCTGTTCCTGTCCAGCAGTCTCCTCCCAGTGCTCTGTCCATCTCCTGGTAACTTTTCACTTGGATTTCGAGGTGGAAGGATCACTCTCTCTTGTCTGCTGAATATATATCTTTGGATTTAAGGACTTTTTTGTGATATAGCACAATTAAGCTCAAAACTATTGTATAAGGGTATTGTTTGTTTCATAGGACATGCACCAGTATTTCTTTGTACTTGTATTTGATTTTTAAATTTCTTTGTGTTGGGAGGCCTGCAGTTAAAGTAGGGATGTAATCATTTTTTTGCATTTCATTTTCACCTTTTGTAAAGGGAAAATGTTGGTCAGTTCAATAAATTTTCTCAATTTTTGTTACATTTGGAATAATTGCAATATTTATTTATTTTACTATGTGGCCTAGCCTTCCAATGGGTCATCCACCCAGTAGGCCCAGTATGAGTCATCAGTGCATGAAAGAAGTATTTCTGTGGTTTCTGTTTTTAAAACATAATTTATGCAGGGATGGCATTGGATTAAATTAAAAATGGAGGCTATTCTTTGTATTTCATTCTTTTTCTGCAACAAAAGTGTATATGTGAGGTAACATTTGATGCCATAGGAGTATGTGTGTTGTTAAATGTTTATACATCAGTTAATGTTTGTGTTTTGCATTGCTGAATTAATGGTAGTGTGTTCTTTAGTGTTACCACCATGCCTTCTTTTTCTGGCCAGTTTGTGTGTGAGTGCCTTTGTCATTGGCCACCTTTTCTCTTTGATCTCCTTGCCATGTCTCCAGGGCCCATTTTATGTAGTCTGTTACTATAGGCCTGAATATATTATTTGTTCTCCATACCACCTGGCTTGTTGTTGTTGTTTGTCCATGTGGCAGGTGGACATTTTGTGCAGCCAGCTGCTGTGCTTCTTGACATATGCTTGCATGTGTTCTTCCTTCCCCATGCCTCCTTGCTTGCTGTTGTTGTTTCATCATGTGGCTGGCGGCCACTTTGTGTGCATCCAGCCAGTGTGCCCTTGCCATAGGCTTGCACGTGTTCTTTGTTCCCCCTGTCTCCTTGTTCACTGTTGTTGTTTGACCAGGTGGCTGGCGGATGTTTGTTTGCACCCAGCCAGTATGTTTTTGCTATAGGCTTGCATCTTTTCTCTGGTCCCCATACCTTTTTTTTCGCTGTTGTTGTTTGACAAGGTGGCTGGCAGCCATTTTGGCAATCCAGCCAGTGGATTTTTGCTATAGGCTTGTATGTGTTCTCTGTGCCCCAAGCCTCCTTGTTCATTGTTGTTGTTTGGCCATGTGGCTGGTGGCCATTTTGTGTGTATCTAGCTGGTCTACTTTTGCCATAGGCTTGGATGGATGGATGTGATATCAGTTTAATAATATGCTTGAGGATCATTGTAGTATATGTATATTATAAATATGATTATGATGAACTGTGGTTTTTATTCCATGCATTTTTTTCATTTTTCAATTGCATCTCCTTGCCTCACCATAGGTGTCTTCTCATACTCCCATACAAACATCAGGAATTATTTATCATTTTTTAATTTTGATTTTTTAATTTTATTTTCTTTATTTTATTTTTTCTACATTTTTAAATTTAGATGTAACTTTTTGCATTTTATTTCTTTATTTTAATTTTTATTTTATCTTGCTTTTTATATTTCCATTTTTATTTTTTTGCATTTTGCCTTGAACCATCCATCCAACATAGACGCATAGTCGCACAAAGCATTCATTGTTTTAGGTATAATTCCCTTTCCTCCTGGACACCATGCCTGCAGTGCACTGCAGACAAATCAGCATAATTAATTTTCTTAATGATTATTCCATTGCTCCCTGGACCACTTTGATCTGCAATAATCGCACACTAACGCTCTTTGTTTTAAGGATTATTCCATTTATCCACACACCATGCACCTACCTGACTGCCACAGGTGTCTCCTTTAGAACAGATGGACATGAAGCAAAGTGCTGTGTCTGTATGTTGTGCTCCCTTGATTGGAGTGGTGTGGCTTGACTTTGAAAGGGATGATTTATTATTACCTAAGTAACCAATCATACTAATATTGCCTTCGTCCGTACTAATTCAAACTGCAAGAATGCCATGTTTCACTGAATGTTTTTGTTGGTTGTTTGCATTTAGGTGCACAAGAGAAGAAGAGACATCATCCGCAGTACATCCAACCAGAAAGCCTGTACAGTCCTCTGATATCTTCTGCTTGGGCAGCTTAGTGCCACTGCCAACTGAGAGCTTTAAGATGGCCCCCAAAGAAAGTTACTCCCAAGAAAGTAGTCAGTGAGAAGAAGCAACTTTCCAGAAGTAGCCTGCAAACGGCAACCTTTTTTGGGAGACGTGTGCTTGCCATACAGTCCTCCAAGGAGGAACCTGAGAGCAGCTCTCCTGCATCAATAACACCACCTCAACATAAGCCCAAACCAAGTCTGTCAGTGAGGCAGCCACTGCAAACATGGTGATGCCGATGAGCCATGATGTTGAATTGAATTTGTCCCTTTCGCAAAGTAGCACCAAATCATTTCAGGAAACAGAGCAAAGTGAGCAGCTGCAACAGCCAGCAATAGTAGCTCTTGGTGAAGCTGGAGCATAGCATGAATCTCCTCTTTTGAAATCATTGGCTCCCAGATCTGCAGCATGGAAAAGGAAGGGTACTCTACCATCTTCTCCAAGCACCAATTCTGATGATGATGATGATAATGATGAGGACAAAGTATGGACCCCAGCAGAGTCCAGGAGATTCCAGGAGGGGCAAGGGAAGAGAAACAATCCTGAAAGCCTAAAATTATGGAAGGGGATGATGAGAAGGATGAGGACAATGAACCGGTCATTTTGGAAGCTGGCAAAGAGGAGTCCAATATTACTCCTCCTATTCTACCTGCTCAGAGGGATGTGGCATAAGTAGATCTCCCAGCTCCCATATTTATAAGGCCTGAGCTGAGACTGCACTAACTCCTACCCCAGTAGAAGTAGCCACTGCAGAGAGGCAATCTACAACATACCTACCTACCTCCAGTTCTTCTTTAGGCATTGGCCTACAAAGAAAGAACTTCTTCTCAGTTTGTGACTTTTTATGAATAGCAAATATGAGAACATTGTAACATGCTCAATTTGCCATGCAAGTGTTTGTCTAGGTAAGCCTGGTTCACCATATGATACTGGAGGCTATAACAAAAAACATCATGCAATCCAGTGAGTGGTGCATCTTAAAAAATTTACTGAATGTGGTTGTGATGGTGAAGATAAGGAGAGCCGGGAAACATCAGCTACAAGTCCAATCATGAGAGGTCATGATGAGGAAAAAGAGGGTGACATCCTCATGAAAAGCAGCCCTGTTCCCAGCAGTGCACAAGAATAACCTGCCTTAGCACCCTCACAATGGCACAAGAAGATTCAGGCCCATATTTATACTTTTTTTAGCGCCGCATTTGCGTCGTTTTGTGACGCAAAATGGTGCAAACTTTCAAAATACAATTGTATTTTGTAAGTTTGCACCATTTGCATCACAAAACGACGCAAATGCGGCACTAAACAAGTATAAATATGGGCCTCAGAGTCAGATGGAGATACCACGGCATACAGTGACAGCCCTACAATGCACATTCAGTCTACCACCACCTACTTCATGAAAGTCACCTGCATCAGTGGTCCCATAAAAGAAGAAATTCCAGGATGCTATTACAGGTATGATTAGGCAGGAGGGTCCCTACGACTGCATCCACCCAACAGCATGTTTGTACAATGGGAAGCTGGCAAAAATGTTAGCACTGGAGCTCCTCTCTTTTTCTTATTTGGAAGGAGTGAGATTCTTAGAATTTGTGACAGCCATTTGCCTGAATTGAAAGGTTTCAAGCCAGACTTATTTTGCCAGAGTTGCAGTTCTGATGCTACATCACAATGTGCTGCAATTGGTTGAACAAGCTTGCAGCAAAGTGTTGCTAACACTATCTACCTGACAAAATGTGCACCAGTTGTCAGGTGACTGATTACATGTACACCACTGCACACAGGATCTCTTTTGTGGGGTAAAGCAACAGCTAACTATAAGTCTTTGCCATGAAGAAGTTTTAAGAGCATTCAGTGCCATGCAACAGTAGCTATGTTCGCCATGAAGAAATTGTATAAAGTTGCAAAAATCCTTGATACATTTAAGAGCCAGGTGTCTGAAAGGCTGTGACCCAGAAGTCTCAGAATTTAAATTGTTGCCACAGACAATGGCAGTAACATAGTGAAGGCCATGGCAGGCAATAGCTATTCCAGGGTCCTGTGTTTGGTGCATTGCTTCAACCTTGTTGTGCAAGAGTTTCTCAAAAAAGAAGATATAATCAGCAACATACTGACCTCCTGCGGAAGAATCGGCACTCATTTCTGCCATTCTTTTAAAGCTCAGATGCAGGTACAGATTATTCAGCATTCTAATAGATTATCAGTTGAAGCCCTGATACAGGAGGTGCCAACATGCTGGAACTCAATCTATTACATGTTGCAAGATCTGTTTGAGCAATACAGACATATCCATCACTGTGTCTTTCAAGGAGGGTGGGGTACGATTGAGAAATGACCATGTATGTGGAAAAATGGGGCCTAGTCAAATGCCTGACACAGATGCTAACCCCTATTGAAGTTTTCATACTGGAAGTTAGCAAGAAGTACAGTACGATGGGCCAAGCTATCCCATTATTGCATCTGCTACCGGAGTTGATAAAGAAGGTGCCTAAAAGGTTTGCAGTCACAGGTGTGAGCGCAAACCCAGAAGCATATTTCTTGATTGACAGCTCAATCTTTCACTTGGCTTGTAATGCAATGATACAAAATGACATCATCTTCTCTAAAAAATATATCTGTGCCACAGTACTTGATCCACTGTACGAAACAATTCTGTCCACTTTCATTCCTTTTTTCTGAAGGGGAATTTTCAAAATACAAGAGGTGGATTGTTGAGCAAGCTGGACACCTGGAAGAAAGACTGGAACCTAAAATCCAACTCTATTGTTCAGGGAACGTCCTTCAACTTCCAGAGAGGGCAGTCGTGTTTCATAGCAGCCAACACCAGCAACAAAAACACTGGCAACAACAACAACAGAAGAATCAGACCCAACCTCTGCATTGGTTTCAAGTGGCAAATCTTAAGTCCAGAGTACTGGCAAAGGCGAAAGAGGTCAAGCAAGTAGTAGCAACAATGATGATTCAGAATATGTTCCAGGAGTATTTGGATGATCCAAAAGAGGTGTATGTGGCTCAACACCCATTAGTATACTTGTATCGGAAGATGCACAGATGGCCAGAGCTCATCAGGATGGCAAAAAAAATATCTGGCTTGTCCTGTAGCTAGAGTATCTGGTGAGCGTGTGTTCAGTGCAGCTGGTGCAGTTGTTACAGTGAGAAGGACCAGTCTCTCTCCTCAAAATGTGGAGAGATTGACCATGATCAAAATGAACCAACATTCCGTTCCATATGATTGCACCTTCCTGAAACAACACATGAAGAGGAGGAAGAAAAATTGGTCAGAATCAAGTGTGTTAGCTGACCAAAGTCTGGCTGAACCACCCAAGTTTGTGGGTGGACTCTACTTTACGGACTGGGTATTCCAGTGCCACCATATAACTTTTTAATTATTTATCATTGAACCAAGTAGAACATTATGTTTATGTCTGATTTATGCTGCCCCACTATTTTTAAGTCACTGTTGGACCGGTGTGCAGTGAAGAAGCCTCCACAATTCCTTCATGACATTATAGACAATACATGCCTTCCTCACATGCCTATCATTTATTTGCATAACTTAGCAGTGGTGACCCAGAAGATCATTGATTTGCAAGAGTGCCAGTACCACATTATAATGATCTTCTGGGTACAATTGTGTACTTACCCATGCTTTGACTAGAAGAGGTAACTACAACCATTGCACCAATTAGTCAGTGATTATGAGTGATGATTGAAGATTTGTGAGGTGGCAGACAGTGAGGGAGGGTGTTCAATTAATAGTAAACTTGATTTTGATGAATTGCAATGTTTGGTGCTTTATGGGAGATCATTTTTCATGAAGGTGATTGGCCTTTACAAACTTACTTTACAGAAAATACACCTTTGTTCTGGTTCTTCAGACAGTAGACCAGTCACTTTTGTTAACAAACACAAATCTATACCAAATTCTGCACTTGTGTTTCTCTACTTGTTCTTCAGCAGCACTGCACATCAGGTCTACCTTGCTCAGGTTGGAACAGGGGCTGAGGTACTAGGAGGAGGGTACAAGGACTCAAGGCGGAATTACCACAACAGCTCGACTTCAAATGGAAACCATGCCACTGAGGCCTACTACTCAGCTATGTGGAAGAGGGGGTTGGTTTAGGGAATGTTGTTGAGTGTGTGTGTGTTGCACTGGTGGCAAACGTGAAACTCCTCTTATTTTGGCTCTGCCTCTGAGTCTTCTTTAGACACTCCTCATGAAAATTACCTTCCTTCTGTCCTTCTCCTTGACTCTACAATACAGTTTCTATTTTACAATCTGTAGACCTTCTCCTCTCCTGCATATCCAAAAGGTGAATGTTGAGCTCAACACTCCTGCTCACCTACCAGACCAGTTTAGACAGGCACCCAGGAGTGGTGACATTCTTATGGAGAATGTTGGTGTATCGCCCAATTTGGCAAAACAGTATCATTTTTTCTTTTAGCATTCATATTTTTTTAGATGGGTTCAATTCACTCTTCTATAGTCTGGTTTTTCAAACCTAGAAGATCGAACATTTATATACCTAATAACCTGGGGTTTTGGGGCAGAAGGACTGTTTGCAATGTATTTTACTGAATGGTGTCATACTCATTCCTTTTGTTTCCTTCCATTGATAATGATGATGTGCTGCTCCTCAACCTGATTAATATTGTTCTTGTGTCATGTTTGTCTGTGAAACACCTTTCCCCAAATCCCCTTTCTCATCCATTCATCAAATCCCTAGTCCTCATCCCCAGGCTGGGTGATTTGTTTCAGTTGTGTCTTAACTTACATCAAATAGATCACACCTCTAGTGGGGTAGATGTAGTTAAATGTGTCACTAACTCACTGCAGGATCTTCTATTACCTGAGCAATAGCCCACATCAGCCCCAATTACCCAACCACACATAAGTAAGAACGTGTTTCCTCAAAGTCATCATCTTCATTCAGGCTTTTGTTATGCATAAATGCTGACTACAGTACAGACTTTGAGTACATTTTTCCTGACTTGAGGATTTCATAACTTTTGTTTTCATTAAATCCCATTCTCAGCCTTGCTCCGAACAATTTACTAATACTAGGTTTTACTACAATATGTGACATTGATGTGTCATGATAGTAGTAGACTGTCCTTAGTCTTCCCAAAGCTAAAATATAATTGAATACGTATGTTAGACCTTGCATCCTTGGCATGGACTCCGTGTCTTTTTAGCCTCTGCTTCCCATGTTTTGACTGTGTGGTGGACTCTGATTTTGCTCTTTTCGGTACTTTGGGCACTTTACAATTACAGACCAGTGCCAAACTGCTAAAGTGCAAGTGCTCCCTGTGTGAAATGTGTGTATAATTGGATTGTCCATGATTGTCACATTTGACTTACTAGCAAGTCTCTAGTAAAGTGCACTAGAGGTGCCCAGAGCCTGTAAATCAACTGCTACTGGTAAGCCTGCAGCACCTTTGGAAATTCATAACTTGACTTGTGCATCTTGGATTTTTGTTGTTTTTGTCTTGTTTGATTTAGATAAATATTCCCTATATTTCTAACTTGTTTGGTGTCTATTTTGTCATGTTTTCACTGCATTACTATATGTGTAGGTACACATATTTACACATTGCCTTTGAGATAGGCCTGACTGATTATGCCAAGCTATCAAGGGGGTGAGCAGGGGTTATCTAAGTGTGTATGGATAGGACTTGTATTTGTACTTGACGTACAACGATACACTACTGTTTTCAGTGCAGACCATTACATGACCACATACTACTTGTTTTGGTGTTTTCTCCTTTGGACTTTTTTCCTGCTTCCATTTTTTGTGTGATTTTTGAACTTTGCATGGGAACTCTCCTTTTTCATGAAACTTTGCATCTTTGAATGAAACTTACCAACATATCTCAACCTGGGGATGCACCAATTGTGTCTAGAAGGGCTGTTTTTGAGTTGGAGAACCTGGAGGAATACACTGGTTGGGGGCTGCCAAATATCTCAGCACGTTTGACTTAAAATCTGGATATTGGCAGAATGCTCTGAATTAGGGGGCTAAGGAGAGATCTGCATTTTCCACCCCAGATGGACACTACCAGTTTAGGGTGATGCCCTTTGGGATGAAACATGTCCCTGACACTTTTCAAAGGTTGATTAACCAGGTTTTGGCTGGATTGGAGGACTTCAGTGCAGCCTACCTGGATGACATTGCTGTGTTCAGCACCACTTCGGAGGAACACTTGCAGCACCTCTGCAAAGTGTTAGAGGCCCTGTAGAAGGAAGGCCTCACTATTAAAGCAAGTAAGTGTCAAATAGGGCAGGGTCCCGTGGTGTACTTGCAACACCAGGTGGTTAGTGGCCAGATGGCACCCCTCCAGCCAAAGATTGATACCATTCTGGCTTAGAAGCCTCCAATGACCCAGACTGACGTGAAAGCCTATCTGGGTCTCACAGGTTACTATAGGAGGTTTGTAAAGGGGTATGGCACCATTGTTTCTCCCTTAACAGAGTTAATTTCCAAGAAACATCCAAAGAAAGTGTTCTGGACTGAGGCTTGCCAGACAGCTTTTGATGCCCTGAAAGCAGCCATGTGCACAGCACCCATGCTGAAGGCACTTGACTTCTCTAAAGAATTTGTCATGCAGACTGATGCTGCAGAGCATGGTGTGGGTGCAGTGTTGTCACAGCTAAATGAAGAGGGCCTAGACCAGCCTGTAGCCTTCATTAGTAGGAGGTTATGTCCCCAGGAACATAGCTGGAGTTCAATTGAATGTGAAGCATTTGCTGTGGTCCGGACACTGAAGAAACTAAAACCCTACTTGTTTGGGACTCACTTCTGGGTTCAGACAGACCAGAGGCCCCTCAGATTGGTAACGCAGATAAGGGGTGATAATCCAAAACTTTTTTGGTTGTCTATCTCCCTACATGGAATGGACTTTAGGGTGGAACACCACCCTGGAACAGAAAACGCCAATGCTGAAGGTCTGTTCAGATCCTTCAGTCTTAGTAATGAGAACTCCCATGAGGTTGGGTAGTTCTCCCTACTTTCAGCTGGGGTTACACATATTAGACCTTGCATCCTTGGTGTGGACCCTTCTTTCTTTTTTGCCACTGCTTCCCATATTTTGACTGTGTGGTGAACTCAGTTTTTGCTGTTTTTGGTACTCTGGAAACTTTACCACTACTGACCAGTGCTAAAGTGCAAGTGCTCCCTGTGTAAAATGTATATATAATTGGCTTTTCCATAATTGGCACATTTGATTTACTAGCAAATCCCTAATAAAGTGCAAAAGAAGTGCCCAGAGCCAGTACATCAATGCTACTAGTGGGCATGTATCACTGGTTGTGCCACCCACATGAGTAGCCCTGTAAACATGGCTCAGACCTGCTACTGCAGTGTCTGTGTGTGCAGTTTTAACCTGCCAATTCAACCTGGCAAGTGTACCCACTTTTGTACATGTAAGGCACCTCTAAGGTAGGCCCTAGGTAGCCCCATGGGCAGGGTGCCGTATATGATAAAGGTGAGACGCACACTGATGTGTTTTACATGTCCTGACAGTGAGAACTGCCAAATTCATTTTTCACTGTTACAAGACCTTTCTTTCTCATAAGTTAACATGGGGGCTGCCTTTAAATATGATTAAAGCGTAGATTCCCCTTGGGAACAGATAGACATGTGGAGTTTAGTGAAGTTGGTTTTTAGATTGTGTGTTTGAAAATTTCACTGTTATAAAGTAGGCATTTTCTTGCTTAAACCATTCTGTGACTCTGCTTGTTTGTGGATTCCCTGTCTGGGTCAGTTTGACAGTTTGGCTGTTTGCACCTCTCCTCTAGACAGTGACACAAAAGGAGCTGGGGTGTAGCCTGCATATCCTGATGGGCCATCTGGGCTGAGGGGAGGGGGGAATGGTCACTTACACCTGAAAGGGCTGTTCCTGCCCTCACACAATACAGCCTCCAATCCCCTGGTGTGTGTCTGGGGCCTGGCCTGGGCAAGGCAGGATCTTGAAAAAAACAGAGACTTTCTTTTGAAGTAGGCCTACTTCAAAGGCAGAAAGGGGTATAAGAAGAGCACCCAAAACCCCTGAAAATCAGATTACTTCCATAACCAAGAGGAACATCTGCCAAGAAGAAGAGCTAGAGAAGCTGGAAGAGTAGTACTGCCCCTTTGCCTGTGACTGTGCTTTGCTGGGTTGACCTGCAGTTGCTGCTTCTACCTGTGAGATGACAAAGACTGACTTTTGTGTCACTTCCCACTGGTGAGGAATCTCCAAGGGCTTCAAACTGAGCTTGCCTCCTGTTGTTGAAGTCTCAAGGACAGCTAGGACTTCTCTCTGCCAGCACTTGGGCTTTCTGCTGAGAGTTCTGCCTGCCAAGTGGTGCCCTACCCTGTCTCTGGGCCCTTGAAAGGTAAAGCCGTGGAAAGGGACAGAAATCCACACAAACACCGCTGTGCGGGGAAACTTTTGACAAACCACCTGTTTTGTGGCTCAAAAACGATGTGCCGATAGCCTTGCAGCTAAAATCAATGCTCCACCTGCATCGCAGCTGGAAGATCAATGCAACGTGGCTAAAGAAATGACGTGCAACACCCACAGCGGCTGCTGTTAACGGCTCAAAGCCCCCACGCAGTGTGGTTTCTTGACACCGTGAGACTGGATTTCGATGCAACATCGCAGGGTGTGGAAAATCAACGCAAAGCCTGCCCGGACCTGAGGTGCCCGTCCAGATCGACACATTACTCTCTTGTGGGAGAGAAGAAATGACGCATGCCGACCCGACTGGAGGGGGAATGACTCACGCTCTTGCTTGCGATTGAGTAATCGAGGCATCGCTGGTCTTTTCCAACGCACGCTCACCTGTGCAGCTTTATTTTAGTGCTACCAAGGTACTTGTGTATGTTAACAATGTTCTCACTGTTTTCTAAAGGATTTAAGTCTATTTTGCTTTTTAAATTCATAACTTGACTTGTGTGTGTTGGATGTTTGTCGTTTTGGTCTTGTTTTGTTTACATAAATCTTATCTATTTTTCTAAACCTATGTTGTGTCATTTTGCAGTCTTTTCACTGAGTTACTGTGTGTGTTGGTACAAATATTTTACACCTTGCTTCTGAAGTTAAGCCTGCCTGCTTGTGCCAAGTTACCAAGACGGTGAGTGTGGGTTAACTGAGGGTGATTCTCCCTTACTCTGACTAGAGTGAGGGTCCTTGCATGGACAGGGGATAACCTGACTGCCAACCAAAGAGTTCATTCTAACACTCTCCCTTTGGACATAGGTGTTACAGGCATGGGAGGGGTAGCCTCCCAGAGCTCCTGGAAATGTTTTGAAGGTACCATCCTTGCATAATCCAGTCTACACCGGTTCAGGGACTGACAATCCCTTCTCTGGCATGAAACTGGACAAATGAAAAGGGGAGTGACCACTCCCCTATCCATCACCACCCCAGGGGTGGTGCCCAGAGCTCCTCCAGAGAGTCCCTTAGTTTTGCCATCTTGGATTACGAGGTAGTGGGGCACTTTGGGAGCATCTGAGTGGCCAGTGCCAGCAGGTGATGTCATAGCCCTCCCCTGATAGGTGCTTACCTGGTTGGGTGACCAATCCCCTTTTCAGGGCTATTTAGGGTCTCTCCACTGGGTGTTTCTTGAGATTCAGATTGCAAGACTTCAGCAGGAATCCTCTGCATCCTTTACTTCATCTTCTACCGACAGAACTGCTGCTGCACACTCCAGGAACTGTACAAACTGCAGCAAAGAAGCAAAGACGACATCTGCAACATTGTAACTTTAGCTCCTGCCAGCAATTCCAACAGTTTTCAGGTTGTCCATCCTCCGAGGATTGCCTGTCTTCAGCCTGCACCAGAAGAACCAAAGGAATCTCCTGTGAAATGACAGAGTCACTTCCCTGCTTCATCAGGCACCTCTCTGCAACAACGACTGTTGGGTGGGTCCCCTCTCCAGACAACGTGCATGGATCCAGCAACACAGGTAGTGTACTATAGTGACCCCAACAGTCCCAACTTCTAGCTGTCCAACTTCGGTGGAGTTAAGAGCTTGCCTCCCCACGCAACACAGTACCTCTGTGCACCGCATTACTTGCAGTTGCCAAGGCTTGTGTACGACCTTCCAAGAAGTTCTTCATGCACAGCACAGCTAAGGCCACCAGCATTCCTTCCTGCAATGCATAGCTTCCTGAGTGGTTCTTCGGCAGTGTGGGATTCCTTTGTGTCATGTTGCGTGGGCCTCCCTTTGCACCTTCTTTGTCCCCATGCTGTGGGCCTCCTGTGCGTTCTGCCTGGTCTTCTGAGGGCTCTCTAAGTTGCTGAGAGCCCCCTCTGCATCCCCCTCCTGGGTAGAGGCCATCAAGTCCCTCCTGGACCCAGGCAGCGCCATCTTCCACTAACCACAAGTTTGCGTGTGACAAGGCTTATTGGCAGAATCCAGCGATGCAAACCAGACTGCAATCATCCATCATGGGACATATTCTGCACCAAACAGGAACCCACATCTGTCTTCTTGGGTGCATAACTGACTTTGTCTTCTCACCAATGGCTTTTCTTTTGCACCTTCATCCACGTTAGCAGGGGCTCCTGTTCTCCCCGGACTCTTCAGTGCTTCTGGGACTTTGTCCCCTTCTTCCACAGGTCATCAGGTCCAATAATTCATCACTGGTGTCTTGCAGTCTCTTCTGATTCTTGCATAATCTTCTATCATGACTTCTTGTATGATTCAGGAATCTTACTGTGATTTACTCCTGTTTTCCTGGGTTCTGGGGTGGGTTCTATTACTTACATTTGATGTTTTCTTAGATTCTCAGCGCCCCTCTACATACTACACTTGCCTAGGTGGGAAACTGACTTTCGTATTACACTATTTTAGTATATGGTTTGTGTTCCCCCTAGGCCCATTGCAACCTTTTGTGATTTTAACTATTTGCACTGTTGTCTAACTGTTTACTTACCTGTTTTTGGACACTAGTGTATATGTTGTTTACATTACTTACCTCCTAAGGGAGTATAGTCTCTAGGGTATTTTGGACATTTTGCCACTAAAAATAAAGTACCTTTATTTTTGTAACACTGAGCATTTTCCTTCATGTGTGTGAGTACTGAGTGGCTACAGTGGTATTGCAAGAGGTTTGCATGTCTCCTACTTCAGTCTTGACTGCTCAGCTACAGCTACCCCTAGACAGCCTAGCTTCTAGATACTGACTACATTTCACTTATAAGGGAGAACTGGACCCTGTATAAGGTGTAAGTACCTTTGGTACCCACTACAAACCAGGCCAGCCTCCTACAGTAAGGTACAGGGAAAAGCTTGGGTAGGTATGGTAGAGGTTTTGCTATAGAATAGTATCAGGGTCACTGATGATGTGGATAAGCTTTGGCTTCATCAGTCACTATAGCTGAAACTGAAAGTTGATGCACGTCAAAAGGGAAACATTTGAACTGGTGCAAATCCATCATGGAAGCTATATGAACTACTTGTGGTACTTGCCAAATACGTTTTTTCAATGTTTTTGGTAGACTGGGCCAGAACCTAGGAACAAAAAGAGGAGTGCAGTACTAGGGAGGTGACTGAGTCGGCACTGGGAGAGAAGGAAAAGACACCTTCTTTTCATTTCTGTTTGCAATCCATTGAAAGCTTTGCAAATGTCACTTTATTAGAAGCAGACACACATTGCACAGCTACCACTGCAGTGCCAGATTGAACCATTCTTCAGTTAGGTGGGGTCACAGCCCATGGATCATGAAGTTTCAAGGAAAGGGAGGTTATTGATGATGATGGGTGGGATCTGCATCCCTAAACAAATACACTGGGTCTACTAGTAATTGTCAATAACCAAGAAATGTGACTTACTATTGCCTGTCCATGCTGTTACAGAGACTCCCCCTTCAACTGCTACGTCATCTAGTGCTCTGGGGCCGACTCTTGTACTCGTGGCCTGTGAGGCTAAAAAAAGATTACACATGTTAGATGGCAGATAAACTTCCCCCTTTTTATTATTTTTTTACCAAAATATGACCACAATACATGACTACAGTTCAGTTTGCAGTATCTTCTCTCCCATCTAAAATATCACTTTGGATACTTTTGGTTGACAATGATAGAAAAGCCTGTGGAGAAGAAAACTATAATGAAGGGACATAAATATGTTGATGACGGTTATTCATTTGAAGTGCAATGAAGGGGTAGGGCATATGGTTTTGGTCAGCAAATGCAATGGGACCGTCTTCACACTACTTTCCTGCCATGCTGCACTGTCATCAAAACTAATAATACACATAACTCAGCATTGCTGGGGGTCACACAGCCATAGTCACTTGCTCATCATTTGAGCATGAGCAAGAAATAGAAAGTCTTCTCAACAAATAAGCATAGAAGAGCTTGCGTGGATCTGCAAACTCTGCAATCTTCAAAGAAGAATACCTAATCTAGTGTCTTAGTCTTACAGTACCAGTCCAAAGGCTATAAAGGTTAGAGGAGAAGGACAGCTTAATAACCAAGAAGAAGAAATGTTAAGCTAATGCTAATGGTTAGTACAGACAAGTGGAAGTCAGCTACAGAAACAAGAATTATAGAACAAAAGGATACTGGAGGTAGGGAGGGATAACAAGAATAAACATTTAAAAGAATTAAGAGGATTTGAAAAAAGTCTAATTGAAAGAGAAATGGTTAGAAATAAATGTTATAAAAATAAATTATATCAATAGGAACTTACTAAGGTCAGCAGAGCTGTCAGCTACAGTAGTGACAGTGTGGTAGCACCCTACCCAACCCTCTGAAGCCCTCTTCTTGCCTTTCAATATTGATTTAAAAAATCAAGAAGATAACCTCCTAGAAAATATTTTGACAATTGTAGTAACATATTGACATTGCACTTTTGTAAATCATATTGTCTATATTATCTACTTAACCTATTCCTAATTTCCAAAACCTTACCTAAGACCTATTCCAAATTTCCTTACCTACATTTGGAAATACTAATGCATTGCAACAAATAATCTTTGCTTCACAAATTGCACTCCCCTTTGATGGGCCAACTCCGTTTTTTTTCTCCCTTTTTGATGCATACTACACAAGACTGAGAGGTTTTTTGGGTCTTTATGAGCTGCATAAAATGAAAGACACAGAGAACACTAACTCACTGATATTACATTACTGCTACTACTACAGTACCACTATCTTAGTGCCAGCGGATAGACGAGGCAGCCTGAATTCTTAAATAATCAGCCCAAGACAGCACATACAGCAACGAGCAGATCTAGGTAGCACCAAGCACCTGACTTGCTTTAATTGGATTACATAATAGTCATAACATTAGTTGAACTTAACTTACCTCTGAGTGTGAACAGAATGCTATTTGAAAATAAAATAGCATTGTAGGACACAGTAGAATTAGTAATAATTACTAGTACTCGCTAAGCACGCAAGCTGGAGACCCAGCAAGCCGATCAGGTCCCATTTCTAGACCAGAAAATCGGCTCATAGGTACATCAGCTGCAGCTTGGTGCTCTGAACCCCAGTACGTCTGCTACTGCAATGGACTACCTCCCCCACATCAACTGATGCTCCTGCAGCCCATACCTACTCCTGGGCCTGCTTTCTGCTGCCAGCATGGAGGGGATGCTGCACAACAAAACAAGTCTGGCACCTCCTGCTCTCTAAAACTGGTGGAAGGCTGCACCCCTTGGCGGCACCGGCCCTAGCAGTGTGTGCCATTCATGGCACACTATGAACTGGTGCTGCCATTCTCACGCTCTGCCATGGTGGTGGGTTGGAATAAAAAAAGAAAGGAGAAAAAAGAAAGAATAGAGAAGAAGAAATTAGGAAGGTACAAGACATCAAAAGATTGACAAGAAGCCACTAAAGAAGAGGTAAAATACACCAACACAAATACACAAACTAAGGAAATAAATGTAAAACAGGGGAGGGGAGGTAGAATAGAGTAAGGATTACATAGCTATAGCTTGAATTGAAAAGTAAGCCCAGCACCATGCACAGAAAAGGAAAAATAAGATGTTCGTCCACGCGGGCAACCATGTGGTGATGTCCCTGCTTGAGTTGCAACACAGAGAGCGCTACTCGCATCAATCTGTGTGAAGAGGCAGCCAGACAAAACTCTGCCTGTTTGCAGAGCGAGGCGGAATATATGGAGTTTTTTTTTAACTTTGCAGAATTCCGCATAGCAGCACTCCACAAACTCCATCCACCCCTAGTCCTGGCACCCTTTCTGCTCTTGCAAGATAAGCGTGATGGAGCGTCCCTGAAAGTTCTGCTTCCTGGGGGCAGCCCCTATGGCCTGGCATACATTGAGGGCAAAGCTGGGAATAGTGGTAGAGACCCACGTGTTCCGAGTTAAGAAAGGTCAAAGGTCACCAAAAGTGCAAATACCCTAACTCAGGCCCCATTGGGCCGATTTGGAAAATCCTGAGTTTTCTTTACTCCTGATGTTGAGCTCTAGCCACCAGGAACATTTGCAGCACCCCTCCACACCTCCAAAGTGGTGCAGTTCTCAAGAAGCTGGTTCTCCTGCCTCCTTGCACCAGCTCTTCTCCTGATCTTGGTTTCTGGGTGCAGAAAAGTCCTGTACTTTCCCCTAACTAGTACTCAGGAGGTTAAAGGGGGCCAAGCTCACTGGCCCCTGGGGTCACCCACTGGTCCTGGGGTCAACTGGGCAGTGTCCTTAGTCCTGATTGGGCGGTCTGGGGGTTCCTCTTTCCAGATCTCCATGGCGGTCCCGTGATCCAGCAGCAAAGTGTGGAAAAATGCACAGGCAAGAGAAGTGCTCCCCCATTTACAAGAGGTTTTAAAGGAGAGAAGGTTTCAGAAGTTCAGTCATGGGGTGCCACATCACCACTTCAGACCTGTCCCAAACCTCTGATAGAGCATGCTGGGACAATCCAAAATAGAGTCATCAAGGAGTCACTGGTCCCATCAGCTCCTCAACAATCAGGTCTGCCACTCCCTCACATGACTGCCAGGGTCCTGCACATCAATAAAATCAAGCGAACCACCCCTCTGGCTTGGCTCCAATTGTCTCATCTCCTTCCTTTGTTCAGTGGGCTTGGGCAAGCCCATTAATGTTGCAGTGTGACAGCTGACTGATTGACACAGATCATTCCACCCCACCCCTTTCCTCCTCAAGAGCTAGGTGAAGTACTGTTATTTTCTCCTTTTGTATAGGTTGACCTTTGGTCCTGCTGCTGGAGGGAAATGTAATTAACTGGGCACTGCAGGGTGACAAAAGGCCTGGGTTCTCATCCTTACCTGAGCCAGAGAAATATGAAAACTCTAGCTGACACATGAAGTGTACATATATCATTTCAAAGTTACATAATTGAATTTTCACTCCAATACCAGACATCAATTGTCTTTGTAGGCCAAAGGGGAGCAAACTGCACTTTTAGGCAGTTTTCTCCCTATGTGTATAATAAAGTGCCACTTTTGACAAAACAGTAAATCACACTGGCTTTCCCCATTAGCAGACATAAACATTATAAGGCCTATCCCAGGTGAATATCTAATCATGCAGAGTCCCCATTGGGACAAGCTACTTATGCACAGTTACCAGGCTGTGCACAACAGATATGAATGTGTTCATGTGTAACCAGACAAATGCCCCTTTCTCATGCTGCATTGCAGCAGTCTTATCTTAAAAAGCAGACACTGGCTATAAACATGTGCAGTCCACTTGCCATGAGATTTCTATTGGTGAGACACCACTACTGAGACTCACCCACAGTAAAAAGTCCAAAACCAAGTGATCCAAAAACCAAAACAATACTGGCACACTGAATGGGCGGCATCCAATTGCAACGCCCATAAAAAAATACCCCACCCAACTTTTAAAAGTTTAACTTTTCTGTGATTATACTTGATAACTTGCCCCCATGCATCAAACTGGGAATGTACAAAGGAGGCGTTTAAACAACTTAGGCATTTATAGTCCAATTAATATTTTACTATTAATATAAGGAAAACAACATTTATAAAATTGGATTAAATGGAAATTACTGAAATTTACTGTGGGAAATTGGGTTGTTGGTTTAGGGATTGAAACCCTGCTCAAATAACAGCCACAATCCCTGTCAGGGTGAGCTTCTAAGGTCTCAAATTATCCTGTGCTTAAGCCACTGGTAGCTTGGCACAAAAGTAATCAGGACCAACTTTTAGGCAACGTGTAAATATTTATGCAGCACTGAAATAAGAATAAAATGAAAACACCAGAATAACCAATACCCAATCAGTAGAACCAGAGTTATGGATTGAAACATGAAGTGAAAACGAGAGCCTAGAAGATTAACGCACCAACTGCAGACATCTAGTCATGCTAGACAGTGTTAAAGTCGAAGGTTATGGCTGACCGCAATGGAGCGCAGGTCGGATACAAGAAGTAAATTGGGCCTGACCTCCACTTACCTTTGGACGTAGTAATTTCTGAGAAGTTAAAGTTCAGCAGGGAAAGGCAGCTGGAGTCCGGTAGCCACTGGCTGAAGTCGCTGTGAAGAATCATTCATTCAGACTTAATCCCTGATTCAGATATTGGGAAATTGGTTACTCTGTGACTATGGTGACAAATATCCAATCCGCCAACATCTAAATCCTATTATTTCTTATGGGATTTAGACTTCGGCAGATAGGATATCTGTCACCATTTTGGCAGACTAACCTATACACCAATATATAAATTAGGTACTGAAGGCCTAATTAGAAGTTGTGTGTATGGACCACTAGAACACCAATATGTTTGAGGGGAGGTGGCCGCCAGGCTGGCAGCCTCTCCACAACCATATTATGATGTTTCCGTCGGGCTGACCTGAAGCAGTGTGACGGTGTTGGCCTCGACTCTGCCAATGCTGCCACACATAGCATACTCGGGCGTCATTAAAGTTTGAACGCCCCTCGACTACCATGGTGGCGGTGGCGGTACGACCGCCATCAGGTTGGCCAACAACCACGTCTCTAGAGGCAGAAATGGCCAGTATAAAGGGAGACCTTCACCTGCAGGCCGCCTCACTCGTCTGTTGCCTACATAGAACACATCACACATGTATTGCTAATGGTCCTCGAAGAAGAACCACACCACACCTGCCGTGGATGCACCAACCATAAGTATACACACCCACCTGAATTATAAACCTTAAAAAAAGATCGTAGCGCTGTTGTCCACATCATATGGGGGCACGCCATGGGCACCAATTGCATGTCACATTCTGTGCATAGTCCAAAACATATGGTTTATATAATTTTTAAGACCAAGATGGATAAGATATGTTAGGTACTTTTGGAGTTCAAAGTTTTAATACAATTAGTCTTTCTGTGCGTAATTATGCACCATAGGAATCAATAGGCAATCATTTTAAAAAATGCATTAAAAATTGACACATTGACAATGATACTAAGTGCACATCTGTCACAGATCAGTAAGCCACCCCTGTACCCTTTCCCAATCTGACCAAGGGAATGAGTCATTCTGGGCAGAATACTATGACAGAACCTCATATTGGTCATGTGACAGGATCTGCTGGTGTACAGGGAGTGGGCACAGTGCCACAGTTGCATATCCACAGCAACTCCACTCCAGCCTAGACTATGATCCATACTGGAGATACATGTGCCAGGCCCTGGTCTCTTCAGGCTGAGCAGAGAGAACCTACATGACACTAAGGCCCTCATTTTAACTTTGGCGGTAACTGCCGCCTACTGCCACGGTGACGGCTGCCAACATGTTGATGCTGTGGCTACCAGCCGTCTACACGTATTATGACCACTGACGGTATTCTGCCAGAAGGCTGGCAGAATACCGCTGACGGTCATGGCGACGGATGGCTGTAAGGCAGCGCTAATGACAGCAGTACCGCCACGCTAGCAAAACACCGCCGACCGTATCATGACCAATAATATAGCCTGGCGGTGTTTTGCTGGTGGACGCTGCTGCTGATAGCAGCGCCGCTGACCGTCTCTAGCCAGAGGACCCCCTGCAAGCAGGTAAGTTGGGTTCTCTGACAGGAGGGGGGTGGGGGTGTTGTGTGTATGTGGGGGGTGTTTTGTGTATGTGGGGGTGAGTATGTTTTAGTATGCGTGCATGCGGGTGTGAGTCGCGTTGAATGCGTGCATGAATGACTGATGAATGAGTGTGAGTGTATGTTGTGTGTTGTGAATGCGTGTGTGCGACAAGGTATGTTGGTGTGTGTTGCGGTGTGTGGGTATGTAAGTGTGTATGTATGAGTGGTGGTGGGTATGCGTGTGTGCATGTGTATATGTGTGTGGGAGCAGGGGAGAGAGGATGAAGGAGGACTCTGGGGAGGGGAGACCCCTATCAGTGCCGGGGAAGGGATTACCTTGCACTGATAGTGCCTACCGCCATGGTTTTCGTGGTGGTAAGATTGGCACGAAAACCATGGCGGTAGGCTGGGTCATAATCCCGAGGGTGGGATTGTGATGGCCACCGGGCTGGAGACCGAAGTCTCTAGCCCAGCGGCCATTACCATCCTGTCAAAATCCCATTTTTTTTACTGCCGGCCAGTAGGCAGTATTAACGCCACTTTCGCACAGACCGCCAGGGTCGTAACGAGGGACTAAATTTGCATCACCTCCATGCATAACAGTATATCATGTAACCAGCAGCAAACTGGCATTTGGTAAGTGTGGCAACCTAGAGGGCAGAGAGAGTGATGCCATGCCTTACCAACAGCAGTCTAGCAAGGTCAGGTGTGCAAAGATATCTCTGTGGCAACATACACATAGCTCTCATTACTCACAACTGACATATACAAGATGCAAACTCAGCTCATGTTGTCCTGTACATACATGTAGTCTCACATATACTACATTCATGAGGAAAGAGATGTCAGTGAATGTTGTCTCACATATATAACATTCATGAGGAAAAAGATGTCAGCCGATGGCTGTAATGTCACATCACCTAGTTATGTGCATCCAGTACAAGGTGGATCAGGGAACACAATGAACACACACACCACAATGTGAATGAACTTAACATCTGGCACTGGTCACCAATACATGCACATTGACTCTCCAATTGATGCCACACAGACTGTATCTACAGGCACATGAGTATTCATTCTACCACACATGGGCACAGACTATGCACATAAGTCACTTACCTGCTCCTCTGGTGCACCATAGAGCTGTTCATACAGGGGTAGGACCTGAGTCACCAGCCTCTCCAACTCTTCTGATATGAAGGCATAGGCCCTATCACCCACTGGACGTGGCATGATTGCTCGCAGAGGAGGTACACAGCAGCTGGGTAGTGGAGGTGTTGCTGGTAGCAGTGTCAGGAGTCAAGTGAGGGATTGTGCAGAACATGATGGTCACGTGTGCTACATATGTGGTCATCACTGCCGGCAGACACAGCCATTGGCCCACAACTGCCACTGGAAACAGCCTATGGCTGTGTCTGCCATGGTTGAAACTGCCTACCGCAATGAGGACTTCCGCCGGTGGTCACAAGTAGTTCCTAATGGGTTATTAAGACATCTCAGAAAATGTTGTGTTTGCACAAAATTCTGCTCATCTGTCTTGCCATGTAGGTCCTAGTACTCACCCACCATTGTTGTATGTTGCAGAGCACAGATGGAAATTTCCAGTGGAGCACACTCTACCCCGTCAAAGTCATTGTTGTGCTTGAGACATCCAGTCACATCCTGAGTGACATTTGTAATGCACATTTTCGATTTAGGTCCAAATATATGACATGCACAGATGTGTGGCAAACCAAGGGGGTAACATGTGGCCCTTGTGTAATTAGCAGCAGGGATGTGTGTTGTTTGTCATGAAACAATAGCAAAAAATGGGGCTAACAAATAACGGGAGGTTCGGAAACAACATTCTGGTCCTGTGTATACTACTCCCAACAAACCTATAAATCAAAAATATACACACAGTTCCATCGCAAAAAATATGTAACCATAAAAGAAAAAGGAATCAAATAGTTAACCAGTGACCATAATATAAATTATCAGTTCTGTAATGAACATACAGCTGAAAGTCATGCATCCATCTGGAGTAAAAGATGTAAACTCATTTGTCTCATTAAACAGATATATAAGTAACACAAGTTAGGAGATATCAGCCAAATGTGGATGTTTAGATGTCTGTAACTCAGAGAAACAAAAGATACATATATATATATATATGTCCATTAGTATAGTAGTCCTATCTGTTGTCATCCGGTATGTGCACTACATAGCTTAAAATTTAGCAGTGAGAAAGAACATGCGGCGAGATTGAATCATGTTTGTCCATTGTTAACTCTTTATTCACACATCCATAGTGGAGAGAGAAGATACGTGTTTGGGCCGTGTAGTGGGCTGCCTCCGTGGCCGAACAAAAGTTTACAATAACTACCATTTCAGTCAGGTACCATAAATTAAAAACATGGAATCTCAAAACGCGCCGAAGCGATGCCCTCGGCTTAACATCTGCAGTTAAGACGGCAAAACGTTTCTAGCTGTAGGAATCGCAGGGACGCGGTCCAGAGTGAGCGCATCACGTGCTCAAAAAACCGTCCGGGTCTGAGTAGCGGGACCGGTAATGATGTAGATTTCAGGATCATGAAAGGGCTCCCAAAAAAGAAAGAAAAGCAACACAGAAAGGGAAATAGAGGGGGCATATTAGTACTTACTTGTGGGATTGCCACGAGTCGTGGTACCACCTACATCTCCTCAGTGCTCCCGGTACAATGGGGGATCGATTGAGGGTGGAGCCTTAAGAACGAAGAGAAACCACAGAAAGAGAGAAAGGACTCTCAAAAAAAGGGACTCTCAGAAGGAGATGCCCAACTGGTAAAAATTAAAAAAGGACCAAGTGTAATGCAAGTAAGGTACTGATTGCAAGGGAAAACTCTTGCAAAAAGGGAACCTAATGAAGAAATAAGTGAAGAACTGAGGGGGAACAACAACCCCTATTGGGATATCATGAAAAAAGGTAATCAATGAAAACAGAAGGGCTCAGATAGAGATATACAAAATGTATTCAAATGGAACATAGATATGTGATATTTTTAAACATAGAAGCAGTGTAAAGACACTGTACTAGCAAATAAAAAAAAAAACATAATCAGGCAAAGTGTGTACTAATAGGAAACAAAATCAGAAGAGACACATCTGATAAAAATAGAAACAGAACACAAGAGAGGGTATATAACTATCTGTGGATAAAGTTCGACTATGGAATCTCGTCAGTGAGCCCAATTTGGTGTGTTTTCAACCTGAAAACCCAATGCTGTTCCTTCCCAAATAGCCTGCTGGTACAATCTCTGTTGTCATTGACTGCATCCAGTATGATCCATCTAAGGTCACTGGAGGCATGCTGTTTTTCAATGTAGTGATTAGTCAATTTCATATAGGACCTTTTACACTTAATAGTGCTCCGATGATCAGTTATTCGTACCTTAGCCATTCTTGCAGTCATGCCTATATATCTCAAATCACAGGGGAAGGTAATCATATATATACAGTTTTTCGTATGGCAGTTGGTGTGAGATCTTAATTGCCATTTCTTGGGATCGCCCAGGTCCAATTCTTGGGTATTAGTCAGAGGGCAGACATTACATCCTCCACATGGGTGATGTCCTCTAACCATCAACCATTTCTTGGTGTCGGTCTGGTGTGAAACACTAGGTCTCTGATGTTCTGTGTTCTCTTAAAAGCAAATAGAGGACATTCCAGAGATTCCCCAGCACTACTAAGAATCGGCCAATGTCTCTGCACGATTCTTTTGATCTGGTTACTTAGAGGAGTAAAAGTAGTCATGCAAGTGAGTCTTGATTGTTGATCACATGTAGTGTTAGTTAAAAGAATCTCTCTAGGGATGTTATTAGCACTTTTCTTAGCCCATCTAATACTGGCAACAGGGTAGTTACGTTCTTGTAATTTACAACACAAGTCTCAGCCTGTGTGTGAAAATCAGCTGTTTCTGAGCAATTACGTCTAATTCCTAAGAATTGCCCAAAGGGGAGATTGCTTCGCAAGGCTTTAGGGTGGTAACTGTTGTAAAGTAAAAGGCTGTGCCTATCTGTGGGTTTGTGAAACACAGAGGAGTGTAGGAGACCAGAACTCAGATATCACCATCAAGCCTGCAGATAAAGGAGGTGCAATTGTAGTGCTCCACACAAAGTTTTACAGACAAAAGTGCCTTAGACTTCTTAGTGACAACACACACTATGAACGTATACCCACCAACCCCACTCCTCGTTTACAACGCACGATTTGTGGGATGATAACTTGTGGGGCCCGTCAGGCATTGCAGCGCCGGCCTGATGAGGAGCACAGCGCTATGATGAAGCATGTCACCGAACGGTGAGTGAGGGCTTTTGCTTCAAATACTTTGACTCCCAGAGACCTGTGATTTATGGTTACATATTTTTTGCGATGGAACTGTCTGTATATTGTTTGCCATGTCCATCCCCTCTAAATAGTCTTTTCACATGTTAACCTTGACATGCATCATGTATGTTGCTGTGGACACAATGACTAATGTCAGAACACATTTCCAGTCACATATAAGTACCAAGGGAGAGGGAGGATGCGTCAACCACCAGTCTACCATCCACTGCCAGACCATCAGGCCATGGAAGAAAGTCATCATCTGAATCGGTAAACAATAGTGGATCTATGTTTTCAGTTGGACCCACATCTGATGGCAGCTATTAGTAACACAAACAGCATACCACCCATTGTACAAGTCATGGCAGTGTTGCATTCCTAGCCACAGGGCCCTTCCAACATATAGGCCCCCATTACGACCCTGCAGGTCGGTGATAAAATGGTGGTAATACCGCCAACAGGCCGGCGATAACTACCGTCAAATTATGACCATGGTAGATCTCTGAAAGACAGCCAATGTGCCAGGGCGGAAACAGGTACCACGGCGGTAGCCGCCTACAGCCAGGCAGAAGTCAAAGTTCCTCCCACCATATTATGACTACACAATTCGCCACCTTTTCTGGGGCGGTAGCAATGACATTAAAAGCCTGGCGGAAACAGAGCTCAGAAGTGAAAGGACTCACCATTGGAGACACAGGGAAGAACCACGCCACCATGAAACCCCAACTCCATGTATTTCCGATGATATTCTATGTTCTGCTCCACCACGAAAACCAACGCCAGCGAAGACGACGACCGTGAGTACAGACGCCTAGCCTGCAAGGGAGGGGGGAGAAAAAAGAGAGTGACACACCACCCACACACACCATACACACAACCAGATGCACAAGAAAACAAGTTTATTCCCCTAAGTCGGATGGATAATGCAAGGACAACATGAATTTACGAAAGTGATTATAATAAGATCAACACATTATAAAAATAATTTAGCCAATGTAACAGATATCTACAAATGTACAGAAAAAGGGATACTGCCCAGTCCTTATTTTGCATTGGCCACATGGCCAAAGGGCAAACTCCAAGGCCCCACTTGTCACCTGCATCAATACGGAGAGGAAACTGCAGGGCATCAGTTGGCAAATAGTCAGGCACCTCATGGGGAGGGGGGCACCTCAGCCAAGAGCAGGAACAAGACCACAGGTTCTGGAGGGGACAACATGCCCATTACCCTGTCCTGGGGAGTACAAGGCCACAGTCTATGTAGTGGGTGTCTTCCCCACTGGTTCTGGAGGGGGCAACATACCCTGTGCTTGGTCCTGGGGATTAGAAGGCCACAGTCTCTGTAGTGGGTGTCTTCCCCACTGGTTCTGGAGGGGGCAACATGCCCTGTGCTTGGTCCTGGGGAGTGCAAGGCCACAGTCTCTCATCTGGGTGTCTTCCCCACTGGTTCTGGAGGATGCAACATGCCCTGTGCTTGGTCCTGGAGAGTGCAAAGCCACATTCTTTTGAGTGGGTGTCTTCCCCACTGGTTCTGGAGGGGGCAACATGCCCTGTGCTTGGTCCTGGGGAGTGCAAGGCCACAGTCTCTCGAGTGGGTGTCTTGATCACTGGTTCTGGAGTGGACAGGCCGCACAGCAGCCGTTGGAGGCAGGATCACATTGTGTCCGTCAGCGGTGATGGCTGCACTGTGGTGGTGCTGGTGGTGGTGGGAGGCTCCTGTACAGCCCCTCCACTCTTGGATGGCTGCACTGTGGTGGTGGGAAGCGCCTGCACAGGCCCTGCACCCTCGAATGGCTGCACTGTGGTGATGCTGGTGATGGTGGCGGTAGGCTCCTGCACAGGCCCTGCACCCTCAGATGGCTTCACAACCACGGTTGGTGGTAGGGGCTCCGTCACAGATGCTGGTGCAGGCTTCTTTTCCTACTTGCCTGCTGGTGCAGGCTCCTTGCCCTTCTTGCCTGCTGGTGCAGGCTCCTTGCACTTTCGGCTGACTGATGCAGGCTCCTTCCCCTTCAGGGTATGTGGCCTGGAATCCTTTCCACCATGAGTAGGTGCGGATTGACCTTGGCCCGTGGACTGTGTGGCTGAGGTGCTTCGCTGGGTTTGTGATACCCTGGCCATATGGGCAGGATGAGGGGATGGGTAGGGAAGAGGTCAACAGTGGAAAGGAAAAGTTTCTTAGGGACATTGGGGTGGGTGGAGGGAAAAGGAATGGGAGTGGATGATGAGGGAGTGGTTGTTTGAGGTGTTTGCTGGATTTGGGTGCAGGTGCATGGGCAGTATGCTGTTGTGAGGGGTATGCCTGTTGGGTGTCTGAGTGCTTGTGTTTGTGTACTTTCAGAGGGGGGACAGACACAGTTGGAGAGGACACAGGGAAAGTCTGCATGGCTGTTGTGGAGGTGTCTGCCAGTGAGGTGTGTGTTCTGCTTGGTGTTGTGATGATGCAGGTAGTGGATTATGATGTCGTGCATGCAGGTGTGAGTGTGGATGTAACTGGGTGGGAGGTGGAGGAGGAGGAGGAGGAGGACACAGTGGAAATAGTAGATGTTGTGTCTGCCACTGCATGGTGTTTGTGTGGTGCTTCTGTTTTCCTGTGACACTCTTGGGTGTTGTCCTGTGTGCATGCTTATCTGGCTGTGTGCTGGGATGGGTTGGGGTTAAGGGGAATGGGACTGGGAAGTGGTCGTTTGAGGGGGGACGATAGAAACAGGGACAATGGCTGCCATCAGAGACGAGGCCAGAACCTGGATCGATCTCTGTTGGGCCACCAATCCAGTCTGAATGCCCTCCAGGAATGCATTAGATTGTTGCATCTGGGTTGCCAGCCCCTGGATGACATTCACAATGGCTGACTGCCCAACAGAGATGGATCTCAGGAGGTCAATAGCTTTCTCACTCAGGGCAGCAGGGCTAACTGGGGTAGGGCCTCAGGTGCCTGGGGTGAAGGAGATGTCCACCCTCCTGGGTGAGCGGGCATGGGCAACTCGATGAGGGGCTGCTGGGACGCCGGTGCTGGTGTGTGGGGTGGCAGCTGTACCTGTTCCTGTGGTAGCCACAGAAGTGTCTGCCACCACCAGGGAACGTCCATCAGAGGAGGTATCTGTGTCTGAATTGTCCCCTCAAGTCTCTGCCTTGGTGCTCCCCTCGCCCTCTGTCCCACTGGTGCCCTCAGCATCAGTGGACTCTGCCTCCTGGGTCCTGTGGGAAGCAGCTCCCTCCGTCGCCAGTGCCTCTGCTCCTCCGCCAGATGATGCTAATGCACATAAGGATAGGATGACAAAACAAGAAAGGGGTAAGAGAGACAAAGGATACACTTGGTCAATGGCTGCACCAACACCACCATTGGCATACACAACACTCTCACACACAGGGAATAGGCCTACGCACTATGTATTGCACCACCACTGATATTGCTAGCCACCAAGGCATGAGGAGGGGCAGACACAGCTAACTGCAGCACACCTGGGAACCACACAGCCCTGACCAGTAGTGAATGCTTACAAGCTAGGTAGGCAGGATTATCCCTTTAGAACCCTAGCCACTAGAGGACCTGCGCTGCTATATCAGGCTAGGCCTATGGTCACCCACTAAAACACATCCACCACCCAGATACCACCCCACCAGCCATAAGTTGTAATGATAGCCACTGTACTCACCCCCTTGTGGCTGCAGTGATGCCCTCAAGTACCCATAAAGCTCTGGACAGGCCCCCACCAGTATGCGGGCCTTCAGGGGGTCAGGAATTGATGGGCACCCCTTCCTCGTTGGGAGGCCATCCCCAGCTGGGCCTCCGCCATCTTCTGTGCCCAGCGTCTCAGGTCCTCCCACCATTTCCGACAGTGGGTGTTCCACATGCCATAGACCCCCAAGGTCCACACGTCCTTGGCAATGGCACACCATATACCCTTCTTTTGATGGGCGCTGACCTGCAGGGGCAATACACACAGGAAAACACCATTTGACAAACAGTCCAGCCAGTTACGTCCACCATAGCCGTTTCCATCACCATTGGCACACACATAGCCCAGCACACAATGTGCACACCGCAAAGAGGACATCCACCCACCCCCCTTACCCAAGGCCTTCACACACACAACTCCATGCATTCATGGCACAGTCATTGTGCCCACAATGTACTCACCTGCTGGTCTGGAGGCCCATACAGCAGTCTGTACTAGGGTAGGACCCATCCACCAGTCTCTCCAACTCTTCCGAAGTGAAGGCTGGGGCCATTTCCCCGGTCACACGGGACATGGTAGGATCCAGACACATGTCACAGCAGCACATGCAGTATAGTTCCTCTCCTATAGAAGTTCAGGTAGCAAGTGATCAGATAGAAAATGTAGATCACCATTGGCCACTGTAACCCATAGGGCCCAATATTAACCAATGAAGAGTTGCACGGTGGTTCCTGAATGCCTCCCACCACGGCAAACAACGTCAGCGGAATTACCTCACTTCTTCCTGTCCCTCCACACAGGAGAGGTGGACACCATTTCGTGAGGGGGGCAGCCCTATGAATTCATGCTGCATCACAGGAGAATAGGAACATACTGGACAAATCACACTGACCCATTACAAGTTGACAGATTGCAAACTCCTGTTGTGGCTCCAATGTTCAGATTGTGACAGCCTCCTCACTCTTGTGTCCCTTAGATACCTACCGCTGCAGATGAATAGGAAATGGAGACATACCCTGTGTACAGACCCCTGGTGGACTTGGCGGCACTGGAGGACAGGCACATTATCCTCACCTATTGACTTGACAGGGCCACAATCACGGAGCTGTGTGCCCAATTGGAGCGTGACCTGATATCTGTTATCCGTCACCCCACTGGGATCCCCCCTCTTGTGCAAAGGATATCTGTACTCCATTTCCTGGCAACTGCTTCTTTCCAAGTGAGAGTGGGCTTGACAGCAGGAATGTCACGCCAATGTTCTCAAACGTGCTGACAAGGGTGTTTTCTGCCCTAAAAAAACACACATGCAGCTACGTTGTTTTCCCTCAGGTTGAGGACTTGGCCACAGTGAAGGCCGAGTTTTATGCAATGGGACATATCCCCAACATAATTGCAGTGATTGAGGGAACACATATTGCATTTGTCCCTCCCCCCGTCAGAATGAACAGGTGTTCATGAATTGTAAGAGTTTACACTCCATGAATGTTGAGATGGTGTGCTTGGCGGAACAGTACATCTCCCACGCCAATGCTAAGTATCCTGGGTCGGTGCATGATGCCTTTCTTCTGAGGAATAGCAGCATCCCAAATGTGATGTCCCAACTACAGAGGCTCAGGGTGTGGCTAAAGGGTGAGCCCTGGTTCCCACCCAGTAGATGTTGATGTATAGGTATGGTGTGGGTCATATATGATAGTGTGTGGCTAAATGTTGTCCCTCAATATTTGCAGGTGACTCTGGTTACCCAAACCTACCATGGCTGCTGAACCCTGTGAGGAATGCCAGGACAAGGGCAGAAGAATGTTATAATGAGGCACCTGGGCGAACCAGAAGGATAATTAAAAGGACCTTTGGCCTTATGAAGGCCAGGTTCTGGTGCTTCCATCTAACAGGTGGATCCCTGTGCTAGTCACCCAAGAAGGTCTGCCAGATAGTAATGGCATGCTACATGTTGCACAACCTAGCCCTCAGACGACATGTCCCTTTTCTGCAGGAGGAGGAGACTGGAGATGCCCGTGTGGCAGCAGTAGTCCCTGTGGATAGTGAGGATGAGGAGGCAGAGCATGAGGATGAGGACAACAGAACATCAGTTACATGACAATACTTCCAATGGCACACAGGTTGGGCAGTGTAACTTTACATTTCAATGACTTTGGTTGTAATCTGTGTGGAAATGGCATGCTGATATTTCCCACTTCTATGCCCACTTACTGATCCCTCTGGCAATTCATTTTGCAGATGTTGGTGAACTGACATATATATTACAGGTCATTAATCTATGCTCATTCTATGTCCAGTTAATTTGTAATGTTTGTTCAAAGAATACATATTTGATATACATGACAAATTCTAAATGGATTTCTTTCAAAGGGTATTTATTGAAGTGCTAACATACATGGGGAAGTGCAATTGGATGGTGGAGGAAAGTCCAGGATAGTGTTCCAATCTGTTTGTGGCACAGGTGCATTGTCCAAGGGGACAAAGGAAGGGGAGCAATGGCAGTACAAGGTGGACAGGGTGACTGAGTGGGACACAAGAGTGCCAATCAGACAAGTCTCATTTCCTGGTGGGGGTCAAGGCCAGTGTCTCTGGCTTCTGTCTGGATCGCAGAGAATGTTTGCAGGGTGGTTCACCTTCTGCAGGGGGGGGTGGTGGCCTGTGAGTCCTGTGGCGGGGCCTCTTGGCCACTAACAGCAGTGGTAGTGGAAGGCCTGTTCAGATGTCTGGCTAGTGGCAGGGTCCGCTGGTGTCAGACTGCCTGCCTCATAATGTTGGCCATGTCTGCCAGAACCCCTGCTATGGAGATCAAGGTTTTATTGATGGCCTACAAGTCCTCCCTGATTCCCTGGTACTGTCCCTCCTGCAGTCTCCTGTTCTCCTGCACGTTGTCCAGAGTCTGGCCCATCGTGTCCTGGGAATGTTGATAGGCTCCCACGATCTCATAGAGTGCCTCCTGGAGAGTTGGTACCCTGGGCCTGTCCTACCCCTGATCCACAGCAGTCCTCCCAGTTTCCCTGTTGGCCTGTGCCTCTGTCCCCTAAACCGTGTGCCCACTGCCACTGACCCCAGGTCCCTGATTGTCTTGGGTGTGAGGTGTGGCCTGAGGTTCCTGTAGAGATGGGCACACTACTGATTGACGTGTCCTGGGGAAAGATGTGTGGGTACACTGGGTGGGTGCTGTATAGGTGTTTCCAGATGGGGGAGGCTCTGTGGTGGTGTGTGACTGGGCTTGAGTAACTAGCTGTCCAGTGGTCCCTGATGGGCCAGGTAGATTGTCCAGATTCGGAAGACCAGAGTTGCTGTCATCACTGTGGGCCTCTTCTTTTGGGGGACTGGATAGTGCTGGCACCTCCTCTCCACTGACATTGGCTGGGGTTCCTGTGGGGATGTAAATGATGTGTTATGTTTATGTGTCTGACATATTGTACATTCATGGCTTTCCCTCTATGGTTGTATTTGCCCTGTCAGCTTTTACATGGGTATGTTAGTGTATAGTTTGATTGTTAGTTCTCTATGGCGTGCATGCTTTAGTGATGAGTGTCCATGCAGGGCTGTTAGGAGTGTACATGCATTGGTGCAGCATGTAGGGCTGGGCATTTGGATAAGTGAGATATTGTGGTGGATTGTGTGTGATGTTGTGGAGTGATGGGAGTGAGGGTGAGGGTGTGATGGCATGCAGGTCTGGGGGGTGATAATTTTTTTAAGTTGACCTACCAGAGTCCAGTCCTCCTCGGACTCTTGCCAGGCCCTCAGGATGCAATATTGCCAAGACTTGTTACTCCCATGCTGTGAGTTGTAGGGGAGGAGGTGGGGGTCCACCGCCAGAACTCTGGATAGCAAGCTGCTGTCTTGCTGCTATAGAATGTACCTTCCCCTGTAGGTTGTTCCACCTCTTTTTGATGTCATCCCTAGTTCTAGGATGACAATTTCCTCCACCATGACCCTTAGCTCCTCCTCAGTGAAACAGGGGTATCTTTGTGGTGCCATGGGTATTATGTGTGGTGTGTTGGTGAGGGTGTGTTGAGTAATGTTTTGGGGTGTGTGATGTGGAGTGCGTGAGTGGTGTATAGGTGTGAGTAGTGTTTGGTTCTAGTTGTGTCAGTGCTCTTGGTGTCTTTCTGGTGGCAATGCTTTGTAGTCGTAAAGGGTTGTGGGTACTGTGGGTTTGTGTTTTGTAGTGGTGTGGTGTGTGTATGGGTATCAGGTGTGTGTTGTTTGAATTGTCCAATGTAGTGTTGTTTTGTATGTGGGTTTCCATTGTGAGCACGGCGGTATCTACTGCCAATGGTTTACCGCCGTTGAATGTCCGCCATGGTGATTTGTGGGTCATAATGTGGTGGGCATTGTTCTTTTGGGGTAACGATGTGGGTTTTGGGACCGCCAGTTTATCACTGACCTTTGGACTGGCAAATTTGTGTCTGTGGCAGAATTCTGTCGGATTAGTATGGTGTGTCATGATATGCTGGATGGATATCCACTGTGGTAAGTTGGCGGCCGTCAGCGTGGCGGTACGTGGGATTTACCACCAATGTCATAATGAGGCCCATAGTGACCCAAACCGGTGGTATGTCCCAGCCTATGTTCAGTCTGGTGCTGAGGGATGTCCACTCTGCATTGTTGAAACACCTTGATAGCTACATCCAATTTCCCACGACATGGGTATTTAGCCCATGTGAAGGCTGACTTTTATGCTTTTGCATGCATCCCACTTATGGTGGGGGCTAATGATGGCACATATGTTGGTTTGGTCCTACCTCATGCCAATGAACAAGGATAGCACAACTGAAAGAACTTCCATTCCTTCAGCTTCCAAGATGTATGTTTGGCAGACCAATCCATTACACATGTTTGTGCCAATTTTATGGGTTCAGTTCATGATGCCATCATTTTGCAGAACAGCATGATCCACCAGCTGATGTCACAACTTTACCCAGAGAGGGCCTGGCTGGTTGGTATGTCACACCTATCTTGTGTGTGTGTGTGTGCGTAATGCCTGGTGAGGATTTTCTGAGAAGAGGGACTCATTGTTTCACATATGTTCTATTCATTAACAGGAGACTCAGCATATCCAAATCGTCCTTGAATGTTGACGCCGCTGACAATCCAGCTATGCCAGGGGATGTGCACTTCAATAAGGCTCATACAAAAACAAGGCGGGTAGTGGATCAGGCTTTTGAGCTCTTGAAGGCCAGATTTAAGTGCCTGGACCTGACTGGTTGAGCCCTCCTCTACTCACCCAGGAAAGTGTGTAAGACCATTGTGGCCTGCTGCATGCTCCACAACATTACCCTGAGGAGGAATCTCCCATATGTCCCAGAGGAGGGGCAGCCTGCTGTGCCTCAGGGTGAGTCTCCTGAAATGCCAAGTGTGGATGATAGTGGTGAAGAGGAGGAGCTGACTTGCAGAAAGATCTCATCAATAACTACTTTTCTTGAGTGTAAGTATGTCAAGTGTTATAATGAAGGAGACTGTACGAAGGACTTTAGTTGTCAGAATGTGTGGAGTATAGATTGTTTTGGCATAACACTGGGGAGCTAATGCTCAGCAATATTCAGCCAAAAGATGCTTGAGTAGGAAGCCTCTGACATATCCCCACCTTGATGTAGTTGCTTTGTTTCTGTCAGTCTCATTGCAATATAACTTCATTCCAGATCCTTGCTGTGCGATTTGTGTAATAGGTATGTTTTCAAGTATATGCTCCTTGTTTTGTCTTTGTACAGGTACCTTCATCCTGACATCCTCATGTGAACATCTCAGAGTTGTGACATTGGCAGGTATCCAATGCTGTTCTGACATAGGAGGTAGACATGGTTTGTTCCAGGTAATGTGGGTCACAATTTGGGGTGTATGAGACCTATGTTAAGCTAGCGTGTTCAGTGCGTGGGTGGAAGGACTGAAGTGCACTTTATACTTGTTTAGTGTGCTCTTGTGGGCCAATTGCTTCATGTTGTGATCATGTGACCATGAAATTTGTTGTCAGCAAGTGCAAACCAGCCATTTATCCTTTACATAGGCTAAACACTCTTCGTGTGTGACCTATGTAATGTTTCATCATTGCATGCCACAATGGCTGTACCACAATACTGTCATATGTTTGTATCATACCACCAGATGCATGGTCATCGGATTATGATGAACCTGTGATCAGGGACTGTTATACAGCACTCTGTCTGTATCTTGGGATATGTGATGTTGGATTACTTGGTTTTGGTAACACTCAAGCTGGTGACACCATTCACTTCTCTGTTTGCTTATTCTGCAGGACAATGCCTGACAAGACCCTTCCTTTTGTGGACTGTACCTATGTATATCTACCTTGACACAATATGAGTCAGCCAATCGCGGCTATGACAGTCCAGACATTTCAACAGCCTGTGTGCAAATAAAATAAAATGTGAAATAAAATGTTTGGTGTGACCAGACACTTGTAGCAATGTGTTTGTGTGTAATCCTTAGCAGGACACTGTACCTGTAACTCATCCTTCTTTGCACTAGTATTTTGTGTCTTCATCTTTTGTTTCACATAGTCTTACATCCATACATAGCAACAATTGAAACAGATGCAAGTGGACACAAACGTTGTGATAGGTGGTATTTTTTGTGAATTTGTGCATAGAATAAAAATAAGGGACATGACTGAACAGAATAGTGAAGGGTTCAGTCATGGTGGATGAAATCATTGTAGTAGGTGCCACACCACTGTAAGTTGAAATTCCAGTGTACTCCTCCCATAGGAAATGGAAGGTAGTCAAAGGACAGTCAGCAAAGTGAATATGTGGTGCACAAAGGAGATCCTTCCGGAAGAGGTCACTTACTGGCAGTGGTTGGTGTCTGGCCATCTGCTCCTCCTGAATTCTTAGCTGAACGTCCCAACTAGTGTGGGAGGGGGGAGCTGCTGCTATAGAGGCAGGGGTGTCTGGGGCAGGCTCTTCCCTTGACAGAGCCTCCCTTCCAGTCACTGGCACCAATGAAGAAGGGTCTGGTGTTGCTTTGCAAAAGAAAGGTTTAGAGTGTTGCTGATGATCCCTGATCAGGGTTCTGCTAACGTCTCTAAACACCCCTATTATGGAGGCCAGGAAGGTGTTGGTGGCCTCCCACTATTGAAGCATATCCCTATCATGTCCCTCTGCAGCAGCTTGATCTCACAGAGTTTGGTTACTACCTGGTCCATCATGTCTTGGGATTCCTGATAGACCCCCAAGACTTGGCTGATGGAGACCTTTCCAGTAGCTTTCAAAGTGGCTTCACCCCTTTGGCCCACAATATCCCTCAATTGCAACCTACACCCACAAACCTGCACCCTTGCCACAGGGTGCTCCCTATTACTGCTTTCAGGACCATCATTTTCTGAGGAGTTGTGCTGCGACTCAGAGTCCTGGAACGAAGACCACAAGATGATTGACACTGTTCTAGGGACACAGGTTGGGGGGCAAATGGCTGCCTGTGATGTCAAGACAACTGGGTTGGGAGGTCTTGATGTGGGCACAGTGACACTCACTGTAGGGGTCTGACCAGGTTGCCCAGATGGTCCACAACTGCCCTCCATGTCCAGATGTCTGGGAGTCTTGTCATCATTGAGAGTTTCCTCCAGGGGGAGAGTGGCAGTCTCGTCTGTGGCCTTTGTGTGGCCAGTGACAGCTCGACCTGTTGATGTGAAAGATATAATGTTACTGGTTGTATTGTGACATCTACCTCCAAATGTTTACAGTGACAATTCACAAAGCCAGTGTACATAGTTGAATAGTTGATTTGCAGGTGATCCCATTGTGACAGATACCCATGGTATTGGTTATATTGAGCTGACATTTTTGATGCATGCCAATTCCATAAAGTCCAGCAGCTGTTGAATTTAACAGTTAATTTGCACTTTGGAGGATGGGAAGATATTTATACCATGCCAGAAGTGCAGGCAAAACAGTGGCTGGGCAGACTGTGGCTTTGGACATTTTGAGGCCTAGTTAAATGTTATGCCGTCCGACCCAGGAGTTTGTTTTATATGTGATTGGAGTCATCATGTGGTCAGTACGTTTTGAATGTGTCTGTAGCCAATACCATTCTGGTGATGCATCTTGAGGCCTTCTTAATCATTTATGTTGCTCAATGTGTGAGCTGTCCTTTCTGTCCTCAATAGTTTTGTCTTGGCTTAGCAGCTCAAAATAGAGCTAGGTGACAGGTCATATCTCTGAGTTGAGCAATATCTGTATTTTTGTCCCTCCTAGGTGGGTTAACATGATTTGAGAGTGATCAGGCTAGGATTTGTGGACATAACCACTGTTCTGCTATTTGGAGTCACTTGAATAGTGCCTCCTGGGTGTTGCATTCAGGTCTCTCCCGAGCTCCCTACACTAGACAAATGTGATTCTCCTAGGTGAGAAAACTTTTTTTTTTTAGAGTTCACTAATAGAAGCTTTGGGGCAAGTGTACACTGGGCAGGTGCTTTGAGTAAGCAAAACAGGGCCCAATGGGCTTGACATTCAGGTCACTCCAACTACTTCCCAACACTCGACAAATGTGATCCTCCCAGGTGAGTACACTTGTGAGTTAACACACAGGGGAATTTGGAAAGGTGTACAATGGGATTGTGTTTAAGTTGGAGGGACAGAACCTCCTGGCCTTAGCAGTCATGTCACTCCCTCTACTTCATATACTTGAGAAATGGCATCTCTCTAGATGAGTTTACTTCTTTTGTGATTTCCCGGACAAGAGTCTTAGGAGAAGAAGACTCTGGACTGGCGTTTGGAGTGACAGTAAGTGAGCTTCCTCCATCCAACATACAGAGAGTGCTGTGAGTTGCAGCATGTCACTCACTCTAGTACACACACTTGAACAATGTTGCCCTCTAGTGTGCACACTCTACTTGAGAGTTCAGTAGCAGATGTATTTGAGCAAGGGAGCACTGTTCTGGTGTTTGAAGTTCCAGAAGAAATGCTTGCTGGAAGTTGGAGTCATGTCAGTCCCTGCACTACATGAACTATACAAATGGTATCCTCCCAGGAGAGTTTACTTCAATTGGGAGTTGACAAACAAAGGTTTTTGGAAAGGAGGACACTGGGCTGACTGAGTGGAGTAACAGTAACAGAGCCTCTTGACCTTAGGAGTCATGTCAGTTGTTGAACTCCACTCAGAAAACAAAGGTTATCCTCCCATGTGAATACACTTCAATTGGGAGTTGACAAACAAGGGTGTTTGGAGAAGAGGAAACTGGACTGGCTGAGTGGAATGACAGTAGTAGTGCTTGCTGGGACTTGGCATCATGTCAGACCCTGTACTACACAGACTTTACAAATGTTATCCTTCTAAGTGAGTACACTTCAATTGGGAGTTGACAAACTAGGGTATTTGGAGAAGACGACACCAGGGCTGGTGAGTGGAGTGACAGTGGAGGTAACTAAAGGTAACTAAAGGTGAGCATGTATGACATAACATGACATAACATTTTGGTGGCATTTTTAGTGTTGTGACCTACCAGACTCCACTCCCCCAGGTATTCCTGTCAAGCCCTCAGGATGCAGGATGGCCACAACCTTCTCTTTCCAGGTATGGAGTTGTAAAGGGGGAGTGGGAGGGCCAACACCAGTCTTCTTTGCCTGCAGCTGGTGCCTGGAGACCAGGGAACGGACATTCCACCTAAGGTTGTTACACCTTTTCCTGATGCCCTCCCTTGTGTGCAGTGTGATGCCTACAGCATTCACTCTGTCTACAATCCTCTCCCACATTTCCATTTTCCTACTGAAAGTAGAGTGGACTTGGGCTCTAAACAATTGTGGCTATACTCTTATGTTTTCATCTACCATGACTCTTAACTCTTCATCAGTGAAATGGGAATATTTAATATGTGCCATGGTGGAAAACAAATATAGATATTTTACGGTGACAGTGTTGTGCCAAAGGGCGTGACTGGACAAGTGTGTGTGGTCCATTGTATTGGATGATGAAAAGAAGAAAATAGTGCCTCATATCTGTGCAGTGTGGGAAAAAGTTGGTCTGTCCTTCTGTGTCTTGCTGTGAAAATGCAGAGGGATGTGGTGTATGAAGGGGTGTGTTTTATAGTGTGATTTGCAGGTGTGTCAAGCGTGGGAATGTGTGTTAGATGTGTTGTTTTCAAATCAGTCCTATGTGCTGTGGTGTAATACTTAACTGACCGTGCACTGCCACGATTCAGACCGCAATTGGACGATCACCATGGCTGCCCACCTCTGTGACTTTGCACTTGTAATTTGGTCAGTGGTTGGTTGCAGGACTGTCGGTGCTGGAGTTTGAATCGCCTATTTCTGGGACTTCGCACTGTTGGTGGTCTGCTTATTTTATTTGGCGGTCAGTGGTCCTGCCTGTGGAAATTGTAATAGGGTGGTCTGGGAGACCGCCAACAGGGTGGTCTTTTCAGGACCACCATCTTGGCAGTTCAGCGGTCCAAAGGCCAATCTTGTAAAGAGGCCTACAGAATGCTCACTGTCTGCCATGGTGGGTAGGAAGGTCATGATCAGCATGGCAGTGCCAAACTTTGCACCGCCGTTGCTGACCATGACTCTTATCGCTGCCAACTCATTGGGATCTCTGATCCTGGCGGTGGTGGCAGGTGTTGTGGCTGTCCAACCACAAGCATTTTAATCTGGCCTTTGCACGGCCAAGAATCGCCGCAGTTTACGGCAGTCTTCTGGACCCTCAGTCTCTTTTTAGGAATCAAAGATCTCCAGCAGGACAAACCTTCAGGCTGTAGCCAACAAGTGCTCCACAAGGCAGAATACCACTTCTGCGAGGAGCCATTGAACAGTATTTGCTGCTGGGGAGTAAAACTTAGCAGGAACTGCAATGAAGTTTGGCTGACCAGTGATGCACCTTGGGCTGATCAATGATCATTTTGGTCCTAGTCTTCTCACTGAGGACTTTTTCTATGTGCCAAGGTTTGATTTGAGGCAATCTGGCCACATTTAGCACTACTTCCAAGGTTCCAGTTTGAAACTGCTAACAGGCTGCAATGGCAGGCCTGAGCCATGTTGTAAGGGTCTGCCTAATGGCTGGCATAATAAATGCATGCTGGCCCACTAGTAATATTTAATTTACAAGCTATGGCTGTATGGTATACCACTTTACTAGGGACTTAAAAGGACATTTAATATGCCAGTCAGGTGTAAGGTCTAAGGCCAACAAAAATTAATTCAGCAAAAAAGGAGGTGTGAAGGCCAACAGGAGTAACAATTACCATAATTCAGAGTCATTACTATGTCCTCTACAAAATAAGGTTCACAATTAGCCTCATTAACAGTTAAGGCCCAGGTGGCTAGCAATGGTCTAAAAGTATTTTAGTCATCACATGTGAAACCTGTCAGCAAACCATTTTACAATGCTAACCAAAAAAAACATTGTTTACAGCTTGGTTTTGTAGACATAGGGCTCAATGCTAGTAAGCCTGTACCTGTCCCACTACATACTAAGGGAGGATAGGAATATTAGCTCAACCTATGTTGTGGGGCAAAGAGAGAAACCTGCTGATTAGAACCATGCTGTGGGAAGAGCTACTGTATAGAAGACTTTCTGGTCTAAAAATATGACAGTGATATATGACAACAAAAAACTGAATTATATTCCAATGCCATATGACACACAGGGAGATTTACACAAAATATTTATGAATTTGTGAAGAACAACTGTTGTGGTATCTCTTATGTTCACTCTGATTGTAATCGATTGGAATTTGACATTTTGATGGGCATTCTTACTCTCGGATATGCAGAAGAAGGGCACATAATAAATTCCAATAAACTTAAAATGCCTTATTTTGTGTGTGCACTAGCTCCAAATGTTTGTGTGGTACCCATAAGTCTTTTCCCTATAAGTGTAAGACAGGACTGTCTTGTTCTAAGCATTCCTTTGCTTTTGTAAGGACAATGTAGGGGAGCAGTGGGAAATACTAGCTTTTTCTCCTTTTTTCCACAAAGGTCACAGCTTCCTTTGGAAAATCTACCTGGCGTGATGAGAAATATTGAATTCTCACAACACAGTGACTTATTTCGAGAAAGGTTTGTAGAAACATAATTTAACAGCTATGTGATCAGAAATCTTCTTACCCAATTTCAGTGTGAGTAAGAAGCTCTCCAAGTAAATCACTTTGCTTCAACTTCACCAAAGATATAAAGACTCTCTGTAGATTAAACAGTAATGCACTGGCTTCTTTCTATACTGAGCTGTTATTGGCTTGAGCCAATTTGTCTCAAAACTCACTGCAAGAGTTTTCACTGTTGCTTTCTCAAATTACAATTTTTAATGTTATTTGCCTTTGAACAATGTTTCTGGAAATGGTATGTTCTGGCTATTTGCAAAGTGTGGGCAATGTATTACTATCCAATAGGTTGTAAGTATGTACTGGTCTGGCTGTGAAATGGCAGTTTTTGATAAACAATATTTGAATTGATAATATTCATTTGAATAAGGAAGCAAATGAGTCTTAAGTGAATGGACTGTCAAGTAATATATGTCTCTGACTTGATTGCTTAATGTAGTTGTTAGTAAAATATCTACTGTAAATAGGTTTTGATGGGATTTTGCAGGATGACCACTTATTTTCAGGTTATCCTGCCATATGTATTAAAAAGCGCTTAAATACATATTTAGTTACAGAAATGCATTATTTTGTTAATCAAGTGATGGTGACTAAAACAGTGTGGAGGATTTATCCCTAATGACTATCGTAAACTGACAACTATCTTGTTTGCATTTTTTCTAATTCTGTATTGTTAGAAATGGGGTTTTTGGTTGGCAGTCTGGTTGCCCTCTGTCCAAGCAAGAACCCTCACTCTAGTCAGGGTAAGTCACACACAATTCGAAATCAGCCTGTGCCCACCCTCTGGTAGCTTGGCACCAGCAGTCAGGCTTAACTTAGAAGGCAATGTGTAAAGCATTTGTGCAATAAATCATACAATACCATAATATAACACCACAAAAATACACCACACAGTGTTTAGAAAAATATATAATATTTATCTGGGTATTTGCAGGTCAAAACGATTAAAGATGCAATATGAATTTGTAAAGATATCACTGAAAAGTGATATAAAGTGTCTTAAGTCTTTAAAAAGCAAACAAAGTCTCTTTCAAGCACAAAGTACCTGGTTTCTGGTGGAAAATCTCCTCAGAGGGCCACAGGAGAAGAGATACGTGGAAAACTGGTGTGTGCGTCGATTTCTCCCCAGCACACACTGACTTGCGTCGTTATTTTTCACGCGGGGAAGTCGTGCGTCGTTTTCTGGCGCGCGGACAGTCTCTTTCTGTGGATCGCGGGGATTACCAGATGTCCCGGGTCTGTGCGTGGATTTTCCTGCTTGTTTTCCAGCTGTGCGTCGTTCTGCGGGGCTGTGCGTCGAAGTTTCGATCTCACGGCAGGCGTCGCGTCGATTTCTCCTTGGAAGTCGGGCGGCGTTGTCCTTGCGAGGCCGTGCGTCAAAGTTTCGGTCGTCCCGAAGACGTCGCGTCAATCAGCGTCGGTGTGCAGCGTTTTTCATGCCGTGGAACAAGCTGTGCGGCGAAAATTTCAGCGCACGGAGCGTCCAAGTGAAAAAGAGAAGTCTTTTTGGTCCTGAGACTTCAGGGAACATGAGGCAAGCTCTAACCAAGCCCTTGGAGAGCACCTTCACAGCCAGACAAGAGTTCAGCAAGGCAGCAGGCCAACAGCAAGGCAGCAGTCCTTTGTAGAAAAGCAGACAGGTGAGTCCTTTGAGCAGCCAGGCAGTTCTTCTTGGCAGGATGTAGTTTCTGGTTCAGGTTTCTTCTCCAGCAAGTGTCTGATGAGGTAGGGCAGAGGCCCTGTTTTATACTAAGTGGTGCCTTTGAAGTGGGGGTGACTTCAAAGAGTGTCTAAGAAATGCACCAAGCCCCCTCTCAGTTCAATCCTGTCTGCCAGAGTCCCAGTAGGGGGTGTGGCAGTCCTTTGTGTGAGGGCAGGCCCTCCACCCTCCCAGCCCAGGAAGACCCATTCAAAATGCAGATGTATGCAAGTGAGGCTGAGTACCCTGTGTTTGGGGTGTGTCTGAGTGAATGCACAAGGAGCTGTCAACTAAACCTAGCCAGACGTGGATTGAAGGGCACAACAAGATTTTAGTGCAAAGAAATGCTCACTTTCTAAAAGTGGCATTTCTAGAATAGTAATATTAAATCCGACTTCACCAGTCAGCAGGACTTTATATTACCATTCTGGCCATACTAAATATGACCTTCCTGCTCCTTTCAGATCAGCAGCTGCCACTTCAACAGTGTATGAGGGCAGCCACAATGTTAGCCTATGAAGGGAGCAGGCCTCACAGTAGTGTAAAAACGAATTTAGGAGTTTTACACTACTAGGACACATAACTACACAGGTACATGTCCTGCCTTTTACCTACACAGCACCCTGCTCTAGGGGTTACCTAGGGCACACATTAGGGATGACTTATATGTAGAAAAAGGGGAGTTCTAGGCTTGGCAAGTACTTTTAAATGCCAAGTCGAAGTGGCAGTGAAACTGCACACACACAGGCCTTGCAATGGCAGTCCTGAGACAGGGTTAAGGGGCTACTGAAGTGGGTGGCACAACCAGTGCTGCAGGCCCACTAGCAGCATTTAATCTACAGGCCCTAGGCACATATAGTGCACTCTACTAGGGACTTATAAGTAAATTAAATAGCCAATCATTGATAAACCAATCAATAGTACCATTTACACAGAGAGCATATGCACTTTTGCACTGGTTAGCAGTGGTAAAGTGCCCAGAGGTCAAAAGCCAACAACAACAGGTCAGAAAAAATAGGAGGAAGGAGGCAAAAAGTTTGGGGATGACCCTGTCAAAAAGCCAGGTCCAACATGTATGTTTTCTTTTTTATGTTTATTCCCAAAAATATGAGTTCACCTAAAGTTAGTATAAATTCTGAGATTTGTGTGCATAAAGTAATAACTTCTTCTTCTACCCCAATCAAGAAAATCTGATTTCTGTCACCTTCAGAGGTCTACAACTAGATGTTCAACTAATAGGTGCAAAATGAAAAGTCACTATAAATATCTCCGTCCAGAATTTGGCTGTTTGCTGCCATCCACTCAATTGGTTCACAATAAAGATTTTGTGCAAACTGTAAAATGCTGGAAAAAGCTCATGTGACTCAATGACACAACTAAAGACTTCAGTATATCTGGGTCAACTTTTTTCTTACTGTTAATGGTACAGACAGAAAGGGGAACGTCCTGTTCTGTAGCTAACCAATAATGTATATTAGAGCATGTTTCTGCATGGCATGGTGTCTACCACGAATAGAGCAATGTTGATCTGGGTGCATTGTGTAGGATGAAATAGTCACAAAGTTTCTGGTGCATATATTCTACAAGAGTTTTGAGTTCACATTTAGTAAACTTATCAGAGAATTGGATTTCAGTGTATGGACAGAATATTGAGGAGAAATATTGTGATACAAAAATATTGTATTGAGAATATCAGGAACTCAAAAAATATCACAGACTGGTATTTATAGAAGGTAAAATATTTGTTTTAATGTTAGTTTTAGCATCAGTGAAACAATATTGATTTTGAAAATATTTTATGTAATATATTTTGTGTCAATTAGTATGACATTTACTGTATTGTGTTTTTTTAGTATTTGCTTATATTCTTTCAGATTCGTGTTTTTATTATGGTACATTTGTGTATGATATTTTTGAAATTTGTAATTCGTACATACAGTTGTAAAAATATACATAAATAATTGTTTAAAATTTCTTCAGCAGAAGGTTATTGGGATTTTCCGGAAAAAGCGTGCGGAAAATTTGAACATATATGGCCCTCATTACAACCCTGGCTGTAAATCCCGCTTACCGCCATGCAGAAGACTGCCAACGTACCGCTGCGGCTGCGGAATTCCGCTACAGGTATTATGATCCACAGCCTGGAATCTGCCACAATCCAGAGACCCACACAAGTCCGCCACACCAAAGGTCAGTGATAAACTGGCAATAACAAAACCGACGCCGTCACGGCAAAAGGAATAAGCCCACACTATCACGAGCCACTAATCAACGCGGTGGTCTTTCAACCATGGTAAACCATTGGCGGTACACACCGCTGCACTCAAAATGCACCCACATTTACAAAACACAACCACATTGGCCAATTTGAAATACACACACCTGATACACATACACACACCACACCCACACACCCAATACAATATAAAGCACACACCCACATCACCCACAAACACTTACTACCAGAATTTTGAAACCACGCCAGAGAGATACACTACCAAAAACACTACCAGCATCCACAGACACACAACACCATCACTTACATAACATCCACGCAACTCAAACAATACACACCAACACCCCCCTCACACATCACAACAGACACCATCTCACACATCACAACACCACATCATGGCACCTCAACGACACCCCAGGTTCTCTAGGAGGAGTTCAGGGTCATGGTGGAGGAAATCGTGCGGTAGAGCCACAGCTATTCGGATCACAGGTGCAGCAGATCTCCATTGCAAGGAAGATGGAGCTATGTCACAGAATCGTCGACAGGGTCAATGCAATGGGACAGCATCCAAGAACTAGGGATGACATCAGAAAGAGGTTGAACGACCTACGGGAAAGGTGCGTTCCTTGGTCTCCAGACACCAGATTGCTGTACAGAGGACTGGCGGTGGACACCCACCTCCTCCCACACAACTAACAACATGGGAGGAGCAAGTCTTGGCTATACTGCATCCTGAGGGCCTCGCAGGTGTAGCATGAGGACTGGACTCTGGTAAGGCAAATCTTTACTACTATATCCCCACCACCCTACCTGCATGCCATCACATACTCCCACCCTAACCCTCACACCCATCACCCCAACAACCCACAGATACCCCACCAACACAAGCCACACATCCCAAAACCAAGCCCTGCATGTGACACCAATGCATGGACACCCATCACCCAAGCATGTCCACTACAGAGACTCACTCATGCCCCAAAATCACCAATCACACAAGGACCAAGCCAATAATGCAAGAACTAGAGGAGAGGGTTAAACACCCATTGCACACAATGGCACACACAGATACAATAATTATGCATTTAAACCCCAACAAGACCCCTACCCAACGTCACTGGACAGGAGGGTGCAGACATATCCAGCCCCCCCCACAGAAGAGGCCCACAGTGATGACAGCAGCTCTGCACAACTGGATCAAGATGACCAGCCCGGCCCATCTGAGACCTCGGGACAGGTGGTTCCCCTGACACTGTCACAAAACACCACAGAGCCTCCCCCCTCAGGAAACACCAGCACAGCACCCACCCAGAGGGCCCATCCCTCTGTCCCCAGGCCACGTCAATCAGAAGTGTGCCCACCACTACAGGGAACCCAGGCAAACCCACCAACCTAAGAAAATCAGGGACCTTGGGGCAGTGGCAGTGGGCACACGGTTCAGGGACAGAGGCACAGGATAACAGGGAAACTGGGAGGACTGCTGTGCGACAGGGGGAGGACAGGCCCAGGGAACCCACTCTCCACAAGGCACTCTCCAACATCATGGGAGCTTACCATCATTCCCAGGAGACAATGGCAACAGTACTAGCCAAGTTTCAGGAGACCCAGCGGCTGCAGGAGGAACACTACCTTGGAATCAGGGAGGACTTGAAGTCCATTAACACCACCCTGGTCACCATTGCTGGGGTGCTGGCAGACCTCGCCAACACCAGGAGGGGCACAGTGGCACAACAAGGGGCCCCTGACACTAGCCTGGACAATGAACAGTCCTCCACCTCCGCCGGCGCTAGTGAACAGAAGGCACCACCACAGGAACAACAGGACACCAGCACCCCACTCCCTACAGATGGAGAACTACCCCGCAAACGGTCCCTGATATCCAGGAACAAGACAGAGAATATTGCCAAGACCCCCGCCAGGAAATGAGACCCCTCCTGAATGTCACCCTTCTGTCCCACTATGTTACCCTGTCCATCCTTAAACTGCCATTGCTCCACTTCCTAGTCCCCTTTGGACAATGCACCTGTGAAACAAATAGACTGGACTCTGTCATGGACATTCCTCCACCATCACCTCAGCCCATTTTACAACCCCCTCCACTTATTAGCACAAGAATAAACACACTTCAATCACAAAACAATCTGGAGTCAGTCTGTGCTTTCACAAATGTGTAATTGCAATAACTATGGAATATAGCAATGCCAATTTACTTGTTCACATACCAATGTAACACAGCTGTAGGCCAGCAGTAAACATAGGAGAGGGCACAAAGTGGGACCCAAATCTGTGAAATGGAAAGTCAAAGTGACAAGTCAGGGTCCATACACTAAATGCAAATAATGACAAACTTGTGCTAGTTCCAACAAAAGAATCAGATGTGGGATGCTCTGGCATCTTCTTACCTGTGTCTCACTGGACATATTGCCTGATGATATTGTTTTAGTGGTCGATATCCTCTTCTTCTCCCTCCTCTTCTTCGCTGTCCACAGGCTCCACAGCTTCCACAAGACCAACTTCTGGACCGTCCTCCTGCAGAAAATGCACCTGGCATCGCAAAGCCAGGTTGTGCAGCATACAGCAGACCACGATTATCTCGCACATCTTCTTCAGTGAGTAGTAGAGGGATCCACCTGTCAGATGGAGGCACCGGAATCTGGCCTTCAGGAGGGCAAAGGTGCATTCAATCACCCTCCTAGTTCGCCCATGTGCATCATAGTAGCATTCCTCTGCCCTTGGCCTGGGATTCCTCACTGGGGTCAGTAGCTATGGCAGGTTGGGGTAACCAGAGTCACCTGCAAATGTCGAGGGACAACTGTTAGACACACACTAACCCTTAGGGACAACCCCATACCCAGACACCTATATGAACTGTATTGGGACCTTGACCTCACCTATTAGCCACACACGGTGCCTCTGGAGTTGGCCTATCACATAAAGGATGCTGCTATTCCTCAAAATGTAAGTGTCATGCACAGAGCCAGGATACTTGACATTGACATGGGAGATGTACTGGTCTGTCAAACACATAATCTGCACATTCTTCTGGTTTCTGTACACCTGTTCATTTCTGCGGGGGAGTACAAATGCCACATGTGTCCCATCAGTGGCACCGATGATGTTGGGGATATGTCCCAGGGGATAGAAGTCACCTTTCACTGTGGACAAATCCTCCACCTGAGGGAAAACGATGTAGCTGCGCATGTGTTTCAGCAGGGCAGATAACACTCTGGACAACACGTTTGAGAGCATTGGCTGGGACATCCCTGATGCCATGGCCACTGTTGTTTGAAAAGACCCACTGGCCAGGAAATGGAGTACAGACAGGACCTGCACTAGAGGGGGGATTCCTGTGGGATGGCAGATAGCTGACATCAGGTCTGGCTCCAACTGGGCACACAGTTCCTGGATTGTTGCACGATCAAGTCTGTATGTGACCAGGATGTGTCTCTCTTCCATTTTCGACAGGTCCACCAGGGGTCTGTACACCGGAGGATGCCGCCATCTCATCACCTGCCCCAGCGGACGTGCCCTATGGAGTAGAATAGCGAGCAGAGAGTCATCCAACACTGAGGTATCACAATGTTTTATTTTCAGAAACGTAATTAATCCGCAATGTGCCTGTATCTGTCTATATTCCCGGCCTAGATAGGTTTGACACAGTTAACATCCATCCCATGTGGCATCCTGAAATGGCAGCGGCCTGACCTGTGAGGTGGGACAAGGGGATATGAGGTAACTGCGCTGGCATTCTACACCGTCGCTGTTGGCAGTCTAAGACCACAGCACAATTCAGCATTGGTTAACATTGGGCTCTATGGGTCCCAGGAGCCAATAATGATGTACGCCGGCGGTGACGGTACGCACCGCCACAGACATGATCGTCATTTTCTGTCTGTTCACTCACTTGATATCTGACCTTCAACAGGAGAGGACCTACACTGCAAGTGCTGCTGTGACCTCAGTCTGGAAGCGACAATGGCTCATGTGTCTGAGGAAAGGGCCCCTGCCTTCACTTCCGAGTAGATGGAGAAACTAGTGGATGGGGTCCTCCCCCAGTATACGCAACTGTACGGTCCTCCAGACAAACAGGTGAGTACACTGTGAGCATGCTGAATGGGCAATGCCTGTTTTGAGTGGTGTGGATGGAAGATACAGGAGGGGGTCTGAGGCATGCATGTGCGGATGGGGAGTGTATATGGGTCAGGGCAAGGGTGGGAACTGGGGGGTAATGAGTATGACGGTCCGGATGGGCAAGTAATTTCCTTTCCCCCTGTACCATTTCTCTACGTCAGCGCCCACCAGATGAAGGGTATTTGGCGTGCCATCGCCAAGGACGTTCAGGCCCTGGGGGTCTACCACAGATGGAGCACCCACTGCCATAAAAGATGGGAGGACCACTGCCGCTCGAGCAAGAAGACGATGGAGACCCAGCTGGGGATGGCCACCCAACGTGGGAGGGGTGCCCGTCGCACCATGACCCCCCTGATGTTCCTGATCCTGGCGGTGGCGTATCCGGAGTTGGATGGGTGCTTGAGGGCATCACAGCAGCTACAAGGGAGTGAGTACACTCTCATTCAGCTGACTCTGCACACATTATGAGGTGTCTGGGTGGGGAAGGTGGGAAGTGGGTTCCCCTCGGCCAGGGCAAAGTTTGTAGGCAAGGTCCCTTGTGAGGCAGGCTATGTGGCACCCCATCCCCACCAGTTGTAAAAGCCATCTACATCTAGTCACGCTCCAGTGACTTCCAGGTGTGCAGCAATTGGTCTTAGGCCTCGTACCCCATGGTCAGGTGTTCTAGTAACTGTTAGTGCTTGGCGTAGTGCAGAGGGCTGCTCTATGTGTGTTGCATCCGCCAACGGTAGTGGTGTTGCATGCACTGAACATGTCATTCTTCTGTCTCCCCCCCCCTTTTTGTGGTCTCCTTGTTCTTGTGTGCAATAGCATCATCAGGCGGAGGAGCATTGGCACCGGAGCAGGAGGGAGCTGCAACCTACTTGGCCCTGGAGGGCGAAACAATGGAGTCTGAAGCCACCAGTGGGAAGGAAGGCGAGGGGAGCTCCACGGTGGGGACAGGAGCAGACAGCAGTGACAGCGACTCCTCCTCTGATGGGAGCTCTCTTGCGGTGGTGGGCACCTCTGTGCCCACCGCATCAACAGGTTCAGCCGCCACCCCCCCACCAGCACCGCCCTCCCAGCAGCCCGTCAGCATGTGTCCCGTGCCTGCTCACCCAGGAGGGTGGGCATCTCCTTCGCTCCAGGCACTTCAGGTCCTGCCCCAGTCAGCCCTGCTGCCCTCAGTGAGGAGGCTATTGACCTCCTAAGATCCCTCACTGTTGGGCAATCTACCATTGTGACTGCCATCCAGGGTGTCTAGAGACATTTGCAACAAGCAAATGCATACCTGGAGGGCATTCATTCTGGGCAGGCAGCCCTACAGAGAGCATTTCAGGCTCTGGCCTCAGCACTGATGGAAGCCATTGTCCCTGTGTCCATCCTCCCTCCTCCAACTTCCTCCACCCAGGCCCAATCCCCTGTACCTCAGCCTATCCCAAGCACACGATCAGACAAGCATGCACACTCATCAACACACAACAGTGCCTCAGGCAAACATAAGCACCACACATCCCACAGGCACTCACACAAGCACCATCCCCATGCAGACACACCAACATCCACAGCCTCCACTGTGTCCCCCTCCTCTACGTCCTTGTCCTCCATCCCAGTCTCATCTCCACTCACACTTGCATGCATTACATCCTCAGCCACTGCCTCCATCACCAGCACGCCCATCACCAAACACTGCTCATGTGCACTCACCACCCCCACTACCATGCACACATCCCCAGTGTCCTCTCCCAGTGTGTCTGTGAGCACTCCTCCCAAAGTACACAAACGCAGGCACACACCCACCCAACAGCCATCCACCTCACAACAGCCTCCGGCCCATGCACCTTCACCCAAATTCAGCAGGGGTACACTTCCTACAACCACTACCTCTACCTCCACTCTTAAACCCCCTCCATCTTCCCGTCCCAGTGTGTCTAAGAAACTCTTCCTGGCTAACATTGACCTCTTCCCTACACCCCCCGTCCTTCAGCTAGGGCCAGGATTTCCAGGTCCCAGCCCAGCACCTCAGCCACCAAATCCCCAGGCACAGTGGTGCCAGCAACTGCGGGTCATCGAGTGCGCCACACATCAGGGCTGCCAGGGTGCCACGTAGCGAGGGCAAGGACATTCTACCACCTGCCAAGGTGAAAAAGGTGCCCAGATCCCGGAGGAAGAAGCCGAAAGTACCAGCCACCAAGGGCTCAGTAAAAACCAAAGGGGGTAGTGGCAAGACAACTGCAGCACCATCAAAGCTGGGGAAGGGCCAAAAGCTGAATAGCAGGTCAGGAGAGGGCATGGTGGCACCGACTGAGGGACCAGTGTCACACTTTCTGTCCACGACCACGCCAACCTGTACGGCAGCGAATAATGCTAGCTGCCCCGCTACCACAACCGCCACCACAACTGCCACCTGCACTGTCACCTGCACCGCCCCCGGCATGTCTACAGCCTGAGCGACAGTCCCCAGCATCTTACCCAGTGGGCAGCCATCCAAGGCTGCAGGAAACGTCCTGCTGTGTCCCTCTGCAGGTGCTGACCCATGCACCGCCGCAACCACCACCGCAACAGACACCGCCGCAGGCACTGCCGCAACAGACCCCGCCACAAGCACCGCTGCAACAGACACCACCGCAAGCACCGCCACTGGCCGCATGGCATCCTCGGACAGAGGCTCCACCACTGACATGGCTACCATCCCCAGTGGTCAGTCGTCTGAGGCTGGAGGAGAGTTCCTGGACCCTGGGCAACTTCCATGAGGCACTTCTTCCATCATTGTTTACACCTGCAGGTGGAAGGTGCAGCCGCAGCAGTGTGGGGTATGTCGCTGCCTCCATGGCGTATCATGCTACCTGAACCTCGCAAATCTTGTGGCCGCACACCCAGGTCAGGGAATTGTACCGGCCACACTGCACATGGAGCACTCTGGGCACCAGGCCCCCTCCAGAACCAGTGGAGAGAAACATCCACTACCTCTGTCCTTGGTAGGATGAAGCACTCTGGGCACCAGGCCCCCTCCAGAACCAGTGGAGAATGACATCCACTACCTCTGTCCTTGGCAGGATGAAGCACTCTGGGCACCAGGGGCCAGATGTACTAAAGAAGCATTTTGCGAGTTGCAAATAGCGAGTCTTAGCAACTCGCTATTTGCAACTCGCAAAATGTCATGCAGAACGGTGTCTCAGACACCGTCTGCGAGTCGGTATGGGGTTGCAATGACCCACCTCATTAATATTAATGAGGTGGGTCGCAAATTGCGGCCCCATACCGACTATGGGCACTCGCAAACATGGAGGCCTGCTGTAGTCAGCAGACCTCCGTGTTCGTGACTGCTTTAAATAAAGCTGTTTTTTTTTTTAAGTGTAGCCCGTTTTCCTTAAAGGAAAACGAGCTACACTTAAAAAAAATACCGAAACCTTTAGTTTCGGTATTTTTTCAGGGCAGGGAGTGGACCACTCCCTGCCCTGAAAAAATGTTTTTGGGTCCAGTCACAAACTGGAAGGGGTCCCTCCAATTTGCGAGTGGGTTACCATCCACTTGAAGTGGATGGTAACTGCAACACCATTTGCGACCGCATATGCGGTCGCAAATGGTATTGCATACCACTAGGAATCGCAAATAGGAAGGGAACACCCCTTCCTATTTGCGATTCTGAAATGCATTTTGCGAGTCGGTCCAACTCGCAATATGCATTTCTGCATAGGAAAATGCGATTTGCAACTCGCAAACGGCAGTTTTTGCCGTTTGCGAGTTGCAAATCCTTTCCTACATCTGGCCCCAGGCCCCCTCCAGAACCAGTGGAGAATGACATCCACTACCTCTGTCCTTGGCAGGATGAAGCACTCTGGGCACCTGGCCCCCTCGAGAATCAGTGGACAATGACGTCCACTTGAGAGACTGTGGCTTTGCACTCCCCAGGATAAAGCAGTGGGCAAACCACCCACTTGAGAGACTTGAGAGACTGTGGCTTTGCACTCCCCAGGATAAAGCAGTAGGCAAACCACCCACTTGAGAGACTTGAGAGACTGTGGCTTTGCACTCCCCAGGATAAAGTAGTGGGCAAACCACCCACTTGAGAGACTTGAGAGACTGTGGCTTTCCACTCCCCAGGATAAAGCAGTGGGCAAACCACCCACTGGAAAGACTTGTGAGACTGTGGCTTTGCACTCCCCAGGATGAAGCAGTGGGAAAACCACCTACTTGAGAGGCTGTGGCTTTACACTCTCCAGGATACATCAATGGGCATGGAGCCCCCTCGTGCAGCAGTGGCGTTGTGCGTTCATCAGGCTGAGGTGCCCCCCTCTCCCTCCTCCTGAGGTGCCTGTATATTTTTTATCTGATGCCCCAGCAGTGTTCTCTCCGTTTTGAGTCAGGTATCATGTGTGGGCCTCGCCCATGCATTTTGGGCCCAGTGTTCCACGGACAGTGATTAGTACACTATCTGGACTTCTGTAGTTGGTGTACATATTTGTATATACTGATTTTTGACTTTTGAATACTGGATTTTTCTTGATTACAATGGTTACAATCATTTCCTTTTGTCCTTGCGTTCTTCCAGGGGTTGGGGGTGTACATGTAATGTTGCTGCATGTATTTGTGTGTCTGTTGTTGTGTGTGGTGGTGAGGGTGGGGGTGTTGCGTGTGTGTGTCACTCTGTTTTCTCCCTCCTTTCTGCCACCGCCGTTCGTACTCCTCTTAGAAGAAGAGGTAAACCAACATGGGCAGTACGTATAGTTCGGGCTCCAGGGTGTCCTGGTTCCTCGTTGGGTTTCGAGAGGTGAGTGTTTTCCCTTCTGTGTACTGTTTCCGATGTGCTTTTGATCACGTTGGTTCCTCCCCGGAAAAGGTGGCAGATAGGCCTCTTGTAATAGGTGGGCAGTACTTTGTCTCCCGCATGTCTGTTGGTGGTGACCGCCGCGCTGTGTGGTTCTACTGCCATGGCGGTCGGAGTGTTAAAGTGGCTGTCTATGTTGCCAGTTTGCGCCACGGTTGTAATCCCATTTTTTTTTCCACCAACATGTTTGCGGTATTACCGCCGCTTAACACAGAACGCCAGGGTTGTAATGAGGGCCTATATATTTTAAAATAAAATATTTTAATAATTCTGAAAACATGCGCATTTATAAATTAGATGTATAAAACTTGTTTTTATGATTTAACAATAGATATATTTTAATGGTTTGAGAAAAAAAATACATATGGGTTTGCAGTTCAGGTTTGTTTTTAGATACAATTATATTCAATAATATTGCAATAAATGTGTATGATTATGGAGTGTTAATTGTTTTTGCAATTGTTTAGTTTGTATTACTTTCTATATATGTTTTATATTGAAGTTGGTGTTGTAAATTTCACATCTTTAGCATACAACACCTTTTTCAAATATCCTTAGATTGGATCGGGATTATTATGAAATGTTACCCTTTTAGCGTCAAGCACCTACCTCCAATCCCTTTCCCAAATTGTTGTAAATTGGATGTAATCAGTAAAAGGTGCCCCTTTGGTGTCCAACATTTTCCTGAAATTAGTTTAGATTGAAGTGAGAATAGTAAATGCTACCTCCTTAGTGTCCAACAGCTTCCCCAAATTGGCTTAGATTGGAGTGAGAATAAAAATGTCATTCTGTTAGTGTCCAACACTTTTCTCATATTGGTTTAGATTTGAATGGGAATAGTAAATGTCACCTTTTTAGTGTCCAACACCTTCCCCAAATTGATTTAGATTGGAGTGGGAATAGTAAATGCCACCATGTAAGTGCCCAACATATTTCGCAAACTGGTATAGTTTGGAGTAGGAATAGTACATATCACCCCTTTAGTGGCCAACAACTTCCTCAAATTAAATTAGATTGGAGTGGGAATAGTAAATGTCAGCCCTGTAGTGTCAAATTATTTCCTTAAATTGGTTTACATTAGAGTTGGAATAGTGAACTTCATGCCTTTGGTGTCAAACTCCTTTATCAAACTAGTTTAGATTGGAGTGGGAATAGTAAACAACAATCTTTTAGTGTCCAACGACTTCAAGAAGTTGGTTTAGATTGAAATGGGAAAAGTACATTTCAACCCTCTAGTGTCCAGTGCGTTTTTTCAAATTGGTTTAGATTACTGTGCATATAATAAACGTCACCCCTAAGTGTTGATTACATATCATGTATTGGTTTAGATTGAAATGGTAATAGCAAGTTTCACTCCTTTAGTGTTTAAAAATTTTTAACAAACAATTTATGTTTGAGTGTGACTATTTAATTTTTATTTTTATTTTGAAATCTTTTTATTTTTTATCTGTATATTAGAATTTTCTGTGTTATTTTATTAGTATTGTTCATTAGTTATACAAAAAATAGTTATACATTGGTCAACAATATTAATTTTAATTGCATTGTTTTGTATAAGAGATATGTCACACATTTTTCACATTTTATTTCTGCTCTCAAAGTTTATTTTTTGTAGTTATTGTCATTTTGAATGATACACACTTTATCTGAAAAAGAAACATATTTATAAAGATTGGTAAATAAAATATTTCTTTTTTATTAATAAAAAACATGTAAGTTATTTTTTCACAGTATTTTAATTCATTTTTATATTCATATTTCTCACATCATTTTAACATATGTTTTTATGTATATTTAAAATAATTGTACATATTTTATACTATTATTTAGTTAATATTTTATACATTTTTAACTTTCTATCACAACAATTTTTTACATGTTTCACAGGTTTAGTTTACATTGGAGAGAGTTAGCCAAACAAAGCATTGTTTGGTCATAAAAATCATCAAAGCATGCAAACAGAATACTCCATAAAATTACATAAATAAAAAAAATAAAAAAAAATCATAAAATGCTGACAGCAATAAAATTAGTCAATCCCCGAGACCCAAGCCACTGAGCATCCATAATTAGCACTAGTTATCAAACATGAATTCCATAAAAGATAATACATCCTTCTCTACAAAGATAAAAAAGAAACATATATACTAACAATCTTTTAACAAAACAGGTACGTATGTACCTTGGGGCCACAAGGAACTTGCTAACTGCATGTACCAAGATAGTTGAAGTATCATTTTTAAGATCCAGTGAGCAATAGCATATTGACTGAACCCAGAAGGTAATATAAGCTGTACAAAAAAACTGAAAATGTTCAACTCACTCAGTGGCAATGACACAAGCCGGGCATAAAAAAGACATTCGAGGCAAACACCCATAACAAAAGGGAACGTACAAGCTCTTGACTAAGGGTTCAGGAATAATATCTAAGAAAGACTCATACCGTGGGTACCACTTAAAATCAAGAAATTGATTGGTCAACTGCCCATGGGTTGTGCCTAGGGGATAATTATTCCAGACATAGAACCAATAGGCTGATTTCAGGGATCTCATCTTGGCTTCCTTAGTCCCTGTGGGTTCTCCCAGAAACTCCAGAGACCCAGTATACGAAAGCAGTTTGACACAAGCTTGAACCATGGGATGGAGGGTACATTTGATCTTTTTGAAGATCACGGAGTTCAGGAGTAGACCAGATCCATACCCAGTAGAGTAGAGGCCTTGAAGCTAGCATATCTGATATTCAGTTAAACCCAAGTTCCAACTAAATAGGAACCAGAGGGGTACAACCTGGACATCCAAGTAATGCTCCAGCAAAACAATTTTTGGACAGTTTGTAAGCTTTGCAAAAAACCCACACTTCTGCACCATAGACAGCAGCATTTTGTGTGTTTGCCAGGTAAATCTTAAGAGCCAGAAAAACAATTCTCATGACTGTACTTTCATAGAAGTGAAAGATGACACCTGACCTGTGTTGCAGAAGGGATGAGCTCTCATTAATCTGAACATCCCAGTTAAAGTTGTTAGAGATCCTAACACCTAGATAATCTATCGAGCTAACCCTATCCAAGGGAATATCATCTACAGAAATTGTGCATCTAGTGGCTGCACATAACCCTGAGAACCTGCTAACAAGAGACTGTAGCCCCATCAGAGTCTTGGAAATCAGAAGGGAGTCATCCGCAAAAAAGTAGTGTGGGGATTTCCTGGGCATTTAGAGAGGGGGCATCATTCTGGCAAAGAGGCACAGCTTGAACCACCTCATTTATATATAAAGTGAATAAGGTTGGCACCGAACTCACCCTTGACAAACCCCGTGCTGAATGGAGATATGATCAGTTAATTCTCCCCGGTTGCCCCAGCTCATCTGAGCATAGGTGCCCTTATGAAGCTGCTCTAAAAGATTAATTATATTCTAGGGAGTTCCTGCTTTATATAAAGTCTCCCACAATTTCCCTCTAGGAACCAAATCAAATGCAGACCGAAGGTCCACAAAAACAACATGTAACTTTTGCTTGGCAAGAAGTACATATTTCCAATATAAAAGAGCCAACCGAAAGACTTGATCCATGTTTCAGATCAAAAGCCCACCTCTGACAGCACATGATTAGCATTAACCTACTCTAACAACCTATCCAATACCTGCTTTGTAAAATGTTTTTGGAGGTTATCAATAAGGCTGATAGGTCTATAGATGGCAGGAGAACTCACAATTCAGCCCCCCTTCTAGGCATCAGGAATTGGGCCCCCGGCTGCTATTGCATTGGATATCATATTAATATAGCTGGACCTGTTATTCAGCTCAGATTTGTATGAGTCCCCCGGCATCTTATCTGGGCCAGGGGCTATGGAGGACTTTAGGGAGGCCATTGCAGCAGTGGTTTCCCCCAAGGGACTACTGATGCCCACCCCAGATCCTCCTGACAGGGAATTCATTTCAAGCAACCTCAGACAGTAAGAATTGTGATTGGATGTATCACAGGGTGGAGCATAAAGATTAGAAATATGATCCTCCAAACTCTCTGGTTGAATATGAGTATGATTAAAGCTCCTACCCTCATTATGAGAGTAAGAGAGTAACTTCCCAAAAGTCACATTATCGTTTCGTCTAGTAGCCTCATGCTAATTCTGACAGATGGTGTCTTCCCAATTTGTCTTTGCTTGTGCTATGGCCATATTACAGGCAGTTCTGGCCATCCTAATCTTCCCCTGTGAGTGAGACACAATAGTTAACTTTTGCGCTGATTTAGCCTTTAAGAAATCATTATTAAACCACTCTTTTTTGTGTATAGAGACAATTATCTTGGTAATAGTCTTATTAAAAGAAACACCCTGTAGTTTAGGCACCAAGATCTTGTGAATGCTCAGGATTGGTATATTTCCAACCTCATGCTCCTCATAATTTGATAAAGCAACCATAAACAGATTATAAATCTCCTCGTGCAAATAGGGATTTGACATCAGTTTTAGGCAAATAACACGTTTGTGGTCATTTGCCACTAATAGCTCAGGCACAAAGGTAAAATGGTTATTCTGAGATCTCCTTGAATACATCACTATGTAGACTAAAAAGCATAGAATTATCATTGCTATCGTGGCGGAAGTCAAAATTCATATCTTCCAGCACCGGCCACACCCAATCATCCACGTAAAGGTAGTCAATGACACTAGTAGACTGGCCACGCTTGAAGGTAGGAGCATTACTTAGATCTGAGCGTGTGCATCCACTACAAACTCTAAGCCCTCACTTAAGACACAGCGATATTAGCTGAAGTGCATCACAAGAACATATGTGCAGTCGTTTTCTCGTTAATTGTGGAATACCCTAATATTGATCCTAGTTAGCTGTCAAATCGCAGCTGTTAGAAGAGGGTTCAAATGAAAGGTTCACATCACCTGCGACGACTAAGTTAAAAGAGTAGTGCAACGTGTCATTACATTCAGTTAACTAGGCCACTGTCTGAGACTCTACATCCAGTGACACTGACCTAGCGTATACATCAACTATCGCAAGCTTAAAGCCTCGATTTAATTCAAGCTGTAGGCCTAGTAAATCAGAGGAATCTATGAATAAGTGAATTGCAGATTCTTATTTATCAGTATCAAGAGGCCTCCCTTAGCCTGACCACTGGCCCCAAAGGGGGGCTGGGGCACCACATGACAGTATAAAAAAACATCCAGGAATACTGGGCTAAAGGCCCAAGTTTCCTGAAATATTCATATATCCGGCTTGTTGACTTAGATAGCCCACCCGGGATCCACTAGTTTGCTCCTCAACCTAGCCATATTCCAATACATGATAGATAACTTAGCACTATCTTCCGAAGTACTAGACCAACAACGCTGGACCTTGTCACATTTTCCTACAGTGAGAAGACTCAGCCAGCACCCCAATCCTGCCCACAGAAGCTTCTGGCAATATTGCTTTGCTGCATGGAATTCAGTTGATAGTCAATCGACAGCTGTCTGATGAGGGGAATTGTTATCAGCCTGGGCAGGAATGTGTATTTGGTTGATCTTGCACTTCCCACCTGCTGCCCTCCTGCAAATTGTAGCTATGATGATCTCTGGAGGAGATAGCTTTAGCCTGATGCCTATCCCTCTAGGGTTCCTGAGTTAGCAGGTGCACAATACACAATTAATCAGATTGGTCACTAACAACTTATCAATAAAAAGAATAGAGGTAAAATCATGGTTTGACCCTTGAAGCTGTGTCTTTCAGCCTCTACAATATCCGCTCCAACAACAGAGAGGCAGTTAGGTTGAACTCTCAGCCAGTAGATAACCTTATTTATCAGCGAATCCTGGGTTTCTATAGACCCTAGTTGCGGCTTTGGTACACCATCCATAAAGATAGTGCTTCCTGATCTCCCCATGTCCTGGGCCTGTTTCTTAGATGATAATGATCTTACATCAGACAGTTGTAGAGTGCAGCCTAATGTAATGGTCTTTTGTACTCTAGGTATAACTTCTTCAGTGGACACCTGAGTGCCAGCCTCCCCATGAGGGCACCCTAAGTAAGCAGCAGGTTGGACTTCAACAGGGCAGCCCAACTCAGCAAAATGTTTCCCCTTAAAATCGAGACTGCACTTATGTCTACTGGCCTCAAAGGAGGCCTGTGTTCCCTCAACATGAGGAGTGGGTTAATTAATAGTAGACAAGTTAGTGGCAGCATTCTGAAGGCTGATCACTGAATAATAATCTGAGTTCTGACAAAACAGTACCACTGGACCTTCCCCCTGAAACAGACACAGTCCACCCGTACTTGACCTCGGGCACCTACACCTATGAAACTATCCAGATTCCCCCTTTACTTTGTCCAACAGCAGCATCACCAGGCTCTTAACTTCCTCCACTTTCAGGGGCACTGTTACCAAATCGGAGTTACTAAACAACCTCAGTGGGCTTCCCAGGCCCAAGGATGCATTGCCCAAGGTTTCATCTCCAGCAGTTACCCCAGTTCATGCGAGGGTAACAATATCACAGGATCCCCCGTTCTTCACCAGAGGCCCATACCGGTTGGCGCACAAGATGTTCAGAACCAAACAACCTCAGGAGTTAGGGGAGGGCAGGGGACCTCTTTTTCCACAGTCAGACAACCATTGCCAGTGCACTGAATAATAGTCAACACTGAATTTATGTGTTGGATTGCTTCCTTTTGTCTAGTCTGGCTTATGGTTTTAAATGGCTGCTGTCTTTTTTTTAATATATCAGGAATTTTGTTGGCTTGGCGGCCACAGTTTGAAGAGTATATTCCCTTCTGTGCCCAGGATGTAATGGTTACGTCCTGAGGCACAGTGCTCTTGTGCCCAGGACATAACCATTACGTCCTGTGCACAGAGCCCAGACGGAGCGCTAGCTCTCCCTCTGTGGGGTTCCCCCCACCCCCCACCAAGGCAGGGATGGAAGGGGAAGACCTTCCCCTTCTACCACTGACCCCCCACCCCCGTGACGTCAGCGTGTGATCCTGCGCTGATTGTCACAGAGCATTTCTCTTCCGATCACGTGGGGGAGGCCAGAGAGGCTTCAAAGGGAAGGAAAGGAATTTCCTTCCCTTTGAAGTCTCTCTCTGCGTTTCAAAAGCCGGATTGTAAAGCAATCCGGCTTTTGAAACGCCCACTAGACATCAGGGATTTATTTTTTAAATGAAACTGGCATGAGGGGAGTGACCCCCTTGGGCAAGGATCATTCCGGGGGGGGGGGGGGAAATTATATTTAGGCCATTTCTGCCCCCCTTGGGGGCAGATATTGGCCCATTTTTATGAGGCCAATCTGCCCACAAGGGGGACAGAAACCAGGAAGTATTTTCTTTTTTCGTGAATTCCACGCAAGGGGAGCGACCCCTTAGGCAAGGGTCATTCCCCTGGGGGGCAAATGTATTTTAGGCCATTTCTGCCCCCTTGGGGGGCAGATCAGCCTATTTTAATTAGGCCGATCTGCCCCCAAGGGGGACAGAAACCACTAGGCACCGGGGATTTTTTGTTGTTGTTCTTTTACATATGGGGAGCGACCCCTTAGGCAAGGGTCGCTCTCCTGGTGGGGCAAATTGTATTTAGGCCATTTCTGCCTGCTTTGGGGGCAGATCGGCCGATTTTCGGTCAATCTGCCCCCAATGGGGGCAGAAACCCCTAGGCACCAGGGATCTTTTTTTTTTGCACCGTCACGGAAGGGGAGCGACCCCGTAGGCAAGGGTCGCTCCCTGGGGGGGTGTGGGGGCAAATTTATTTTAGGCCATTTCTGCCCCCCTGGGGGCAGATCGGCCTATTGTTATTAGCCCGATCTGCCCCCAGGGGGAGCAGAAACCTCTAGGCGCCAGGGCTAATTATTTTTGTGCTTTTTTTTTTTTTGCTTGTTTTTTTAGAGATGGGGAGCGACCCATTAGGCAAGGGTTGCTCCCCTGGGGGGCAAATTGTATTTAGACCATTTCTGCCCCCCTTGGGGGCAGATTGGCCAATTTTAGTTCAATCTGCCCCAAGGGGGGCAGAAACCACTAGGCACCGGGGATCTTTTTTTTGTGCGCCAATGTCAAGCAGGGGGAGCTACCCCGTAGGCAAGGACCGCTCCCCAGGGGGGTTGGGGAGGGCAAATTTATTTTAGGCCATTCCCCCCCCCCTCCCCGCCCGGGGCCGGCTGAGCTAGAGGCCAAAATCCAGGTAGGCACTTTGCAAAAAAACACCTCTGGTTTCTGGGAAAAAATGTGATGTGTCCACGTTGTGTTTTGGGCCATTTCCTTTCGTGGACGCCAGGCCTATCCATACAAGTGAGGTACCATTTTTATCGGGAGCGCTGGGTGGAAGGAAATTTGTGGCTCCTCTCAGATTCCAGAACTTTCTGTCACCGAAATGAGAGGAACAAGTGTTTTTTTGGTCAAATTTGTAGGTTTGCAAAGGATTCTGGGAACAGAATCTGGACAGATCCCTACAAGTCACGACATCTTGGATTCCCCTAGGTGTCTAGTTTTCAAACATGCACTGGTTTGCTAGGTTTCCCCAGGTGCCGATTGAGCCAGAGGCCAAAATCCACAGGTAGGCACTTTCCAAAAAACACCTCTGTTTTCTGTGAAAAAATGTGATGTGTCCACGTTGTGTTTTGAGCCATTTCCTTTCGTGGGCGCTAGGCCTACCCACACAAGTGAGGTACCATTTTTATCGGGAGACTTGGGGGAACACAGAATAGCAAAAGAAGTGTTATTGCCCTGTGATAGGCTGTGGCGGTAAGTAAGGGCTGAGTCTGATTATTTGTGTATGGAAAGAACAAAATTTTATTTCTCTTTCTATTTGAGAGATAGTCTAGTATCCGTTATATATTCCTTGTAGATCTTGTGGATTTGCTTTCTGTTCTCTGTTTATCATTGTCCTTTTCTTTCTCTTTCCCCTCTTCTAGGTCGGCTAATGTCTGGTTCTTGAGACTCCCGCGCGTTTACCGGAAAAACAAAACAGAGGAAATGAAGGTGAGTCGGTTGGGCAGTTCTGGGGTTGTCTTCCTTAGAGGTATAGGTGGGAAGGGACCTTTCAGAGGGGGACGGGAGGTGAGGGTATCCCACTGTGACGGTGATGGGTGCTGATTGTTGTGCCACGTTCCGTCCCTGTTCTTGTTATATATATATCTCAGTGACCCCGTAAACAGAGAGCTTAGTTTCCCTTCCCCAGTGGTTTGGTGACATACCCCTTCCCCTCTCCCGCCTCCCCTGTTCCCTTCCCCTGTGCCCTATTACTCTGTGGTTCCCCGCATCCCCAGGAGGGACCGTACCTTGGAAAGCCACGACCCTCCTGGGTCATGGCGGGTTCCTCGGATGTTCGTCTCCTTCCCTTCGCTGGAACCGGCACTGGTCTTCTCTGCTCCTCGTGAGAGACTCCAAGCGTCCTCTGACGTAGTCTCCTCGTCTCTTGCTCCATCTTCTCCACTCCACTCCGTGGCGTTCCTCACCCCTATCGTGTAGTCCTCTCTCTCTTTCACTGCCCGCATCCGGAAGTCTTCCTCTGCTGCGTCCGTCAGCCTCCCCACGTTACCATGGGGACGCGGAAGCGACGTGAGTGAGCCGGTCAAATGGTGTCGGCTCACGGAGGTAGGAGACGCGGTCACGGAGACCCGTCTACATGCCCCGTGTCTTTCTCTACATTTTTTCCTTCCAAATGTAAGGAAGTGTGTAAAAAAGACGTCTATTTGAGAAATGCCCTGTAATTCACAAGCTAGTATGGGCACCCCGAAATTCAGAGATGTGCAAATAACCACTGCTTCTCAACACCTTATCCTGTGGCCATTTTGGAAATACAAAGGTTTTCTTGATTTCTATTTTTCACTTTTTATATTTCAGCAAATGAATTGCTGTGTACCCGGTATAGAATAAAAACCCATTGCAATGTGCAGCTCATTTATTGGCTCTGGGTACCTAAAGTTCTTGATGAACCTACAAGCACTATATATCTCCGCAACCAGAAGAGTCCAGCTGACGTAACGGTATATTGATTTCAAAAATCTGACATCGCAGGAAAAAGTTACAGAGTAAAATGTGGAGAAAAATGGCTGTTTTTTTCACCTCAATTTCAATATTTTTTTATTTCAGTTGTTATTTTCTGTAGGAAAAACTTGTAGGATCTATACAAACGACCCCTTGCTGAATTCAAAATTCTGTCTACTTTTCAGAAATGTTTAGCTTTCTGGGATCCAGCATTGGTTTCTCACCCATTTTGGTCACTAACTGGAAGGAGGCTAAAAGCACAAAAAATAGTAAAAATGGGGTATGTCCCAGTAAAATGTCAAAATTGTATTGAAAAATTGGGTTTTCCAATTCAAGTCTGTCTGTTCCTGAAAGCTGGGAAGATAGTGATCTTGCCACCGCAAACCCTTTGTTGGTGCCATTTTCAGGGAAAAAAACACGAGCTGCCTTCTGCAGCCCTTTTTTCCCATTTTTAAACTAAAATTTCACTGTATTTTGGCTAATTTCTTGTTCTCCTTCAGGGGAACCCACAAAGTCTGGGTACCTCTAAAATCCCTAGGATGTTGGAAAAAAAGGACGCAAATTTGGCGTGGGTAGCTTATGTGAACAAGAAGTTATGAGGGCCTAAGCGCAAACTGCCCCAAATAGCCAAAAAAAGGTTCAGAACAGGAGGGGGAAAAGGCCTGTCAGCGAAGGGGATATAGTTGCATTGCTTCTCAGAATGGCCTCCACTTCCTCTATCAGGGTATCTATATCCTATAGAGTGCTATTCTTCTTACTACCCAAATAGCTAGTTTTACTATTTGGACGTTTCTTAGGTTTTTTAGGACCACTCTTGGGTTTTTTAGGACCACTTTAATGTGCCGGAGGGTCTACGGCTTTACAATTTCCCATAGCCTTGATGTAATTCTGAAAACATGACTAGCAAAAGACTGTTAAAAGTCTGGCCAGAGTTCTATAATGACAAACTTCGAACTCTAAAACTTACTTCTGGAGAAATAAAGGAAAAGTCCAGTGTGGCCTCTTCCGGGGGATGACGGGCAAAGACTGGGCCCATCTTGGACCGGGCATGCACCCAGGTGCGTCCCATGCTTCGGAAAGCAAGTGGTGCTTTTATAGTGCATCAGCAGGCACAGAGGGCAAGGCCCTAAGAGCAGTGCAGGCTGGGGGATGAAGTCCCACCCCAGTCGATGTCGTGGCCCAAATGATTCCCCAAATGATAGGCGAGTGGTTGAGAGTATTTTTTTGTTTCATTTAGAGGACTTTTTTTTACCTTTATCGAATATTTCGTAATCTATTTGTGTTGTTTTTAGTATATTTTCCCTGAACCAGGTCACAGTAATGTGCTGCAGTTTGTTGGAGCAGGTAAGTCCATTTTTAAAGGATTTTATAAGGGTTTTGAAGATAGAGGAATTTTATGAGGAGGTCTAGAAAGTGGTTGAAGTGTTGACTGTGGATTTATTTGTGTATTTTGATGTATGTGTTAGGTTTGTCATTTTACATTTTTCTTCACTACTGTAGTAATGTGTTGCTATGTTATGGTGACTTATGTTACATTTATTATATTTTGATGATTAACTGTTGTATATGTATTTATGGGAGCATAATCTGTTGTTGGTCGGTTTTTTATTCACTTTGCAAGTTTTTGTCTACAAATGTGTCCTGTAGGTATTGGGAGCGTACGTTTTTTAAGGGAGTTATTTTTGGTTTATCATAAACTATTGCTTTTTAATTTGAATTCATTTTTTTCAGTTTTCCTTCAGTGTTTATTTTTTAAAACACTTTTTTCAGGTTTTTTATAGATTCTACATACTTTGGATTGCTCAATGAGATTTGGATTGAATTTGTCTCATTTTTCAATTTTTTCTGGCTGTATACACAATAGTTTTCCATTTTTGGTGGATTGAAAATGATCATTACATGGATAGAAAGAAAGATCTGCAGCTGCAGAACAATATGTTTTTCGTTTAACTTTCTTTTGGATGGGAAATGTCATTTTGCAATGTAATTCATTATGTGATGGATTGAGTGTTTCTTTTACTTTCTTTGTTGGGGACAGTAACATTCATTTCAAATGATTTATATATAGTTTGATTATATCTTTATCTTGATATACCGTATTTTCCGGCGTATAAGACGACTTTTTAACCCCTGAAAATCTCCTCAAAAGTCGGGGGTCGTCTTATACGCCGGTATACGGCGTGCCGAAACTTCAGGGACAGGCGCCCTGTAGCTGAACCACCGTACGCTGCATTTGGAAATGAATTCCAAGCGTACGATGGGTTCCGCGTCCTCGCTGGCAGTTGTCTGGGCAGGCATGTGTTCCTGCGCGTGCCCCAGGCTATTCGAAGCGCGCTATTACGGTACCATAGAAACAACAGTTGTTTTCTGTTTTCTGTTTCTTTCTTCTCGCGCATGGCACATGTTAGGAGATTACCATATAGTAACGGCCATTTTGGATTGGGATATGACAATATTATAAAAAAATATATATTTTGACCGCATTTAACTTTGGTTGTACTGCAGTTTCAACAATCTTAAATGTAATATTCATTCTCCGTGATTGGCTGGTTGTTGTATTGTTGGTGATTCTGAGGGAAGGCAATCTGGTGAGCAGATACATGTGGTGGTGAATACAGTACAGCACAGCACCAGTACCAGTATCTGTACCAGTTCATACAGTACAGCACCAGTACATACAGTACAGTATAAAAATGGCTAACAGACAAGACCCCATCCTGGCTCCACCAGCAAGAAGAAAGAAATATGAAGCCAGTTTCAAACTTAAAGTTGTAAACTTTGCCATGGAACATAATAACTGTGCTGCTGCAAGACAATATGGAGTAACAGAAAAGATGGTTCGGGACTGGAAAGCAAATGAAAAAGCATTAAGGAGTATGCCAAGGGGTAAGTGTGCATTAAGAAGAGGCACCCCACATTGGCCAGAACTCGAAAAACATGTAGCAGACATGGTGAATGAGCATCGCCAAAGTGGTTATATAGTGACACGAAATCAAATACGTTTGTTTGCCCTTCAGTGGGCCAAATCTAACCCAGATCACAGCAACAGATTTAAAGCCACTGTATCCTGGTGTACTAGATTCTTTGAAAGGCATAATCTGGTACTGAGGCAAAAGACGAAAATTGCACAAAAATTACCTGCAGATCTTGAAGCCAAAGTAAATAGTTTCCATCGATATGTAATACAACAGCGCAATAAACATGGCTATGCGTTAAGTAGTATCGGAAATATGGATGAAACTCCAATGAATTTTGATATGGTTGGAAATAGAACTGTCCATCCAAAAGGTGCAAAAACAATTTTAATTAAAACAACAGGACATGAGAAGTCCAGTTTTACAGTGGTACTAGCATGCACAGCTGATGGTGCCAAACTGAGACCAATGATTATTTTTAAAAGAAAAACAATGCCGAAACTCAAGTTTCCTGTTGGTTGTTTTGTACATGTACATGAAAAAGGCTGGATGGATGAAGAAGGGGTAAAGCTATGGCTTGATAATGTATGGAGCAGGCGACCAGGTGGACTTATTCAAAAACGTAGTCTACTGGTGTGGGATATGTTCAGGGCTCATTTAACTCCCAGCACCAAGCAAAGGCTGGCAAGAATAAACACAGATGCGGCAGTTATTCCTGCAGGATTGACATCGTTGGTACAGCCACTGGATGTGTGCCTAAACAAGCCATTTAAAGATCGCATTCGAGAACAGTGGAATGAGTGGATGGTTAGCGGCGAAAAGTCATTCACAAAAGGAGGAAACATGCGTGCTCCACAGTTGGATGTTTTGTGCAAGTTTGTCATAAAAGCCTGGAATGATATTGATGCAGAAACAGTAATCAAGTCTTTCAAGAAGTGTGGCATATCAAATTCATTAGATGGTATGGAGGACGACTACTTGTGGCAAGATGAAGAGAAACCCGAAGCTGAGACCACACCATCTGATACGGAATTAGATCCATACGATGACTGCCTTACAAATGTACCACAAGATGTAATTGATTTACTTATGATATCAGATGACGAACAGGAGGATTTTGAAGGCTTTTAAAGAGAAACTGTCAAGCCAGCAAGTCCTGTAAAAATAGCTTGGAGTTATGATGGGCGTTGCTGACTCCCCAGGATCTTGCCCGGCACTTGCTCTCTCTCTCTGTTTGTTTGTTATCTTCCTCCTATCATCTTCAGTTCCAGTTTGGTTGACAGCTTAGAGAACAAACAGCATGGCAGTTCCCATGGGTTTATTGTCTTATCCTTCCTTTCAGCTTTAGAGTGAATTAGGAAAAGTTTAATCCACTTGCACTGTTTTATGTTTACATGTTTGATGACAAACAGCCTTATGTTTATAAGTGACAGTTTTCCTACTACGTACCTGCATGTCATAAGCATTTGAATTAAAATTACCATATTAAAATCAAACCTGATGTTTTTTAATTTTTATTTGGTGTGCGTTGGAAGAGGGGTAGTCTTATATGGCGAGTATAGCCCAAACCCTATATTTTAACAGGAAAAGTAGGGGGTCGTCTTATACGCCCAGTCGTCTTATACGCCGGAAAATACGGTAGGTGGTCATTTTGAACTTGCCGATGTGGCCCGCCATGCCGGCGGTGGCGGGAAAACCCACCAGCCGGAATGGTGGGCCACACCGCCACATTATGAACACCATGAGGGCTGCCATCTGCGGTCCTCACTAACCGCCAGGCTGCCTCCGTTAGGCAGCTTCGCAGTGGTCGGAATCAGCGGTGCTGCCCCTCAGATAATGAATCTGCAGCCTCCAGCCTTTCCCTGGTGGGTTTCCCTGCCAGGGAAAGTCTGGTGGAAGGGGTGCACCGGGGCACCCCTGGGGGCCCCAGCACTGCCCATGCACTTGGCATGGGCAGTGCAGGGGCCTCTGTGCAGTGCCCTATTGCGCAGGTCACTGCCCAATTTTAGGGCAGTGATCTGCATGACGGGTGCAGCTGCACCCCCCCCACAGAGGCATTGGTGGTAGCTGCATGTGGAGCCGCCGTCAATATCCCAGCCAGGCATTCCTGTGGGCCAGCGGGCGGAAACACTGATTCGCCCGCCGGCCCACAGGAATGTACATTACACGGCCTGCGGAAATCCGGGGATGCTGGCGGTCAGTGGTTTGACCGCCAGCATGAATACGGCGGTTTCGACCGCTGTGTTCATAATGAGGGCCATAGTCTTTATTATAATTGAAGTTTAAATTTTTTTTGACTGCTAAAAGAACATTTTATAATTATTTTTTAACAAATACAAGGTATGGTATGTAGGAAATTCTCAGAGCATTTGAAGACTTTGTTAGTTTACTATGTATTTTATAATATGCTTTTAGTAGTATATAAATTATTCTTTTGGTTTGTTTGCTAAATTTAGGGCTAATTTGGGACACAGGTTGTTCCATTCTTGTTGTTGGTAGGTTTGCCCTTTCTGTAATGTTTCTATCAATGTGTACAGTGTAGTTTGGGTTCTGCCTAATGTGGATTGGAAGGCATTGGCTTCCAAAGTGCTATCATAGATATTCCACCATGGCACGGTATTTGGAATTTCAGTTGGCATCTGTGTCCGGAGCAAAGAAGGTTGCCAAACCATGTGTCTTCAAAATAGTCCATTAAGGTGGCAAAATGTGACTTCATTTTGTTGGTAGGAAAGGGATTTCTATTAGTAAATTATAGTGGTTGGGTACATCTATGACACGCGAACATGCTAATGCTATCATTTATTTTTATTTCAGATGCAAATTAAGGGCCTGATTTAAGCTTTTTTACACCTTATTTGCGCAATTGTTTTGATGCAAAAGTGACGCAAACGTACAAAATTCTATTACATTTTGTAAGTTTGCACCGCTTTTGCGTCAAAAAATTATGCAAAGGAGGCATTAAAAAAGTATAAATCAGGCCCTAACTGTTTGTTGAAGATTCTACAGTTTTCGGGGGTGCCTCCATATACTTTGATTAAAATGATGGTAACACCTTGTTTGAGTTTTAGTCAGATATCAGCTGTAAAGAATATTAGGATTCATTTTTTGTTGTTTAGGTTGTCATGTAAAAGGAAAGCTCCCTCATTAAGGGCTTCATTATGTGTTTGGCATTCTTTCGGCATGATCGCCGCAGTGGCGGCTGCCAACAAACTGCCATGTTGGTGGTAATCTGACTGCTGTATTATGACTCACACTGTGAAGACTGCCAAAAAACAGCTAGAAATCCAAAACCGACAGGACACTTGAGGACTGAAAAGAGGCGGTCCCACCACCAGCACTGCAGTCCGACAAAAAAACACCACTGGAAAACCATTGCCGTGCGAACCGTGGTGGTCACAACTCACTTCAGTCAGAACACCACACCACATTGGATAGTTTGAATACCCTGCACCTGGCACACATCCACACACCCAACACACCTACTCAATGCACGATATGACACACCCCTACACAACCCACAGTCCTTTGCATCCAGGACACCATTCATAAACTCCAAGAAGCCAAAAATATAGATTTAGCTTTTTCACACTATAGGTACACATACACATCTCACTCAGCACACACCGCACATCAGAACAAATATCACAATACACACATCACTAGCACAAACAATCCGCAACTACCATCTCCAACTCACATCACAGCACCCACACCTCACCAATTACCTATCACTGCACCCTTACACTCACAACACTCCCACTCACAGTCTATGCAACTACTGCCATGTACCCAAAAAATGAATCACGTTTCACAGTTGCCAAGTTAAGGGTAATGGTTGATGAAATTGTCATGGTAGAGCCACACCTGTTCAGAGCACAGATCCAACAAACATTTGTTGCCTGGAAAATTGAGTTGTGGCATAGGATAGTTGACAGGGTCAATTCTGTAGGTAGTCATCTAGGCACAAGGAACAACATCAGGAAGAGGTGGAATGCCCTACCGGGGAAGCATCCATAGCATCTAGGCACCAGATAACCATGCAGAAGGCTGGCAGTAAGCCCCTACCTCCTCCGCCACAGTTCACATCTTGGGAGGAGAAGGTCTTGGATATACTGCATCCTGAGAGCCTGACAGGGATACTTGTGGGACTGCAGTCTGGTATGTAACCTCAACATTAATGTCACACAATTGACTAGTCCTGCATGCTTCATCACTACCCAAATCCTCCCTAATTACCTATTTTAGCCACTACATCTCTCATCTAATCACCTAAAGCCTCTCTGTGGCATGCCACCTCTCCACTCAGCCCAACTGTCCTCACCACCCTTAGAAGTGGCATGTTAACTACAGGCAGATAAGATCACTATGACTCCCAAAATGCATTAACCTATCATTGTGAAATTCTGAATTGCGCACATCACATGTTATGCATGTATAACTAAAGTAATAGCTGCACCATCTAGGTCGTTCTAGTGAGGATAATAAGTGAGGAACATAATGTGTTCCCATTAGGACATCATTGTGCATTGTACAGCTTTTTGGTGTGACATCGAGCAAGCCTGACAATTCGCTAGGTAACAGAGCTGAACAGTCATCTCGCATATCAGATGTAATCAGATTGTATTGGCACTAAATTCTGTACCCAATTAGTATGACAGCACTCTACATGGACTTAGGAAAACAAGTCACAGAGTTGTATGTACAACTAAGGTATGCAGTGTAGCATCTGTCAATGGGAATCATGTTAAGCCACTGTCTGCATCTCACAAAAAAAACAACCAAACACACATTCTATCCTGAACTCTGTGTCTCACTTCCTCCACAGGTAACCTTGCCATTGCCACCATGGAGAGGATACCTAAAACTGTCAGTCCCCCTCAGGATGAAGGCCCCAGTGAGGACAACATGCTTGGATGTCTGGACACTGACAAACAACATTTTAGGACACCTGGTCAGTCTACAACTCTCAGCTTCACCTTGCCCACATCAACTCATCCCACCACTGTTGTATCCACATCATGAGCAACCATTCACCCTCAAATCTGTGTCCCAAAGACTGTTCAATCTATTGTGTGACCCACAGTACAAGGACCTGAGTCTATTCTGACACCCCTGACAATGATGGACCTGTAACCATTGGGAGTGGGCACACTGTGCCAGGGGCACAGGCATGTGGGGGTAGGGTATCTGGGAGGGATGCTGTGGGCCAGAAGATGGGACCTGAAAACCATCTTCCAAGTCTTGGCAGCTTACCAAAGTTCCCAAGACAGGATGGGCAAAATCATCACCATGGTGGCGGAAAATCAAACACAGCAGCGGAAACACCACCAGGAAGTCATGCAGCAGTGGCAAGTGAACCTCTCCTGATTTGTCACCCTTGTGTGCCACAGATGTTCCCTGTTGACTGTTTTGAAACTTAACTCAATTTTCCACGGTACAAGGACACTGGACTTAAGTAACTAACTTGTGTAGCAACTACCCTGATGAATACATCAACCATGATTTCACTTATCACTTTTAATTTAATTTATACATTATAGTTGTAACTGATAGTATTTTGATATGCACAATACTGTAAATCAAGCCTAGGTTGCAGAGCCGAACCGAATCTAGCTATAATAGTGAGTGGAAGGAAAAGAGGATAGGAGATTGCATGAAACATACCTCACATCTGAGAAATCTTTACCAGAAGTGTATGTTAGCATCTGCTGTAACAATACATGAAAAAGCAGAACATTCTGTCCTGTACACATTACAATCTATCAGTGTGCATCCACAACTCACACATAGGCATTGAAGCTCAACACACCCCCACTGATGAAGCAAGAAGGGAGGTATAATGGCAGCTACCTACTTCAAGTTGTGCACATTCATCACAACAAAAGGTCCACGTCACGTACCTGTTTATCAGTTGTAATACTGATTGATGAGATCTGATCTAGAAATACCTTCTCCTTCATCCTCTGGCTCTTCATCACTTGCCATATCAGCATTTTCAGCCTCTCGTCCAGCTGCCTCCCCCTCATCTGCTATCAATGGTATCTGAGGTTCAAGGGCTAGATTGTGAAGCATGCCACAGTTAACGATTATTCGGCATACCTTGTGGGGCGAGTAGAGTAGGGCTTCTCCAGATAGGTCCAGGCACCTAAATCTCACCTTCAGGAACCCAAATATTCTCTCTGTTACACGCCTTGTCCTACTGTGGGCCTCATTCTAACAGAGTTTCCCTGGAGTGGTTGTGTACATCACTGGTGTCAGCAGCCAAGAATGGTTTGGATAGCCTGAGTCACCTATGAACATAATGGTTGAAGAACACATAAATGTATGTGGGGCTTGCTATATTGTGATGGCAGGAGACATAATTCACAAACACACACTACAATGGAAACTTACCAAAAAGCCAGGCCCTCTCTGTGTGGAGTCGTATCATTAGCCATGGGACATTGCTGTTCCACATGATTGCACACAGGGAACATTGCAAGGGTGCTGGTGCACCCTCCATCCTACAGCATTGCCACTGGCTCGATTATGAGCCGGTGACAATGCTGTAGGGTGTTTCTCACTAGGCCGTCAGATGGAAACTCTGGTTTCTGCGCACCGAGCTAGCAAGAACCTCATAATGGGCCCAGCTGCATCCTTCCCTTTGGAAGTTCGGCAGATGGCAAAGACCTTCTGCCGAACTCATACTGGCCCATAAAGGCCCATATTGTTAAATTCTTTCCAGGTTGACGAGCTGATCTCTGATTACTCATCTTGACGGCCGCATTATGCCACAAGGGAGCACCCATGTGCGAAGAGTCTGAACCCCTCACCATTCCATGGGCTCTTTTCCATGCCACTTTAGAGGAGGATTCCAGGACAATAACCCTTTTGTAATCCAGTGTAATACATCACTAAATCTCCTACCACCTCCAGCACCTCCAGCAAGATGTGTTTCAGGGGTATCCATAGAGACATTTCCATGAACATTTTAATCATATGGACATAGTAAACTAACTGGTGCACAAGCCAATAGCATTCCAAATTTGATATTTATAGTCCCCCTCACTTTGGAAGTGGCATAGAGTTTTGAGCTGTTTGTTCTTGGCTTGCCACCTCCAGAAGAACACACATATATGTTTTTTCTATTTGATGTAGAAGAGCCCTGAGGTTTGGCAGAGGCAGCATTCCAGAAATATAATTGTCTAGGTGTAACTGTTATTTTCACTACCTGCACCTTCACCCACAAGCACATATTTAAATATCTCACATTTTTTGGCAATTGTTTTTTCTGGCAGAGAGGACAGAGTATTATCCTGAATGATATCCGGTAGACCTTTATTGACTAACAGTCCCAGACATTTAAGGTGTTGATGTTTCCACTTAGAGGGATCATCCCTCAGGGATGTAGGCACTGTGATGTGCATGAGGGGAAGGTCTTCATATTTAGTCTCATCATCATAATACCCTGAGAAACTTGAGAACTGTTCTGCCATTAGGTTCGCTGTAGATTATTGAGGTCTGGATAGCGTTAAAAGAATGTCATCAACATAGGGGAACTTTAGGGTCACCTACTGCCATCTGTATGCCTTCATTTCCTTTATCATGCTCTATAACCAGCGTCAATGGCTCCAAGGCCAAAAGGAACAGCAGCAGGGATAGCAGGCATTCTTACCAGGTCACACCCCCCCCAGAATTGAGAGAACATAAAACACCCAGAGGTAACCACTGCTTCTAGGGTCTTGTACATACCCCACATCCATGTCAAGAAATTCTGTCCAAATCCCATTTGTACTATGGTGCGAAGGTACCCCACTCAACTTTATCAAATGTCTTCTCTACATCCAAGGAAAGGAGTACGTTTTTATAACCAACGTTCCACGCTTGCCAGAGAATATGAGACAAGAGCCTGGGATGATTGGCTGAGGATCGCCACTGGACCAATCCCACTTGGTTAGGGTGAATTACGGTGGTAATATATCTTTTAATGTGTCCAGCCAACATTTTCACTATGATTTTAGTGTCTCCATTGATCAAGGAGGTAAGTCTATAATTGGTGCATTCCATGAGGTATTTTTCTGATTTGGGAATTAGAACAATCCTCACCCTAGTAAAGTCACCAGGAATTCCACTTGTGGCAAATGCTTATTGGAAGACCTCACATAGAATGGGGTTCAACTAAAGGTTTGGCCATCTTGTGATATTCAGTTGGATATTTAACTTCCCAGGACATTTTTCCTGTTCAAGTCGTTTAAGGCCTGCAGCACTTTGTTCTCCATGATGTTTGCATTTACTAGGGCGATGTGTTCTTCCAAAAGTACGGACAGTGCATTGAAAAATCTGTCTTTTGCCATCAGATCTGCAGGAGGTTCTGACCTTTATAATAGAAGTCAGGCAATTCTTCCAGGACTTCAAAGGGGAGTGTCAGAAAATCTGAATTGTGGCTGTGGATTGCAAGGACAGTGTGATTTGCTTCCATCCCCTTCATCTGCAAGGGCAAAAGGCAGTCTGCTTTCTCCCCCCATTTGTAATGCCTGTATAACAGTAGAAGGAGAGCCTTTTCAGGCTGATAATATAAACCCTCTTCAGGTCATATCTAGCCTTTGTGAGCACTCTAAGATTGTCCGGCGTTCAGTGACATGCACATTTTGATGTAAGGGTCTTGGCCTCCCTTTTCAGAGAGCATCTATCCCGTTCTACACACTTCTAGGCTATCCCCTATTTAAGCATAATTTCTCCCTGATACTGGCTTTCCCTGCCCCCCACAGTGTTGAGGGTGACGTAACAAATCCCCTATTCTCATTCAAAAAGCATTGGATCAAATATACCAGTCAGCTTTTGCCCATCAAATCCTTATATCTGGCATGTTTATAGGTTACAACCCCCAAAGGGGGAGACGCAGTATCAAGATTGATCATACACGCTACCATATCATGGTCAAAATTCCCCCAGGTGTTCTACACATTAAGGAGAGCACTTGGCATTGTAAGTAAATAATTAATTTGGATGTGCATCCCAAGGACAAAATCCAAGATTAAGCCCAGCTGGTCTCTGTCATGTTTAATATTCAGTCGATCAGACCAGTCAAGAACTGGATCTATCACCGTCCCCTCCAATCATATCTTTTGTCTTGCTAAAAGATAACAGCTGTCTACTTAGCCTAGAAATGAAGGTGGATTTGTCACCCACCAGAGCATTACCAAACCCCAAATCATGCATATGTCCTGAATATGAAGCTTTCCAAGACAAAACTCCCCTCTTTGTCTATCTGTTTGTTATGCAATTTATATGGAAAGCGTTTTTGACTGAGTATCGTCAATCCTTTGATTCTATGACTTAGTGGTGTAGTCTGCAATGTGGAGTGCAGATCACTTGGACAGACATAGAATGCCCAACCCACCCTATCCCTCCTCAGTTTGTTACACGCATGATGTGTTGGGTTAGTTTCTTTAGTCAAGCAATGTCTGGTTTACCATGACGAAGAAAGGAGAGTATTTGTTTCCTTTTTATGAAGTGTGTGAGGCCATTTACATTAGGGATAACAGTGTGGGGGGGTTTGTTAGTCCTGACATCTCAGTGCTGCAAAATTAAGGCAGGTAGGCAGCAGAGAAGGTATCAGCTGTGAAGAGCAGTGTGAAGAGATGAGATTGTAGTTGAAAGGCAAAAAAGGGGCAGACAGCCCTGAAGGAGTGCCTTACATTGAGTGTCCTGCCTGGGATAGCTCCCATAACCTCGGATGCCAAACCCCACAACAAGGAAAGGGCAGTCAGGGACCCAGTAGGTCAACTGCAATCATCCCAACCCTAAACTAACCAACTTTAGCATTGGGAGTGCTAATGGCAGCCTTAGCAATGGTGTACTGGCCTTTAGCCAGTCCAATTACCAACATTCGAACATTGAACTGTAAACCATATAAATACTGCCAGAAAGCAGGGTTCCAGTTGAGCCATCAATCTTTTAGAAACATGATTGTCCCCCTACCACTATGAAAAACAAGCAATAATAAAGATACTATAAACATGCATCCAATCCAATCTTTATAGCAATAATCACTCCTGTTGTAGGAAGTATGAAGGCAGCACAAATAGGTATGTCAAGAGTTCGGCCAATGTCTCAATTCTTTCATAGAGTCCCTCAGAAGATAGTCCAACCCCCTTCAGGTTCCCAACTGGATAAATCTTACCTCTTGCCCCCCTGTTGGCACCTGAGAATATCCAAGATCCAACCTTCCAACTCCAACTTTGTGTAAACGTTTTGTCCATAGCTCCCTCACTAGGGAGTGACATCCATCATCAGGCTCCATCTTAAACATGAGTAGCAATGCACTGAAATGGAAATTGGGCTAAGAGTGGGTCAGTTGCTCATGTCATAATATGGGGAACCTTCTAGCAACAGGAAGAGTCCCAAGACAGGTTTTCATAGGCAAATATATTTATCTCTGTTATTTAGGGATTTCAATGTGGTGTGTTTTGGCTCCTTGCCCCATTTCCTTGTCACTTCCACGAGGTGGCAGCATTCCTTCCAAGGTTCTCTGTTTACAACCCCTTTGTCCTCTCGTGGGTAAGTGGAGGAAGTTCCTGAAGCTGTAATATCTATCCCAACATCATCCTTGCTTTCCAAAGCATTGAGCAGCCTCTCTAGCTCTTCTTGGTCATCATATTTATGTGTCCAGCCAATCAGAGTTATTAACATTTTCACCCGTACTAACAGTCAATAGTTTACTTCTTTCTTCGTGAGGGGGGTTCTGAACTCCAAGAAAATTTCCTTGTCTGATTAATTTCATGCAGGACGTCCGGTGTGAAGAGGATCTGTCTATTTTCATATATATAGGGCCCAAGCTGTTTAGCGGCTTCCAGAATCTGATGAGTTTGCTAGTGTTTGAAGCAAAGAAGCAAGTATTTATCTCAGGTAATCTAAAGAAGGTGTTGACCTGGCCTGACGGTATTGGCTTTCAGAAATGTCATGCAAGGGTCAAAAGTTACAGTATTGAGGGTCAGAGTAGCTGCCCAAGAAAATCCATTGTATTATGTTTTTCTGTCCCTTCCAGGTCTTGGAAATTCATATAATGTTCTCATGGTCCCTGTCTTCCAAGTCTATGTTTCTCTGACAAAGCTCCCATATTTCCAGGATCCAATCTGGCATGTTGTCCCATCTAGATTACGAATCTGTCAGCCTCTGTTCAAATGCAAACATCTGGGTTTGGAAGTTATGTCTCTCCTTAAGGATTGCATTTTCTGCAGAGGAGGTCAAGACGTAGCCCCATATTTATACTTTTTTGTACCACGTTTGCGTCATTTTTTGATGCAAAAGTGGCGCAAACTTACAAAATATAATTGTATTTGGTAAGTTTGCTGCACTTTTGCATCTAAAAGTGATGCAAATGCGGCACAAAAAAAGTATACATATGGGCTTTAGGCGCTAACTCTGGCAATAGACACATTATTCTTTGTCCGTTCCTTTAGTGGAATTGCCAGAGGAGAATCTGATACTAATAGCATTGATTCTGATGTTACTGCCATGTCGTCCATAGATGCTTTTGTCCCAATACCTTTCCAGCCACCACCTCAGAGATTATCAATTGCCTTCATTGTTGGGGATTTGTACCATGCTAAATGTAGAGGTCTGTTTAATAGCACCAGGGGGGAATGTACACATCCCAAGTCACGCCGTTCTAGCCAGGAGGGATCCAATTGAGCAGATGTCCTGTACTTCTCACTTTAGACAGTGTCGAAGATGGGGCAAAGGTCAGCACTGTTGCTGCCCACAAACAGAGGTGCCAAGGGTGTTGTTCCATTCCAAAAAAGGCCACCTGGGAAACATCTTTGCCCCAGGGGTATATATTAGGTCTTGTAGGGACCTTCTGAGAAAAGGAATTATGCTGTTGAGGGAAGTAAGAAGAGTTCATGGCTTCTTCCTGTCTATTGCAGGCCTACCATCTTTGGCTTCCTCTGGAGCCCAATCCGAAATGGCCACTCAGGTGCCTTCACATGCTGCAGCTGCTGGCCATGGTCAGCCATGCCCTGAGGTTCAGGCCCAATGAGAGGAGTGCCACCTCAGGGTAAGCAACCACTGCTGCTCACCTCTGCCTCCCTCCATGTTGTGCCTCTTCTCCATTGCTGCATTGCCCAATCCAAAATGGACAATGTGGGGCTTTTGGATGCTGAGGTTGATGGTCAGCTATGCCTCCACATTCAGGCCCACCGGGAGGCTTCCTAAATCAAGATAATCTACTGCCTGTTCCCACCTCTACCCCCTTCTGAGTTGTGCCTCTTCGTAGCCTCCTTAAATTGGTGGCTTTCATTTCTGGCGGCTGTCTTGGAAACCTCTGGCAGTGGTGGGGAGCCTATTATCCAGTCCTCATCAGGGCTACTGCTTCTGTGGGCCATGGGTCATGTTCCAGGCCTCTCCACTCTCCCAGTCACTGTACCCAATCAGCCCAGTCTCACTGGCCACTGCAGATCATGGAGGTTGTGGGTTCAGAGGTGCACATTGAGAAGAATACATCTTAATCTACATAGGTTTTATTTGCATGCTCTGTGGCTCACATAATCAAACTAAGCACAACAAACCAGGCAAAAACCATCTTCCTTATGTACCCCTGAGCAACAAAATGGAAATAAGAGAGAATTTGTAAAGCTTTAAAAACATCTTATTAATTAACCTGTGCGAAAGGATTTTGTAGGCCTTAACCAGATGCTGCATTTTAAAGTGGGTTTTGCATCTGAACCCTGCATAACAACATGTACTTGGCTGAAGCTGACAGCAAGGATAAATTCCTGTTTCTTTTGCTTTTTTCTTTTTTATTCCCCTTTGATAGTTTCCCCTGTGTCATGGCCATACTTATAACATGACACAACTGCCTCATAGTAACACACAACTGAATAGAGAGAATATTTTAGTGCTTTGTTTCATGACCATTTAACCGATGAATAGTATTATTGCAATGTTAGATTATTATTAAAACTGGTTGTTCATGAATTAGGCATTGGTAGAAAGATGTGTGAAAGTGAAAATGTTTTGTTTTGTGTCATCTAAACTCTTCTTTATTCCGTAGACATTCATCCATGGGAAATAGCTTGAATGTTTAGTTGCTGACTAAAACGTAGATAAATGTATCATGTATTTAGAATGTTCTTTGTTAAAACTTGCTATATCGATGGAAGCTGTCCTGCTCACATGTCGACTCCAAGAGATGATTGGCTGAAGCCGCAGATTTTCTACAAATACTTTGCAACTTTTTTTTCTGTAAATTATTATAATACTGTGTTCTCAACAGTGATGGATATCCTGTCTGCCAAAATCTAAATCAGGCCCTAAGAAAGGAGCGGCAGAGTGTTCAGTGTGGTGATTTTTAGAAAGTTTGCATAGACAGACCCTACTCGTAGGCTCATTCTTCTTAGATTCTGTGCACATCCAGATAAATATACGTTGGAACAACGATGTCGCGAACAACACATGCATTTACAATGTACGCTGAACAACGAGAAAGCCTGAATCACGACAGTCTTAATCACGAAGTCTGAACAAGGAAAAAAAACATGTAAAGAGGAAATGACCTAAACCACAAACGGCATTACCACGACTAACTAAACAACTACAAAACAAAGAAGAGCCGACATAGAAAGTGCATGAATAAAAAAGCATAAAAAACATAAAAAATCACGTTTTACATTTTAAAAAGCAATGAGAATAGAAGATGATTAAAAACATGATACAATAAATTAAATGTTATAAAATACAATTAGCAAGTTGAAAATAAAACATAACAGGCACTTTTTCTTAGGAGAGATGCAAACATAGTCCTACAACTATTTCTACATAACTCAGGAAGTATTTCTTCACTTTAATTACTGACATTCTAAAGTGGACGTATGTTATAAAAATGCAGTTCTAAAACTTGAAACATAAATATATATTTAGTCAGGAACACAATCAACATGAAAAATGATACCAAAAACATGTTTTAAAATAAAATATGGTTAACCTGTAGAAGAGTTATATATATGTGAACCATCACCATTTTGTGGTCAGAGTGCCATTACGCTCATTAGTGACAAGACGTGTGTTACCTGTCAGAGGAAAATACATTTTATTCTATGGACAAGAGCGACATCTAGCGACTAAATAAGGTAAACAAATTTAAAAGTAAATTATACTTAAGGCTCCTGGTTTTCTGTTTTTAACGATTTTCACATATAAATACAGACAGAAAACAATGTGTTTCCTGTCTGTATTGATTTTTAAAAGAGGAAAAATACTGAAAATAGTGCTTCTTGTGAGAGACTTTTCAAGCTGTCTTTCATGAATTGCAGGCAAAAGCTAAGCAAATATGCATGAGGAGTTAAAAACAGGGTGCGATTTCCTTAAATATAGGCATATGTTAACATAATTTTGTAGTTCAACACTAATTTGTACCCTTGGGTTTAGGGTTTTGTTATAGGCGGTGCTTAATTTTCTAAAACGTGACAGCCATCCATGTATGAGTGCAAGTGTAAAAGTAAAATAAATGTGGAAATATGCCATTTAATGATTTCATTTATTCTCAGAACACAAAATAAATGTGAATAAATAGCAACCAAATAAATATGGAAAAATACAGACGGAAATGTTAAAAAAATAAACACCATAAAACCATGAGCCCTAATTATACGCATTCATTGAAAGGTTATGTACAAGAAAAGTAATGTACTTTTCTATTTTTTTAGAGATATTATCAAAGAATTTTGAAATTTTTTACAATGAAACATCTGAAGAAGATAAGGTGTATTAAAAAATTTAAAAACGTCCAATTGTAGTTCACCTTTAAAAGGTACAAAAAATGAATAATAGTATAGAAAATTAGTAGTCATAGTACAGTGGAATTTGATCACACAGTGGGTAACAGTACACACAATTACCACAGTTATTCAACAGGTACTCAAAGTGTCACCCAGTGACTAAAAGTGAAATAAGCATTGCTACTACAGATAGAGAATTAAATAATCATACTCCATGTAGTACTTATGTAGCACAACATACTAGAGAGTGATAGATGGGAGTCTAAATTTGTATTGTTTCACCACTTTTTACTTACGTCAGGGCTGCTGCTGGACAGTGATCAAGGGGCAAAATTACTATTCTAACTCCACTAGGTACTTACCTCAGGACAGGTGCTGGACTGTGACCAGAAGGAAAAATTACTGTACTAACTCTACTGCGTACGTACCCCAGGGCAGGTGCTGGACTGTGATGAAACAGCAAAATTACTATTCTAAATCCACTCGGTACTTACCTCAAGGCACGTGCTGGACCGTGGCCAGAGGGCAAAATTACTATTCTAACTCCACTGGGTTCTTACCTCGTGGCAAGTGCTGGACAGTGACCAGGGGGTCAAAATTACTGCACTACCTCCCCTGGGTACTTACCTCAGGGCAGGTGTTGGACAGTGACCAGTGGTCAAAATTAGCATTCTAACTCCGCTGGGTACTTACCTCAGGGCAGGTCTATTATCATTCACAATTCCATTGTGCATAGAAGTATTTTTTTAAATAAACATATTTTTTTACAGATTTAAAAACATATGTAATTAAAATAACCATTTTTTAGTAATCTGAAATCTTTATTTGCAATTTAAAAATGTTTGATATGCAATAAAATAAAATGATATTGTTGCACAATTAAAGTTACATAAATATATTTTAAACAAAATATTACAAAGTATTACTTTAAAAAAAATAAGAAAAATGTAAATGATAAAATAAATAAACATTTGTTTACAAATATTTACTCTATTAATGTGTTAACTCTATTTATATTACAAATCACAATTTATACCAAACGTTATGAAATATTACACTAATACATATTAAATTTGCTTTTAGAAATATTCTACAAATAATTTTAAAAGCAAAATAAAATAAATATAAAATCAATAAAAAAAAATGCACAAGTAATAAATTGAATACTTGAGTAAAAAGACAGTCCCCCACCCATTACCCTGTGCCTCTTGTATACCGCCCCTAAATAAAGTTGAAGCATTTTTTTAAGCTTTACTTTTAATAACCCAAAAAACTACTCTGATTGTGCAATTGTTTTCTTATCATTGTTATAATTCACAATTCAAAGCAAATATGTTATCAAGTATTTTATTATTGCAGAATGATTTTGCATTTGAAAACATTGCAGAAATAATTATAAAACTAAAATAAAATGAGTTTCAAACAAATGAAAAATAATACTCTGGTATTAAAATTAATACCTGAATAATAATACACCTACCCACCCATTTCCCCTGTATCCATAGCACCCCGCCCCTTGAAGAAACTACTGCATTTTTCTCTAAACAACTTAGTTTTTTACTCCATAAAAAAGTGTTTGTTCCCAAAAATTAATGCTAATATTAACACAGTTACCTGGAAAAAATAATACTAAGATAATTTAATTTGTTTTTTTGTATAATTATATTTCACAATTTGTAGCCAACATGTTGCTAATTAACACATTTCTGAATGCTTTATTTTCTTCTAGAAGTATTTCAGAAATAATTGAATAAGCATAATAAAATCAATTCAAATTTATAAAAAACATATAAACAAGTATTACAATTACTACTTGATTATTAATACACTCCCCCACCCATTACCCCCGTATCCCTTGCATCCCGTCCATAAATGAATGTGCTTCAATTTTGCTCTCAGCTTTTTGTTTTACACTCCCCCAAAAATGTTAAAATATTGTAAAAAATCCCCCAAAACACCAATATTATTTAACATTATAATATTTACTTTTTTTAAAACATTTTTCTCAAAAATAAAAGTTATTACTTGAGTATTAATTATTGGGGAAGCGCGAGGAGGAGGCGGCGTCATCTGTGTTTAGGGCAGGAGCCCTTTAAAAACTGTATCGCGCTCCCGCTACCGCGGGAAGCGCGAGGAGGAGGCGGCGTCATCTGTGGTGTTTAGGGCAGGAGCCCTTTAAAAACTGTATCGTGCTCCCCCTACCGCAGGAAGCGCGAGGAGGAGGCGGCATCATCTGTGTTTAGGGCAGGAGCCCTTCAAAAACTGTATTGCGCTCCAGCTACAGCAGGAAGCGCGAGGAGGAGGCGGCGTCATCTGTGGTGTTTAGGGCAGGAGCCCTTTCAAAACTGTATTGCGCTCCCGCTACCGCGGGAAGCGCGAGGAGGAGGCGGCGTCATCTGTGGTGTTTAGGGCAGGAGCCCTTTAAAAACTCTATTGCGCTCCCGCTACAGCGGGACGCGCCCGGGCCAAGGGCGGGCCCGTCTTGCGCCCGTCTATCGCCCGTCAGAGGCTGGGCTGGGCCACCCCTCTTTCATCTCCAGTGGAGGGTGATTATTTATATTTGGAGAACATTTGGAAGCTTTTTTAGTGGACTTTTAATAGTTTTAATGTTTATTTATTAGTTTGGTTTTTGTTGTTTTGTTATTGAATTATTATTAATTTTTTTTTTAAATGGGCAGGAAAAGAGGTCCGATAACTGGTCCATTGGGGGGTGGTGGTGGCAGTAGTAGACAGGGAAGTGACACCACCACATTGGATTCCTTCCTCGCAAGAGCTGTCGGGGTTGTAACGAAGGAAATTGATCTGGCAGAGAGGAGGTTATCCATGGAACTGGAGGACTGGCGTCAGGCCCCAATACATAGTGGTCCTCGCGAGGTTGTGGATGTGGAGGTGGCTTATCCGGGGGGAGACCAAGGTACGGTAATGGCTGCTGTTGAGCCTGCTCAAATTGAGCTAACAGAGACAATAGAGGGTTCTGGTGGTCAAGGTCCCTCCAGAAGAAGCAAAAGACTTTTATTATCTTCTCCCCCGGCCTGCTCCATGGATAAATGTAGCCCTCCCCCGAGGAAAAAAAAGGTCTTAAAGAAATCGATGCTCAAGTCGAAAACATCTCTCTTGGAACTCCCTAAGGGTACGAGCAGTGACCCTGCACCTTGCCAACATCTGGGTTGTGATGTCACTATTTTATTGTTAAAACTTCTCAAAATGATCCAGGAGATTTTATCCCCCGTTTTGGCGAAATTATCGGCCATAGAAAAGGCAGTTTCTCTGATATCTGTACAAGGAACTCAGGGGAGGCACTGTGTAGGTGGATGTGTGGCCCCGACCAGGCGATCCCATCCCAGTGAGGAGTTGCTCCTGCCAGAGGAAGCTGCGGGGTCATTGGGGCTTCTGGGAAAATCATCTCAGCTATTGGTTAACCCTGTAAATTCTGGGCATCAGGGTGCTCGTGTTGAGATTGCTCCAGCTGCACCGACTTCTATATTAAGGGCGGATAGGATTGTCAATAGGCTTAGCTGTAGTAGGCAGCCCGATCCTGTGGTAGCTGGGGGGGCTGGCCAACAGCTGGTTGGGAACAATAATCTGAATGGGCCGACGGCTAAGCCTTCATTGGCCTGTTTGGATCTCCCCCCAGCTTGTGCCCCCTATGTGGTGGTGTTGACGAATGTACCTGCTCTTGCATCGGGGTAACTGAGTCCACGGCCCAACTAACAAATAAGGTATGATATTGGCTGAGACAGAATTGTGATTTTTCATGTAAGGATTTCAAGGATATTCTCTTTGCCAGAAGAATTGGCTGGGTTGGGCGCAAAAATAAGGTGGGGAATAAAGATTGTATTATTATAAATGTTAGATATCCAGCCCTGAGTCAAAGGCTCCTTTCTACTTATCGTTCTGCTGTTCTTAGAGCTGGTACAATAGGTATGGCCCCTCTGGGTTATTTTTATGACCAGATGCTATTGAGTACTGGGGTGTCTCCTGGCTCTGGTAGGAATCCCCCCCGGGTCAGTATAGCCTTCAGGTAACCAGCAGAAGAACTGTCACTAACAGTAATCTATCCTTGGAAGGGGTGGACTGACAATGCGCCGAGACCTTGGCTATACGGGAAGAGGTGCCCCCACAGTGTAAGCTTATTTCATGGAATAATGCGGGCTATGATGCAAAGTTATCTGATCAGGCGTGGATTAGGTGTGTGACTAACTATGATGTGATCATGCTTCAGGAAACCTGGTCGGAGGGGTTGTCTGTGTGGGATGGGTATGACAGATTTGCAATTCCAGCTGTGCAATCTCTTGGTGGCCGCTCAAAAGGTGGCCTGGTCACCCTAATTCGCCTCTCTAAGATAGTGGGTGCTTTTCAAATTAACTGCAATCACCAAGGTATATTGCTGGTATGGGTAATTTTTTTAAATAACTTTAATATTCTGCTGATAAACTTCTATAACGCTGTGTGGGATGTGGGGTGCCAAATTGGGGCCCTGTTCTCTGTTCTTCAGGTTCTGAAACACAGAATGGAGGAGGTGGGGCTAGAATTCTGTGCTAATGTCTCTGGAGATTTTAATGCTAAATTGGGGAGGCTCAGTACTGTGGCTAATCCCTTTATCTGTGACTGCGAGGATTATTTAGTGGATGGTCTGCAGGACTCCAGAGGCAGGATCCTAATTAAGGAAATCAGGAAGATGGGCCTTCTGAATTCTTGTGATATAGAAGCCGTAGGCACTCATCAACTCCCAACCTATGTGGGAAGAGGATCTGAATCCACTATTGATTATATATTTGTGTCTCCACCTATGAAAGACCTGGTGATTGGGGATGAGGTGCTGGGGGAGTGTTTCAGTGATCACAATCCCCTTATAATATCCTTTAAACTCCCTGGGGCCCTACGTAAATTAGGACGAGGTAGGCCTGTAGTAGTGGAGATAAAGGACCAGGGTAGGCCGCTTGGGTGGAAGCAAGTGGATTCCCAAAAAGTTGTAGAAAGATTGGTGGGGAAAATTTACATTTATTTATAGACACACTCCTGACAGAGGCTCCTAATCCTAACACTGTTATACATGCAATAACGGTAGTAAATGCAGCAGTGAGAGACTGCCGTTTTTCAGTAGGCAGCCAACCTAGTAAACGTAAATGTGGTTGGTATGACAAGACCTGCTATGTTGCAAGGGCAAACCTGAAGAAGGCCACTAAGAAACATCCTAGAGACTGGGTCCTCGTAAAAGAAGCTAGAATGAAGTATAAAAAGGCCCTGAGAGACAGTAAGATAAAACATAAAGATAAAGCCTGGGAAGAATTAGAGCGTGCCATAGCTCTGAAAGATCCTGGCTTGTTCTGGAAAGTGGTAAATAGAGGTTCCTTTAGAACAGATACATCTGAGGGCCTTGGCTGTAACATTGCCCCTGAGGCCTGGGTAATTCACTTTTGTAGAATTTTTGAGGGTACTCCCCTAAGAAATAACCGGGAGAACGAGTATGATATGGCTCCCAACCTAGCAATTAGGTTTTCGCTCCAGGAGGTCATGGATGCGATACAGAGTAGCGCGAGTAATAAAGCTCCGGGCCCGGATTTGATTCCTATGGACTTGTATAAAGCTAGCCCCCAGTTATGGGCACCTATTCTCTTAAATGTCCTCAATGCAGCAGTTACTGTGGGTATTCCTGCCTCTTGGAGACTGGCATGTATTGTCCCAGTGTTTAAAAAGGGTGACCGAAATGATCCTAAGTCTTATCACCCTATTTCTCTCCTGGACTCTTCTGCGAAGATTCTGGGACGGATTATTTTAAGGCGTCTGGAGGCCTGGATGATAGGGAATGATATTCTAAGCCGGGACCAGTATGGTTTTAGGGAAGTCCTCGGTACGCGAGATCAATGTCTCAACCTACTGATGATGATCGGCAAATACACGCAGGCCAGGAAAGGTATTCTCTATCCTGCTTTTATGGACCTTAGCTGTGCCTTTGATAAGGTAAACCGGTCTTTGTTATGGGAGAGGTTAAATCAGTTAGGGTTGGATCCTAATATTGTAGAGCTGCTCCGATATCTCCATTCGGGGACGGTTGCAAATGTGAGGGTGGGGTCTAATGGGGAAGGCTCAGAGGCTTTTAAGCTTTCAAGGGGTATGCGCCAGGGGTGTGTTATGGCTCCTACTTTGTTCCTTCTATATACAAATGGATTGTCTCATTTTCTGATGGAGCATTGTAGGGATGTTCCAAAGGTGAATGGTACTGATATCCCTGTGCTGACGTATGCGGATGACGCGGTCCTCATGGCCCGCACCATAAATGGTCTCCGGGAAATAGTTAGAGCTTATGCCTCCTTTATGTCAGCTTTGGCTTTAGAGGTCAATTTTAAGAAATCACATTTTATGGTTTGTGGAAGACCCTTGAGCAGGGTGGGGGAGCTAAGGGTGGAGGATCAAATTATCAGTAGGGTCCATGAGTTCCCATAGTTAGGGATTATTTTTGATGAGAAAGGATCTTGGAAACCCTGTATTGCCAGAAGGGTTGCGCTTTTTCATGCAACAGTTGGTGCGACTTTTGACTTTGCTGTAAGGGTAGGTAGTAAACCTATCAAGCCCTTGCTTGAAATCTATAGGCGGAAATGCCTTCCTGTCCTGCTGTATGGTGCCGCACTTTGGGGGTATAGGGATACCCGAGCCCTTACGGTGGAAGAAAATCGGTTTTGTAGAAGGCTATTGGGAGTTGGATAAAATATCCCTGGTTTTAGCCTCCATCTGGAACTGGAGCTTGAGTTTGTGCAGGACACTATCCAGTTGGCTCCCCTTCTGCTATGGATCTCAATTTGGAGAAATGAACATGCCACTCCTAATAGGGATATCTTAAGGGATTGTTTGGCTTGCGACAATGTAAAGAATATTCCCTGGCTGATGCACATAAGGAAGATGGCTCATGAATTGGGGTGGCCTGATTTGTTTGACTATCCTGAGGCCCTGACTAGATGTGATAGGAAATGGGTTAAGCATAATTTCTTAAGAATCCAGGGGACCAGGAGGGAGGAGGAGGCCTTAGGGAAAAATTTGATCAGGGATTTTATCATGTTCAAGATGTGGGTAGGTCCAAAGCATTACCTCTTAGAGATAATGGATGTGAGGGAAAGGTGTCTTATAACCCGATTCCGTTTGGGGATCATCAGAAGTAATCTGTGTTTCCCGCTAGGTCAGTATAGGGACAAATGTATTGGACCCTGCCCCTGTGATGGGGTGTCCCAACAGACCTTGTCCCATTTTACACTGTTTTGTGTTTTTTATGCACCATTTAGAACTCGATTTTTATTACCTCTCCTAAGGCCCAAGGGTTTCGTGCAATATCGTCCTGCTTTTATGTGGTTGCAAATGGCCTCAGATGTATTGGTGTGGAAGGGCCTGGGATCATTCCTGAAGGGAGCTATTACTTGGCGTAATAATGTTGAGTTTTTAGAATTTTTTTATTTGTATTTTACTGTTTTCTATGAATGAGGTTTTATATGTTTATATTTGTGATGGATGTTTTTTATTACATATGGTTTTATTGCTGTTTTTATCAAATGTATTGGTGATTATTTGTTGTAATGGATGAATTTTTTTCATACTGAATAAAAAGTTATTATTATTATGAGTATTAATACACTTCCCCAACTGTAACCCTAAATCCCTTCCATCCCATCCCTTATTGAAGGTATTAAAGTAATAAAATTGCTGAAAATTTAAATTTTGCAAAAAAATAATAATTAAAATCTACAAAAATTACTCCTTATGTATTACAATTAACACTTTGGTGGTCATTCCAACCTCGGCGGTAAAAGGCGCTTACCGTCAGACAGAAGACCGCCATAACACCGCCGCAGTCGCAGTAAACCGACACGGTCATTCTGACCCACACTAGGCAAACCGCTAAAATACCGCCATCCACAAAAGTCCACCACACCAAAGGTCAGCGATAAACTGGCGATGACCAAACCTCCACCGTCACGCCAACAGAAATACGCCCATGCCATTACGACCCACGAATCCACGCGGCGGTCTTTCAACCGCGGTATTCTATTGGCGGTACACACCGCCGCTGTCGAAATACACATACACCCACAAAACACTACCACATTGGACAATTCGAAATACACACACCTGATACACATACACACACCACTCCCACACACCCAATACATTATAAAACACACACCCACATCACCCACAAACCCTTATGACCAGAAATTTCGAACGAAGACCAGAGAGAGACACCACAATCTACAAACAAGCATCCACAGGCACACAATACCAATACCCACAGAACTTCCACGCACCTCACACAACACACCATTAAATAGCACCCCACCTATCACTACACACTCCACCCCACACATCATCCACACCACCCCATGGCACCTCAAAGACACCCCAGGTTCTCAGATGCTGAACTCAGGGTCATGGTGGAGGAAATCCTACGAGTAGAGCCCCAGCTGTTCGGGACACAGGTGCAGCACACCACCATTGCCAGGAAGATGGAGCTATGGCAAAGAATAGTGGACAGGGTCAACGCTGTTGGACAGCACCCAAGAAATCGGGATGACATCAGGAAGAGGTGGAACGACCTACGGGGGAAGGTGCGTTCCATGGTATCAAGGCACAACATCGCAGTACAGCGGACTGGCGGCGGACCCCACCTCCCCCCCCCGAATTTACAACATGGGAGGAGCAAGTCTTGAACATCCTGCATCCTGAGGGCCTCGCTGGAGTAGGCAGAGGAATGGACTCTGGTAAGTCTCATTTTCACTACTTCATCCCCCCCACCTGCATGCCAACTCATACCCCCACCCTCACCCCTTCACAACTACCCCTTGCAAATGTCTCACCATCACCACCCACCCATCCCAAAACTTAGCCCTGCATGCGGCCCCAAAGCATGGACACCCATCACCAAAGCATGCCCAATGCACGTACCCATCACCCTCCCACCCCCAAAACACCGTAACAACAGCCCCCACAAAGGAATGCCAGCACTGGGGTACACGGGCACCCACCCATTGCACGCCATTGGCACACACAGAAGCAATAACCATACTTTTATACCCCTGCAGGACCCGAACGCCAGGTCACCGCGCAGGAGGGTCCACAAATGTCCCCTCCACCCCCAGAAGAGGCCCACAGTGATGACAGCAGCTCTGTCTCCCTGGATCTAGATGACCAGCCCGGTCCATCGGGGACCTCTGGACAGTCGGTTCCCCTCAGACAGCCACAGCACACCTTCCCCCCTCTGGGAACACCAGCACAGCACCCACCCAGCGGGCCCATACCTCTGTCCCCAGGACACGTCAATCAGCGGTGTGTCCACCACTACAGGGAACCCAGGCTAACCCACCACCCCAACAACAACAGGGACCTGGGGGCAGTGGTAGTGGGCACACGGTCCAGGGGACGGAGGCCCAAGGAAACAGGGGAACTGGGAGGGCAGCTGTGCGACAGGGGGGGGACAGGCCTAGGGAACCCACTCTCCACGAGGCCCTCTCCTCCATCATGGGAGCATACCACCACTCCCAGGAGACGATGGCGACGGTCCTGGCCAGGTTTCAGGAAATCCAGCTTCTTCAGGAACAACAGTATATGGGGTTCAGGGAGGAACTGAGAAACATCAGTACCGCCATGGGTACCATCGTAGTGGCCCTGAATGAGTTAATCTCCACATTGCGGACCACTCTGTCACCTCAAAGGGCCCCTGACACTAGCATGGACCAAGAACTGGCTACTACCTCCGCCGGCGCTAGTGGACAGGAGGCCCCAACAGAAGACCAACAGGCCACCAGAACCCCACCCCCTGCAGAAGAAGAACCACCCCGCAAGCAGGCCCTGAGATCCAGGAAGAAGACAGAGTAACATGTCAAGACCCCCGCCAGCAAAGGATACCGCCCTGATTGTCATCCCAGTGTCCCACATTGTCACCCTGTCCAACCTTAAACGGCCCCTGCTCAACTTCCCACAGGCATTTGGACAATGCACCTGTGAACCTGATAGTCTGGACTCTGCCATGGACAATCCTCCACCATCACCCCTCACCGATTTGCAACCACCCATCCAAATTAGAGCACTTGAATAAACACACTTATTGCACATAAACAATCTGGAGTCTGTCTGTGATTTTAACAAATGTATTAGACATGACAGTGCCGAAATTGTTATTCACATAGAGATGCCAAAAAACCGCTGTCACACAGCTGTAGTCCATGGGGAAACTAAGCAGATGTCACGCAGTGGGGTCCACAGCTCTGAAAACGGAAGGGAAAGTCACAACACAGTTACCATACATGGGGGGAAAAAGTCAGACAGTAGAGAGGTAGGAGTCTTTAAGTAAATGTAATATGCCGGTGTGTACTCTTACCTGTGTGTCACTGAAAGTATTGCTCTATTACTGTGTTCCTGTTGTCTATGTCGTCCTCTTCGGCTTCATCTTCTTCACTCTCCACAGGCTCCACAGCTGCTACAACACCACCATCTGGACCATCCTCCGGCAGAAAAGGCACCTGGCGGCGCAAAGCCAGGTTGTGAAGCATACAGCAGGCCACGATGATCTGGCACACCTTCTTTGGTGAGTACATTAGGGATCCACCTGTCATATGGAGGCACCTGAACCTGGCCTTCAGGAGGCCAAAGGTGCGTTTTATCACCCTACTAGTCCGCCCATGGGCCTCATTGTAGCGTTCCTCTGCCTTGGTCCTGGGATTCCTCACTGGGGTCAATAGCCAGGAAAGGTTGTGGTAACCAGAGTCCCCTAATAGCCACACATGGTGCCTCTGTAGTTGCCCCATCACATACGGGATGCTGCTATTGCGCAGGATGTAGGCATCAGAGCCAGGGAACTTGGCATTAACATGGGAGATATACTGGTCTGCCAAACAGACCATCTGTACATTCATCGAATGATAACTTTTCCTGTTCCTGTACACCTGTTCACTTTCTCTGGGGGGTACCAAAGCCACATGGGTCCCATCAATGGCACCTATGATGTTGGGGATATGTCCAAGGGCATAGAAGTCACCCTTCACTGTAGGCAAATCCCCCACCTCAGGGAAAACGATGTAGCTCCGCATGTGTTTCAGCAGGGCAGACAACACTCTGGACAACATCTTGGAAAACATAGGTGGAGACATCCCTGATGATATGGCCACTGTTGTTTGAAATGACCCACTTGCTAAGAAATGGAGTACTGACAGCACCTGCACTAGAGGGGGGATCCCAGTGGGTTGGCGGATGGGTGACATCAGGTCTGCCTCCAGCTGGGCACACAGTTCATGTATAGTGGCTCGGTCAAGCCTGTATGTCCTTCCTCCATTGTCGACAGGTCCACCAGCGGTCTGTACAAGGGAAGAATCCTCCATCTCCTCGCATTGCCAAGCAGACGGTGCCTAGGAAGGACAACAGCGAGCACAGAGTCAATCAACCCACAGGTACGTTCCCACAGCTTGCACACAACACAATTCACTATGCATTGAATGGTGTGTATGAGTGTTGTGGAAAGGCCTAGGTATGTGTGACGCAGTAGAAATTAAGCCATGTGCGCCCTTGAAATGGCGGCTGCCTGACCTGTGAAGTGTGACAATGGGATGTGAGGTCAATGCGCTGGCGTGGTACACCGTGGCGGTAGGCGGTCGAAGACCGCGGCGCAAAGCCGCATTGGTTCACATTGAATCCTATGGGTTTCAGGAGCCAATGACGATGTGCGCCGGCGGTCGCGGTACGCACCGCCGCGGTACGCACCGCCGCGGGCGTGACCGCCATTTTCTATCAGTTAATCACTCAATACATGATCTTCCACAGGAGAGGACCTACACTGCAAGTGCTGCTGTGACCTTGGTCTGGAAGAGACAATGGCTGCTGCGACTGGGGAAAGGGCCCCTGCCTTCACTTCTGAAGAATTGGAGAAACTCGTGGATGGGGTCCTCCCCCAGTATGCGCTACTCTACGGTCCTCCAGACCAACAGGTAAGTACACTGGGACCATGCTTTGTGGGCAATGCCTTTGAGTCGGGTGGATGAAAGATGGTGGGGAGGGGAGCGATTGAGCCATGCATCAGACGACAGATGAGAGCATGTGCCACATGGCAAGGGTGGGGATGGGGGGCCACTCACATTGAGCATGCAGAAGGTGATGACAATTTTTCTCTCCCTGTACATGTCACATAGGTCAGCGCCCACCAGAAAATCATGATTTGGCGTGCCATCGCCAAGGATATCCGGACCCTGGGGGTCCACAACAGACGGGGCACCCACTGCCGGAAGAGGTGGGAGGACATCCGCCGCGGGAGCAGGAAGACAGCGGAGGCTCTGCTGGGGATGGCCTCCCAACGTAGGAGGGGTGCCAGTCGTCAATTGACCCCCCTGATGTCCCGGATCCTGGCGGTGGCCTACCCCAATTTGGATGGGCGCGTGAGGACATCACAGCAGACACAAGGGGGTGAGTACAGTCTCATTCTGGTGACTTTGCGTGCAGTGGAGGTGTCTGGGTGGGGGAGGAGGGCTGTGGGTCTCCCTAGGCCAGGGTGAATTCTGTAGGCTAGGCCCCTCCGTAAGGCATGGCCCTGTGCCCCCGCCCACCACCTCTGTAGGGTGCCAAGTTCAGGTATCCATGGCCCTGTGTCATCTATGTGTGCAGTTGTCGTCCATAGGCTTGTAGGCCATGTCCCACGGATTGCGTAGTGGACACCAAGTGCGCGGCGTAGTGTAGGGTGCTTCTGTGTCTGTCTTGTCCGCCAACGGTACCGGTAATCCATGCACTCAACATGTCTTCATTTCTCCCCCCCCCTTTTTTGTGGTCTTCCTGTTCATGTGTGCATCAGCATCATCAGGCGGAGGAGAAGTGGCATCGGAGCACGAGGGAGCTGCATCTCACATGGCCATGGCGGGCCATGCAACTGAGTCGGATTTCACCAGTGAGACGGAGAGCGAGGGGAGCTCCACAGCGGGGACTCGTGCTGATGTCAGTGGCAACGACTCGTCCTCTGAAGGGAGCTCCCTTGTGGTGGCGGCAACATCCGTGCCCCCCGCAACAACAGGTACAGCCGCCACCCAGCGCACCAGCACCGCCCTCCCAGCAGCCCCTCAGCCTTCGCCCCGTGCCTGCTCACCCAGGAAGGTGGCCATCTCCTTCGCCCCAGGCACCTCAGGCCCTGCCCAAGTCACCCCTGCTGCCCTCAGTGAGGAGGTCATTGACCTCCTGAGGACGCTCATTGTTGGGTAGTCTACCCTTTTGAATGCCATCCAGGGTGTAGAAAGGGAGGTGCACCGGAGTAATGCATACCTGGAGGGCATTCATTCGGGTCAGGCTGCCCATCAGCGATCGTTCAACGCTCTGGCCTCAGCAATGACGGCAGCAATTGTCCCTGTCTCTAGCCTCCCCCCTCCAACTTCCTCCACCCAGACCCAATCCCCTGTACCTCTGCCTATCCCAGACATACCTACAGACCAGCCTGCACACACCTCAACACCCAAGGGAAGCTCATCCAGACATAAGCACCACACATCACACAAGCATTCACACAAGCAACATCCACATGCAGACATACCAACAGCCACTGCCTCCACTGTGTCCCCCGCCTCCTCGTCTCCCTCCTCCCTCCCTGTGACGTCTCCACTCACACTTGCATGCACAACATCTTCAGCCACTACGTCCATCAACAGCACACCCACCAGAACACTCCGCACACGTGCAGTCACCACCCCCACTACCATGTACACATCCCCGGTGTCCTCTCCCAGTGTGTCTGTCACCCCCTCTTCCAAACCACAAAAACGCAAGCAGCCACCCACCCAACAGCCATCCACCTCACGACAGCCTCCAGCCCAAGCACCTGCACCCAAAGACACCAGACTTCACACTCCTACAACCATATCCTCTTCCTCCACTCCCATACCCACTACACCTACCCGTCACTCTCTTTCCAAATTGCTTTTCCTTGCCAACCTTAACCTCTTTCCAACAACTCCCCCACCCCGTCCATCTCATAAGACTGCATCAGCACCTCAGCCACCACCAAACCAGGACCTATCAGGACTGTTGTCCAAGGACTGTGGAGTCCCCCACCCTCAAGGGCAACAACTCCGGCGAGGAGCCAAGGCACGCCCAGCCCACCCCCAGAAAAGCAGCCAAAAGTGAGCAGTGCCCGGCGCGAAAGGCCACGGACACCAGGGACCAAAATCCCTACCCTGGCTCCGACTGGAAGTGGGGTGCCACCTGGCACACCGCCAAAGGGGTCAAAGGGCCACAGACGACCAGGGAAGGGTGGGAAGGGCAGCACGCCCGACAAGTCCGGCAGCAGGCCAGCTGCCCAGGAGTGCCCCACCAGCCCCCTCCCAGGTGTGCAGGAGGACACCCAGAGGCCCGGTACGGCAGCCCAGGAGGGCCCCGCAAGCCAACGGACAGATGGGCAGGAAGGCCCTGCCAGACACATGCCAGGTGGCGAGTGACACCCATGCCTGGGCCGGAACCGATGAACTGGGCCCTTTCAAACAAGCACCGTTGAACTGGGCCCTTTCAATCAAGCACCGCTGAACAGGGCACCTTCATCACAAGCACCGCTGAATTGGGCCCCGCCGTCTCAAGCACCGCTGAACAGGGCACCGCCGTCTCAAGCACCGCTGAACAGGGCACCTTCATCTCAAGCACCGCTGAACTGGGCACCGCCGTCTCAAGCACCGCTGAACAGGGCACCGCCGTCTCAAGCACCGCTGAACAGGGCACCGCCGTCTCAAGCACCGCTGAACAGGGCACCACCGTCTCAAGCACCGCTGAACTGGGCCCTTCATCTCAAGCACCGCTGAACTGGGCCCTTCATCCCAAGCACCACTGAATTGGGCCCTTCATCTCAAGCACCGCTCCGCTGGGCCCTTCATCTCAAGCACCGCTGAATTGGGCCCTTCATCTCAAGCACCGCTCCGCTGGGCCCTTCATCTCAAGCACCGCTCCGCTGGGCACCGCCGTCTCAAGCACCGCTGAACTGGGCCCTTCATCTCAAGCACCGCTGAACTGGGCCCTTCATCTCAAGCACCGCTGAACTGGGCACTGCCGTCTCAAGCACCGCTGAACAGGGCACCGCCATCTCAAGCACAGCTGAACTGGGCACTGCCATCTCAAGCACCGCTGAACAGGGCACCGCCGTCTCAAGCACCGCTGAACAGGGCACCGCCGTCTCAAGCACCGCTGAACAGGGCACCTTCATCTCAAGCAACGCTGAACTGGGCACCGCCGTCTCAAGCACCGCTGAACAGGGCACCGCCGTCTCAAGCACCGCTGAACAGGGCACCTTCATCTCAAGCACCGCTGAACTGGGCACCGCCGTCTCAAGCACCGCTGAACAGGGCACCGCCGTCAAAAGCACCGCTCCGCTGGGCCCTTCATCTCAAGCACCGCTCCGCTGGGCACCGCCGTCTCAAGCACCGCTGAACTGGGCCCTTCATCTCAAGCACCGCTGGCCCATTGGCGGAAGGGGCAGGCCCGCATCTGTGTCGGGCAGGGCTGCACGAAGCACTCTGGGCACTAGTCCCCCTCCAGTACCAGTGGAGACTGTTATCCACTTGAGAGACTGTGGCTTTGCACTCCCCAGGATTGGACAGTGGGCAAGCCACCCACTGTAGAGACTTGAGAGACTATGGCTTTGCACTCCCCAGGATATGGCAGTGGGCAAGCCACCCACTGAAGAGACTTGTGAGACTGTGGCTTTGCACTCCCCAGGATATGGCAGTGGGCAACCCACCCACTGTAGAGACTTGTGAGACTGTGGCTTTGCACTCCCCAGGATGGAACAGTGGGCAACTCACCCACTGTAGAGACTTGTGAGACTGTGGCTTTGCACTCCCCAGGATGGGACAGTGGCCATGGAGGCCCCTCGTGGATCTGGCGTCGTGTACTCATGTGGCTGAGGTGCCCCCCCTTCCCTTTCCCCTGAGGTGCCTGTAGTTTTTCTATCTGATGCCCCTGCAGTGTTCTCTCCGTTTAGGTCAGGTATCTTGTGTGGGCCTTGCCCATGTGATTTGGGCCCAGTGGTCCACGGACAATGACAGCTAGAATTATCAGACTTTTAATATTTATGTATATATTAGTTTTAAATGTGTGATATTTTTATAAGGCAATGATCCAATATATTCGACTGTTTATGATCTATTCCTTTTGTCTTTGCATTCTTTCGGGGGGGCTTGGGGGTTGTAACAGTGATGTATTGCTATGCATTGATGTGTGTGTTGTAGTGGGTGGGGGTGGGTGTGTCGCGTATGTGTGTCCCCGTAATATTTTCTCCTCCCCCCTCCCCTGTGTCGTAGGTGCAGTACTCACCGTTGTCTTCTGTGCCGGCGTTCATGCTCCTGGTAGAGGAGCAGGAATACAATAGCTGGTAGGATGTGTAATTCGGGTTCCATGCTGTCCAGATTCCTCGTGGGGTGTATGGAGATGAGCGTTTTTGGTTTGAAATGTCTGTTTCCGCCGTGTTTTTATCGGCGGGGCTACCGCCCCGGAAAAGGTGGCGGATTGGTGGGTTGTGATAGGGTGGGCGGTACATTGTCTGCCGCCTGTCTGTTGGCGGTGACCGCCGCGCTGTTTGTTTGTCCCGCCGTGGCGGTCAGAGTATTAAAGTGGCGGTCTCTGTTGGCGGTTTCCGCCAGGGTCAGAATTCCATTTTTTTAACCGCCGGCCTGTTGGCGGGTTAGCCGCCGCTTTAACACCGACCGCCAGGGTTGGAATGAGGGCCTTTGTATTTAAAAATAAAACGAAATTATTACAGTCAAAACTAATACATTGCTTCCCAAATAAAAAAAAAGTTATACAATTTATTAAAGTGTACATATATATAATTAAATATTTATGTGTATAAATATTATGGGGGTGATTCTAACCCTGGTGGTCGGTGTTAAAGCGGCGGCCAACCCGCCAACAGGCTGGCGGTCGAAAAAATGGAATTCTGACCCTGGCGGGAACCGCCAACACAGCCCGCCAACTTAACACTCCGACCGCCGCGGCGGTACAGACAAACAGCGCGGCGGTCACCGCCAACAGGCAGGCGGCAGACAATGTACCGCCCACACTATCATAACTCACCAATCCGCCACCTTTTCCGGGGCGGGAGCACCGCCGATAAAAACACGGCGGAAACAGACTACGAACGGGAAAACGCTCACCAAAACACACTCCACGAGTACGGAGGACAGCATGGAACCCGAATTAAACATCCTACCTGCTCTCGTCTACCTTCTCATCTACCACGAGTACGAAGTCCGGCGCAGACGACAACGGTGAGTACTGCACCTACGACACACGGGAGGGGGAGGACGAAAGGTTACGGGCACACACATATGCGACCCCCCCCCCCCCAATCATGTACTCACCAATGCAGAGCACCAAGTCACAGTGACACCACCCAAACACCCCTGAAAAATGCTAGGACATAATCATATTTTGAATAAATATTTATGTACCAAAAAGCTCCAGAAAATTAGCGTACAACCATGAAAGAAATCCACAACAAAACAAATGCCATACACATCAGTGTATAACTGAAGTACCAAGTCCTGCACATCCTACGAATTCAGCATGTCCGTGGGCCAAAGTCTTGAGAAACAAGGGCAAAGCCCACACAGGAGACCTGAGTCCTTTGGAGAGAACACTGCAGGGGCATCAGATGTAAAAACTACAGGCACCTCAGGGGGAAGGGAAGGGGGGGGGCACCACAGCCACATGAGTCCACGACGCCAGATCCACAAGGAGCCACCATGCCCACTGTTCAATCCTGGGGAGTGCAAAGCCACAGTCTCTCAATGTCTCTACAGTGGGTGGGCTGCCCACTGGACCATCCTGGGGAGTGCAAAGCCACAGTCTCTCAAGTCTCTGCAGTGGGTGGATTGCCCACTGGACCATCCTGGGGAGTGCAAAGCCACAGTCTCTCAAGTCTCTGCAGTGGGTGGATTGCCCACTGGACCATCCTGGGGAGTGCAAAGCCACAGTCTCTCAATGTCTCTACAGTGGGTGGGCTGCCCACTGGACCATCCTGGGGAGTGCAAAGCCACAGTCTCTCAATGTCTCTACAGTGGGTGGGCTGCCCACTGGGCCATCCTGGGGAGTGCAAAGCCACAGTCTCTCAAGTCTCTGCAGTGGGTGGATTGCCCACTGGGCCATCCTGGGGAGTGCAAAGCCACAGTCTCTCAATGTCTCTACAGTGGGTGGGCTGCCCACTGGACCATCCTGGGGAGTGCAAAGCCACAGTCTCTCAATGTCTCTACAGTGGGTGGGCTGCCCACTGGGCCATCCTGGGGAGTGCAAAGCCACAGTCCATCAGATGGATGACAGTCTCCACTGGTCAAGGAGGAGGCATGGTGGGCACAGTGAACCATCAACGGTGCTTGAGACGGCGGTGCCCTGTTCAGCGGTGCTTGAGACGGCGGGGCCCAGCGGAGCGGTGCTTGAGACGGCGGGGCCCAGCGGAGCGGTGCTTGAGAGGAAGGGCCCAGCAGAGCGGTGCTTGAGAAGAAGGGCCCAGCGGAGCGGTGCGTGAGAGGAAGGGCCCAGCGGAGCGGTGCTTGAGACGGCGGGGCCCAGCGGAGCGGTGCGTGAGAGGAAGGGCCCAGCGGAGCGGTGCTTGAGACGGCGGGGCCCAGCGGAGCGGTGCTTGAGAGGAAGGGCCCAGCGGAGCGGTGCTTGAGACGGCGGGGCCCAGCGGAGCGGTGCTTGAGAGGAAGGGCCCAGCGGAGCGGTGCTTGAGACGGCGGGGCCCAGCGGAGTGCTTGAGACGGCGGGGCCCAGCGGAGCGGTGCTTGAGAGGAAGGGCCCAGCGGAGCGGTGCTTGAGAAGAAGGGCCCAGCGGAGCGGTGCGTGAGAGGAAGGGCCCAGCGGAGCGGTGCTTGAGACGGCGGGGCCCTGTTCAGCGGTGCCTATCTCCACGGCGGGGCCCTGTTCAGCGGTGCTCTTCTGCACCGCGGGCCCTGTTCAGCGGTGCCTATCTCCACGGCGGGGCCCTGTTCAGCGGTGCTCTTCTGCACCGCGGGCCCTGTTCAGCGGTGCCTATCTCCACGGCGGGGCCCTGTTCAGCGGTGCTCTTCTGCACCGCGGGCCCTGTTCAGCGGTGCCTATCTCCACGGCGGGGCCCTGTTCAGCGGTGCTCTTCTGCACCGCGGGCCCTGTTCAGCGGTGCCTATCTCCATGGCGGGGCCCTGTTCAGCTGTACTCTTCTGCACCGCGGGCCCTGTTCAGCGGTGCTCATCCAGCAGGTCAAGGGAGCCAGACCTGGCCTGGACTCCCTGTTCAGTCGCCCTCGGACCGTGACGTTTCTGGACCCTTCGGGGACGGACTCCTGGCCTCCTTAGTGTCCTCCTTCCCAGCTGGGATGTGGCATGTTGGGTCCACCTTCTCCGCGCTCCTGCTGCCCTTCCGCTCCTTTGATGGGGCTCTCGGGCCCTTGCCTCCCCCAGATGGTGTGGGTGGTGAAGTGGCCGCACATTGCTCCTTGGGGGCAGCCCTGTCGGTCCTCGCACGGCGGTCCTTGGTTTTGCGGGTCCTCTTGCCGGGGGGGGGGGGGCTGGACGTGTCCTTGCTGCTGATCGATGTGTCACTACTGGCAAAGGGTGGGCTCCAGAACCCAGGCACAACAGTGACACCCGAAGCTGGGCTGGTGGTGGCTGCGGTGCTCTTGGGACTCTTTGAAGATGGATCGGGGAGGTCATCGGGGGGAAAGAGGATAAGGTTAGCCAGGAAAAGTTTTTTAGGGCCAAGGTAAAGGGTAGGAGAAGTGGAGATGGAAGTGGAGGTAGAGGAGGTGGTTGTTGGAGAGTCAGGTGTGCTGTCATTGGGTGAAGGTGCTGGTGCTGTAGGCTGTCGTGAGGTGGATGGCTGTTGGGTGGGTGGCTGCCTGCGTTTGTGTGTCTTGGAAGAGGGGGTGACAGACACAGTGGGAGAGGACACAGGGGACGTGTACATGGCAGTGGGGGTGGTGACTGCACGAGTGTGGACTGTACTGGAGGGTGAGGTGGTGATGGAAGCACTGGCTGATGTTGGGGTGCATGCAGGTGTGAGTGTAGACGTCACAGGGAGGGAGGAGGGAGACGAGGAGGAGGGGGACACAGGGGTGGCAGTGGCTGTTGGCATGTCTGCATCTGGGTGTTGCTCGGGTGAGTGTTTGCGGGATCTGTGGTGCTTGTGTTTGGATGAGCTGCTCTTGGGTGTTGAGGTGTGTGCAGGCTGGTCTGATGGTGTGGATGGGATAGGCTGAGGAACAGGAGACAGAGACAGGCTGGAGGCAGTCAGAAGAGGGAGGCTGGAAACAGGGACAATGGCTGCCGTCAGTGCTGAGGCCAGAGCAGTGAACGCTCGTTGATGGGCAGCCTGACCCGAATGAATGCCCTCCAGGTACGCATTGCTCTGTTGCACCTCCCTTTGCACACCCTGGATGGCATTCAAAAGGGTCGTCTGCCCAACAATGAGCGTCCTTACCAGGTCAATGAGCTCCGCACTGAGGGCAGCAGGGGCAACAGGGGCAGGGGCTGAGGTGCCTGGGGCGAAGGAGACGCGCGCCTTCCTGGGCGAACCGGCACGGAGCAAAGACTGAGGGGCTGCTGGGAGGGCGGGGCTGGTGCGCTGGGTGGCGGCTGTACCTGTAGAGGCGGGGGGCACGGATGTTGCCGCCACCCCTAGGAAGCTCCCATCCGAGGACGTGTCGCTTTCGCTGCTCTCACCAGCGGTCCCCGTCGTGGTGCTCCCCTCGCCCTCTGGATCACTGGTGCCCTCGGTGTCTGTTCCTGGGCCCACCGGGGCCTTGTGTCCTGCAGCTCCCTCGTGCTCCGATGCCATATCTCCTCCGCCTGATGATGCTAATGCACACATGCACAAGAAGATGAAGAGAAAGGGTGGGGGGAGAAAAAAGAAGACCAGGTTGAGTGCATGCAATGTCAACACCGTTGGCGGAGAGGACAGACACAGGAGCCTAATGCACTAAGCCGCGCATTCGGGGTACACTACTCAGTACTACTGACTAGGACAACAGGCCAAGAGACGTCAAACGCGCACATGGGAGATGCCGGACCTTCAATGGCTGTACTTGTCACCCTACAGAGGTGGGGGCCGGGGGCACAGGGCCATGCCTAAGGGAGAGGACTACACTACAGAAAGCGCCCTGGCCTAATGTCACCCACAGCCCTCCTCCCCCACCCAGACGCCTCCACTGCGCAGAAAGATAGGAGAATGTGCTGATACTCACCCCCTTGTGTCTGCTGTGATGTCTTAAAGCGCCCATCCAATTCAGGGTAGGCCACCGCCAGGATCCGGGACATCAGGGGGGTCATGGTGCGACTGGCACCCCTCCTTGGTTGGGAGGCCATCCCCAGCAGTGTTTCTGCGGTCTTCCTTGTTCCGCGGCGGATGTCCTCCCACCTCTTGCGGCAGTGGGTGCCCCGTCTGTTGTGGACCCCCGAGGTCCGGACTTCCTTGGCGATGGCACGCCAAATCTCGATCTTCTGATGGGCGCTGACCTATTAGACATGTACAGGGTGGAAAGGAGGAAATCATCAATGGCCTGCATGTTAGATGTAATTGGCCCCCCCCCACCCACTTTGCCATATGGCACATGCTCTCATCTGTCGGGCGTTGCACTCCTCATTCGCCCCCCACCCAACCAACTTACATCCACCCCAATCCACACAGGCATAGCCCATTCCATTAGCACCCGGGGTACTCACTTGTTGGTCTGGAGGACCGTAGAGTAGCGCATACTGGGGGAGGACCCCATCCACGAGCTTGTCCAATTCTTCAGACGTGAAGGCAGGGGCCCTTTCCCCAGTCGCAGCAGCCATTGTATCTTCCAGACCGAGGTCACAGCAGCACTTGCAGTATAGGTCCTCTCCTGTGGATGATCAGGTCTCGAGTGATTAAGCAGATAGAAAATGGCGGTCACGTCCGCGGCGGTGCGTACCGCGACGGTGCGTACCGCGACCGCCGGCGCACTTCGTTATTGGCTCCTGAAACCCATAGGCTTCAATGTTAACCAATGCGGCTTTGCGCCGCGGTCTTCGACCGCCTACCGCCACGGTGTGCCCCGCCAGCGCAGTGACCTCACATCCCATTGTCCCACTTCACAGGTCAGGCAGCCGCCATTTCAAGGGCCCACATGGCTTAATTTTGACTGCGACACACAGGCCTAGGCCTTGCATTGCCACACATACACGCCTTTCAAACCATTGCCATTCTTTAACTGTGCAAGCTGTCTGTACGTACCTGTGGTTTGGCTGACTCTGTGCTCCATGTTGTCCTTCCTAGGCACCGTCCGCTGGGACTTGGGATGAGAAGGAGGAATCCTCGCGTGTACCGACCGCTGGTGGACCTGTCGACAATGGAAGAACGCCATATAATACTTCGATACCGACTTGACCGTGCCACTATCCATGAACTGTGTGCCCAGCTGGAGCCAGCCCTGATGTCCCCCATCCGCCAACCCACAGGGATTCCCCCTCTGGTGCAGGTTTTGTCAGTCCTCCATTTTTTGGCCAGTGGGTCATTCCAGACCACAGTGGCCATGTCATCTGGAATGTCTCAGCCTATGTTTTCTAAGATTTTGAGCAGAGTGTTGTCTGCCCTGATGAAACTCATGCGGAGCTACATAATTTTCCCCGAGGAGGGTGACTTGCCCACAGTGAAGGGTGATTTCTATGCCCTTGGACATTTCCCCAACATCATTGGTGCCATTGATGGGACCCATGTGGCTTTGGTACCCCCAAAAGACGATGAGCAGGTGTACCGAAACAGAAAGAATTATCATTCGATGAATGTCCAGGTGGTCTGTTTGGCTGACCAGTACATCTCCCATGTAAATGCCAAGTTCCCAGGGTCAGTGCATGACGCGTATGTGATGCGAAATAGCAGCATCCCCTATGTGATGGAGCAGCTACAGAGACAACGTGTGTGGCTAATAGGTGACTCTGGTTACCCCAACCTGCCGTGGCTACTGACCCCAGTAAGGAATCCCCGGACAAGGGCAGAGGAACGCTACAATGAGGCCCATGGGCGTACAAGGAGGGTGATTGAGCGAACCTTTGGCCTCCTGAAGGCCAGGTTTAGGTGCCTGCATATGACTGGTGGATCCCTAATGTACTCACCAAAGAAGGTGTGCCATATCATCGTGGCGTGCTGTATGCTTCACAACCTGGCTTTGCGACGCCAAGTGCCTTTCCTGCAGGAGGATGGTCCAGATGGTGGTGTTGTAGAAGCCGTGGAGCCTGTGGAGAGTGAAGAGGAGGAAGACTCTGAGGACGACACAGACAATAGGGACAGAGTGATACAACAGTATTTCCAGTAACACCCAGGTAAGAATCACCCACGCCATTTCACAATTGCTTCTAGCCTCCTGCATCTATACTTTCTGTAGTTCCCCACAGATGTTTTTTATTAATTTATGCCTTTCCCTTCCCTTCTCAGTGCTATCTGACTCAGTACCTGACTTCTGCTTGGTTCGCCCATGAAATACAGCGTATTGACATTGGTATGTTGTCATGACTAATTGACAGAACAGAAATTGAACAGTAATATGTTATCCCTTTGTTAATAATACAGCATGACTCAAAACAGGTTTGTGTGCAAAATGTGATTTATTTACAGTGCTAAATACCGGTACATGTGATTCTAAGGGTGATGGGTGGGGGTGGAGGAATATCCATGGCAGAGTCCAGTTCTCAGTCTCACAGGTGCATTGTTCTTTTGCCTGTGGAAGGATGGAGCATAGGCAGTTCATGGTTGGACAGGTTGGCAATGTGGGACAGTGGGAAGACTTGAGGGGGTATGTCCTGCTGGCGGGGGTCTTGACATCCTACTCTGTCTTTTTCTTTGGTCTCAGGCTCCTCTTACGGGGTGGTTGTTCTTCAGCAGGAGGTGGGGTTCTGGGGGGCTGTCGAGGTGTTGGGACCTCCTGTCCACTAGCGCCGGCGGAGGTGGTAGGCTGTTCCTGGTCCGGCCTAGTGACAGGGGCCCTGTGTGGTGCACCATGGTCCCGCAACGCGTCCTCTATCCTGTGGAGGGCCAGGACGATGGTCCCCATTGCGGTCCCGATGATTCTCAGCTCCTCCCTGAACCCCATGTAGCGTTCTTCCTGCTGTGCCTGGATCTCAGTGAACCTGGCCAGTACCGTCGCCATCGTTTCTTGGGAGTGGTGGTATGCCCCCATGAGGGTGGTGAGGGCCTCTTGGAGAGTGGGTTCCCTGGGCCTCTCCTCACCCCCCTGTCGCACAGCAGCCCTCCGAGCTGCCCGGTTTCCCCCGGCCTCTGTCCCCTGGACGGTGTGCCCGCTACCACTGCCCCCAGGTCCCTGTTGTTGTTGGGGTGTTGGGTTAGCCTGGGTGCCCTGTAGTGGCAGACACACCGCTGATTGAGCTGTCCTAGAGACAGAGGCATGGGCCCGCTGGGTGGGAGCTGTGCTGGTGTCGGCAGAGGGGGTCGGGTCTGGTGTGGCCTGTGTCTGGGTGAGGGGAACAGACTGCCCAGCGGTCCCCGATGGTCCGGGCTGGTCATCAGGTTCACTGTCGACAGAGCTGCTATCCTCAGTGTGGGCCTGTTCCGGTGGTGGGATGGACACTTCTGGACCCTCCTGGCTGGTGTGTGTGCAATAGCATGCGTGTTGTGGGTGCCCTTGTCCCCCAGTGCAGGCATTCCCTGGAGGGAGGTGTTGTGAGGGTATTTAGTGGGGGGGAGGGGTTAGTGCAGTGGTCATGCTTAGGTGATGGGTGCCCATGGTTTGTGTTGGCATGCAGGAGTTGGTGTTGGGATGGGTGGGTTGTGCTGGTGAGACATTGTCAGGAAGGATGTGTGATGGGGGTTGGGGGTGAGGGTGGGGGTGTGAGTTGGCATGCTGGTGGGGTGTGGGGGATATAGTAGTTGAGATGGGACTTACCAGAGTCCATTCCTCCGGCTACTCCTGAGAGGCCCTGAGGATGCAGGATGGTCAAGACCTCTTGCTCCCACGATGTAAATTCGGGAGGGGTGGGTGGGGGTCCGCCGCCAGTCTTCTGGACCGCGATGTTGTGCCTGGAGACCATCGATCGGACCTTCCCCCGTAGGTCGTTCCATCTTTTGCGGATGTCCTCCCTATTCCTGGGATGCTGTCCCACCGCGTTGACCCTGTCCACGATCCGCTGCCATAGCTCCGCCTTCCTGGCTATACTGGTGTGCTGCACCTGCGAGCCGAAGAGCTGGGGTTCCACTCTTAGGATTTCCTCCACCATGACCCGGAGTTCTTGGTCCGAAAAGCGTGGATGCCTTTGGGGTGCCATGGGGTGGTGTGGGTGAGGTGTGGGGTGGTGTGTGTGATGAGGAGTGTGTTGGTGAGTGGTGCTTTGTGCTACTATGTGGTGTGTGTGATGGTGTAGTGTGCCTCAGTGTGTCTTGCTTTGGATTGTCTGCTGTGTCTCTCTCTCCTTCTCTCAGTAATTGGGGTCGCAGGGGTTTGTGGGTGATGTGGGTGTGTGTTTTATAGTTGGTTGATTGTGTGGGAGTGGTGTGTGTATGTGTATCAGGTGTGTGTTTTTCAAATTGTCCAATGTGGCTGTGTTTTGGTGATGTGTGTGTATTCTGACCGCGGCGGTGTGTAGCGCCAATGGAATACCGCGTTTGAATGACCGCCGTGTGGATTCGTGGGTCGTAATGGCATGGGCGTATTTCTGTTGGCGTGACGGTGGAGGTTTGGTCATCTCCAGTTTATCGCTGCCCGCCGATGTGGCGGGCTGCAGTGGAGGACGGATTTTTGGAGGTTTGGCCGTTGTGGGTCAGAATGACCGTGGCGGTTGACCGCGGCCGCGGCGGTGTTATGGCGGTCTTCTGACCGGCGGTAAGGGCATTTTACCGCCGAGGTCAGAATCACCCCCTATGTGTCTGTGTATATATATATATATATATATATATATAGATTGCAGTTTCATAAAAAATAAAAATAAACTACTGTTAAATAAAACATATATTTATATACATAAACTTACCCAAAAATTGTGGTTCAGGCATTCGTTGTTCAGCCAGAATTGTTCTTAAGGCAGTAGTTGTTGAATCATGTGTTGTCAAATCTTTTACGGTGTTCTGACTTCGTGCTTCAGGCAAATTGTTGCTCCGACATCGTGGTATGAATGTTTTCCCATGCAGACACATTGATACTTTTTGCTTCTTATGGGGATCATTCTGACCCTGTCGCGGATGACTGAAGCACCGCCAACAGGCTGGCGGTGCTTCAAAGCCCATTCCGACCGCGGCGGTAAAGCCGCAGTCGGAAAACCGGGTCCGGCGGTTTCCCGCCGGATTTCCCCCGGCTGGGCAAATCTGCCAGGGCAGCGCTGCAAGCAGCGCTGCCCAGGGGATTCTGACCCCCTTCCCGCCAGCCTGTTTCTGGCGGTTTTTACCGCCAGGAACAGGATGGTGGGAACGGGTGTCCTGGGGCCCCTGGGGGACCCTGCACTGCCCATGCCACTGGCATGGGCAGTGCAGGGGCCCCCTAACAGGGCCCCAGCCTGCTTTTCACTGTCTGCCTAGCAGACAGTGAAAAGTGCGACGGGTGCAACTGCACCCGTCGCAAACCTGCAACACCGCCGGCTCCATTCGGAGCCGGCTTCAGTGTTGCAGGCCGCCTTCACGCTGGGCCGGCGGGCGCTAACAATGTTAGCACCCGCCGGCCCAGCGGGAAGGTCGGAATGGCCCCAGCGGTCTTTCGACTGCGGAGCGGCCATATGGCGGTTCCCGCCAGGCGGCCGCCGCCCGCCGCCCGCCGGGGTCAGAATGACCCCCTATATTTGTTGATGTCGTAGGTTCATTCTGAGACTGACTTTATCCAGCTTGAACTTACTACTGAGATACTCTACTGAAATTCTCAGTAAGATATTTTGACTAAAATAATATGCTTTCGCATCCACAATGAGAACCTACTGAGATATATTTTCCTGATACTAGATTAGAATAGGGATGTAATCTTTGTGAGACATGCTATATGCATTGTTCTGTAATTTGTTATTGATTTTAAGTGATTTTATAATAAAAATATTGATTAACTAATGATTTTAATAAAAAAGATTTAAAAAGGAATGCAAACTGTCATCATTGTCTCTTAAAAAAGAAAAGGTCATCCAGGAATTGAGAATATTTGTTGTTTGTGACTTACAACTCTTCCCTTTTTAATTACATAAAAGATTAATTGCCAAGGGATGAGTAGTAAGCATAGATTTGAATAAGACAGTTAAATACATTATTCATTCTAAGTCTCCGCTCTAACAAAGTTGGTAGCTCAGGGACAGTTTAGGTAATGAGACAAAAGAGCTGCAAAATGAAAAGTATCTAAAGTAGTTAAATGCCTATTTGCCCAAAGCCTGACTTTGAAGATTGACCCGGTGTGGTTCCTGAAGTGGTTGCTGGTAGCAGTTGCTGAGTGGTTAATTCCACTTTTGAGTTAGAGTATCATTAGGGTTACGTGTCACAATTATGACGATTAGTATGATTTATGAATTGTATGTTGATTTGAAAATTGCTCATTCATGTATGTTCCAAATTGCATTGCTGATGCTTATGTGCTTTTGTCAAAGAAGATAAATAGGTTATTGACTACGAAGTAGTCTAAAATCTCAGGATACATAAATAAGAGTTGATTTTGTGGCATTCCTGTGTGCTAATAATTTGAAGTGCATTCCATTAGATGTCATTGACAGTTGAGACAGGAACAGTAACATACTTTGTTGTGCTTGTACTAATACTGATTAGTGTTGGTGAAGCCTAATGCACATAGGTGATGCTACATAGATTAGGTAATTTCCCACAGGTTGAGATCTCATAATTATGGGTGTAAAACTCTTTTGGTTATAAAGCCGAAAGGTACAAAACCCTAAAAAATTCTGGTTGTTGATTGTGCTATGGTTTTCTTTAGAAGAAGAAGACAAAGGCCCTCATTATGAACCTGCGGTGAGTGATAAAGTGGCAGTAATACCACCAACATGCTGGCAGTAAGTACCGCCAAATTATGACCATGGCGGTGATAACTCCCAGAGACAGCCAATGTACCACACCAACCGCAAGGGTGGAAACAACAGCCACCACATCGGTAGCCGTCAACAGCCAGGCGGGAGACAAAGTACTGCCCACCATATTAAGATATTGCAAACTGCCACCTTTTCCGGGGGGGAACCAATGCCAACAAAAGCCTGGCAGAAACAGAGCTCAGAAGTGAAAGGACTCACCATTGGAGACACAGGTAGGAACCACGCCGCCATGGAACTCGAACTGCAAGTCTTCCCTATGATATTCTACGTCATGCTCCACCTGGAACTCCAATGCTGACGAAGATGACGAAGGTGAGCAGAGCCGCCTAGCACACAAGGGAGCATGGGAGGGAAACGAGAGGGACACACATTCACAACACACACCTGACACACCCACACCATACACACATCCAGCTGCACACGTAAACCAATGGCACAAGACATATAGCATAAAAAAACACGGATGATAACACTGGAGTAACGACAATGTATTAGCATAGCAAAATCCACCACCCAAACCAAATATATACAAATGTTCATAAAGGGCCAATGCCCAGTCCAAAGTCATGACGGCACACAAGGCCACAGGGCATAGTCCAAAGCCCTACCTGTTTCCTGACACAGTCGGAGAGAACACTGCAGGGGCATCATTTTGAAAGTGGGAAGGCACCTCAGGGGCGTTGGGGGCACCTCAGCGGAATACGGGAATGTCCTAACTGATTCTGGAGGGGGCAACATGCCCATTGCTTTGTCCTGGGAGTGCAAGGCCACAGTCTCTGGAGTGGGTGACTTTCCCACTGGTTCTGGTAGGGGTAACATGCCCATTGCTTTGTCCTTGGGAGAGCAAGGCCACAGTCTCTCAGGTGGGTGACTTGCCCACTGGTTCTGGAGGCAGCAGCACACACAGCAGGCTCAGGAGGATGGCGTAAATGGCGTCCGCCAGCGGTGACAGCTGTATTGTGGTGGTGGCTGGAGGAGCCTCCTCGGCAGTCCCTGTACTGTCCGAGATCTGCACTGTGGTGGTGGTTTGAGGTGTTTCCTGGGCAGCCCCTGCACTGTCCAGTATCTGCACTGTGGTGGTGGTTGCAGGACCCTGCTGGGCAGCCCCTGCACTATCCTATATCTGCACTGTGGTGGTTGTTAGCGGAGCCTCCTGGGCAGCCCCTGCACTACTTGGTGGCTGCACTTCCACAGCTGGCATTGGGGGCCCTGTGACAGCTGGTGGTGGTGGCAGTGTTAGCCTGACAGCTTCTGCTGGCGTAGAGTGCCATGTCTCCTCCTGTCCGTGGGTCTTGGATGCCTTACCCTTCCTGGCAGGGGCGGAAGGGCTCTTCCCCTCTCTGCCTGGTGGTGCAGGCTCCTTCCCCTTCTTCACAGCTGGTCCAGGCTCCTTCCCCTTCTTCACAGCTGGTGCAAGCTCCTTCCCCTTCTTCACAGCTGGTGCAGGCCCCTTCCCCTTCTTCAGATCTGGTGCAGGACACTTCACACTCTTCCCTGGTGGTACAGGACCCTTCTCTTTCTTCCCTGGTGGTGCTGGCTCCTTCCCCTTCTGTGTTGTAGGCCTGGTATCCTTACCACCATGAGTAGGTGGTCTCCGTGGACTGTTTGGCTGAGGTGCATGGGCTGTATGCTGATGTGAGGCAGATGGCTGTTTGGTGTCTGAGTGATTGCGTTTGTGTCCCTCAGGAGGTGGGGGACAGGCACGGTGGGAGAGGACACAGGGGACGCATGCATGGTTGTTGTAGAGGTGTCTGCCAATGAGGTGTGTGTTCTGCTTGGTGTGGTGATGCTGATAGTGGATGTAGATGTAGTTCATGCAGGTGTGAGTGTGGACGTGTCTGAGGAGGATGAGGGTGAGACAGTGGAGGCAGTGGATGTTGTCATGTTTGCAACTGTATGGCGTCTGTGTGAGTGCATATGGGATGAAGTGTGGTGCTTTTGTTTGCCTGTGCCACTCTTGTGTGTTGTCTTGTGTGCATGCTTGTCTGTATGTGTGCCTGGGATGGGTTGGGGTTGAGGAGAGTGGGACTGGGAAATGGTAGTTGGAAGGGGGACGGTAGAAACAGGGACAATGGCTGCCGTCAGAGAGGAGGCCAGAGCCTGAATTGATCTCTATTGGGCAGCCAATCCACTGTGAATGCCCTCCAGGAAAGCACTGCATTGGCCCATCTGGGATGCCAGCCCCTGGATGGCATTCACAATGGTTGACTGCTCTACAAAGCTGGATCTCAGGAGGTCAATAGCCTCCTCAATCAGCACAGCAGGGCTCTCTGGGGCAGGGCCTGAGGTGCCTGGGGTGAAGGAGATGCCCTCCCTCCTGGGTGAGCGGGCATGGGCAACTCGCTGGGGGGCTACTGGGAGGGTGTTACTGGTACAACGTGGCGACTGTACCTGCAGCTGGAGTGGTCACAGAGGTGTCCGCCACCACCCGGGAGCTCCCATCGGAGGTGGTATCAGAGTCTGTGTTATCCCCTCCAGTCTCTGCTGTGGTCCTCCCCTTGCCCTCTGTCCTACTGGTTGCGTCGGTGGACCCTGCCTCCAGGGTCATGTGGGATGCAGCTTTCTCTGTCATCGGTTCCCCTGCTCCTCCACCAGATGATGCTAATGCACACAAGGACAGGATGACAAAACAAGAAAGGGGAGAGAGAGACAAAGGATACACTGGGTCAATGACTGCACCAACACCACCATTGGCGTACACAGCACCCTCACACACAGGGAACTGGCCTAAGCAATATTAATTGCACTAACAGTGATATGGCTAGTCACCAAGGCATAATGTGGAGCACACACTGCCAACTGCAGCACACCTGGGACCCACACAGCCCTGCCTAAAAGTGACTACTTACAAGCTAGGTACCTGTATTTGCCATGCAACCATTACCCTTCAGATGACCCACGTTGCAATGTCTGGCCTGGCCTTAGGGGTACCCACTAACACACAACCACCACCCAGATACCACCCCACCAGCCAAAATGTGTAATTATACCCACTGTACTCACCCCCTTGTGGCTGCTGTGATTCCCTCAAGTGCCCATCCAGCTCAGGGTAGGCCACCGTCAGTATTTTGACCACCAGGGTGGTCAGGGTCCAATGGGCACCCCTTTCTCGTTGGGAGGCCATTCCCAGCTGGGCCTCCTCTGTCTTCCGTGCCCAGCATCTCAGGTCATCCCACCGTTTCTGACAGCGTGTGGTCTGCCTGCGATAGACCCCCATGGTCCGCACCTCCTTGGCGATGGCACACCATATACCCTTCTTTTGATGGGCGCTGACCTGCAGAGGCAATACAAACAGGAAAACACCATTAGACAAGCAGTCCAGCCAGTTACACATATGGCCCACCATACCCGTTTTCATCACCATTGGCACACACACAGCACAGCACACAATGTGAACTCCGCAAAGAGGACATCCACCCACCCCCCTTACCCAAGGCCTTCACACACACAACTCCATGCATTCATGCCACATTCATTGTGCCCACAGTGTACTCACCTGTTGGTCTGGAGGCTCATACAGCAATCTGCACTGGGGTAGGACCCAATCCACCAGTCTCTCCAACTCTTCTGAAGTGAAGGCGGGGGCCCTTTCCCCGGTCATGCGGGCCATGGTAGGTTCCAGACACATGTCACAGCAGCACATGCATTGTAGGTCATCTCCTGTAGAAGGTCAGGAAACAAGTGAAGAATGATTTAGAAAATAGCGGTCACGTCTGCAGCGGTGTACACCGTTACAGCTGGCGTTCATCCCCATTGGCCACTGCAGTGTAGGTCCTCTCCTATTCCCTTCTTTTGATGGGCGCTGACCTGCAGAACCAATAAGGACAGAAGAGCACCATGAAACTAACAGTCCCGGCTGTCACACATACAGCCCACCATACCTGTTTCCATCACCAATGGCACACACATTGTCCTGCACACAACATGTACACCACCAAAGATTATCCCCCTTACACAATGCTTCCACACACATCTCCATGCATCAATGCATCCATGCCACATGCATTGTGCTCACAGTGTATTCATTTGTTGGTCTGGAGGCCCATACAGCAGTCCGTACTGGAGTAGGACCCCATCCACCAGTCGCTTCAACTCCTCCGAAGTGAAGGCTGAGGCCCTTTCCCCAGTCACACGGGCCATGGTAGGTTCCAGACACATGCATTGTAGGTCTTCTCCTGTTGAAGGTCAGGAAACAAGTGAGAAATGATTTAGAAAATGGCGGTCACGTCCGCGGCGGTGTACACTGTCACTGCCGGCGTACATCCCCATTGGCCACTGTACTTTATAACGCCCAATATTATCCAATGAGTAATTGCATGGCGGTTCACGACCGCCTACCGCTACGGCACCCAACGTCGGCAGAATTACCTCAATTCCACCTGTCCCTCCACACAGGACATGGGGTCACCATTTGAGGGGGGTGACCAGGACTATAATGTCTGCGTCACAGGATTATTAGGCACATACTTTGAAATTTACACTGTCCCAATATGTAATTGCATGATGCGGACTACTGTGGTTTAGTTGTTCCAGTTGTGACAGCCTAATTACTCTTGTGTTCCTTAGATACCTACTGGTGCGGATGAATAGGAGATGAAAACATACCCCGTGTACAGACCCCTGGTGGACTTAGCTACACTAGAGGACAGGCACATTATACTCACCTATAGACTGGAAAGGGCCACCATCACAGAGCTGTGTGCCCAGTTGGAACCTGATCTGATCTCAGCTATCCATCATCCCACTGGGATTCCCCCTCTTGTGCAAATTCTATCAGTGCTCCATTTCCTGGCAATGGGTTCTTTCCAAGTGACAGTAGGCTTGGCAGCAGGAATGTCACAGCCAATGTTCTCAATCGTGCTGGCAAGAATCTTATCTACCCTGGTAAAACACCTATGCAGCTACATTGCTTTCCCCCAGGTGGAAGATTTGGCCACTGTGAAGGCCAGATTCTATGCAATGGAACATATTCCCAATATTATTGGTGTGATTGACGGAACATATATTGTGTTTGTCCCCCCCACCAGAATGAACAGGTGTACAGGAATCGTAAAAGTTTCTACTCCATAAATGTGCAGATGGTGTGCCTGGTGAACCAGTACATCTCGCACGTCAATGCTAAATATCCTGGGTCGGTGCATGATACCTTTGTCCTGAGAAATAGCAGCATCCCAAATGTGATGAGCCAACTACAGAGGCACAGGGTGTGGCTTATGGGTGAGCCTTGGGCCCCAACCGTGTATGTTAGTGTAGGCCTCTGATGTTAATCTAATAGAACAGTGTGTGGTTAAATGTTTTCCCTCAAATACTTGCAGGTGACTCTGGCTACCCAAACATATTGTGGCTGCTGACCCCTGTGAGGAATGCCAGGACAAGGGCAGAAGAACATTTTAATGAGGCACATGGGTGAACCAGAAGGATCATTGTGAGGACATTCGGCCTCCTGAAGGCCATGTTCAGGTGCCTCTATCTGACAGGTGGATCCCTTGCCTACTCAACTGAGAAGGTCTGCCAGATAGTAGTGGCATGCTGCATGTTGCACAACCTGGCCCTCAGACGTCATGTACCTTTTCTGCAGGAGGAGGTGACTGGAGATATCCCTGTGGCAGCAGTGGACCCTGAGGACAATGAGGATGAGGAGGCAGAGGATGAGAATGTGAACAACAGAACATCAGATATCCATCAGTACTTCCAATGACACACAGGTGAGACAGTGCAACTTCACATTTCTATGACTATTGTTGTATTCTGTGTGGCAGTGGCATGCTGGCATTACCCACTTGTTACCTCTACTTACTGTCACCTATGGATAATCATTTTACAGATGTTGGTGATATGACAACAATGTCCTTATGTGATCACTACAGCAAGCTACAGGTCATTCTTTCTATGCTTTCACTATGTGCAGTTAATTTGCTATGGATGTAGCTGTTTCAATCAATACAAATTCTCAATACATGAAATACTAGAAGTCGAGAATTTTCCAAGGGTGTTTATTTTAGTGCTAAAAAATAGAGGGGAAAGTGAAATGGAAAGGGGTGATGATACAGGAAAGTCCAGGGTATTGTTCCAGTAAGTTTGTAGCACAGGTGCAGGCCATAGAAAGGGGAGCAATGGCAGTTCAATGTGGACAAGGTGACTGAGTGGTACACATGGGGGACAATCAGGAGAGTCTCATTTCCTGGTAGTGGTCTTGACAAGTGTCTCTGGCTTCTGTCTGAATTGCAGGGAACATTTGTGGGGTGGTTCACCTTCTGCAGGGGAGGGATGCTGGTGGCCTGTGGGTCCAGTGGCGGGCCTCCAGGCCACTTGGGGCAGTGGAAGTGGAGGGCTGTTCAGTTGACTGGCTAGTGGCAGGGACCCGCTGATGTGCTTTTGCCTCCCTCATGAAGATGGCCATGTCTGCCACCATCCCTGCTATGAAGATCAGGGTATTGTTAAGGCCGGCAAGTCTTCCCTGATCCCCTGATACTGTCCCTCCTGCAGCTGCCTGCTCTCCTGCAAATTGTCTAGGATCTGGCCTATCGTACCCTGGGAATGGTGGTGGGCTTCCAGGATCTCAGAGAGTGCCTCTGGGAGAGTTGGTTCCCTGGTCTTGTCCTCCCTCTGGTGTACAGCAGTCCTCCCAGTTTCCCCGTTGGCCTGTGCCCCTGTCCCCTGAACAGTGTGCCCACTGCCACTGACCCTGGGTCCTTGATTGTCTTTAGTATGAGGTGTGGCCTGGGGTCCCTGTACAGGTGGGCACACTTCTGATTGACGTGTCCTCTGGACAGAGGTTTGGGTGCGTTGGGTGGGTGCTGTGGTATTAGTTCCTGATGGGGAGGCTCTGTGGTGGTTTATGAGTGGGCTTGGGTGACCGGCTGTCCAGTGGTCCCAGATGGGCCAGGTAGGTCCTCCAGATCCAGAAGTCCAGAGTTACGGTCATCACTGGGGGCCTCTTCTGTTGGGGGACTGGATAGTGGTGGCACCTCCTCTCCGCTGACATTGGCTGGGGTACCTGTGGGGATGTAAATTATGTATTATGCTTCAAGTGTATGACATTTGTACTTCCCTAACTTCCCCTCTATTGTTTGTGTTGCCCTGCCAGCTTTTGCTTGCATATGGTGGTGTATTGTGGTTATGTTAGCTTCCCTATGCTGTGCATGCTTTAGTGAAGGGTGTCCATGCAGGGCTGGGAGGGGTGTTCATGTATTGGTATGGCATGCAGGGCTTGGCATTGGGGTTAGTGAGATGTGTAGGTGCAGTGTTTAGGAGTCATGAGAGTGAGGATGTGGGTGTGAGATGACATGCAGGTATTGGGGGGTGATAGGTACTAAATATTAACTTACCAGTGTCCAGTCCTCCGGCTACTCCAGCGAGTCCCTCAGGCTGCAGTATTGCCAGTATTAGCTCCTGCAATGCTGTGAGCTGTGGGGGAGGAGGTGGGGTCCACCGCTAGTCCTCTGTATGCCGAGCTGGTATCTTGCTGCTATGGAACGTACCTTCCACTGTAGGTCGTTGCACCTCTTCCTGATGTCATCCCTTGTTCTTGGGTGCTGTCCCGCAGCATTGACACTGGTAGCGATTCTCTGCCATAGCTCCATCTTCCTTGCTAAAGATATTTGTTGTATCTGTGCTGCAAAGAGCTGTGGCTCTACCCTGATAATTTCTTCCACCATGACCCTTAGCACCTCCTCACTGAAACGGGGGGGCCTTTGTGGTGCTATTAGTGTTGTGTGATGTGTGATGGTGAAGGTGTGTAGGGTAATGTGGTGGGGTGTGTGATGTGGAGTGCGTGAGGGGTGTATGGGTGTAAGGGGTGTGTGTGTCTAGTTGTCTCTCTGCTCTTCTTCTCAGTCTCCTGGTAGCAATTGGTGTTCAGAGGGGGTTGTGGGTAATGTGGGTGGATATTTTATAGTGGTCTGGGTGTGGTGTGTGTATGGGTGTCAGGCGTGTGTATTTGGTATAGGCCAATGTTGTGTGGTTTTGTTTGTGGGTGTCCATTCCCAGCGTGGCAGTATGTACCGCCAATGGTTTACTGCCGTTGAATGTCCGCTGTGGTGATTTGTGGGTCATAATGTGATGGGCATTGTTTTGTTGGTGTGACGGTGTGAGTTTTGGGACTGTCACTTTAGCACTGACCTTTGGTCTGGCGGATTTGTGTATGTGGCAGTATTCAGTCAGATTGGCGGTAAGCGGGATTTACCGCCAATGTCATAATGAGGGCCAACTTGTTATTTTATGTTGTAGAATTGAAGCTTTGTGTGTGTGGGAGGAAATTCTAAAGGAGTGTGAACTGCTGGAAGGAGCGAGTTGTTGCATCATGTTGTGCCACACTGCTACAGTCAGTTGGTGTAAACACTACAATGAGATTGTTTAAGTTGTGTGGAAAGCTGTGCAGTCATTGTTTGATTGGATTACTGGGTCGCTTTGAGATTGGAAGAAAGGCTTTTTTTAATTTGATGCATACAGAACAGACTAAAAACATTGAAGCTTTATATTTTGATTATTTGCCATTTGTTCAATTAAATTCAAAATCATGACATTTTTCAAAGCCATTAGAAATTTGATAAGGGGTTAAGTGACTTTTGCTGTTCGAGAGGGTGAAGAGGCACCTCCTGAGGGTATGCCTGCCTATCATATGAGGATTGAGGATGGGTTATAGCAGGTTTAGGGCTTTGTCAATGGTTTAAAATAGCTGAGAAAGAGGATCCATTGAGCTTTCCTAGATGGAGGTCATTTAATTTGAGAATTATAAACAGACTATGAAAAATTATTTGTGGAATGAAGCCATCTCCTAGACCCACACTATTTGAAGCTGCAAGCACTTGTGAGAAGGTGGCATGAGATAGGGATAGAAATAGGTACCAAAGTAACAAAAGAGCTGTATGGATTTGTGCAGATGCAGTTTGGGATGAACATAAGCAGAGATGGAGGAAACAGACAGTAGAGGAAACTAGATTATATGATGTCATTGTAAAATAGAATAATGAACAGCCAAAAAGACACAAGAGACCTAAAAGGAAAAAGATTAAAGGGGCACCAGAAATAATGGCTGAACAAAAAACTGATTCTGAAACTGATCAGGAGATGAAAGTTCAGAATAATTATTAGCTAGGTACCCACCACCATATGTGGGATGTGAAGCAAGTGCTGATATGACAGTAAATAATAATGTAACACTAGCTGCAGCTCTTGTTTATCCAAAGGCATATCAGATTACGGGACAATTGCAAGCAATGCAACTTGTGGTTACATACCTAAGCCCTCATTATGAGTGTGGCTGTCTCAGAATGCCACACTCGTGATGGCAGATTGACCGCCACAGACAGGGCAGTCCGACTGCCCCATTATGACCGTGGCACATGGTCTGACCGCTGGCACTGCCAGGTTTCTGCCTGTCGACAGCATGGCAGTCGCAATCTGCCAGGGCAGCACTGCAAGCAGTGCTGCCCTGTGGAATACGAGTCCCCTTTCTGCCAGCCTTTGCATGTGGTCTCACCACCATGCAAAGGCTGTCAGGAAGGGGGCCTCTGCCCAAGCACTTGCCCTGGGCAGTGCAGCACCCCCCATGGACAGCCCTGTTACGTATTTCACTGCCCGCATTACAGGCAGTGAAATGCACGACAGGTGCTATCGCACCCAACGCACTACAACATTGTCATGGTTGCGGTGAGTTTTCGGCTGGGCCAGTGGACCGGAACGCTGTTTTCACTCACTGGCCCAGGGGAAAACTCCTAATACCACAAACTATTCAAACATTTGGAGATGGGAGTCAAATTGTTCTCACAACACAAACAGCACCAGGAAATATGAATCTGTTAGAAGACAGGAATTTACTCCCATTGTTTGAAGAAGCTGCCAGGAACAGTAGAAGAACCGAAGATTGCAGGGAGACCGAGGACTAGTTTGGCTTCAGAAATAGAAGACCTTTAAACGTCCCAAGATTAAAAATAGGATTAGAAGAAATAATTAGAGGAATTATGGAATCATTATCAAGAAAAATAATTGATATACATGTGCAAAGAAATGACAAGGAGAGCAGCAACAGTACATGACAAATTAACAGAGTAAGCTAATAAATATGTTGTCATTTCAAACAGTAACCCATTGTAAAAGAGTTTCAGGATCCATTTAGATGATGAGTCAATTGAAAACAAGCAATCTTCAGGAATGCAATTCCACATTATTAAATAAGTGAAAAGTGTCCACACCAATTGTATACCGAAGCAAATGCAGTGGACTTCAATGCTGCCAATTGGCACTACATCATTGTCATTACCACAGGATTCCATCAACTATATTTAGATAGCAGTCATGCTGGCACGGTATCAGTGTCAGGCCTATGACGGCAGAAGTCTATCGCGGGCCCGGTCAGCATTGTATCAGGTGAAAAATTGCTAACCAGAGTCCATGGCACCAACTCCTGAAGAAACCAACCAGCTGACCACTGCCCAGTGGCCAAAAAGGAGTTTGCTCCAGGTGCATTCTGGGAGTTGTAGTCCACACCCTCCAGGAGCATCTCAGAGCTTCTGGAACCTTGGGGTGAGCTGTGGACCTCAAAAGAACCTTAGAAGAACATCTGGAAGAAGATCCAGAAGTTTGGAGAACTTTAGAGAACTTTTGGAAAAAAGTTCCATAGAGGGGCCTACCCGCCACAGCAACTTTAACCGGCTTCCCTCAACAATGACCAGGCCTGACTTGCAGGTTCATCCCGGTGAAGAAAATCTCCAAAAAACAGACTAATTCTGAACGTAGGAAGTTGACGGGGACCTCCCAGCAGCGTATCCGAGGAGGGCTCCAAGGCTGTCGGATCAAGATTCAGGTTTGCCCTGGTCAAAGGATTTTCACCTCAAAAAAATGACTAAGTTCGAAGGTAAAAATCTCCACCAAGGGCTCCTGTGACGCGTATCAGAGGAAGAGTTCCAGGAGGTCGGATTGGACTGGCAGGTTCGTCCCGCTGAGGAAAATCTTCAGAAAAACGACTAAGTCCTAAGGTAAAATTTTGATCGAGGCCTGCCGCGGGCTGTAGCCGAGCCGGGCTCCATCGCGGTTGACCTTAGACTTTGACTTTGCCACGGTCAAAGTGCGACCGGATGACCAGATTGGGGCTTTTTGTTTCTATGCGCTAGAAAGCAATACTTCTTTCAAAATTCATATCTCTGGTTCCCCTTATCAGATTTTATTCATTATGATGTCATTTTAAAGCTACAAATATTTCCTATTTTTATAAATTGATTTTGTATTTTTAAACTGTTTCCTGTGTTTTAATTAATTACTTTTTTGGGATATTTGAATGCTTTACGCTTTGTCTCCTAAGTTAAGCCTTGTCGCTCGTTGCCAAGCTACCAAGGGTTGAGCTGGGTTTAATTTACTGAGATCTGACTGGACCTAAGTGGAGGTTAGTGGCCTATTGCTACGTGTAGGTACCTACCTGCCCTTACCAATAACCCATTTTCCAACATTTTTGGTGCACAGTGTTGGGATCCTGTACTTGTGTTCAGTATCACATTATAGTTTTAAGTAAAACATATTAAAAATCCTTTAAATTGTCCTAGTGCAAAAATTGTTTTAATTTGGCTTAATTTCAATTATTGAATTTTTGTGATTTTTCGAAATTCTTGTTTACAATTTTTGCAAAAAGTTTTTGTTGACATAAAACTAGGGAACCATGGAGCTTGATCTGACTAGCCTACACACACTGACAGTAGTCCAGCTTAGGGAGTTGTGTACTGCAAGGAGGTTGCCTGCAACCACTGACCTCAAGAAGCATGTCCTGATTAAATCCCTGACAGCATGGGGTGAGGCCCAAGAAGTGGGTGCAGAGGAAGCACCAGAGGAGGAAGAAGCAGGGAAGGATGCTAGCTCTAACCACTCAGGGGAGGGAGAGCATCTGAGCCTAAGTGAGGAGGAGGAAGACCAGTCCTCACTACACACAGTCTCTAGGGTCATACCCAAAGCTAGTTGGGGGAACGGGGTCCCTTCAGGAGGAGAGAACCTGTCCCTCAGGGAAAGAGAGCTGGGGCCCAGCTAGCATTTATAGCTTTGGAGGCAGAGAAGCTGTCCCTAGAAAAGAAAAAGTGGGCAAGGGAAGAGAAAGGAGATAGTGGCAATGACAGAGAAGCTGAGGTGTCCATGGGTGGTTTTTTTTGCCCCAGATTACCCAATGGGGTGGTTTCTGCCTATGTAGAGGGGGATGACATAGATAAGTGGCTGGGGGCCTTTGAGAGGGCCTTCCAGATGAGGAGAGTTAAGCCTCAGAACTGGGGTTCACTTCTTTTGGAGTTGGTCCCCAACTCTAGGAGGGATAGGCTCCTAACCTTGAGGGGCGAAGAGGCAGATTCATACCCCAGTATGAAGAGATGCTTAACTAAAAAATTTGGTCTGACCCCAGAGCGGTATAGTATGATGTTCAGGGACACCCAGAAGGTCAATACCCAGTCTTGGGTTGACTTTGTAGACACCTCACTTAAGGCACTAGAGGGCTGGATTCATGGTAACAAAGTAAATACTTATGAGGGGTTACACAATCAGTTCACGAGAGAGCACATCTTGACCAATTATATCCAAGAAAGGTTACGCCAGCATCTAGTGGACTCTAAGCTGACCAACCCTAGAAAGCTGGGGGAGGCAGCTGATGAGTGGTTGAGAATCAGGGTGGTTGTCAAGTCCCAGGGGAGAGACTCCAAGAAGGGGGGGGTCAGGTCCCCAAACACCTAAGGAGGGAGGTGGTAAGCCCACCACAGAGACTCCCTCTGTACCCCATAACCCTAAGAAGGAGGAGATTAAATCCCACTCCCACTCTGAGAAGCAGAGACAGGGAGACCCAGGGTTAAAAAAAACTCTTGGACAGTAAGGCTTGCTTTGATTGTCAGCAGACAGGTCACTTCAGAGGAGATGTAGCCTGTCCATAGAAGGTGGTTAGCACTGGGCTGTCCAGTGTAGCCATGGAGGAGGACTCCTCAGATGATGAAGTCCTTCTAGCCTTGGGTTGGGAGACAGGACCAGATGGTAAGCTGGTGATACCTGAATGTGGGAGTAGGCACTTTCATCCCATTCAGGTGAATGGGATCCCTACCACTGGCCTGAGAGACACCTGTGCCAGTCACACTATAGTGAGTGACTGGTTAGTGAACCCAGCCATGTATGTCACAGGAGAGACCAGGAAAGTCACGATAGCCACAGGGGAGGTCACCTCCAAACCTGTAGCCATAGAGCCCCTAGAGAGGAAAGGTATCTTTGGCTGGTTTAGGGTAGTAGTCAGTGCTGACTTCCCCCTAGATTGTATCCGGGGCAATTACCTCCCAGAGGTGAGTCTGGTCCCAGATGGGGTGGTTGCCCAGGGCCCCCCCAACCCAAAGTCCTGGGCAGCCAGTACCTACAGTTAGGAGACGGGGTCCCCAATAAAAGGAAAGAAGAAAAGGAAGGGTGGGCCACTCTAGTTCCAGGGAGCCAAAGGTCTTCTGCCCCAGTAGGGGGGGAGCCCAGAGTTGGTACTGGTGAGGCCTCACCTGACCCCAAGGAAGTCCTGAGTAGTCAGGCAGCTATCCGGATGCAGGGTGTTGCCACTGCACTGACAGAAGGGAGAGTGGAAGGAGGGTGTCTGACACAGGAGGTGGTAGCCCCCACTCTAGACAGCAAGAGGGGTGCCAGGACTCCACAGTTTCCCCTACAACAGCTCAGCCACCTGTCGGTGGAGAGATTAGGGTGTGGTTCTGGGTACTGACAGCTGTCAGTAGGCTCTACTGGGTGCTAGCCTTCCTGGCAGCACTGCACTTGGCCTAGGAGGCAGACCCCAGGGCCAAAAGCAAAGTATGCCCCCTGACCCTATTGGTCATGGTGGGGTTGCTCAAGTGTTGGGTGACCTCTTTGGGTAGGCTAGGTGTTGCCTTAGCAAATCTAGGGAGCGGGGAGGTGGGCACCTCACTACCCAAGTTGGAAGAGAGAGAGGAGGAAGACCCCCCTAAAAGGAAGTTTCAGTTTGAGATTGGTCCATTTACTGTTGGGATAGATTCACTACCCAGATGGAGTGACCATGGCAGGAGGATGTAAGGCAGAATAGGCCCTGCAAAGGGACAGCCTGTTCTCTTCACTGTCTTCCTCGCCTGACAGGCAAGGAAGACTCTCCCCGGATTGGGCTGAGTCTCGTGGACATGGGGGCTGGGAGGGATTGTGTGAAAGAACAGGGATGATTGCAGAGGCCCCCTAACTTTTTGCCCCCATTTTCCACTTTTTGCTGGTGTTTTCCTGACTCTGATGGTGCCCTTGGTACTGCTAACCAGTCCCAGGGCCTGTTCTCTGTGTAAAATCAGTATAAAAATTAGCCTAATTATAATTGGCTAAGTCAAACTACCTATAAGTCCCTAGTATATGGTAGGGCATGTAGATTTAGGGGCCCTAGCATAGGTAGTACACCCATAGATGCACTGCTGAGGTGCCCAGTGTCATTTTAAAGGCTTTTAAATTAAAGTTACATGCAAATTCGACTTTGGAATTAAAAGTAGTTCCAAAGTCTTAAACTACCTTTTGTTTACATATAAGTCACCCCTAAGGTGTGCCCTATGTGCCCCTAGGGCTGGGTGCCATGTAACTATAAGCAGGAACCTTATAAAAATAGTTTTATAAGCCCTGGTGAGTTAAAACAGCCAAATTTGTTTTTCCCTCATTGTAGTGAATGGCCTCCATAGTCTAGAATGGGGAGACGTTATTTTAAATTAAAAAATCCCCTTAAGTAACTTCCAGTTGTTGGATTGAATATAACTTGTTCAGTTTAGGAGTTTGAAACTTTACCTGAAAAGTTGCCAACTTCAGCCCTGTAGTGGTTTTCCTGCTGTTCTCTGATTGGCCAGCCTCTGGCAGCCTGGCCAGGCTGCCTTGATGAGGTGTGAAGTGGCCTGGCTCAGAACAAAGAGATGTGCCTGGTGGACGAGATCTCCCCTCAGCAGATTGGGAAGCAGGAAGGGGGAGGGCTGCCAAACTGTTCTTCAAAGGCAGAGAAGGACATTTGGAGCAACCCAGCAACACCCTCACATACTGCAAACCCAGACAATTAGGTGCCCCCTTGATTAGATTAGGAGAGGGTAGGAGAGGGTTGGGTTTAAGATTTTTAGCCACACCAGTGGGTGGGCTCAGCCAGATGTATCCTCCAAAAATCACTTTCAGCCATGATGGATTTTTGAGGAATGTTACTCCCTGGGATTGATTTTTGCCACACTTCCCAGGAAGTGGTCATCACAGGGGAAGGACCCTGCCCCTGATTGGAGAACCAGGACCCCCCTGTTTTTCACCCAGGAACAAGGATAAAACTGGCAGACCTGCACCTACACCTCAGATCCCTATCAGATTCCAACAAGGAAGAACTACAGGAGAAGAAGGACTGCCCTGTTGAACCCCTGGCCTGCACCTGGACACTGCACTTTGGAGGACTGCACCAGCTGCACACCTGGGCTTCACCACAAGAAGGACTTTGCCTGGCTTCAACTGGTTTAAGGAGGGACTCCCTATTTGCTACAGGTAAAAAATTGCTAACCAGAATCCCCAGTTCCAACTCCTGAAGTAACCAACCAGCTGACCACTGCCCAGTGGCCAAAAAGGAGTTTGCGCCAGGTGCATTCTGGGAGTTGTAGTCAGCACCCTCAAGGATCATCTCAGAGCTTCTGGAACCTTGGGGTGAGCTGTGGACCTCAAAAGAACCTTAAAAGAACATCTGGAAGTAGATCCAGAAGTTTGGAGAACTTTGGAGAACTTTTGGAAAAAAGCTCCATAGAGGGCCTACCTGCCGGGGCAACTCTAGCCGGCTTCCCTCAACAATGAACAGGCCTGACTTGCAGGTTTGTCCCCGTGAAGAAAATCTCCAAAAAAGAGACTAAGTTTGAATGTAGGAAGTTGACCTGGACCTCCCAGCCAGCGTAATCGAGGAGGGCTCCAAAGCCGTCTGATCAAGATTCAGGTTTGCCCCGGTCGAAGGATTTTCACCTAAAAAAAAAGACTACGTTGAAGGTAAAAATCTCCACTAAGGGCTCCCGTGACACGTATCCGAGGAAGAGTTCCAGGAGGTTGGATTAGACTGGCAGGTTCGTCCCGCTGAAGAAAATCTCCAGAAAAACAACTAAGTCCTAAGGTAAACATTTGACCGAGTCCTCCCGCGGGCTGTAGCTGAGCCGGGCTCCATCGCGGTCAACCTTAGACTTTGACTTTGCCACGGTCGAAGTGTGACCGGATGACCAGATTGGGGCTTTTTGTTTCTATGCGCTAGAAAGCAATAATTCTTTCAAAATGTATAGCTCTGGTTCCCCTTATCAGATTTTATTAGTTTTGATGTCATTTTAAAGCTATAAATATTTCCTATTTGTATAAAGTGATTTTGGATTTTTAAACTGTTTCCTGTGTTTTATTTAATTACTGTTTTGTGATATTTGAATGCTTTACGCTTTGTCTCCTAAATTAAGCCTTGTCGCTCATTGCCAAGCTACCAAGGGTTGAGCTAGGTTTAATTTACTGAGACCTGACTGGACCTAAGTGTAGGTTAGTGGCCTATTGCTAAGTGTAGGTACCTACCTGCCCTTTCCAATAACCCATTTTCCAACAACATCATACTCATATGGGTGTACACATCGCAAATGTGTGTTTAATTTTTACTATATAAATTTATAAATGGTATGTGTTACTCTCTTTTTCACATGTATTGGCAAAAGTGTTTACAAATGACTTCAATTGTCATGATGCTATAATTTCACCTCTGCAAATTAGTAGTGCAATGTAATGTAGCTCAACCTCCTGTACTTTCTACGTATGGCTAAAAGTCAAAGATCTAGGTAGCTTAAGCTAGTTGACATTCACCATTTCCTGGTGTGTATTGAAATTTCATCTGTTGCGTTGATCAAGTGTGTTGTGACCTTCTTGTTGCTACTGATCTACTTGCAGAAATTCAAAGGCTTCCAACCCCGTTCTGTTGAATTCTGACTATAAAAGGTATTGATGAACTCATTACTCTGCGGTATTCATATGATGACCAATGCCATTAAATATAATAAGCTGTACCCTAGTTTCTTTTTGAGATTGATAGTTCTTGAAATGGCACAGCTCTTAAATGTCCTCTCTGCTGTTTTGAGTTACATCACTGGTACATGGAATGTACACTGCCTGTTTTACATTTTATATTTCATGACATCTCTCCATCATTGTTAATGAATTTTGTATCTGTGTAGGTGAACCTGAATGAGGAAAAAGTGAAAAATCACACAAAGGCCTCCATCCCATTAATCATTATTTCTCTTTTCTTTAGAATAAGTCATCTGTAGCTGAAGACAGATTTGAGGTACAATGCAGACCTTTGATATGTTTTTATTTTGTGGTTCACCGAGGGTCAGTGGACCACTGACTGTGACTAAAGACACCTCCGCTCCAGGCCAGGATCAATAATTCAGTGAGGACACCACTTCTACAAGTCCAGATGATGAGGGAATGTCTGGTATTTCTGGTCTGTCTGGGCAGACAGCCCCAGTTTGTCTCTCCCAGACCACACTTACCCTTCCTACTCCAGCTGCTACAACAACTACGCATATGGATATATCTAATTCCTGTGTCCAGAGGATCACAACGTCCATCTTGTGCCCCTCAATCCTGGATACTGTTGGGCAACCACCTTCACCAGTTGTGCCAGCCCCACTGAGATGGGACACACTGCCTCAAGGGCACAGGTTAGTGGGGGTAAAAGTCATGAGAGGGAATCAGTGGGCCAGACTTGTGAGGCCACTGCCATTATTGTCACCCAGACCTCAATTAGCTGAGTCTTGGGAACAATATAACAGTCCCAAGACATGATAAGCCAGGTCCTAACAGAGATACTGGACCTTAGGCAGGTGCAGAGGGAGCACATTCAAGAGCTACAGAATCACAACTCAAATGTGTGCTCTTTGACTGGAGTGATGTTTGACATTTGCCGTCGCAGAACTTTTCCAGTACCATCTACTCCTGTCTGTGATCCTTCTACATCAGGACACAATACAGCTTCTGCAGTCACAGACAGGAAGTCCCTGCCACAGGACGAAACTGATCAACCCACGCCAGTCCCTGCACCTGTTCCCCTTAGCCCCCAGGATCGGACATTCTTCCAGATAACCAGGAGAGGATGAAAAGACATCCTCCATCACCACCATGAGACAATGGACCTACTTTCTTCAAGTGTGTGTCTACCTTTCACTTTGTAGACTAAAACATTGGCACATTTAACTTTATGGAGGAGAGATGTATTTTGTACATTGGACTCTAAACAATTTGTGCTCAGCAAATATAGTTTCATCCATCATGATGGACCTTTGCATTTTTCATGTTTTTTTTCACTGTGGTTGCACATCTATTGCGCTCATATTTTTGTTCAAAATAAATTCACATAAAACAAAGTGAACTACTGGTATTGTATTTATTGTGGTAAGTTTATTTTCTGTGTCTACTGTACACCATAATTTTTTTAATATGTCAAAGAATATGATTCTAAAACAAATGAAAGATTTCAACTAGCTAATGTGCTTCCCTTCTCAAAAAATGATGGAAAAAGAAGCAATGAAATCTGACTATTATGGTGTCATACATTTCTAGATAACACTTTTGTGACCCAATCAAATATGCTTGAAACAAAACATGCAGATGCCAATCATTCAGTGCCATTTAGAAGTTACCATTCCAGAACAATGACACCAATGAAGAAAGGAAACATTACATGAAATAAAATGAAATGGGAAAACTGTGAGTTATGTATGATCTCAACTGGAGCTAGCCATCCTTCTATCACAATAGCAATCCTACATCAATAACACCAGTAGTCTACATCATGGCAGCAGCAAACTTTGAGGCCACATGACCATTACAGGACACTGAGGCAGTATATGGTGCAATGTCAAAACCACCATCCAGTGGTGTGCTGAAACAAGGTCTTTCAATTAAGAGGAGACACAACAACAGTGTACAACACTGAGGAAAAACGGAAGACCAATATGCTATGGCTTGACACACACATATATTTACAGCATGTTAAGCAGCACATATTGCCTTGATGGAAACATCCCATAGTAAACAGGTCTGATACAATCTCAAGAATTTCCATTCAATCACAGTGCAAGTTGGGTCTGTACAAGATATGTCCACCCTAAGTAGATGTCTGTCCCAGGATCAACCCATGTTCACGTTGTCCTTTCCAACAGCAACATATGTCACAACACAATTCCAACAGCAATACTGCATATGTCACAACTTTGAAACACCCAAATGAAGATGACATGGTGAAGGACCCTAAGGCAAAGAAATAAGGGAAAATGAATGATTTCATGTATACAATTTCACTCAAACGATAAGTTATAAGGACACATATACTTAGGCCAAGCAAAGTTATTCTATGTCAATAAACATAGTAGTCAATGTATGGAAATTCTAATCTACAAACATTTTTGTGTTGGACTTTTATCGACTGACCATTCCTACCATATTATCATCAGAGACTGATACATTCCCCATGTCACAAGTTGTTTTGACATTGGATGTCACAATATGTAAGGGTACACTTACACCCCAGGTGAAGGAGTGGTCAATGACATCTCGACATCGGTCAGTTCCTTCCTCTTCACCACTGTCATCTTCATTAGGAATTTCAATTTCTTCACCTGGTGCCTCTTCATGGTCTTCATCCTCTGTGATAATTGGGATGTTTCTCCTCAGGACTATGGTGTGCAGCATTCAGCAGGTAACCGTGATTTGGCACACCTTATTGGTTGAGTAGAGAAGGGCACCACTGGTCTTGTGCAGACACATTAATCTGGTCTTTAGGAGCCTAAAGGACCGCTCATTTGGCCTCTGTGTTCTTCATTGGGAGTCACTGAAGCAGACGTCCCCTGGCATTTTTGGAATCCTCAGTGGTGCCATCAACCATGGTCAGTTAAGATATACTGAGTCTACTACATTGAAGCAATGCATTGACAGATTAAAATCATTTCAGGCCATTGTACTATCCTAAACTAGCAAATGATCCTTAAGTCATATTATATTTACCAACAAGGCAGGCCATCTCAGGTTCAACTTGTGACATTTGCAAGGGTATGATGCTGTTCCATAGTACAAAGGAATCATGCATTACCCAGGAAAGCGGGCAGATATACTTGAGATGTATAAACACAGTAAGCAGACAACTTGCACATTGATAGAATGGAAGTTTTTCTGACTGTAGTAGACCTGTTTCCTTGTATGTGGTGGCACCAAAGCAATTTGTGTGCCATCAGTTGCTCCAAGTATATGTGGTAGGCCACCCAGATCATAAAATTCTACCTTCACATTGGCCAAATCCTGAGCTCTTGGAAACTGGATGAAGCTGTTGATGTGTCTCATCATTAAAACAAGAACTTCTTGCAGCACACCACTAAATATTGGTTGTGACATGCATCCAGATACTGTCACAGTGTAATGAAAAGAGCCAGTGGTCACAGAATTAAGTACGACCATGAGTTTCACTATTAGTGTTATTGCTGTTGTGTTCCTATTGTGAGACATGAGATCAGTATCCAACATGTAACACAAATCCAGTATAGTTTGCTTATTTATTCTAAATGTTTTGAGTATATCCTTTTCCTCCATGGTGGCAAGGTCTGGAAATGGTCAGAAGACTTGAGGAGACCTCCTTCTACCTGTCCCTGGGTTCATAATTCTCCATGTAAGGAAAACAAACTAACAATAAACATTGTCACACAAAATTTTCACAATCAACACCCATCTCATCTGTAGGTTAGATTAGTGATCTTATTGGGTCATATGTGTTACCATAATTTTCAAACATCTTTGCTACTGCAAATTGGTATTTTCTACATGTCTCACATTTTGTACAAATAATGTGTGAATAATACTTTTGAAATGTATTATTTGCACATTATTTTTGTTTTTATTTATTATTTAAATTACCCCCATACAATGCAGTACTATTGACATCAAACACAGTAATGATTCATTGTTTTATGTGTCATATCTTGCCAAGAACAGTATTGTATGTATCTGAGATCATTTTACAAAGTAGGCACCATTTTGAGTGCTGGTTCTGCTAAAAAAATTCAAATTAAATTCAAATTCAAAATTCTTTATTCAGTTGCATTTTGAAACCATAAAAGACAGCAGCAACACATGCAATAAATACATAGGAATACAAGGATAAAAAGATATCATAACAGTTAAAAACAATAAATATAAAGTGCGTATTCCTTAGTGCTCTGAATTATCATGGCGGGATTTAAAAATGTACGCACATGAAAACTTATCCAATGCCCATAATAGTACCAGTCTAACTTGTCTAAAGCCAAGGCTTTTCAACAAAGGGACTATGAATGGTGTCCTAGGGGCTTGATAAAATTTACAAAACAGCATAAAGTGCGAGGTGTCCTAGGGTGACTTTTTGTCACAACCACAAGGACCCAAAAGGTTAGGATCGTAATATTTCCGAGGTGAGAGTAGGGCTATATGCAGTAAATTTAACCTAAAATGAGTCAGCAACCCTCTATCCCTGTTTTTTTCACAATCATTAAATAGGGTTAAATCTCCTGGGTTGTAGTTATCTCAGCACGTTAATGGACTGAGGGCTTAACAAATGCCTCCTCCCAGTTTCGGATCAGCCGTTCCCTGAAGGAAACTTTGATCCACTTCAGGTCCTCCTCAGGTTGGAGAAAAATCTCCAACCTACCTATATTCATGAGGGTATCTTTCACATATCTTAACCAAGGGATATTTAAGGTATGATCTATTAGCAAACAATTTCTCATGATCAGACAGCCAACTCATGCCCTGACCATATCAGAATCCAGGACATTAACAGGCACAGCGCTGTAAGATCACTCAAGTACTTGACCCCAGCTCTTCATATACAACGTAAGTTGATGTATTTTTAGGGACACAAAGCACTTGCCTTAAGAATATATTCTCCTTGATCTGTAGTTCCTTTGACGGGAGATACCCCCAAATGTCACTCCCATACATGACCTTTGAAATGGATTTAACTTCATAGATTTTCATTAAGGCTTTCAGTGGCTGGCTTCGCAACCTTGCTGCAAAGCTAAAAACAGCCCATTCGGACTTTCTAAAGTCCATTTTCCTACCCTTCGACAGTGGCTTCCAACTTAAGCCTGAATTAAACTGTACCCCCAAATATGGGAAACATCCTACTTTGGACAAGGGGCGGTGGTTTAGAGTAAAGGTTTTGGGCTTTAATGGCTTGACACTCTGCACCATGATGTATGACTTAGACAAGTTAATTCCAAGGTACAAATCCCTCATAAAATGGTCAAATTAATTCAATAACTTTTGAAGTCCATAAGCGGTTCTTGCCATTAAAACTGTGTTGTCTGCGTATAACAGCACTGTCAAGGAGCCAGAACCTATTAAAGGGCCATCAGTCTTGGTGCACTAGAGCATTCTTCAACCCATTCAAACAGAAACTGGGTGTAGCCCTGTCTAACCCCATGTCTCATTAAGAATCTAACTGGAGAACCCTAAGAAAATAAACAGTGTTTGGGTCAACCCCCAAGTCTAGCAAAATCTTTCACATTTTATCTCAGTTTACCTGGTCCAATTCGGCCATTAAATCCCTGAATACAAGATATGTTATTTCAGAACGGGCAACCATGTATTTACTAAAAATAATAAAAAGGTTAAGACACTGGTCAAATGTCGATCTACCCTGTTTTAACCCATATTGACATCCCAATATTATATTGTTATCATCTGCCCATAAGCACAATCTGTCCAATATCACCCTACCCAGAGGATGTGCTATAGAATCAAGTGGGTAAATGGGCTTTTAACACTCAGGCTTACTCTTGTCACCTATTTTGAATACAGTACATATTATTGATCTAAACTAGGAAGGTGGGGAACCCCCCCTTACAGCACCATTCAGAACCAGTGTTAGCATAGGGGCCCAAACCTCAATAAATTACAGAAATAAATATGGGGGAACCCTGTCCAGTCCTAGAGCCTTATTCCTAGTGACTCAAGGTTCCCTGTTTAAAGTCTTCTAAGGTAAAAACCAAGTTAGGCTTTCCCCACTTCCCCAGGGCTTCCGTACTCAGGGCAACTTGAACAGGACAATTATAAATCTTCTCAAAATGATCCACCCAATCCTCGTCTGGGATATGATTACATATGCTAGGGATATTCTCCTGGGCAAAGCTGGGCTGATTATTAATACTCAAAATGTTTACACGATCTTAGATTGTGCTAGCATTTACCAAGTTCTCCCATGCCCTTCCCTTAATAACCCCTTCCTCTGCTAAGTTCTTCATTATATAAAGGCCTATACATGCTCACGAGTTCCTTATCTCTGGGGGAAGATTTGAGTGCATTCTTTAATTTTTGCAGAGCCACTGAACAGCCTGAGTCAAACTATTTCACAGTTTGTTCAGCGGCTATGCTACAGTCTATAGAAAGGAGAGAGTTAACCTTGGCTAAAATGCTGTAAAAGGCACTAAGAGATCTTCATTCGAGAAAGACGGTTCTAGGCAAATTGACCATCATATCTGGCAACTTTGAAGAAAGGAAGTTGCTCCACTAAAGACCATTGCAAACGTCTCCCCTGGCTCTGGGACTGAATCTGGGGAGCTACTTGCTGGTAGGCAGCATTCCTCACGATTAATCTAGGACCCTCTCAGGCTCAATAACAGAGGATTATGATCACTAAGAGGGTGACAAATAATTTCAAATTCAGTAATTAAGTGAAATATAGTAAGAAACAAAGATGTGATCAATAATCAAGGCATGACCCCTTCCATGATATGTTGGAACAAGAATCCCATTCCTCAGGTACTACAGTCATGCCTCAAGTATGCACAAGAATTAAATCACTCAACAACGTCAGTTCATTACCTTCTTGCACAAACATTTCAAGAATACACACCTACACATCCTAAAATGGTGGTTGCCTGACCTTGCTGTCAAAAGCCAATGACTGTATACGTCTCTGTCACAGAGCTCGTAAGCCATGTACTCCTCACTAGGGAGGTCCAGTCCCTGTACAGCCAGCTATATGGGACCCAGAGGTGCAGGCACATGTTTGAATGGGAAATGTGTGCCAAAGTAACTAATTTCCTCTTTGTCCATAGGCAACTGTGCTTCTTTTTTGTTCATGATTGAAGTGTTGTGATTGGAGTGTAGTTAACCAAATTATTTATCTGGGTACAGGGTGCTGTTTGAGGTGTTGTTTGAGGATGCTAGAAATGGCTATTCCTTGAAATGAAAAGTCACCAGAAAGAATTAGCTGGGTTTTCAATGCATGTTACTCACATTTCCAGGTTTAATTAGCCAAACTGCAGGCACCTTACTTCTAGTGGCTAGTAAGCATTGTTCTCCTAGTGTAAGTGGAAACATGCAGCCCAGGTTGAATAGAGAGAAATGTAAAAGTCCAAATAGTACCTCTGAAGTTATGGAGTGGTGGGATGCAGTTCAGTCAAGTGAATGCACAACCTATATTTCGGAATAGGAGTATCTTCATGTTTTAAACAAGTCATGGTGTCAGATATGGAGAAAAGGTATTTCCTGTGCTACCAATCTAATTGATACAGGCTTTCAATCAGCCATATAAGTATGTCCCCTTACAACACACACTTGTTCATTCATCACCCAAGCCCATACTCTAACTAACACATGGCAGCCCTCCTATACTGCCCTTAGTCACTGTATTTAGTGCAAATCATAGAATCTGACTCTTAGAGGCATGAGGAAAAGAAAGCTGTGTGTGTGGCTATGTGGAAATTATGTACAGATGTGTTAGCCTTTAGTATCTCACAATGAGTTGACCTAATCTGGAGTCGCTCTGACTACATGAAAAGTTTCCTACCTCCCACTTAGAGGATGCTTGTGTATTGGACTGGTAACATGAGGAGAAAGAAAGTGTTGAGGCTACTCCACAGGTCACTGCAAATCAGTGTTTCTTATGAACTATAAAATGTTTATAAATAGTCTGTACTCGCTGTTCTGGGAATGCATGTGAGAGATGCAACAAAATTGTATCACTGCACTACAGACAAACAAAATCTTTTGGTTTCTTTTGTTCCCATCCAGACAGATTAATGCACATCAGAAGTGGAAATTGAGGAAGGCCATCACAAAGAAAGTGCGGACCCTGGGGCTCTTTAAGTGGCACAGCCTGCACTGGAGAAAGAGGTGGGAAGACCTCGGATGCTGGACCAGTAACTTATCAGAAGTCCAGGCCAGCCAGGCCTCCCAACAAGGCAAGAATGTGAGCTGCAGCCTAACCCCCTTAATGGCCTTCATTCTTGTGGTAGAGTACCCAGAGTGTGATGGGCAGTTGAGGGCCCAACAGCAACATCTATGGGGTGATGTTTTGTATGTGGCTAGTCCTGTTGTTTAACCTTTTCAATTTACAGCAATGTTGTTTGCCATCAATATGATGGTTGACGCACATCCAACTCAGACAAGGATGTCTGGAAGTTTACGTTTTTCTAATGGTTTTTGATGCTATGTTTGGTGTATAGTTTTGTGCTAAAGGTTGTCACTGAATTCCTCATCGCATATTCTTTTGAGCAGACACATGGCTGCATGCCAAAATAGGGGTATCTGCATTTTCTGTGTTTTAAGAGGGACATTTGTACTAAACATGCCCCATTTCAGGATTGGGTCAAGTGTGGTGTTCCATCCTCACTGACATAGTCAGTGAACTGCTCTGCTAACGCGTAGCTCCACCTGAATGTGAAGCCCGTCTGACTCGAACAAAGCCCTCCTCAAACCACAGGCTGCCTCTTTTCTCTTTTTTCCTCGTTTATCTCTTGTGTACTGTTTTTGTTGCCTTTCACTTTCTGCTTTCCTCTATCCTTTCCTCGTTTCCCTTGTCACTCACTTCTCTCTCTCTCCTCTCTCGCACTCTCCCTGCCACTGCTACCCTCATGGCTCTGCCCCCTCCTCTCTCTCACTCTACCCACCGCTGCTGCCACTGCGGCTGCGACCCTCTTTTTTACGCCGTTTCCGGCTCCCATGTGCCAGCTGTCCTCTCCTTCCTCCCTCGCTACTTAGTGGTGGCTGCTGCGCTGCTAGTAGAGCAACCTCACTGACCCAGTCAGTGAAGTGCTCTGCAAGTGAAGCCCTTCTGACTCTAACTCTGGCCTCAGTCAGAAGTTCAAGGCCCTCCTCCACCCGCAGTCTCCTGCCTGCACCTCATCCCTGGTGTCTAGTGGGAGAGCTCTACTCTTCTGCTGGGCTGCCCTCTGCCTCTTTTATCTTTTTTCCTCGTTTTTTACTTGTGTACTGTTTTTGTTGCCTTTCACTTTCTGCTTTCCTCTATCCTTTCCTCGTTTCCCTTGTCACTCACTTCTCTCTCTCTCCTCTCTCACACCTTCCATGCCACTGGTGCCCTCATGGCTCTGCCCCCTCCTCTCTCTCACTCTACCCGCCGCTGTTCCCACTGCGGCTGCAACCCTCTTTTTCACGCTGTTTCCGGCTCCTGTGTGCCAGCTGTCCTCTCCTTCCTCCCTCGCTACTTAGTGGTGGCCGCTGCGCTGCTAGTAGAGCAACCTCACTGACCTAGTCAGTGAAGTGCTCTGCCACTGCAAGGGAAGCCCTTCTGACTCGAACTCTGGCCTCGATCAGAAGTTCAAGGCCCTCCTCCACCCGCAGTCTCTTGCCTGCACACCATCCCTGGTGTCTAGTGGGAGAGCTCTGCTCTTCTGCTGGGCTGCCCTCTGCCTCTTTTATCTTTTTTCCTCGTTTTTCACTTGTGTACTGTTTTTGTTGCCTTTCACTTTCTGCTTTCCTCTATCCTTTCCTAGTTTACCTCGTCACAAATTTTTCTCTCTCTCTCATACTCTCCCCACCACTGCTGCCCCCGCAGCCCCACCACCTCCTCTCTCTCACTCTCCATGCCACTGCTGTCCCCGCAGCCCCAAACCCCTTTTTCATGCCGTTTCCCACTCCCGCCTCCCAGCTGCACTCTCCTCCCCCCCTCCCTACTGAATGGCGCCCGCTGCACAGCAAGTAGAGCAACCTCACTGACCTAGTCAGTGAACTGCTCTGCACTGCGTAGCTCCACCTGCAAGTGAAACCCGCCTGACTCGAACTTTGACCTCAGTCAGAAGTTCGAGGCCCTCCTCCACCCACAGGTTCCTGCCTGTGCCACATCCCCAGTATCTAGTGGGAGAGCTCTGCTCTTCTGCTGGGCTGCCCTCTGCCTCTTTTCTCCTTTTTCCTCGTTTTTCCCTTGTGTACTGTTTTTATAGCTTTTTACTTTCTGCTTTTCCGCTATCCTTTCCTTGTTTCCCTCATCACTCGCTTCTCTATCTCTCTCCTCTCTCACTGTATCCCGCTGCTGCTGCCCCCATGGCCCTGCCCCCTTCCTATCTCTCACTCTCCCCGCCGCTGTTGCCCCCACTGGCCCGCCCCCTTTTTTGCTCCGTTTCCTGCTCTCGCTCCCACCTCCCAGCTGTCCTCTCCTCCCCCCTTCCTACTTAATGGTAGCTGCTGTGCGGCCGCACCGCTGGCATGATGAAGACACGCTTATGGCATGCCCGTCTGAACCTGTAGGAAGGTAGCTTCTTTCTAGGCTTGTTACCCCCACCTTTTGGCCTGTTTGTGAGTATATGTCAGGGTGTTTTTACTGTCTCACTGGGATGCTGCTAGCCAGGGCCCAGTGCTCATAGTGAAAACCCTATGTTGTCAGTATGTTTGATATGTGTCACTGGGATCCTGCTAGCCAGGACCCCAGTGCTCATAGGTGTGTGGCCTGTATGTGTTCCCTTTGTGGTGCCAAACTGTATCACTGAGGCTCTGCTGACTAGAACCTCACTGTTTATGCTCTCTCTGCTTTTAAAATTGTCACTGCAGGCTACTGAATAATTTTTACCAATACTGATTGGCACACTGGAACACCCTCACAATTCCTTAGTATATGGTACCTAGGTACCCAGGGTATTGGGGTTCCAGGAGATCCCAAAGGGCTGCAGCGTTTCTTTTGCCACCCATAGGGAGCTCAGACAATTCTTACAAAGGACTGCCACTGCAGCCTGAGTGAAATAACGTCCACGTTATTTCACCGCCATTTTACACTGCACTTAAGTAACTTATAAGTCACCTAAATGTCTAACCTTCACTTAGTGAAGGTTAGGTGCAAAGTTACTTAGTGTGAGGGCACCATGGCACTAGCCAAGGTGCCCCCACATTGTTCAGGGCAAATTCCCCGGACTTTGTGAGTGCAGGGCACCACTACACACTTGAACTACATATAGGTCAATACCTATATGTAGCGTCTCCATGGTAACTCCGAACATGGCCAGGTAACATGTCTAGGATCGTGGAATTGTCACCCCAATACCATTCTGGTATTGGGGGGACAATTCCATGCATCCCCGGGGCTCCAGCATAGAGCCTGGGTACTGCCAAACTAACTCTCTGGGGTATTCTCTGCAGCTACAGCTGCTGCCAACCCTCAGACAGGTTTATGCCCCCCTGGGCAGCCCAGTCCCAGGAAGGCAGAACAAAGGATTTGCTCTGAGAGAGGGTGTTACACCCTCTCCCTTTGGAAATAGCTGTTAAGGGCCTGAGAGGAGTAGCCTCTCCTGGACTCTGGAAATGCTTTGAAGGGCACAGATGGTGCCCTCCTTGCATAAGTCAGTCTACACTGGTTCAAGAATCCCCCCAGCCCTGCTCTGGCGTGAAACTGGACAAAGGAAAGGCGAGTGACCTCCTTGGGGAGGTGCCCAGAGCTCCTCCAGTGTGTCCCAGACCTCTGCCATCTTGGATGCAGAGGTGTGAGGGCACAATGGGCAGCTCTGAGTGGCCAGTGTCAGCAGGTGACATCAGAGACCCCTCCTGATGGGGTCTTACCTTTCTCTGTAACCAATCCTCCTCTGTGGACTATTTAGGGTCTCTCCTGTGGGCATCTCACCAGATAACGAATGCAAGAGCTCACCAGAGTTCCTCTGCACTTCCCTCTTTGACTTCTGCCAAGGATCGACCACTGACTGCTCCAAAACGCCTGCATAACCACAACAAAGCAGCAAGAAGACTACCAGCAACATTGCAGAGCCTCATCCTGCCGGCTTTCTCGACTGTTTCCTGGTGGCGCATGCTCTGAGGGCTGTCTGGCTTCACCCTGCACTGGAAGCCAAGAAGAAATCTCCTGTGGGTCGACGGAATCTTCCCCCTGCCAACGCATTCACCAAACTTCTGCATCACCGGTCCTCTGGGTCCCCTCTCATTCTGGCGAGCGTCGTCCCTGGAACACAGGAGCTGGGTCCAAGTGTCTTTGACAGTCCAGTGGCCCTTCTGTCCAAATTTGGTGGAGGTAAGTCCTTGCCTCCCCACGCCAGACAGTAAACCTGTGTACAGAGTGAACTGCAGCTGCTCAAGCTTCTGTGCACTTTTGCAAGACTTCCTTTGTGCACAGCCTAGCCCACGTCCCCAGTACTCCGTCCTGCATTGCTCAACTCACTGAGTTGGACTCCGATGTCGTGGGACCCTCCTTTGTTGCTCTGAGTCGACCACCATCCTCAGATCTTCTAAGTGCCTGGTCAGGTGCTTCTGCGGGTACTGCCTGCTTTTGTGTGGGCTCTCCATGTTGCTGAGGGCCCCCTCTGTCTCCTCCTCTAAGGGGCGACCTCCGGGTCCTTCCTGGGCCGTGGCAGCACCCAAACTCCTCAAACTCAACTCTTGCAGCTAGCAAGGCTTGTTTGCAGTCTTTCTGTGTGGAAATAACTCTGCATCCTCCAGCACATCGTGGGACATCCTCTAACCAAAGGAGAAGTTTCTGGCACCTTCCGTTGTTGCAGAATCTTTGGCTTCTTCCACCCAGAGGCAGCCCTTTTGCACCTTCATCCGGGGTTTAGTAGGCTCCTGCCCCCCCCTGGACACTTGCGTGACTCTTGGACTTGGTCCCCTTCCTTTACAGATCCTCAGGTCCAGGAATCTATCTTCAGTGCTTTGCAGTCAGTTGTTGTCCTTGCAGAATCCCCTATCTTGACTTTACTCTCTTTCTGGGGTAGTAGGGTAACTTTACTCCTACTTTTCAGGGTCTTGGGGTAGGGTATCTTGGACACCCTTAGTGTTTTATTACACTCCCGGCGACCCACTAACACTACATTAGGCCTGGGGTCCATTGGTGGTTCGCATTTCACTTTTGGAGTATATGGTTTGTGTTGCCCTTAGGCCTATTGTCTCCTATTGCATTCTATTGTGTTCTACATTGTTTGCACTACTTTACTAACTGTTACTTACCTGATTTTGGTTTGTGTGTGTATATTTTGTGTATATTACCTACCTCCTAAGGGAGTATATCTTCTGAGATACTTTTGGCATATTGTCACTAAAATAAAGTACCTTTATTTTTAGTAACTCTGAGTATTGTGTTTTCTTGTGATATAGTGCTAAGTGATATAAGTGGTACGGTAGGAGCTTTGCATGTCTCCTAGTTCAGCCTAAGCTGCTCTGCTATAGCTACCTCTTTCAGCCTAAGATGATAGAACACCTTTAATCTACTTATAAGGGATAACTGGACCTGGCACAAAGTGTAAGTACCACAAGGTACCCGCTATAAGCCAGGCCAGCCTCCTATAGCACCCATCCGCGAATCGACCGGGATCAGCGGCAGGACTCCTGGTCCTGCCACCCACGTCACGTCAGCAGCACTCATCGCACTCAACCCAGAATGCAACAACAACTGCAAGCAAGCAGCACCAGCTAACACCTCAGGACCCTTCAGCTGCCTACGCTGCCGCCAAACCTACACCACCTCCAAGACCTTGGCACAACCCACCTGCAACAACAACACCAACCCCAAAATCTCTGAAGTGCATTCTCCTCAACATCCGCTCCCTCCATAAACATGCCACTGAAATCTAGGACCTCCTTGACAGCACCACTCCGGACGTTGCGTTCCACACTGAGACCTGGACCAACAACATCTCAGGCCCAGACATTGTCTTCAACATCCCCCAGGGATTCAAGATCATCTGGAAAGACCGCCCAAGCTGCCCTGGGGGGGGAATCGCCATCATCCACAGGTCCATCCTCAGCCTGAACACCTACTCTGAAAAGAATGAGGTCCATACAATCTGGGGCCCATACGGACCCATGCCCCTACCACATTTTCAACAGAGCCGCAGACACCATTGCCCCCAAGCTCCATCTCACCATCAACCACTCACTAACTGCCGTCACCTTCCCGACAACGGGAAACATGCCGAGATCAACCCCCTCCTCAAGAAACCCTCAGTAGACCCCACCGACCTCAAAAACTTCAGGCCCAGCTCCCTACTCCCTTTTCCTGTGAAAGTCATTGAAAAAGCGGTCAACAGCCAAATTGCCACGTTTGCAGAAGACCACAACATACTCAACATCTCCCAATCCGGATTCAGGAAAAACCTCCTGACTGCAACAGACGACAGACCCTGCCTGATGGACAAGGGAGAGACAGCGGCACTCATCCTGCTAGACCTCTCAGCGGCCTTCGACAGTCTCCCATTATACCCAGATATGAAGACTCCACGAATCTGGCATTAAAGACCAGGCCCTCAACTGGATCAAATCCTTCCTCTCCGGCAAAACTCAACGAGTGAGACTTACCCCCTTCCTCACAGACCCCACACCCACTGCCTGTGGAGTTCCTTAGGGATCCTCCCTCAGCCCCCTGCTGTTTAACATCTACATGGCCCCTCTAGCCACCATCGTCAGGAGCTATGGAATCATCATCATCTCCTACGCTGACACCCAACACATCCTCTCTCTCTGCATCGAACCCAACAAAGCCAAACAGAACTTCCACAAAGGCATGGAAGCAGTCAACAAATGGATGAAAAACAGCTGCCTTCAACTCCACGCAAACAAGACAGAAGTACTCATCATGGACCCTCAACCCAATGTGTGAAATGACTCCTGGTGGCCACCCACCCTCGGAAACCCTCCCACCCCCATCAGCCAAGCCTGCAACCTCGGGATCATACTGGACTCCAATCTCAGCATAAACCATCAAATCAACTCAGTCACCTCTACCTGCTTCCGCACCTTCTGCCTCCTATGCAAGTCCTTCAAATGGATCCCCCTCGAACATAGAAAGACTGTCACACACATCCTCACCACCAGCAGACCGGACTATGGCAACGTACTCCACACCAGAATCAACAAGAAACTCATCCACAAACTACAAAACATCCAGAACACCGCCGCCAGACTGGTCCTTGGCCTACCTTGACACTGTCACATCTTGCAACACCTGCGTACACTGCACTGGCTTCCCATAGAGAAAAGAATCACCTTCAAGATCCTCACCCACGCACACAAAGCCATCCACAACACTGGACCACCCTACCTGAACCAGCGACTCCACGTACCCCACAGGACCCTACGCTCAGCCCAGCTCTCTCTCGCAGAAGTACCCCACATTAGGAAAACCAGAACAGGAGGACGCTCCTTTTCCTACCTTGCAGCCACCGCCTTTAACACCCTTCTTCTCCACATCAGACAAACCACTTCCCTCCTCAGTTTCACAAGGGAACTGAAGACATGCATTTAAAAAAAAAACACCTCACTGTTGAACGCTACAGCCCCCCCCCCCAGCACCTTGAGACCCTAATGGGTGAGTAGTCTCACTTTACAAGCATTGATTGATTGATTGATTGAAATGTGAATAGGTAATGTAGGCCCTTTTCCAGCTGAGATGTCATAGTAAGCACTTATGAGACAGTTCATGTTTTAGTCTTTTCATTGGTAAATTGGTACAATTAAAATATGATCATGATCATCTGTACTAAAAGGACTGGAAACATGTATAGATTGGCATCATTCAATATACTCAAAATATGTTAGAAAAATGTTTCCATGGCAAAATTGATTTCATTTCATATAGACAGTAGCAGGTTGTCAGAAATTCACGCTCCTTCCCAAATGTGCATGTAAGCCAGTCTGTGCCAACCAACATTAGTTTTCATGCCACAATGTATTGATTGAAACAGACAGAGATGTGTCCACATTGGTGACAGAGTTACACATACCTCAAATTACATGTTAGTGTTCTCAGTTAAGTTAAGATGTAAAAGCAATGATGGTGAGCAAAGTAATACTTAAAAGGATGCCTCAATATCAGGTCCAAAACATGTCTCTTTTGGATATGTGGCCATGTTTTGCTCTGTACCAAAGTGGTTTAGGATTGTATCTAGGCCTATGAAATTGCTAATGCTGTCAAAGCCATTTGTCTTGTAGAGAAATAAAAGTGAATAAGAGATAAAAAGAAAACACGATAAAGGAGTTAGCATGGAGAATTTCTAGACTGTGAGCGAATGGTTTGTGGAATTCTTCCCTACAGGTATGAGATACTGATGATTAAGAATCAAAGATTGAGTACCTTTAAGCTAGTTTTGTATGTAGACTTGACAAATGTTTTGTGAGCAAAGTTCATTTACAAACCTATTTACCCAAATACTCTCAAACTGTCTTTATAGCATCATCTGGGCAAAGCAAAGGTGACAGTGGCATTGTCAGTGGGGAAGAAGCTGGACATTGCAGTCATGGTGTAGACACCATCAACACCAAGGGACCCAGAAAAACAGATGGTGAGGGGACTAGCAGGGAGGCCATGAACAAATCCATATTATCTTCAGAATTCTCTAGAGAAGACTATTCCCTCGTGGTGTCGGACCTTAGTGCCACTATTCCACCTGCTTCATCACCATCATCCACCCACATTTCCAACTTCACCATCCCTCTTTCTCCCCCTGAGTTGTCTATTGCCGCTGTCCTGAAAGGGGTGGTGTCATCTTTACTACAGCCACCTTCCCCCTGCCCGTGTCTCTCAGACTGTGCTCAATGAGGAGGCTATCGATCTATTGTAAATTGTTGCTCTATGCCAGACCACACTACAGAGTGTCATCCAGAGCTTAGTGGTAATATGACCCAGATGCTAGCTTACCTGTATGGATTTCAAGGTGTTATGCCTGGTCTACAGTGGTCATTCTGGTGTCTGGACTGCTCATTGACTGCAACCTCTGACCCACACCAACCTCGTGCCCCAACTGACACACCTTCTTCATCCCAAATCCCTCTTTATAGCCCTATCCAGAGCACACTCACACCTTTACACACACCCAGCAAACACACAAGCAGCACATCCTCACACAGACACAAGAAACACAAACACATGCACACACACAAATGCAGACACCATACACTCCACTACCACCACAATCACAAGCATATTCATAGACACCACACCAGCCCTAACACATATATTCACACTCATCACAGCTCACCCACAGCTACTTCACCCACCACAACATAGACATCCACACTCACCACCAACACTCCTGCAGACATCACACCCACCATAACACAAACACCCAAATCTACCACCACCATACTCACAGACAATGGACTCACCGTGACACAAATATGCACTAGCACAACCACAGACACCACAACCACATCAGCACCTCTATAGCAGACACATCCACACACACATGTACTGTACATAAGCGTCCACACTTACCCACACAACAGACACTGAGTAAAAAACACAAACCAAAACTTACACTACATACATCAGACCCTCAGGCACCCACACCATTAACTGATACATGCACAACAGACACTGTCACTCCCTCTACCTCCCAAGCCCCAATCTGTACCGAACACCCTCGCTTTTCCCCAAGGGCGACCTAATGTTTGTCCTGGCCCTGACCCCCTCCTCATCCTAGTCCACCCAGCCCAAACATCAAGGGACCCCTGCCACAACCCAAGCCACCCCTTCCACCCATCAGTCTACCCCTTCCACATTCTAACCCACCCCCTCCAAATCCAAACTGATCAATTACACATCCCATCTCAATTCGTCCAAATGCAAACCCATCCCTTTTTACATCCCAACCCAGCCTGCCTAAATCCAAGCCCACCCCTTCCACAACCCAACCCACCCCTTCTAAATCAAAACCAATCTCTTCCAAATCCAAACCCACTCCTCCTAAATCCAAACCCAACCGCTCCCAAATCCAAACCCACTCCTCCCAGAAACAAACCCACCCCTCCCAAACCCAAGGACTCCCCCCAGTAAGATTATTGATATGCCTGCTTTGTGCCCCAAATATGCCCCTTCTTGAGGACGTTTATTCTGGCAGTGGCTCTAGGAGGCAAGTTATGGGCATGCAACCCATACTGTAGGCTCATGGCCTGATGTCTTTGTTTTTTCCTTGCACAAAAATATACTATGACTTATGGGAGACTTATCTCAGTTATATGCAATATTTTTATTTTGAGAATTTCTTTGTCTTGGCCTTATTTTCCGATTGTTACTATTGTTTGCTGATGATGTTGTTTCTGCTAATGTGTGTGCCATGCACTTACTCTCATTTGAAACTGTGACAAGCACGGGTTGTATATTTTAGTTTTTTTTAAATGCAAACATTAGTGGTGTACATTTGTTATTGGCATGTTAATTTTGGTGCAAGCATTCATCATGTTACTGGATACTTAAACCAACATTATATATGTTTCTGATATAATGACTGGAAATGCATGTTTGTTTATTTTGACATGAGGTGTCAATAATATGTACATATGCATTACACAAGACACATAACAGTTAACAGTTAAATGGCATCTAATGTTTGTCATAAATTGCAATAACTAAGGGGACATGTAACCTTCAAACAGCTCCTACATGTTTGCAGTTTGGAAGTAAGGTTGGTTGTACATTCTGCATACAACCACATGTAGCATTTTGTACTACAATTGATACATTATCATGGATTTGAATAGGTTCATTGGGTATACTGTTTATGTATACGATATGGTGGTTGAGGGAAAATTATTGCACACACCGAAATGGACACATTTCTATTTGGGTTTGCTGTGACCTTTTTGTGTAGTTGTCCATTGTCATGAAGGCAGTTAGTACCTGATAGTTGGGTGTTACCAGTACCTCACAATGTGTTCTTAAACATTTTTCTAACTACAACATTGTGCACATATATACAGCACATCATTGTACTATTGCTTTAAAGTATTTGTTACACATGCTCGTGTCCAGTGCTAATGTACAGCAAGGATGACAGGTGAAACACTGACTTACCTTTTGTTCCGGTGATGACAGGGTTGATTTTCTTCTTGGAGCAGCAACAGCAGGACTTGTATAACCGGGTCATGGCACAGAAAATTTGAAAACTTCAAAAAAGATGAATGTTGTCCTTTTATCCCTCCCAATCTGCCATCTCAGTTGTGGAGGTTTAACCACCGTTGTGTCATCGAGAAGGCACTTCACGACCAGCTCAATGGTAAAAGTGTTTGATGTCCCGCTGCCAGCCACTTTTGACAGTGGCGCCGTCAACATGGGTGGAGATTCATGGTGGTGACAGCGGTTCATCCACGGTCTTTTGTCTATGGACACTCCAACATCTAAATAGAGATGGCTGACCTGGATAGAAAATCATCCATGAGGCCATCACTGAAACAGTTGTTTTCAGGAAATGGTGGTGTAGTACATTGTGTTGGTGTTCAAGGCAGTGCACAAGGAATTGGATTTCAAGTAGGGATGCAAAGCTTTCCAAGATTAATGGTTGTAACCAGGGTAGATTTTGAGGAATTCCAAATGATGCAAATACAGGTAGTGATGTTGCTACATTAGAGAAAATGACTCTTTGTCATCTTTGTAACAATTTGGTCCATTGGAAGCACGAACGTAGGCTCAATCCAGACAATGTACAGGGAGAAAATCAACTGCGAATGCAAAATGTGCTTCCACAACAGGTGCAAATGCCAATGAACAATCAGGTTCAAATTATGGCAGTCCCACAGGCCCATACGGTTCCATAGAATATGGATAGCACTAGATTGAATCAAAATCAATTGCCCGAGTATATCTAAATGCGGTGCAGGTGCAAAACCAAAATGCGATTCAGCAGTTTCTTATGTTTTATGAAGAGAGCTTGAACTCAGACATGTCTCAATGACAGTGTTTGAGAGGGGAGGCAGATTGTGTGGTTGGTGGAGTCGTAGAGGTAGACCAGGGTGGACCATTTGTAAAAGATTAAGTGAATGTCCATCAAGTGTCATTGCTGATCAACACTGGAGCAACCTGTTCCACTGTTAGAACAGCAGAAGTCACAGACCTGCCCCCATAGGGAAAGAAGATCCAAGTTGTGGGTGTTAGAAATAAACAAATGACAAACCCAATCTCAAAAAAAGTTCCTTTAAAAATAGGTTAATTTGAAAAAAATCATCAGTTTGCTGTTTACGATTCAGGTCCTGTAAATCTATTGGGAAGAGGATCTGATTTAGATGTTGGCAGAATTGGTCTTGTTTTGTTTTCAATCAGATAACCTGTTGCCGACTAGGTGGTCTGCCCACTTAATTTGATTCTGGCTGGCCCATAGACAAAAAGTATGTTGGCGGACCATCATCACTGACATAATTTTGCACCCACGATGGCACCATAGGCAAAAAGCGCCTGGCTGCGGGATCACACCCAGTTTTCCGCCGGGCCAATCAAGTTGTGCCACCCCACCAACGTAACTGTGGCAGCTAAACCTCCACATCTGTGATGGCAAAATCAAAGTCATATAAGGTAAAAAAATACTGTTTTTCTACTTTTCACTTCTATTGCCATGAACCAAATCAAACAAGTCCTACCTTTGCATCTGCTACAGGAACACAGTAAAAATCAATCCCGTCATCATTGGAACTGAAGGTAAGTGACTGTTATACCCTTTTCCATCTAAATTGTCTGTGTATATTAGCTCTGGGCACTTGCATTTTAAAACATACGTGCAAGCAATAGTACAATAATGTCCAATGGACATGTGTGTAATATGGTAGTGTTAGAAATTGAAAGAAACACACCTATATATTTATTTAACATTTACCAGTTTGGCCCAAGATGCCTTCATGCTAATGGACTGCTACACAAAAAGTCACAGTAATCCCAAATTCAAAATGTGTCCATGCAGGTGTGTTCAATCATTTTCACTAAACTACCAAATCAGATACATATACACATTACACATTATTTGAACTACATAAATCTAATAAAATGTAGCAAATGGGTTTACAAGAAATGTACATTCAGTGTCACCTTTAAACGCAAAACATTTTATATTTGTATTAATGTGACATTTCCCCTTGTGTAGTGCATTTACTCTTAATTATTAAATTTCATTTAACTCAAAAGAGTTATTTTCTGTGCAATGCATATGGGTTTATTACTAACACGTATCATTTTTAAAGAAACACACCTGCATTCACAAATTACAAAAATAGAAACATGTTTAGTTTTAGTGTAAGAATCAATTACCATGATGAATGCTTGCACCAAAATTAACATGTCCATCAAAAATGTTCATCACAGAATTATGCACTATATAAATAGCTCAAAAATAAAACCTGTTTTGTTTACTGTCATAAATGAAATCAAGTTCATGTTACTCACATTTTCATAAATAACATTGTCATCAATCAATTACCTATATTTAAAAAAAAATGTCAAAGCAAACCTTATGAAAAGAAATGACATTTTATTAAAATATGAGACACTTCTTTCATACTTAATTTATTGAACATAAAATAATAATTGTCCATAAAATAGTAACTGATTCACAAGTTGTGTCACTGACCTAGAACTTGCCTCCTAATGACACAATGATCCTTCTTAGAAGAGGTGGATTTGGGTTTGTTTAGGGGGTCAGAGACAGATAAGCATTAAAAGCTGGTGGAGGAAAAGGGTTAGAAGAGATGATAGAGGATTGGATTTGGGAAGCAGAGGGACCTGGAGTAGGTGTTATGTTTGTGTCTGTTTAGCAGGTGCATGTTGGTCTGGTGTATGTGATGTATGTTTGGGTGTGTGTTTCCTTGAAGGTGTGTGGTGTTTGGATGAGGGTGTATATTTGCATTTGGTGGACTCTGTTGTATGTGTGCTTTTCTGTGAGTTTGTGCTGTTGAGCTGGCAGGTGTGGTTGTGGAACGTTACTCTGTATGTGTTGTAGATGCATGTGTGTCTGGCATATGTTTGGATGTGTGTGGTTTTGTAGGTGTTTTGTATTTGGGTGATTGTGGGCATGTGGGTTTGGTGAGAGATGTTTTGAGTGTAGGTGTGTGTGACTGTGTATGTGTAAATGAGTGTGACTTTGAGGTAAATGTTGTGGTTGTGGTAGTTGTGGATGTGCTGGTAGTTTTGGGTGTGCACGTGATGGTGGGGCTTTTGTCTGTGGTTGTGGGTTTTGTGGTTCAGGGTGTGGTGGTTGTGGTTATGAGTATGGTGGTGGCACTTGTAGATGTGGTAATGGGTGTAGAGGTTGTGGTAGTTGTTGTGGTACCTGTGGGTGTCAGTAGCGTGTGTATGTTGGATGGGTTTATATTTGTGTTTCTTGGTGTGTTTGTGTTTATGTGTGAGTGTAGGTATATTGCTTGTGTCTGTTGGAGTGGATGGGTGCAAACAGGTGAGTATGCTTTGGACTGGGGTGGGAGTTGGGATTTTGGATGAGGAAGGTAAAGCAGTAGGGGCACAACGTTGGGCCAGCTGGGGGACTACAGTCAGTGGAGAGGCTATGCTCACTTGAGATCTCTGCATTTCAGACATCGGACTATGAATGACATCCAGGAATGCAGCTATCTATTACATTTGGGATCTAAGCTTCTGGTTGTCAGTCATGATCGCTTCCTGGCTTAGAGCGATGCTGAGTAAGAGGTCAATAGCCTCTTCCCTGCGCACAGCAAAACATTTCCTGATTTTAATTTTTCACCTGCTTTAAGGCTATAAAACATAGGTATACTTTACCATTACCCCATGCATGTATGGAACATATTATTATGGCCCTCAGTACAACATTGGCGGGATGGCAACCGCCGCCCGCCATGTTGTAACCGCTGTGCGGTCGCCGTGAGGCTGCCAATGCAGTCGCACTCCTGTGGTGGCCATTACGAGATCCCCGCTAGTTTCCACCCGCCGGCCTAGCGGGGATGTCGGGCGCAACACGGGAGCCGGCTCCAAATTGCACCTGTCGCACTTTTCACTGTCTGCTATGCAGACAGTGAAAAGCTCCATGGGGCTGTGCCAGGGGGCCCTGCGACTCCCCTTTCCCCCAGCCTTTTCATGGCGGTTCCTACCACCATGAAAAGGCTGGCGGGAGGGGGACTCATAATCCCCTGGGCAGCGCTGCCCTGGGGGATTACAACCGCTGGGACCAACGTGGCGGTAAACCGCCCGTCCCGGTGATACAACCATGGCGCTTCCGTTGCGGTCGTAATTTGCAGGATTGCACCACCAGCCTGCTGGCGGTGCAATCGTCAGAACAGCCCTGGCAGTCTTTGACCGCCAGGATTGTAATGAGGGCCTATGTACCCATTTGCTCACAGTTTATACAATTACCATCATTACTCCTATTGCACTTCAGATTATTTCTCTAAAACACTTCAGACTCCTCATTGAATTGTTCATTACCTCTGAATGGTACCGATTGGTTGTTTTGGATAGTGAACATATGTCTCAAAATATATCTGGCAAGAAAGTTTTGTACCATGCACATTGTCCATCTGCAAAAATCCCTCTCAATATCTCCTTTGCTTCAACACTGATTTATCTTCTGAACATAACACATGACACAAAAATATTGTTTTGGGTATGTGTTACTCTGTCACCAATGTGTACACCTTCCTGTCTGTTTCAATTAATAATGCTTGCCTACTAAATTTGTGTCTGTTGAAACAGACTGGCTTACAGCCACATTTTTGAAGGAGTAAGGCCTCATGCCATGTGCAACTATGAACATGAAATGATTTGAATTTTGCAGTGAAAACAGATTTATTAAGTGTTCCTAGTCCTTTTGGATAACATGCTCAATATTGTTTGGTCATTATATCAACTCACCCATGTGAAGTTTGGAACATCCACAGTATTATAAGTGTATTGAATGCTATATCACCTGTAATAGGGCTAACATTACCTCTTCACAATTGTGATGAACCATCACATCTGAGAGAACCACAATCTGTTGCCTGTTTGGTACAACTGTCCCTCAAAACATAGACAAAATTCAGGTACCTCTTTTTTTAGACAGACATGTGCCCAAAACAGTCTTCGGTAGTGATAAGGAATGTAGTGGCAACATTTACCACAAATCAATAAACAAAACACATCATCATATACCTTGTGCAAACCTTACACCTTCCAGAACTCTTCTTGTGCGTTGGATGTGTGCAAAACTTTATTTGATGCCATAAAGTATTGCTGTAACAAAAGAAGGTTAACTAACAATAGGAATGCAAAAAATAACTTACACTCTTGGTGCTGTTGTTGGGGTTCAAACTGCAGATCAAGGTCCAGATAGGCCACCGCAAGTATGCAGGCCTTTGGGGGGAGTCAAGGTGCAGTGACCGCCCTTCCCACATCGGGAGGACTGGCCGAGCTGGACTTCAGATGACTTCCTTGTCCGGTGTCCATTGTAGGTACTCCCACCTATAACAGCAGTGAATGCTTAACCGCTTGTACACCCCCGCGGTACGCACATTCTTTGCAATGGCCTTCCACATTGCCTTTTTCTGCAGGGCATTGACCTGTATGGATATGAAAAAAGAAAGGAAAAAAAAACAATTTTTGTGAGATTTTGTTCATTTGTATTGCTGTAACACAATTTTGTAAATTTTTCACACGCACTTCTAAAAAGATAGTACAGATTATTTTCTGTAGTGTATGGTTTTCTAGAAAATACTAATTTGTAGTGACGTATTGAGTACCCTCATCACTTTTCATGTGCTCTTTTCACAAATCCAAGCAAAAAGCATCATGCAAGCCAGGGGTCTGAAACACTTCCTGTATTGAGACCTATTTCTGATCAGTACAAACCATTGTGAGCTACTGAAGGCTAAACAACTTTCATATTGCTAGCACGCCCTCCCATGGCCAGCTTCATTGGCTAAATTCCTAATGTTTTTAGAGTCAGATACAATGGCTAGAACCACATACTAGTACTAAGGACAGTATGGAAGGGCTGCCATGTGTGTCAGTCAGAGCACTGTTTTTGGTGATATATGAACATGTGTGTGTAGGAATGGGATATATTTGTATGAGTGACTGAGAGCCTGGGTCATATGTACTTGCAACACAAGATATACTTTTCTCCATATGTGGCACCATTAGATGTATAATACATAAAGATACGTATTATTCTGAAAATGGGTTTCTTCCCATTGCGCTGTGGAGCAGGGTGTGCTATGACCTACTGGATACGTGGGAGCACTGATGTAGTCTCACCCCTCTCCCGGAGGATCTATGATATGAGTCCAAAGACTATCGCAATTTAGTGACTGACACCATAAACGAAAGCTATCATCTTATGACACCACATCAGTTAGGTGAATTGCACCATATCACAGAGCATGTATTATTTATGCTTTTATTAGAGGTAGTCAAACAAGGAGTGGCACCAGGGAGTCAACCTTGGTCCTGAAGAGGAGCCTAGGGGTAAGGCTCCGAAACATGTAGACTAAGAAGACAGGTACATTCCAACCCCCACTTCCAGCATGGACCCCGGCTATTGCCAAACTAGCTCTCTAGGGTTTTCACTGGAGCTACGGCTGCTGCCAACCCACAGACAGGCTTCTGCCCTCCTGGGGTCTGGGCAGCCCAGTCCCAGGAAGGCAGAACAAAGGATGTACTCAGAGAGAGGGTGTTACACCCTCTCCCTTTGGAAATAGGTGTTAACGGCTGGGGAGGAGTAGCCTCCCCCAGCATCTGGAAATGCTTTGAAGGGCACAGATGATGCCCTCCTTGCATAAGCCAGTCTACACCTGGTTCAGGGATCCCCCAGCCCCTGCTCTGGTGTGAAACTGGACAAAGGATAGCGGAGTGACCGCTCCCCTGTCCATCACCACCCTATGGGTGGTGCCCAGAGCTCCTCCAGTGTGTCCCAGACCTCTGCCATCTTGAATGCAGAAGTGTGAGGGCAAAATGGGGGCCTCTGCATGGCCAGTGCCAGCAGGTGACGTCAGAGACCCCTCCTGATAGGTGCTTACCTGGTTAGGTGGCCAATCCTCCTCTCAGGGCTGTTTAGGGTCTCTCCTGTGGGTTTCTCTTGAGATAACGAATGCACCAGAGTTCCTCTGCATCCCCCTCTTCGACTTCTGCCAAGGATCGACCGCTGACTGCTCCAGGATGCATGCAAAACCGCAACAAAGTAGCAAGACGACTATCAGCAACATTGTACCGCCTAATCCTGCTGGATTTCTCAACTGTTTCCTGGTGGTGTATGCTCTGAGGGCTGTCTGCCTTCACCCTGCACTGGAAGCCAAGAAGAAATCTCCCGTGGGTCGATGGAATCTTCCCCCTGCTTATGCAGGCACCAAACTTCTGCTTCACCGGTCCTCTGGGTCCCCTCTCATCTCGACGAGCGTGGTCCCTAGAACACAGGAGGTGCATCCAAGTGACCCCGACAGTTCAGTGGTCCCTCTGTCCAAATTTGGTGGAGGTAAGTCCTTGCATCCCACACCAGACAGTAATCCTGTGTACTGCATGAACTGCAGCTGCTATGGCTTCTGTGCACTTTTGCAAGGAATCCTTCATGCAAAGCATAGCCCAGGTCCCCAGCAATCCGTCCTGCATTGCTCTAGTTGCTGAGTTGACCAGTGACTTCGTAGGACCCTCCTTTGTAGTGTTGAGATGACTGCCATGCTCAGATATCTTTAATCCCTGTTTAAGTGCTTCTGTGGGTACTGCCTGCTTCTGCATGGGGTCTCTGTGCTGCAGAGCACCCCCTATGTCTGCTCCTCCAAGGGACAACCTACTGGTCCTTCCTGGGCCCGGGCAGCACCCATTTACTTTAACCGCGACCCTTGCAGCTAGCAAGGCTTGTTTGGAGTCTTTCTGTGTGGAAACAAATCTGCTCCCTCCAGCACGCCGTGGGACATCCTCTGTACAAAGGAAAAGTTCCTGGCATCTTCCGTTGTTGCAGAATCTTCAGCATCTTCCACCCAGAGGCAGCCCTTTTGCACCTTCATCCGGGGTTTAGTGGGCTCCTGCCCCCCCCTGGACACTTGCGTGACTCTTGGACTTGGTCCCCTTCCTTTACAGTTCCTTAGGACCAGGAATCGGTATTCAGTGTTTTGCAGTCAGTTGTTGCCTTTGAGGAATCTTCTATCACGACTTTAGGGTGTTTCTGGGGAAGTAGGGTCACATTACTCCTACTTTTCAGGGTTTTGGGGTGGGGTATCGTGGATCCCCTTTAGTGTTTTTTACGCTCCTAGCGACCCCATACACTGTACACTAGGCCTAGGGTCCATTCATGGTTCGCATTCCACTTTTAGAGTATATGGTTTGTGTTGCCCCTAGGCCTATTGCATCCTTTTGTATTCTACAGTGTTTGCACTACTTTTCTAACTGTTTACTTACCTGATTTTGGTTTGCGTGTATATTTTGTGTATTTCACTTACCTCCTAAGGGAGTATATCCTCTGAGATATTTTTGGCACATTGTCACTAAAATAAAGTACCTTTATTTTTAGTAACTCTGAGTACTGTGTTTCTTATGATATAGTGCTATATGATATAAGTGGTATAGTAGGAGCTTTGCATGTCTCCTAGTTCAGCCTAAGCTGCTCCGCTATAGCTACCTCTATCAGCCTAAGCTGCTAGAACACTACTAATCTACTAATAAGGGATAACTGGACCTGGCACAAGGTGTAAGTACCATCAGGTACCCACTATAAGCCAGGCCAGCCTCCTTCAGGAGAGCAATGAGATTGCCTGATCTTCCTGCAAATGCACGTGTGAAAATAGCAGATTACATGGTAATTAAATCTTGAAAAAGACAAGCTGACGTGGTGTATTCTGTCTCTCGACAGGTTGAAGCTTTCACTTTAAATCCACATCAAGAGTAATGCCATGGCTTCAGTCCAGGTGACTTCGTCCTGATCAAGAAACATGTGAGAACGTCCTGTCTGGAGCCAAGTTACAAAGGCCCCTAACATGTAATTCTGATCACAAATACACCTGTCAAGTGGGCAGGAGTACCAACCTGGGTACATGCTTCTCATACTCAGAGAACAAGAGGTCCTAATGAAGAAATAGTGTTCTATGAGCCAGTAGCAAGAACACTGATGAATGTACCACAACAGATTGAGTACAGAAAAGGAAAGTTTCTGATCAGAGACAACAAGATAATAGAGGGGAAGATCTGCAGACAAGTAAATAAATCCTATTGCTGGGTATCTCACAGAGTGGCATTGGAGCTCCTGACATAGAAAGTGGAGAAAGAGAAACTGAAGTTGAAGTGAGAATCAACATGCTTGAAGAACAACAAGAAAACCCCGGAGAAGGAACAAGTTGTGGGTTAATAACAACGAAAAATGTGCCAGCACTGCTAAATGGCCTAAGACTTACACTCAAAAGAAGTTCAAAAAAAGGGTATCACTTGGATCCATACCACAGACAATTGATGAAGAAATAGAATCAAGTGGTGTAAGTGACATAGAAAGAGATCAACAAGCACTCAGAAGATCCAAAAGAGCTAGAGTACATTGTCAAAGATATTCAGCACCTGAATGGACATGCTATGTGAAGCTAGTGCTAAACATTCCAATTTCAGACTTAATTGACTGGAATACAGAACTACATGAACCATAATGAGACCTTTTTATAAACTGATTGTTAAGACAGACATTCAAAGACTTAAGTTTACATAGTACTGAACAATCAGTTACATGAACTGTGCTAATAGAAAATAGAATCTGAAACATTTTAAATTGTTAAGAAGATAAGAAGAATATCTAGGCCTGAGGCAGCAGAGTAGGAATAACATTTCATAAGAGCATGGAGTAGGGTTAAGGAAGACTATATGAAGAGTGTAGTAAATAAAGCTGTAAGAAACTAAAAAGAAGAAAATAATCAGGAAATTTTGAGATTGAAATGAAGACATTAACTTTGCTGTTACACACATTGCTTTATACATACCTTGAAAGAAATAGATTATTAGGCATTGTATTTTTCCTAATAGTTTTTTTGGCAGTTGCAATATCATTGCTAATACATATTACAGGATAAATAAAGAAATCTATACATACATTCACTAACACAACACCTAGAACGACAATGGGAAGAACCTAGGAGAGCCATTGATGCATAGGACTGTTGTATATGCACATATATGCCATCTTCTGCTAATGAACATGCTGCTTATCATCGTAGTCCTCCTTCCTCTGCTATATCACATAGAACATTTCTTAGTTTAGGATATAGACAGAGACCCTTTGAATACTATTTCTCTAATCTTGACATAGTTCTGTCAAAAGTTCCACTAATGGCGAGGGTGAATCTACATCCACAAGCTTAGGAGATGGAGACAGCTTGGTATTATTCTATACCTTTTCTTCCTGCACCATGTATTAAAAAGGAAGGTGTCCTAAAGGATGTATGGAAAAGAGAAGAGGATGAGTTTTGAAAGAAAATGCTTGTTCCAAATTTTAAATTAGATAACAGACACAAAGGTAAAGTGTTTGTGCTTAAAAGAAGAATTCATGGGAAAAAGACACCAATATGGAATAGTAATTACATATATGTTTTTGAATTATCAAAGTTAACATGTCAACTTTTGCAAGAAGATGGTCCAACCATACCTGGAGTGTATTTAAATTGTGGCGGCAATGCTTATTTCAAACTGCCAGCTGATTGGGAGATAATTTGCTATTTAGGATTGCGGCCTCCAAATCTGCATCATGTAAATAGTCTAGATGCATTAACAATGGCCCCTGCACATAGCTATTCACACAGTGTAAATGAGGGAACACAATTAGTGGAAGACTTATTTGGGCTGTTATACCAGCAATATGGGTAATATTACATGATGAAAAGATCAAAAAGCTATCAACAGCAGTAGACAAATTAGTAACTAGTACATCTGAGGCTTTATTCTTTATTAGTTGACAACACAGAATTAATGGTGATTAGATAAATGATAATATAAAACCTTTATGCTTTATACATTTTACTCAGAAAAAGGCAGAGTCTACAAGATGCTGAATTGTTGCACGTATGTATGAGATGAGAGTAAGCAAATTATAGACTATGCAAAAAATATTTCTGACTTAAAGCTTGATTTAGAACATTCAGAAACCTCTAGCATAGTAGTAGTAGTTTTAAATGATTTTATGTCACTCAGTGTTTTAAATTTGAAGTTTTACAGCATACTTTTTACTTTTTTAGGTGTTATGTATAAATGTGTTTTATGGTGATATATTGATTGAATAAACCACTACTATCACTACTGCTAGCACAGAACAAAGATAGTAATTGTCTGTTTCTGTCTAATTTACAAGACAATAAAGATGTTGTCGCTAAAAAAGAAAAGTATGTGATTTTGTGAGGATTCCAAACACTCATATGGGGGTATTGACAGAGACATTTTTATGCTTTAATCTCTAAAAACATCATATTATTTAACCTGCATGAAAGGATTTAGTAGGCATTAACAAAATGTTGTATTTAAATGCAGGTTTTGCATCTGAAGCCTGCATGATGATATGTACTTGTCTAAATCTTATGGCAAAGAAGATATTCAACTTCTTTCCCTTTTTTCTTGTTCTATCCCTTTTGTTAGTTTTGACCTGTGTCATGGCTGGAAGCATAGCATTGTATGATGCAAATGGCCTGTAGTAACGAACATCTGAACAGAGAGAATATTATTGTTTTGTTTCATGACCATTTCACGCATGAAAATTATTCTTGCAATATTAGAATAATCCTAAAACCGTTTCTTTATGAATAAGGCTTTGCTAAAAGATGCATGCATGTGGAAATTATATAATCTCAAAAATACGTTGTGTCTACTAAACTGTTCTTTATCCCATAGATGTTCATTCATGGGAAGAAGGTTGAATGTTGTATTGCTGATTAAAAAGTAGTTAAATGTATAACATATTTAAAAGGCTCTTTGCAACTCAACGCAAGCTCTCCCGTTAACATGAAGACTCTAAGAGATGATTGGTTATAGCTGAAGATTATCTGCAAATACTTTGCAATTTGTTTCTTTGTAAATTAGTATAAAAGGGTATTCCCAGACTAAGATAAGAGAGGCGGACTTTGCAGTGTGGTGCTTATTTGAAAATTTGCATAGAGTGTCCCTACTTGCAGGCTCCCTCACATGCAGACACTTTTTGCTTATTCCTTTTGCTGATGTCTTGGATTCATCCTGAAACTGACTTTATCCAGACTTAACTTATTACTGACACATTCCACTAAATTTATCTATGAGGTATTTTAACTAAATGTATATGCTTTCACATCTGAAACCAGAACCGTTAAAGAGTTCTACTGAGTTACATTTTCCTGAAACTATATAGAATAGAGATTAGGGCCCTCATTACGACCCTGCCAATCGGAGATAAAGTGGCAGTAATACCACCAACAGACTGGCGGTAACTACCGCCACATTATTACCATGGCGGAAAGATCTCTGAAAGACAGCCAATGTACCACACCGGCCGCCAGGGCGGAAACAACAGCCGCCACGGCGGTAGCCGCCGACAGCCAGGTGGAAGTCAATGTTCCGCCCACCATATTATGACCCAGGAAACCAGCACCTTTCCGGGGCGGTACCAATGACATCAAAAGCCTGGCAGAAACTGAGCTCAGAAGGGAAAGGACTCACCATTGGAGACACACGGAACATCCACACTGCCATGGAAACTGAACCGCATGTCTTCCCCGTGATCTTCTGCATTCTGCTCCACCATGAACACCAACGCCGGCGAAGACGATGATGGTGAGTACAGCCGCCTAGCACACAAGGGACGGGGGGAGGAAAACGACAGTGACACACACAAGCACAACACACCCCTCCCTCCCAACACCTCACACACAACCAGCTGCATTACAAAAACAATTTTTCCCCATAACTCAGATGAATAATGCAAGGACAAAACGATTTCGCAAAAGTGAATGTAATGAGATCAACACAGCATGAAAAATAAGTTAGGCAAGATAACAGATATATACATATGGACCGCAAAAGGGACACAGCCAAGTTCACTATTTGCGCAGTCCACATGGCCACAGGCCAAAGTCCAAGGCCACACATGTCACCTACTTCAACACGGAAAGAACACTGCAGGGCATCAGTTGGTAAATAGGCAGGCACCTCAGGGGGACATGGGATGGGGTGCACCTCAGCCGGGAGATGGAACAAGACCACTGGTTCTGGAGCGGAGAGGGGGCAACATGCCCTGTGCTTTTGATCCTGGGGAGTGATGGGCCACAGTCTCTCAAGTGGGTGTCTTGCCCACTGGTTCTGGAGGGGGCAACCTGCTCTGTGCTTGATCCTGGTGAGTGATGGGCATGTGGGTGTCTTACCCACTGGTTCTGAAGGGGTCAACGTGCCCTGTGCTTCATCCAGAGTTCCTGCCCCAGGCCCCTTGGTCTTCCTGCCTGCCGGTGCAGGATCCTTGGTATTCCTGGCAGCTGGGGCAGGCTCTTTTCCTTTCTTGCCTGCTGATGCAGGCTGCTTGGTCTTTCTGGCAGCTGGGGCAGGCTTCTTTCCCTTGAGGCTGCCTGGTGCAGGCTCCTTCACTTTCAGGACATGTGGCCTGGATGCTTTTCCACAACGAGTGGTGTTGTGACGACTGGGCCCGTCCACTCTGTGGCTGAGGTGCTTGGCTGTGTTCTTCCTACCCTGCCCATATGTGCAGGACGGGGGGTAGGGAAGAGGTGAATGGTGGAAAGGAAAAGCTTTTTAGGGACATTGGGGTGGGAAGAGGGAGAAGGGATGGGAGTGGAGGGAGAGGGAGTGGTTGTTGGAGGTGTCTGTCTACTGCTTTTGGGTGCAGGTGCATGGCCTGTATGCTGTTGTGAGATGGATGGCTGTTGGGTGCCTGAGTGCTTGCGTTTGTGTACTTTAGGAGGGGGGACAGACACAGTGGGAGAGGACACAGGGGACATGTGCATGGCTGTTGCGGAGGTGTCTGCAAGTGAGGTGTGTGTTCTGCTTGGTGTGGTGATGCTGGAAGTGGATGATGATGTAGCATGTGGAGGTGTGAGTGTGGATGGAACTGAGTGGGAGGTGGTGGAGGAGGAGGAGAGGGAGACAGTGGAAATAGTGGATGTTGGTGTTTCTGCAACTGGATGGTGTTTCCATGAATGCCTGTGGGATGAAGTGTGGTGCTTGTGTTTGCCTCTTCCACTCTTGTGTATTGTCTTGGGTCCCTGCTTGTCTGGCTGTGTACTTGGGATAGGTTGGGGTGGAGAAGAATGGGACTGGGCAGTGGAAGCTGGGGGGAAAGGGTAGAAACAGGGACAGTGGCTGCCATCAGAAAGGATGCCAGAGCATGGCTCAATCTTTGGTGAGCCACCAATTCTGTGTGCATGCCCACCAGGAATGCATTAGATTGTTGCATCTGGGCTGCCAGCCACTGGATGGCATTCACAGTGGTTGACTGCCCTACAGAGATGGATCTCAGGAGGTCAATAGCCTCCTCACTTAGGGCAGCAGGGCTAACAGGGGCAGGGCCTGAGGTGCCTAGAGCGAATGAGATGCCCACCCTCCTAGGTGAGCGACCACGGGCAACTCAATGAGGGGGTGCTGGTATAGGGGGTGGCGTATGCACCTTTAGATGTGGTGGTCACAGAAGTGTCTACCACCACCAGGCAGCTTCCATCGGAGGATGACAAAACAAAAAGGGGGGAGACAAAGCATACACTGTGTCAATGGCTGCACCAACACCACCATTGACATACCCAGCACCATCTCACTCAGGGAACAGGGCTACACAATATGGCATAGCACTACCAGATAAAAAGGTAGTAGCCAAGGCATGGGGAGGGGCTCACACCGTCAAATGCAGCACACCTGGCACACACGCAGCCCTGACCAGTTGTGGATGCCTACAAGCTAGGTAGCAAGATTTTCCCTTCAAAATCCTAACCACCAGGGGACCTATACTGCAATGTCAGGCCTGGCCTAGGGGCACCCACTGACACATCCCCCACCCGGACACCACCCTACCATGCGTATGTTGTAATGATGGGCACTATATTCACCCCCTTGTGGCTGCTGTGTGGCCCTCAAGCACCCATCTAGCTCAGGATACACCACCATTAGTATGAGGGCCATCAGGGGGGTCAGGGTTCGACAGGCACCCCATCCTCGTTGGGAGGCCATCCCCAGATGGGCCTCCGCCGACTTCCGTACCCAGCTTCTCAGGTCCTCCCACTGTTTCTGACAGTGGGTGCTCCACCTGCCATAGACCCCCAGGGTCCACACCACCTTAGCAATGGCACGCCATATGCCCTTCTTTTGATGGGCGCTGACCTGCAGAGGCAATACACACAGGAAAATACCTTTAGACAAAGAGTCCTGCCTGTTACACAAATAGTTCCCACCATACCTGTTTCTATCACCATTGGCACACACATGGCCCAGAACACAACCTATATGCCGCCCAGAGGACATCCACCCACCCACCCACTTACTCAAGGCCTTCCCACACACCACTCCATGTATTCATGCCCCATGCATCGTGCCCACAGTGTACTCACCTGTTGGTCTGGAGGCCATTACACCAGTCTGTACTGGGGTAGGACCCCATCCACCAGTCTCTCCAACTCCTCTGAAGTGAAGGCTGGGGCCCTTTCCCTGGTCACACGGGCCATGGTAGGTTCCAGACACAGGTCATAGCAGCACATGCAGTGTAGGTCCTCTCCTGTGGAAGATCAGGTAGCATGTGAAGAATCAGATAGAAAATGGCGGTCACGTCCACGCGGTGCATACTGTCACCGCTGGCGCAGATCACCATCACCATTGGTCACTGTAACCCATGGGGCCCAATTATAACCAATGAGGAGTTGCACGGCGGTTCCTGACTGCCTCCCACAACAGAGATGTGGATGCCATTTCAGGGGGGGCAGGCCCTAGGATATTGCTGCATCACTGATGAAATTAGGACATACTAGACAAATGACACTGACCCATTACAAGTTTACAGCATGCAAAGTTGTGTTGTAGCTCCATTGTTCAGGTTGTGACCGCCTCCTCACTCTCTTGCCCCATAGATTCCTACCACTGCGGATGAATAGGAGGTGGAGACATACCCCTGTGTACAGACCCCTTGTGCACTTGGCTACACTGGTGGACAGGCACATTATCCTCACCTATAACTAGACAAGGGCCACAATCAGAGAGCTGTGTGCCCAATTGGAGCCTGACCTGATATCTGCTATCCGTCACCCCACCGGGATCCCCCCTCTTGTGCAAGTGATATCTGTACTCCATTTACTGGCAACTGGTTCTTTCCAAGTGGCAGTGGGATTGGCAGCAGGAATATCACAGACAATGTTCTCAATAGTGCTGACAAGAGTGTTGTCTGCCCTGATAAAACACATGTGCAGCTACATTGTTTTCCCCCAGGTTGAAGATTTGGCCACAGTGAAGGCCGAGTTCTATGCAATGGGCCATATCCCAAACATTATTGAAGCAATTGATGGAACACATATTGCATTTGTCCCCCCGCCAGAATGAACAGATGTTCAGAAATTGTAAGAGTTTCCACTCTATGAATGTACAGATGGTGTGCTTAGCGGACCAGTACATCTCCCACGCCAATGCTAGGTATCCTGGGTCGGTGCATGATGCCTTTGTCCTGAGGAATAGCAACATCCCAAATGTGATGGCCCAACTACAGCGGCACATGGTGTGGCTAATAGGTGAGCCCTGGGGTCCACCCAGTAGATGTTGGTGTATGGGTATGGTGTGGGCCATATGGGATAGTGTGTGGCTAAATGTTGTTCCTCAATATTTCAGGTGACTCTGGTTACCCCAACCTCTCATGGTTGATGAACCCTGTGAGCAATGCCAGGACAAGGGCAGAAGAACATTATAATGAAGCACATGAGCCAACCAGCAGGATAATTTGAAAGGACCTTTGTTCCGGTGCCTCCATCTGACAGGTGGATCCATGTGCTACTCACCCAAGAAGGTCTGCCAAACAGTGGTGGCATGATTCATGTTGCATAACCTGGCCCTTAGACGCCATGTTCCATTCCTGCAGGAGAAGGAGGCTAGAGATGCCCATGTGCTACCAGTGGACCCTGTGGACAGTGAGGATTAGGAGGCAGAGGATGAGGATGAAGACAACAGAACATCTGTGATCAGACAATACTTCCAATGACACACAGGTAAGGTAGTGTTACTTCACATTTCAATGACATTTGTTTGAATATCTATGGCACTGGTATGCTGATATTTCCCACCTCGTTGCCCACTTACTGTTCCCCCTGGCAATTCATTTTGCAGGTGTTGGTACCTCACATATACTCCTGGTGTGATCACTGCAGCCAGCTAAAGGTCATTCATCTATGGTCATTTACTGTACTGTTGATTTGCAATGTTTTTTCCTTTTTCAATGAATAAATAATTGATATACATGACATACTCCAAACTTCTTTTTCTTCCAAGGGTGTTTATTGAAGTGTTAAAATATAGAGGGTTAAGTGCAATGGGATGGGGTGATGATGGAGGAAAGTCCAGGGTATTGTTCCAGTGCGTTTGTAGCACAGGTGCATTTTCCAAGGAGACATAGGAAGGGGAGCAATGGCAGTTCAAGGTGGACAGCGTGACTGAGTGGGACACAAGGGTGACAATCAGGAGAGTCTCATTTCCTGGCGGGGGTCCTGGCAAGTATCTCTGGCTTCTGTCTGGATCACAGGGAATGTTTGCAGGGTGGACCTCCTTCTGTAGGGGGAGGGGTGCTGGTGGCCTGTGAGTCCTGTGGCGGGGCCTCCTGGCCACTAGCGGTAGCAGAGGTGGAATGCTGTTCAAATGTCTGGCTAGTGGCAGGGGTCCGCTCTTGTGTGACTGCCTCCCTCATAATATTGGCCATGTCTGCCAGCACCCCTGATATGGAGATCACGGTGGTGTTGATGGCCTGCAAGTCCTCCCTGATCCCCTTGTACTGTCCCTCCTGCAGCAGCCTGTTCTCCTGCACATTGTCCAGGATCTGGCCTATTGTGTCCTGGGAATGTTGATAGGCTCCCAGGATCTCTGCATGTGCCTCCTGGAGAGTCAGTTTCCTGGGCCTGTCCCCCCCCCCCGGTGCACAGCACTCCTCCCAGTTTCCCTGTTGTCCTCTGCCTCTGTCCCCTGAACCGTGTGCCCACTGCCACTTACCCCAGGTCCCTGATTGTCTTGGGTATGAGGTGTGACCTGGGGACCCTATAGAGGTAGACACACTGCTGACTGACGTGCCCTGGGGACAGAGGTTTGGGTACACTGGGTGGGTGCTGTGGTGGTATTTCCTGATGGGGGAGGCTCTGTGGTTGTGTGTGACTGGCACTGGGTAAACGGCTGTCCAAAGGTCCCTGATGGGCCAGGTAGGTCATCCAGATTCTGAAGACCAGAGTTGCTGTCATCACTGTGGGCTTTTTCTGTTGGGGTACAAAAACTATTAGGTGAGCTACAATAATAAGTCTGAGGATATAATAATCCTCAGTAATAGATCCCTATAGGGACAAATAGATACATCATGATAAACTTGAATCTATCGATAAATTATGATGCCAAGCTGCTAGATATAGACGAATAATCACAGGGGGAAAAAATGATGTCACAGCGATGTGTACTTTTATTAAATCATGCAAACAGTCATAAAATACAAAACAAATATCGAAGAACAAAATACCTAATTCAGACAGACACCTTCAAAGAAGGTGACCTATCTCTCTATCTGTTATGTGCCATTTGATGCATTTTCGTATTATTTGTAAAATACAAAACAAATATCGAAGAACAAAATACCTAATTCAGACAGACACCTTCAGAGAAGGTGACCTATCTCTCTGTTATGTGCCATTTGATCAATTTTGGTATTATTTGTATAGTGTCTTTCTTTCATATTGTTATATTGTTTGTTCTTATTTAGTCTGAATGTGGTGTGTCTGAATTAGGTATTTTGTTCTTCGATATTTGTTTTGTATTTTATGACTGTATGCATGATTTAATAAAAGTACACATCACTGTGACATCGTTTTTTCCCCCTGTGATTATTCATCTATATCTAGCAGCTTGGCATCATAATTTATCGATAGATTCGAGTTTATCATGATGTATCTATTTGTCCCTATAAGGATCTATTCCTGAGGATTATTATATCCCCAGACTTATTATTGTAGTTCACCTAGTAGTTTTTCTACATTAATTATTTCCCTGATTGAGCTACACGCATTCTTTTAGGGAACCCCTTTATAGTTACTCTCCTTTTCTGTTGGGGGACTGGATGTTGCTGGCACTTCCTCTCTGCTAACATTGGCTGGGGTACCTGTGGGGATGTAAATGATGTGTTATGGTTTCTGTGTCTGACATAATGTGCATCCTTGGCTTGCCCTCTTTGGTGGTATTTGCCCTGGCAGCTTTTACTTGTATATGTTGGTGAATGGTGGGATGATTAGTTCTCTATAGTGTGCATGCTTTAGTGATGAGTGTCCATACAGGGCTGTGAGTGGTGTCCATGCATTGGTAGAGCATGCAGGGCTTGGCATTTGGATGAGTGAGATGTAATGATGGGGTGTGTGGGAAGTGGTGGAGTGATGGGAGTGAGGGTGAGGGTAGGGTTATGTGATGGCATGCAGGTAGGGGAGTGATAATAGTAGAGAGTTGACTTACTAGAGTCCAGTCCTCCTCCTACTCTGGCCAGGCCCTCAGGATTCAGGATTGCCAAGGCTTGCTCCTCCCATGCTGTTAGTTTTGGGGGAGGAGGTGGAAGTCCACTCCAGTACTCTGTACAGCGAACTGGTGTCTTGCTGTTATGGAATGTACCTTCCCCGCAGGTCATTTCACCTCTTTCTGATGTCATCTCTGGTTTTTGGGTTCTGTCCCATGGCATTGATGCTGTCCACGATTTTCCTCCATAGCTCCATCTTCCTATCTCTTGATGTCTGCTGCACCTGTGCTCCAAACAGCTGTGGCTCTTCCCTGATGATTTCCTCCACCATGACCCTTACCTCCTCGTCTGTGAAACGGGGTGTCTTTGTGGTGCCATCGGTGTTGTGTGAGGTGTGTAGGTGAGGGTGTATTGGGTAATGTGTTGGGGTGTGTGATGTGGAGTGTGTGAGTGAGGTGTGTATAGTTTCTGGCTCTGGTTGTGTCTGTGGTCTTGATGTCTCTCTGCTGGCAATGGCTTGTAATGGTAAAGGGTTGTGGGTCCTGTGGGTGTGTGTTTTACAGTGCTGTGGGTGTATGGGTGTGGTGTGTCTATGGGTGTCAGGTGTGTGTTGTTTGAATTGTCCAATGTGGTGTTGTGTCCATTTTGAGCGCAGCTGTATGTACCGCCAATGGTTTACCACTGTTGAATGCCTGCAGTGGTGATTCATGGGTCATAATGTGGTGGGTGTTGTTCTGTTGGCATAACGGTGTGGGTTTGGATACTGCCAGTTTATCACTGACCTTTGGTGTCGCGGATTTGTGTCTGTGGCTGTATACTGATGGATTGGTGTGTGTGTAATAATATGGTGAACAAATATCCACAGCAGTAAGTTGGCGGCAGTCAGCATGGCAGTAAGTGGGATTTACCGCCAGTGTCATAATGAGGGATTAAATATTTATGGGGCATTCTATATGCATTGCCCTGTAACTCATTATCAATTTTGATTGATTAGATAATACACATTTTGATAAACTTATGATTTCATAAAAATATTTTAAAAGGAATCAAAACTCTCATCAACTCTTAAAAAGAAAATGTCATTTAGAGCTTGAGAATATTTGATGTTTTTGATTCTCAGCTCTTCCCTTCTTACTTACCTCAAAGCATCATTGCCTAGGTTCCAGTAGTAAGCAGAGATTTCAAATGATACACATTAATACATTATTTATTCTAAATCTCTGATCTATCAGAAAAATGACAGTAGTGAGCTACAAAAATTACTATATGGAGGACATGATAATTTGCATTTTAGGAGGAAAAGTAATTTTGAGAACATCAATGATTGGCTTTTATTCACTTTGGGCTTCATATGTAGCACAATCCTCCTTGAAGTAGCAAGGAAGCCCAAACAATAAACTGCATATATAAAGTTTCAGAATTACTACACATACAACTAAAAGACACATTTAGGATCACAAGATTATGTAAATCAATAAATGCAATAGACAAAAAAATAAATTACATTAAGGCCCTCATTACAACCGTAGCAGTCGGAGTTAAAACTGCAGTAATACCACCAACAGGCCGGCGGTAAAAAAAATGGGATCAGGACCACGGCGGAAACCGCCAACAAGACAGCCACTTTAGCACTCCGACCGCCACAGCGGTAGCAACAAACACCGCAGGGTCAACGCCAACAGACAGGCGGAAGTCAATGTAGCGTCCGCACAATTAAAACCCGCCTATCCAACACCTTTTCCGGGGTGGTACCAACGCTATCAAAAGCACGGCAAAACAGAACACAGAAGGGAAACCACTCACCTCTTGACACTCAATGAAGAACCAGGACACCATGGAGCCCGAGCTACAGGTCCTGCCCATGCTGGTCGACTTCCTCATCTACCAGGAATACAAAAGGCAGCAGCGACGACCACGGTGAATACTGCACCTAGTACACAGGGGAGGGGGAGGAAAAAGAGTGACACACACATGCAACAGGCAACACCTTTGCCCCCACCCTCAGCCACAACACCATACACACAAACACATCCATCAACATTACATTTACACCCTGTAACACCCAGGAAGAACGCAAGGACAAAAGGAATTGAGGTCAATCAGTGATATATCAGAAATAGGCAGATAAACATAATGAATAGAAAAACAGTATTTATAAAAATATACAATATGTACCTGTAGGAAAGTACCATCTTGCCTTGGATTTTACCCCCATTTTTACTTGTGTGTCAGTTGTTTTTGCCTGTCTCACTGGGATCCTGCTAGCCAGGATCCCAGTGCTCATAGTTGTGGCCTGAATGTGTGTTCCCTGTGTAGTGCCTAACTGTGTCACTGAGGCTCTGCTAATCAGAACCTTGGTGCTTCTGCTCTCTCTGCCTTTAAAATTGTCACTGTGGGCTAGTGACCATTTTTCACCAATTCTAATTAGCACACTGGAACACCCTTATAATTCCCTAGTATATGGTACCTAGGTACCCAGGGTATTGGGGTTCGAGAAGATCCATATGGGCTGCAGCATTTCTTTTGCTACCCATAGAGAGCTCAGACCAATATTACACAGGATTGCCACTGCATCCTAAGTGAAATAACGTACATGTTATTTCACATCCATTTTACACTGCACTTAAGTAACTTATAAGTCACCTATGTGTCTAACCCTCACTTAGTGAAGGTTAGGTGCAAAGTTACTAAGTGTGAGGGCACCCTGGCACTAGCCAAGGTGCCCCCACATAGTTTAGGGCAATTTCCCCGGACTTTGTGAGTGCGTGGACACCATTACACGCGTGCACTATATATAGGTCAATACCTTTATGTAGCTTCACAATGGTAACTCTGAATATTGCCATGTAACATGTCTAAGATCATGGAATTGTCTCTCATGCCAAATCTGGTATTGGAGTACCAATCCCATGCATCCTCTGGGCTCCAGGATGGACACCGGGTACTGCCAAACCAGCTCTCTGGGGTTTTCACTGCAGCTACCGCTGCTGCCAACCTACAGACAGGCTTCTGCCCTCCTGTGGTCTAGGCAGCCCACTCCCTGGAAGGCAGAACAAAGGATTTCCTCTGAGAGAGGGTGTTACACCCTCTCCCTTTCGAAATAGGTGTTAACGGCTGGGGAGGAGCAGCCTCCCCCAGCCTTTGGAAATGCTTTGAAGGGCACAGAAGGTGTCCTCCTTGCATAAGCCAGTCTACACCTGTTCAGAGATCCCCCAGACCCTGTTCTGGCTCGAAACTGGACAAAGGAAAGGGGAGCAACCACTCCCCTGTCCATCACAACCCCAGGGGTGGTGCCCAGAGCTCCTCCATTGTGTCCTAGACCTCTGCCATCTTGAATCCAGGCGTGTGAGGACACAATGGAGGCCTCTGAGTGGCCAGTGCCAGCAGGTGACATCAGAAACCCCTCCTGATAGGTGTTTACCTGACTAGGTGGCCAATCCTCCTTTGAGGGCTATTTAGGGTCTCTCCAGTGGGCTTTTCCTCAGATAACGAATGCAAGAGCTCACCAGAGTTCCTCTGCATCTCCCTCTTCAACTTTTGCCAAGGATTGACCACTAGCTGCTCCAGGACGCCTGCAAAGCTGCAACAAATTAGCAAGAAGACTACTAGTGACACTGTAGCGCCTAATCCTACTGGCTTTCTCAACTGTTTCCTGGTGGTGCATGCTCTGGGGGCTGTCTGCCTTCATCCTGCACTGGAAGCCAAGAAGAAATCACCTGTGTGTCGACAAAATCTTCCCCCTGCTAACGCAGGCACCAAACGTCTGCTTCACCGGTCCTCTGGGTCCCCTCTCATCCTGATGAGCATGGTCCCTGGATCAAAGGAGCTGGATTCTAGTGACCCCTACAGTCCAGTGGTCCATCTGTCCAAATTTGGTGGAGGTAAGTCCTTGCCTCGCCTCACCAGACAGTAATGCTGTGTACTGCATCAACTGCAGCTGCTGGGGCTTCTGTACACTTTTGCCAGGAATCCTTTGTGCACAGCATAGCCCAGGTCCCCAGCAACCATCCTGCATTGCTCAACTCGCTGAGTTGACCACCGGCTTTGTGGGGCTCTCCTTTGTAGTGTTGAGACGACTACCATGCTCAGTTTTCTTGAACCTATGTTCAAGTACTTCTATGGGTGTTGCCTTCTGCTGCATGGGCTCTCTTTGTTGCTGAGGGCCCCCTCTGTCTCCTCTTCTAAGTGGCGAACTCCTGGTCTTTCCTGGGCCTAGGCAGTACCCATTTTCTTCAACTGCAACCTTGGCAGTTAACAAGGCTTGTTTGTGGTCTTTCTGCATAGAAATAAATCTGCATCCTCCACCATTCCATGGGACATCATCTGTGCAAAGGAGAAGTTCCTGGCATCTTCCCTTGTTATAGAATCTTCAGCTTCTTCCACCCAGAGGCAGCCATTTTGCACCTTCATCTGGGGTTTAGTGGGCTCCTGCCCCCCCCGGACACTTTCCTGACTCTTGGAATTGGTCCCCTTCCTCTACAGGTCCTCAGGTCCAGGAATCCGTCTTCAGTGCTTTGCAGTCAGTTGTGGTCTTTGCAGAATCTCCTATCATGACTTTAGTGTGTTTCTGGGAAACTAGTGTCACCTTACTCCTACTTTTCAGGGTCTTGGGGTGGGGTATCTTGGACATCCTTAGTGTTTTCTTACACTCCCAGCCTACACTAGACCTGGAGTCCCTAAGAGGGTTCGCATTACACTTTCTTAGTATATGGGTTGTGTTGCCCCTAGGCCTGTTGCATCCTATTGTATTCTACAGTGTTGGCACTATTTTTCTAACTGTTTACTTACCTGATTTTGGTTTGTGTGTATAGTTTGTGCATTTTACTTACCTCCTAAGGGAGTATATCCTCTGAGATATTTTTGGCACATTGTCACTAAAATAAAGTACCTTTATTTTTAGTAACCCTGGGCATTGTGATTCTTATGATATAGTGTTACATGACATAAGTGGTATAGTAGGAGCTTTGCATGTCTCCTAGGTCAGCCTAAGCTACTCTGCTATAGCTACCTCTATCAGCCTAAGCTGCTAGAACACTACTAATCTACTAATAAGGGATAGCTGGACCTGGCACAAGGTGTAAGTACCATCAGGTACCCACTATAAGCTAGGCCAGCCTCCTACAGTACTGAAGGCAGTACATTGTCCATTCAAAATGTCCGTGGGCCACTGGGCCAAAAACCATGGGCCAAGCCCACACTTTACTCCTGCCTCAATACGGAGAGAACAGTGCAGGGGCATCAGGTCGAATACACACAGGAACCTCAGGGGGACGGGGAAGTGGGGGCACCTCAGCCGGAAGATGGAATAATGCTACTGCTCCTCGAGGGGGCTCCATGCCCACAGCGATGTCCTGGGGAGTGCAAGGCCACAGTCTCTCAAGTCTCTCAAGTAGGTGGTTTGCCCACTGCTTGGTCCTGGGGAGTGCAAAGCCACAGTCCCTCTAGAGGGCGGTTTGCCCACTGCTTGGTCCTGGGGAGTGCAAAGCCACAGTCTCTCTAGTGGGTGGTTTGCCCACCGCTTGGTCCTGGGGAGTGCAAGGCCACAGTCTCTCAAGTGGGTGGTTTGCCCACCGCTGGGTCTTGGGGAGTGCAAGGCCACAGTCTCTCAAGTGGGTGGTTTGCCCACTGCCTGTTCCTGGGGAGTGCAAGGCCACAGTCTCTCAAGTGGGTGGTTTGCCCACTGCTTGGTCCTGGGGAGTGCAAGGCCACAGTCTCTCTAGTGGGTTTTTTGCCCACTGGTTCTGGAGGGGGCCTTGTGCCCAGTGTGCTTCATCCTGCCTAGGAGGGTCTGAGTGGATGCATATCTCCACTGGTGCTGGAGGGGGCCTTGTGCCCAGTGTGCTTCATTCTGCCAAGTAGGGGCTGAGTGGATGCATATCTCCACTGGTTCTGGAGGGGGGGCTTCACTTGCAGCCTTCGACAGCTGAAGTGCATTGCCTGGTGTTTTCTGCCCCTTTCTCACCTTGGCAGATGGTGCTGTGATCTTGGCTCTGGCAGCTGGATTTTTAGAGGAGGCCTTGCTGGGTGGTACGTGCTCCTTCCATTGCTGCATGCTGTCCCCTTCTTCACCTTGTCAGGTGGCAGAATGGTTTTGTCCTTTGCAGGGGTTGGTGGCACACTGGCTAGACTGACAGGTGCCCCTTTTGAGCCTCTGTGAGTTGCAGGTACCACTGCTGGCGCTGACTTGGTGGCTGAGGTGCTGGCCTGGGTTCTAGACACTCTGGCCCCAGGGGAAGGATGGGGGAGGGGAAGGGAAGAGGTCAATGTTTGCCAGGAAAAGCTTTTTAGAAACACTGGGGAGGGAAGAGGGAGAGGGTTTGGGAGAGGAGGAAGAGGGAGTGGTTGTAGGTGTCTTTCTGCTGAGTTTGGCTAAAGGTGCATGGGTTGGATGCTGTTGTGAGGTGGATGGCTGTTGAGTGAGTGTGTGCTTACGTTTGTGTACTTTGGGAGGAAGGGTCACAGACACACTGGGAGAGGACACAGGAGCGTGTGCATGGATGTGGGATGGTGATTTCTTGTGAGGGGTGTATAGTGATGGGCGTGCTGGTGATGGAGGAAGTGGAGGAGGATGTAGTGCAAGCAGGTGTGAGTGGAGATGCTACTGGGAGGGTAGTAGATGATGAGGAGGGAAACACAGTGGAGGCAGTAGATGTTGATGTGTCTGCATGGGGATGGTGCTTGTGTGAGTTCCTATGAGATTAAGGGCCAGATGTACGAAAGGATTTTACCCATTCTGTGTCTATGTGAAAAAGCTTTCGTACATATGGCCCTAAGTGTGGTGCTTGTGTTTGCCTGAGCCACTTTTGTGTGTTGATGTGCGTGCATGCTGGTCTGAAGGTGTGCTTGGGATAGGCTGGGGTTGTGGGGATTGGGACTGGGTAGAGGAAACTGGAGGGGGAGGCTAGAGACAGGTACAAGGGCTGCCATCAGTGTTGAGGCCAGAGCCTGAAATACTCTCTGTTGGGCCGCTACACCAGAGTGAATGCCCTTCAGGTATGCATTTGTTTTTTGCAAATGCCTCTCAACACCCTGGATGGCATTCAGAATGGTTGACTGCCCAACAGTGAGGGATCTCAGGAGGTCACTAGCCTCCTCACTGAGGGCAGCAGGGCTGACTGAGGTGGGCCTGAGGTGCCTTGGGCGAAGGAGATGCCCACCCTCCTGATTAAGCCAGCACGGGAAACATGTTGAGGGACTGCTGGGAGGGCGGTGCTGGTAGGGGGGGTGGCGGCTGTACCTGTTGTTGGGGTGTGCACAGAGGTGTCCGCCACCACGAGGGAGCTTCCATCGGAGGAGGAGTCGCTGTCTGTGGTCTCCCCTCCTCTCCCCATCGTGGTGCTTCCCTCGCCCTCT